>NC_143444.1:6883593-7528139 GCF_987193195.1 Phasianus colchicus
GATGAAAGCATTCCACAAAGTGCTGTTGTTTTCTCCGAGCATCACACACACACACAGACCCCCACTCACAGTGGGTTGGGGTAGCGGCGCTGAGACAGCAGCCTGGGTTGGGTGGGCCGGGCAGCAGCAAGCTGGGAAGCACAGAGAGCAGTTCAGAATTGCTTATACACCAACCACCCCTTCCTTCTCCAATGTAATGGGCAGCCCCAAGGCACGGTGCTGCCCACCTCACCTGGGAAACCTGCGCTGGGTTGAAAAGAGGAACCATCCCTGGGAGTGGCTGCTGGGAGCTGGGCTGCAATGGGTGAAGGGAGAAGAACCTTAGAGCCGACTGCAGCCCCACAGCCACCCCAAGCAGAGCATCCCCAACATGGGTACAGGCACAGCTCTCCTCACCTCCTGGCCATCTGCATCCCACTGGCCCTTCATGTCGATCGACACTGCAGCAACAAAGGTATTTCACCCTCCTGCCATTCCGCTCCACACAGAAAGGAGAAGCTTCCCAATAGGAGCACTTACCGGGGCTTCTGTAAGGAGATGGGGATGCTGGGGGCTGAGCAGAAGGGACAGCACCAGGTGGGGATGGGGATCTCCGATCCTGAAAACGACCTGGGGTTAGAGAGCACTCCTCACACAACAAAGGCACTCTATTTATTTACAGTTATTATCAGTAAAGGATTCACTTCCAGGGTAAAAGAATGGAGAGGAGGGATGAAGGGAGCAACATGCTACCATCCCGGTGCTGCACCCTGGGTGCCCCCCCTACCTGCAGTCCTGGCGTGGGGGAGTCTGAGGTCGTGGCTTTGGGAGAGGTTTCCTTCTGGGGCTTGGACCGAAACCAGCCGAACCATCGGAATCCAGAGCTCTGGCAAGGACAGGTTTCCGTGGCCAAAGCATTGAGAGGGTGAGGATGCCATAAGCCCACAGCTTCCTTCACATCATCAACACCCACACAGACAGATGTCCCCATGTGGCTGCCAATGCCATCCTGCCCAAAGTATGGCTGGGAGAGGGTGGCCAGGCAAGAGACAGTCATATGTCATCTGCCTGCAACCCACTCACCTTGTCCTCCGACGTCTCCTCCAGCTCCTCAGCAGTGCTGTCTGAGGATGTCTGGCTGCCCTCCTCCAGGGATGCTGTGGAGCTCTCTGAGGCTGAGTGAGCCCTTGTTAATTCCTGCTGCATTAATTCCTGCTGGCATTGGAGACCAAGGCTAGAACATGGCACTCGTGGATCAACAAGCATGACCTGCCATGCAAATCCCACATCCCAACCCCAAGCACCATGGTTTGACTGCCCCAACTCACCGGCTCTGCCAGCACTGGCTGCTGCATGCCATGGGCATCCTGGGGCTCCTCAGCATTGCCTAGATGAGAGATGGAGAAGGCACAGCCAGGGCTGAGCCCAGTTTGCTCCTGCCCCACTTCCACCAGAGGTGGTTTTAGTCCTTTGCTGCTTTGGACAAGGTGATTGTGACCTTCCATCTGGGTGAAGCATGATCCAGGGAAGCAGTGTGCTGGTGTGGCAGCAGCAGCATTCACCACGCTTCCCAAGAGACACCATTCATGAGTGCTACAGCATGGGGAGAAGTATATGGGCACCTACCTGCTGTTGGCACTGCCTGCAGAGAGGGCTCAGGGCAAAGCTCTTCCTGGGAGGTCGGCCCCATGCCCAACACTGCAACCTCCAGGGGCTGGATGGACACATCCTGGTGGGGATCAGGTCCCTGCAGTGGCACAGGAGGCTGATACCACTGCTCATGCTGTGGGCCATCACTCTGAAGCAGCTTATGGTCCATCTCTCTGCCTAGAAAAGACACCTGAAGCTCACAGCACCGTTTGCAAGTCCATCAGGGTTGGTGCAGAGGGTTTTTTCTTTCTCCATTACACATCAGCATGAGCTGCCAGGGTGAACAGGGACCCCAAGGACAACTTGGAATTTGCTGTTCATAGGGCATTTTCTGTCCCACTGCCCACACATACCACCAGGCAGGACCCTGACCCAATGCAGGGAGGCCCCAGGTGCAAGGAAAGTAGGTGCACTGCTGAGACCATGGCTTGAAGGAGCCATCCCAAACCACCTGCAATGCTTTTTTTTTTTTTTTTTTTTTCCAGACAGGGATGATCGTAACCTCAACCCCAATAGCAGCAGGAGGCAATCAGGATTGATGATCCTTTTTACTGCCAGGCAGAGCTCCTCAAAAGAGAATTTGGCAGCAGTGAGGAAAGCTGATAGGAAGAAACAGCTCAGAGAGATTTGTCATTTTTATCCTATCTGCATCAGTCCTCCACCCATCAGTGCTGGCATCTCCAGGAAACCAGACCCAAACAGGCAGCCAGGTGCACATAAACACTGCATAGATGGAGGCAGCTATAGCCTCTCTACAGGGCTTGTGTGGATGGGCACACAGCACCCATGGTGGAACCTGGGGCTCAAGGAATTAGCTGCTGGGCTTTGTTTCCTTACCTGGGGTGGCTGCAGTATCCCATGGCTCTGGCTGGGTCGGTGCCACCTCTGGAGCAAGGTCATCCTGCACCTGCAGGGAGCCAGAGAGCAAAGAAAGGGGACAGGAAAACGTGTGGCATGGGGCAAAGAGCAAAGGACACTGCAGCACAAGAACCACACCACCACCACAGCTTTCCACCGCACGGCAGGAGGGGAAAGCAGAAGGCAAAGCATTGCCCAAAGCTGCTCCTCACCTCACAGTGTTGGCAGTGGCTGCGGAGCTGCAGCAGCCACTCGGGCTCCAGCACCAGGTCTTGCTCAGGCATCTCCAGCAGCAGTGGGTCACAGAGCTTCAGTCGCTCAGCCAGCTGTGGTGCAGGGACACAGAGCTGTTCCTGACCTCACTGCAAATTAAGCCTCTCAATCCTTGCTCCCTAAAACCAGTCTCCCACACACTTTTCCCACAGACCTTTATCACAGCCCCCTGCACCCTTTTTCTCTCCACCTTATCTTGCAAAAAACAACCCTGCGGTCATTTTTCCCTTCACCTCTTATCACTGAGCTCTTCTCTTCTGCACCAGTCTGGCACTGTCCCTGTGCTGCGCATCCCAAACAGGGCACAGTGCCCCAGCTGAGACCCTCAAGCATGGGGGATTATCACCTCCTTGTCTCACACATGCCATTTGTGCTCTCACAGCCCAGAATAACATGATAACATCACCTTCTTTTTCTCCCCTCTTCCCCCACCACAGACAGCATCCTGCTATCATGCTGTGCTCTGTATTTTTTCCACGCTCCGCTGTCTCCCCCGTGTCCCTCACTGCAGTACTGCTGCACATCTACACAGGTCTGTAGCCACACATTGGCATGGGTTGCCCAGGGATGCTGGTGTCCCATCGCTGCAGACAGCCAAGATCAGGCTGGATGGGGCTCTGAGCACTGATGGAGCTGTGGGTGTCCCTGTTCAGGGCAGGGGGTTGGATGAGATGGCCTTTAAGAGACCCTTTCAACTCAAACGATGCTGTGATTCACTGGTGACAGCCAAATGAGACACATGCTGGGGACAGGGATCAGCCAGAGCCACCCAGCACAGCCGGACCCCTGTGTGTCCCAGCTTTGTGCGAACGTGCACTCATCCCAAATCAATGGCAGGAAAGAGGAAATTATAAGCATGATTACTCCTAAACGGGGGGAATGTTTAATCCAAAAGCTAATGTGCACTTTGATCCAATATTAATGAACCAGCACCTGGTTGTATATCGTCCCCGGCTTCAAAAGAGGGGAAGTCTTAATCAAACACTAATGTGTATCATAATTTGTAACACAGTCTAAAACATCAAAGACAAGAGTGTGTATGAATGCACTGGTTTTTCAGATGAAAGTGTTTTCTCCCAGGAGGAGCATTATCCCCAGCAGAAAGGCAGATCTGAGAGACTGTTAGGCAGTAAATAGGTTTCTGTGATGCAGCAGGGGGGCTGCAGTGTGCAGCACCAAGTTTTGGGGCTGGGGGCAGCTCCTGCAGCACGGCAGCATCCAGCTGCCCACACAAAGGTGTTGTCATGGGGGGGGGCATGCAGCCTGTGGGACGTGGGACATTTGGATGCACAAGCATGGGGACAACAAGCACCTGGGGGGAGGTGTCCTTCATCTCCAAACAGCTCCTACCCTATCTGGCACAAAACATGTTGATGAGTATAGGCACCCATGTGAAATCCCCAAACCATCAGGCTCCCAGCAACATCCCCATGCAGGATCCATATGACAGAGGCACAAAACTCACCTTGGTCAGTTGCTGGGCCAGGACAGGGTGGCTGGTTGGGTCCTGCTGGAGGAGCACAGTGGCGATCTGCTCGCAGTAGAGCAGTGCTTGGGCTGGCAGCCCATGGTCAGCCAGACGGGAGGCGTAGAGGAACTTGTACACCTTGAGAGAGCAGTGGCCATGAGATGGGAGCAAGGAGATGCTCCTACTCAATCCAGACCCCAAAATCCAGTTCTCAGCCTTGGAGCAGCCCCTCGGCCAGCACAGTCCTCTCAATGTCCCCCAAACCCAATAAACCAAACTTTGGAGAGCAACCTCCACCTGAGCTCCATCAGGGCAGGGGATGCTTTTGGGGTGTCTTCAGTCCATTTTGAGCAGCAGCTGTTCTTGCTTGAACCCAGTACCTGGAATGGGAGCAGGAAGGATGTGGGATGCTGCAGCTGCTGGCAGTACTCAAAGATTTCCATGCGCTGGATGGCCTCGGTGGTGGCAAACTGGGTGAAAGCCTGGCTGCAGTGCAGAGAGGAGAGATGTTCAGGACACAGTAGCAAGGCTTTACATGCCCAAAGCATGGGGCCATGGTCATGTCACAGTGCCAGACCGCAGCTGGAGGAGCACAGCTGCCATTAAGGGCAGTAAAACCTCCAAAGCTTTTTTTTTAATTTGTTATTTTGCAGAAGAGATCACAGGAATGGGGAAGAGTTGGAGATGTGGCCCTGCAGGGCTGGGCTGACTCACCGGTGGCTGCTGCCCAGCAGAGCCATGCGGTCTGCCTTCACCCCAAAGTAACCAAATGGAATATCTGCCATCAGGTAGCAGAAGTGAGCTGCCTCCACTGCTCCCTTGCCAGCTGGGTGGGAGAAAGACACTGAACTTAGCCCTGAGGGACAGCAACACGTGCTCAGCATTGCTGTGAAGGCCTCCAAACTCACAGGCAAACTCCAACCCAACCACTCCATTCTCTTTCTCAAGTAGCCTCAGCTCACCCAAGGTGTCTCCCATGGTGACGATGGCTCGGCGGTTCAGCTCCAGGTCTCCCACCTTGTTGGACAGCAGCACGGCCAGGTGAGGCCTCCAGTCTCCCCACTTGGCATCCCCACAGCTCTGGAGGAGAGGGAAGCAAAGGTGAGGCGGGATGGTTGTCATGAGGTGGGTGAGATGGGCAATGGGACCAGCCTGCCTGCCGCTCACGGACCTGCGCTGCCTGCGGGATCCTTCCTGACATGAGCTGGAAGAAGGTCTGCAGAGGGTCGTTGGTGGCCAGCGTGCTGGTGAACCTGTGGAGGCAGGAAAGTATGTCCTAGGGAGCTGTACTTAGCTGGGGAAGGGAAGGCAAAAAGAAGAGCAGGCCCCATCAGACTGGGGATCTGCATAGCCTCCAGCAGAGTCTCAAGGACAATGCTGGATAAAACCTCCTTAAACGGATTTGAGTTACGCAGGAGAAAATTTTTGCTTAACTCTCCCTGAAGGGATCAATTCAATCCAGACTAAGTACATTAATTCTGCCAGAAAACACTCGTATGAGTGGAATGAATGACTCAGACTGGGTTGGATCACAGTGAAGATGGCTCTCACCACCCACCCTTTGCCGACAAAACCAAGGACTCAACAAATCCATCCCATGACTCTGGGAAGCAGCTTTCCTTCTGCCTCCCAACACCTTGTTTAGTTCTTCCCATCCATCAGGAAGCCTGAAGAACTCAATGATGCTCCTTGTCCCCTCTGACTCCTCTAAAAAGATCCAGGTGAAACCAGGGCTCTTTTGGCAGGTGCTAGGAGCACCCAAGGTCATCTGTGCTCAGCAAAGCCAGTCACAAAGCACTATGCTTTAACCTCCCCAACTTACCCAGTAAGCACCCAACTGTAGGTCCGAGGGTCCATCTTGCTGGACAGGAAGAGAGCATGGCCCCACAGCTGGTTTCTCATGGCCCAAACCAGTGCATCCTGCAGTCAAGGCAGAGGGCTAAGGGGTCTGCACACTCTTCAGCTCCTTGCCCTCCTCCTCATTTTGGAGAAGAGCCCCAAATCCCATTGGATTTTTACAGTATTATATACACAGTCACAAAGTATATTCAGTAAGTTTCTAACTTCCACAGTGATAAATGTTGTAAGAATGCAACTTGAAGGATAGATGCCACAACCACAAGGCACCCTAGACCACCCTTCCCTTTAGGAGGCCAATGGAGCCAACACGAAAATTAATCAGCGCTATTTCCCAAACCATGCTTACTTTCTTTCTGCCATAGTAGAGGAGCTTGGTGAACTTCTCCACTATCTGTGCCTGAGTCTCCACTACAGGAGGGACTTCCCCTGTGATGAGGTCCAGTGTCCCCAGTTGACGCCACTCCTCATCTGCCAGGCTGACGGGGCCCAACGCTGGCTCCTGCCTCTTGTACCTCTCCTGCTGCCTGCGGTCCTGCATCAGCAGCTCCGCCACATCCGAGCCCACCATGGACTGTGGAAAGGAAGGGGAGGAGAAAGGCCAATGGAGGCTGCCTCCTCGTGGCACTTCCAGCCCTCACACTGCTCCAAGCAAGACCAGCCTTGGCCACTAGCGTGCATTTCTGGGTGACAAAGTAGCCCCCCAGCTTGACTTGTTCTGATGATCGTGTTCACCTGCTCCCAAGGAGCAGCCATGGATTAGATGGGTACAATTCATTGGATTAAGGGATTAGTTCGCTTGTAAGTACAAGTGCTGCCTCCTCAATAAAGACAGCACGAGTCTTTCTCAGAGCTGTTCTTGCATTGCGATGTTGGCACTTCACAAGGATGAAAAGCAATCCAGGAGCAGAGGTTTGCTCCAAATACCCAGGCAGAACCAAAGTGATTGATGGTACTGTGGGAATGGGATGACTTCAAGGTACAGCTCCCCACCAAACAGCAGCTGGATCAAGAAAGACGTGAGGAGCATATTAACATGCTTCAGCACAAAGATCAAAAGGGTCAGCCCCTCTTGGGGGCACCTACCCCATTCTGTCGGCAGAGGAGGACCAGGAGTTTCCAGAGAAGAGCTGAATCTCTGCCTCGCTGTGTTGAGAGATCACAGCTTGAGGCTATCTTTTGCTGGCAAAATGTCATCACATCTACTTTGTGCAGATCTTCCCTACGGCAGCAAAGAAAGGCATCCAAAGGAACCTAAGGGAGAGCAATCTAGGACAAATTAAGAGCCAAAGCATCTCTGAGTTCACTGACAAGGATGACAAAGATGTAAAGAAGTGAGACAGAAGAGAGAAGATCCTAAGTAGTCAATGACTACACGCTGCATCAGGCACACTAAGCTCAAAGATACTTAAGAAATTTGGTCATTATGAGGACTTTGCAGGTTTCAGGGATTCTGAGACCATCTCACACCCTCATTTCCCTCCTGCTCACTTGCTCATCAATTCACCTTCAGAGAACCTCCATTTTGCTTAAGTGCAGTGAGTGCCATTACAGCCACAGACATCCAAGGCTGTGAGAGGTGCATACGCAGGCAGTATCTTTTACTTGATTAATTGGCATGGCACGGGGAAAAAGACACCTGTGACCATATGAACCCTCTAGGTCTGAAACAAAGGCAGAAAACTTCAAGCTATGTGCAAACCAAGCAAACCAAGCAGCACTACTCCATCTTACAATTAAAAAAAAAATCTGACAGTTGGACAGCAAAAGAGACTGAGAGACACAGGAATATCGGGCAGGAGAAGGACCTCCAGGTCTCCTCAGCCCTTTTGCTCAGTAAATGGTTTTCCTTCCTCACTCTGGTGTAATGGGGATGACAGAGAGGCAGCCTGATTCAACACACTATGATTGATCCCAGGGCTCATGAAGGTGCTCAGCAGCCTCAGAGGGCAAAAACTTCGGGAAGCCTAAACCACAGCATGTCTCATGATTTTAGAGGTCCAAGGAAATGTCCCAAATATCAGTTTACCAGGGCATGGACACAAAATAAGGTCAGAGATAGAAACCACACCAAACCCGCACCCTTTGGATATCCAAAAAAGCCAATTCCCACAACACAAACCAATCAAAAGCAAAAGAGGGGATGGGTTCTCTATCTGAACCCAGACACAGCCCCTGTACACATCATCTCCCAAAGCCACAGAGACAGCGATGCCTGCCTCAGGCTCATCTCCTGCTGAAGGAGAGGTGCCAGCTGTGCCAGCACAAGACACAGGTCTGCAACCCACCATGCCCATACCTGGCCAGAGGCCCCGGGAAGGCCTGAAGCTCCTCCTGATCTTTTGTGCCTTGAAGGATTACCTGAAAATCAAGAGCAAATTCAGCAGCTGGACCCCAGCAATGAGGTTAGCACCTGCTGGACTAGATGAAAGTTTATTGTCTTGGCCAAGGGTTTAACCATGTTGGTGAACACAATCTCCGTGCCATCCTAAGGTTAACCCCCCACAGCACAGACCCTAAACCATCACATAGAATCCAGTGCTAAGGACCAGACTGTTGAGATGGCATCTGCAAGGCAAGGAAGGGAGGTTGTGGTGTGCTCAGGGAATGGATATGGCTGGCAGAATGAGGTCTGAGAGACCATGAGGGCTGGAATGGCAGTGGGGACAGGAATGTGGCTGAGGGGTCTGCTTAGGCAAGGAATGGTATTTGACCCCATTGCGGTGGAAGGAGCAGCTCTAGGGAGGGAACCACAGGCTGTAGTGGGAACCAGGGCTTACCTCCAGGCTGTGCAGCTCAACCAGGGGGAGCTGCCCCTCAGCAGGGCGGTGGGGACACACCAGCACCAGTTGTCCTCCAGCTCCCAGGCAGACTGGCACATGCGGCTGCAGGAACTTGTGGGGTGCCATCACAGCTGACTCTGAGGGCTCTCCTAAAACAGAAGACAAATAGGTGGCAGCTCCTTGGATCCACCATGGTAAAGCCACCAAACCATGCACACACTCCACAGCTACCCTTTGCTGCACCTCCTCCAGCCAAGGTTCAAGCTATGAGACAGCTGATGTTAGGAGGAGATCTGCTACTTATTTATTTGCTCCCCCCTTGCCAGAGCTTCACCAAGACCCCACCTGCCCTCACCTCTTTGCACAGGGCTCCAGCCCCCCGAAAACGCAGTGTTGTTGGGTTCAGCTTCATCACGGATATATTGGCTGAGCTCATAGCCACTAGAGCTGAGTCCTGACTCACGGTACTGCTGGAGCAGGCTGGGCTGGACCGTGGCATGGCAAGGAAAAAGAGAATAAATCCTTAAAACTCACTTACCTTTCCTCACTCTTTCCCAGCTGGAGGGGGCATGGAAATGGCTCCCAAAACCCCTGTGAGAGCCCCAAGCCTTCCTCCATCCCTGCTTGCCTCAGGGTTACCTCTTGAGGCTGGCCAGTGGCCTCCCCCAGATTGCTGACCCCAGCCCACGAATGCCTGGAGCCCTCCCTATATGCATCATAGGTCTGGGACCTGTGGAAAGGAGATGATCTGGAAGCTGGAGGTGTGGGGACTGGCCCCAAACCCCTGGTTTTGCAGCAGGTGATGGCATCAGTTGGAAGTGCAGCCCAGGTACCTCCTTACCTATCCTGCCCTGAGGGGCTGGCAGCCAGGTTGGGGTGGTAGCCCCTGTAGTAATGCTGGTCCCTATAAGCAGTACTCCTGCTGTGAGGCTTAACCTGTGTCACATCTGGAGAGGGAAACAAGATTTTGCATTGCCTCTCCAGAGCAGCGAGCAATTGCAGTTAGAAAAGCAAAGCAGTGAGTCAGGCACAAACCACGGCTCCATCAGCATCCCCATACTTAGCCTGCACCCTGGGTTGATGCTGACTTTTAACCACGCAGATCAGGATTAAACACTACCTGGGTGCTTCCAGCTCCCAAATGCAAGCTCAGGGCAGCACTGCCCAGGAGTACAGGCAGAAGAAAGCCCTGGAGAACATCCCCATCCTGTAGAAAGCATAACCACAGGTGGTCCATCCCTGGACCCAGAGGTACCTCTGTCACCCTGCCAGGCTGTGGGCTGCCACTGGTGGCTTTGGTAAACATGGTTGTCCCTGTAGGCAGCTGCCGGGTATTGCCAGTGGGGGTCTTCATATGCTTGCCTGAAACAGCGTAATGCATGGAGCTGAGAGAGGACATCCCACAAGAGCCTGGACTACACCAGGGACAGACCCACAGATGGGATCTCCAGGGCAGGAGGTGACGGAGACCAAAGCAGCCTCCCCACCAAGCTCTGGAACTCACAGAACACTCATTCCTGAGGCACGGGGCTCTGTGTTAGCAGCCCCTTGGCTCCCACCTGGAGTAGGCCCGGAAGGCATGGCCACCCTCATAGCTCTCAGCCCGGGATGCCGGCCGCTGCAGGTCCCTGCCAGGGTCCCAGGAGCCAGGACGAGGCAGAGGGCCAGGAAGGATGGGCCTCAAGGGCAGTGGGGTCCCATGGCGGCCTTCTGCCCACTCACTCCCAGCAGCTCGGCTGCGCCGCATTGGAGGTGGCCGCGGCGGGGCCCAGGGCTCCATGCAGCAGATCCAAGGGCTCCAATGGCCTGCAGGCAACGAGACCCATCCCTGCAGGTGTCAGCTCTCCACCCACCCCAAAACCTCCTCTGTAGCCCATTGCCACCTTCCTCCCACCTCCCGACCCTGCTGCCATCCTTTGTTCCCAAAATGCCTACAGCAGAAGCAGAGGTAAAAACATGTATTTTCCCTTTTGGTTCCACCTGAAGCTTTGCTAAAACACCAGGATGCAAGAAGCCATCGCCGAACCGCACATCAACCCCTCGCACTCAGAACTGAATGCATTCGGGGACCATTCTGGGTCTGGATGGACCCAGCAAGTTCTCCCACCCCGGTGCAGGTCCCCTGGATCCCCTATAGGACGGGGTCCCCACCACCCCCCACAGCCGCACACACACCTGCTGCCCCACTTCCTCTCCCCGGCGCCACTGCCAAAGTCCACTGCCACTGCAGAGGACAAAGGGCAGCAGCTCCCAGCCCAGCCCGGGGACCAGCCAAGGCTCTTCCACCTGAGATAGAGCCTGACATGAGCCTCTGAGCTAAAAAAAAAAAAAAAAGCCAGAGATGTTTTTCCCCTTTTGGCTTGTTATTTGGTTTTTTTTAGTAAGCCATGATCCACACATCCTCCTCTTCCCATCCTAACACTGATCCCATTTGTCTGAAGAAATAAATAAAGCCCATTGAAGCTATTTAGTTAACTCAACAAAATAACATCTGCTCTATCGGGCTGTGCACGGGACGCAGCGTGGGCAGGCTGCAGGCTCACCCCAGTGATGCCTTAAGTCCTTACTCTGCAGCAACATCTTTACTCAACAGGCAACCACAACTTCTTCCCCATGATACCCCCCAGAACAGTGAAAATGGAGGGGATGAAGGCAAATTGCATCAGAATAAAACCACAGTGAAAGCAAAATGCAAAACATTTTTCCCCCTCCAAAATCACAGGGTGGCCTTGGAGGAAGAGCAGAATGCACAGCAATCCCACCCACACCACCAGGAAAACCCCATTTAAACTGCACATGACAGAGATTTCATAACATGACATTCCTAAACCACTGGGACAATAAGAAGTTTTTCCCAGAGACCCCAAGAAATAAACACTCACTCTCCATAGAATTTAAGGTTTCAACTGAAAAATAGCTTCTCAGCCACACCGCCAGCCCCAGAGGAACACCAAGCAGGGAAGCACAATCCTTGCATCAACAAGATGCTGGGATAGGATGGGATTAAGTCTCTCCTACTGGTTTCACAGCTTTATGGAGATGCTCAGCTCATTGGTGGTTTCTCAGGCTGCTGCCAGCAGTGCTTTGTGCTCTGGGTTGCAGGGAAGATGCTCAACCTGCAGGAAAGCAGCAGTCACACTCAGGTGTGGGATGTGGGAAGCACTGTGTGAGAAGGAGATGCAAGAGCATAACCAGCAAACAGCTGTGAGCAAAGCCAGCTTAAAACACACAGGTGGGAAACATCAATTTAAGAGAAAAAGAAAGCAGGAAAATACATTAGAAGAAGAGAGCCAGAGAAAGGAGCTGGGATACAAGAAGTGAGGGAAGAGAAGCAGAGATAAAAGGACAGAGTGGGTGGAAAGAGAGGGGCAGCCTGTTGCACCTCCTCTAGCCAATGCATTTCTATTTTAGGAGGATTTCCAGGAAACACTCAGACTTGTGAACGCCATCAAGCATATATTGCAAAGCAGGCAGCAAACAGCATGGACAGCATTTGCTATATATAAAAAAAATCCTATTTATTTTTTCTTTAAAAGGCTTCCCCGCTATTGTCACCATGACACGATTTTTCTTCATGCCCTGGGGCATGCATTGTATTGCTCACAGCCAGCCCAAACCTTGGGCACCAAACCTGGCTGCAGAGCCATCAGCCTACATCCTTGCACCCAAGAAGAAACTCAGGTAGCTGCAGTCCCTGGCCCTATTTTTAGGTGGTTTATGCTGTTTCTAATCAGTTCTGAGATGAGATTGTTATTTTAAATGGCAACAATAGGAAGCTTTGCTCCTGGCTGTGGATGCTATATCCTTGCTGCCAGTATTTCCCAGCCCAAATGAAGGCTGTGCTGCTGCACATCCCAATGGATGACCCATGGAGATGCCCAAAGGATAACGGGGACCAAGTAGGGAGTTCAGGTCATAGAATCATAGAATTCTTTGAGTTGGATGGGACCCTTAAATGTCATCTGATCCAACTCCCCTGCACTGAACAAGGACACCTACAGCTCCATCAGGTGCTCACAGCCCCTGCCATCTTGCCTTTTTCTCCAGCCCCCTCCTGTCTGTTTTCCCAGCCATAAAATTGCTGTTTATCTCTACTAACTGCCTTGCAGCGATCACTACACATTGCAAATTCGGCTGTTTGCTGATAAAAACAAGCAGAAGCAGCCCAGTGCTGTCACACTGCCCGGGTCATGCTGCCACATTGCAACACAGAACAGCTGAAAATGGTCACAGAGAACCAAGAGGCCTGGAAATTGTCATAAGGCAAGCGGGAGGGCTGTAAGAAAGATGGGACAAACATTTTAGCAAGGTCTGCAGTGATGCGACAAGAGAAAATAGGTTCAAACTAAAGGAGAGATTTAGTCTGGGTAGAAGGAAGGAGTTTTGTAACAATAAGGACAGTGAGGCAGTGGCACAGGCTGCCCAGAAAAGTGGTAGTGCCCCATCCCTGCATACAGGGTTAGGCTGGATGGGCTCCGAGCACTGATGGAGATGTGGGTGTCCCTGCTCAGGGCAAGGGGTTGGACCAGATGGCCTTTAAGGGTCCCTTCCAGCTCAAATGATTCTATGAAAACACAGAGGAAGTGCTCCCACTGTCCCCAGCAAGCATTACTGTAGCAGATACCCTGCCCCATGCCCCCAGCAAGCACCAGCCCAAGGAAAGCTTGGAAACCCTCAGCCCTGAGGCATCCAAGCAAGCTCGTGAAGAGATTGCCATCTGGTGTCTCCTCCAGCACTCAGCATTGGTTACCTCTGCGTTAGAGACCGCGGGGCTCATTTAGGAGCTTTACTGCACACAATCAGGGACCATAAAGACCCACGACAGTTACAGATGGCTTCAGTGTGTCCTGTTCTTAGTGCTACCTTGTAAAGTTGGACAGTAATGTTTCCCTCATTTTTTTTTTTTTTTTTTCCATCTCAATTTACAACTCCTGTGCCATGAAAAGCCACTTACACCCTCCACAGTTACATATACCATATCCTTCAAGGCCAGTAAATCACAGTCTCAAGTCATGTCAAATTTTGGCAAATAAAACTAAATTGTAGTTACCCTCCGAGGCAAGAAGCTGCAGAACTGGGAGAGAACAAGCTGTGCGAAGGCAGACATCTGGCTGGCAACCTCCTGTGGTGAGGTTCTTAAAAATGCCTGATTAGGCAGAGACCAGAGGACCCTTTGCTTCACCTCAATGCACCTCCACAGCTATTTCACTGCTCTAGCATCGAGGGTTCAAATAATAATTAAGACTGAAAAAGACCTCTAGGATCATCAAGTCCAACCATCAGCCCGCCATGCTCACTGACCACATCCCTTAGTGCCACATCTCCATTTGTTCTGTAACATCTCCAGGGATGGTGACCCCACCACTTCTTATGGGCAGCCTGTGCCACTGCATCACTGCTTGTTTGGAGAAGAAATATTCCAGACTGGAGCATTTCTGGGCAGACTGAGGAGCCAGAGGGGCAGCAGCACACATTGTATTAGTTTCAAAGCATTGAACAGCACACTGGTATGGAGCAGATGAGAATCCAGCACAAAAAAAAACATACAGTGACCCCAAAAGACAGCCTCCACAAGGCCATAACCCTCAGGACAGGCACTGGTTTGGGTAGCCCTATTTAAAAGCTCCCTCCCCAATCAGCATATAGGAACAGCACTTCCATGGAAACAGCCAAATCTGACCCCCCAAAAAAGAAGATGACACTCAGCCACAAGAAGAAAACAAGAACAAATGCAAAACATCTTGTGCCAGATCCTTTGCTGATAAAAGCCACGGTGCACAGCACAGAGCCCAGGGCTGGGATGTGCTTACCCACCTCTGAATTTTTAATGTGCACGTACACATTGGTTAATCAGCAGTGCGAGAGACAAAGAGCTCCGCACCTCCTCTCCACGTGCTTGGCAATTAGAAGCCTTCTCACTCAGGCACAGAGAGAAAAGGCAAGGGACTTGGGCTACAGAGCATCCATTATTCAAAAGTGTATCCATTATTCAAAGTTTTTCTTAAAATCTTATTGTCAGCTTGAAAGGAAGAAAGGAAAATGAGGTTTTGAAAGCTGTGCTTTACTGTTGCTCCACTCCAATTTTTGCAGATTGTGAGTAGCTAAACTGCAGACGCTTTGAAGAGCTGGATAAATCCTTCAAAGCCTCACAGAAGGCAGCACCCTGCAGGTAGTTGCAGTTGTTTCCCTATTGCTTTATTACCAAACAGGGATGCAACACACCCTGGCATACTGCATGTTCCTTTCCTCCATTGCCTTACTACCCCCTCACTCAGGGGTAGGCAATAGCAAGCAGTCAGCAAGAGGCAGCAGGTACTCACCATTGCTTGTAGGCAGCTCGTTGGTACCTATGAGCTCATCTCAAGGCAGCTAGATAGAGTTTGGGTGTAATGCAGTACGTTAGGAGGTGCAGTTCAGGTTGGGGTGCCAGGAGCAGGAGGGAAAACCTTCCTCAGTGTTCCATGGGTGTCACATAGGAACCACCAGGGTGGTGGATGATCTTCAAGACCAAGCAGACATAGCATTAATACCAGAATATCAGCAGTAAAACTCAAGATGTGAGCTAAAGAAGCATCAGAATGATGCTGGATTGAGCAAACAAGCCTGGTAGATTCCATCCAAGTATGGGAACAAGACATCTGAGGGTCTTGAAACTTCCCTTATATCATAGAACCATTCAGGTTGAAAAAGACCTTGAAAGTCATCAAATCCAACCTACCCCCACCATACCCACTTATCACAGCCCTCAGCACCACACCTCTACAGTTCTTGAATGCTTCCAGGAATGGAGGCTCTAACATCTCTGACAGTCTGTACCAATACCTCACTGTTCTTCTTAAGAAAGATGCTTTCCTAAGCACACCTATAAAGCCTGAAATCCAGCAATGAAGTCAGTCCACAACTCAAAAACAAAGTCAAGTAAACTAAAAAACAGTGCACCTACAGCACAGTTCAAAAAAACAAATGATTCCCTGAGCTGAGCGCATATAGGATCCCAGTCCATGGGTGGGGACACTCAGGTGAGCCTCACCATGGCCATTAAGACTTACTAAGGCACTCAGAGGGGACTGAAGGGTTTACGTATTGAATAGAAGAGGTGAGTTTTACTCCAATGCTGGCTGTTGGTGGTAGTATTTGAGAAAAATAGCTGTAGGGGTTGTGTATTAGGCTGAGAAGTAGCTATTAAAGCCTGAAAAGTACTATAAAGCTGTGAGCTGAACAAGCTTATTATTCCATTGCCTAAAACTGTTGTTTGGGAACAACAAGTTAAAGGTTTTTCTAGTTTTCTTAATTACTGAAGAGGTAAGGTATGGTGTCCCTGAAGGTCCTTCTCCTTCAACAGATGAATATCAAGGTGTGGTAGAGGTAAGCAAGGCTCAAATAATTGTGAGAGGATTTTTTCAGAGCCCCTTGTAACGAAACAATTTTAACATTATTAAGCATTCTTAAAGTCAGTTTATTTACATCTTCTGCATAATTAAGTTCTGGATCCCCTGTGGTGTGACCTGAAGAAACCAGAGTTATTATTTCAGTTAAGCAAAATTGATGGAAGGGTGGTGATTAAAAAACTAATGAGTGCTGAAGGCTGAGTGCACTGACCTTAAATGCTGTGGGAAGCTTAGTAGGTGCAACAGGGCAAGGGTCCTGTTCTTCTGTTGTCAGGTACCACTAATTGTAAATGTTATCAATAACTCCCAGGAGATGGCTCAATGTAGGCTGAAGTCACAGTTTCATAGCCTCTGCTAGAGCTTTTCCTTTAGGCAGCCCATTTTCCTAAAGCATGGTGATAGCCCAAGCACTGAAGTGAGCTAGGCATTAACTACAGCCCAGCTATGGCTTTCAGCTTATTTAGATGAATCCTTCACTGCAGCAGGTAGTTTCCTGCTATTACCAGTGGAATAAGCTTAAAAAAAAACACTTCTGAAAGGAGAACCTGCATGTACCATGATGAATTTGCAAGGCTTCTAGAGAATAGATGGGAGTTAAATAATTTCCTCCAGGGTGTGAGGCTCAGCAGTAAGCAGGGGAGTATGGCTGGGCTGGAGTTGCTGCAGTAGAGGCATGCTAGGAAAGCAGGAGGGCTATTGCAGTGCTTCATAATGAGGTGATGCTGTAGTAGCTTGTGAAGCCAGAGCCTGCACAACACTGGGAGCTGGATCAGCAGGACACAGTACAGACAAATTTAAGTATGGTCAGATCAAATGGCTCAACTATTGTGTCTCTGCAGTCCATTAAAGCTCAAGTCCCTGTTGTTAAGCCTCAAAGAGCGCAGCCTGCTTGTTCTTAGAGTTTCGGGTTGCTTTTGTTTGCCATGATGTGTATGGAGGTATTTGGGACTGTGATCACTCTCCTGGGACTGAGCCAGCTGATGTGGGGTCAGGAGCAGACACAGGCACCTGGCAGGGCAGGCAACTCATTGCTCTGTGCTTCACCCCCACGTCTTCCTCACTGCTCTTCCTTTCAAATCCAAGTGTTCCATCAAGGTGGAACAGGCAGGGCACTGTTCCACTGCCTACCCCAGTGGTTCCCAAATGAGCATCAACAGGACTCCAGTTAGTTATCTTGTTCTTTGTCCAGCTCAAACTGTACTAAAAATCAGAGAAAAAAAGCTGGTTTCCTCTCTTCCCGCAGCTGATGTAGGAAGTTCAGCTGTTCCCAGTGGGGGAAAAGTGGCTCACAGCCTACTGCTGGACAGAATCCAGCTTACATCCACACCAGCCCTGTCACTCTTTGCCCCCAGAAATGCTGCTGGGTCAAATGAGGAGTGTCATGTAATTTTATTCATGATTTTGGAAATCCAGACAGCCTTATGGAAAATTACTGCTCCTATAGCCATATGATGATGCAGGACATGCACAGGGTTGGCTGAGCGTCCTCCGGTTTACTGTGTGCAAGAAATCCCTCACAGCCCTTTTACTTCATGGAGATGATGACCTTTCCAGTGGACTTGCGCTGAAGCACGTGGTTGAAGGCTTCATTCACCTGCAAGCACAAAGCCCTGAGTGCTTATGAGGATGGTCATCAGGGCAGGAGGTGCAGAACACGTGGAAGTAGACGCTGTATTGTAATGTTTGCAGTGTTATTCACTCAATAAGTTAAGCTAAACCAAGGGTCTGGTTGTATTTATATGGGCTTACAATAGGCTGTAATGTTTTCTTTGGTGTGAACAAAAAGAGCTCATGTTTTGCAGCTGAGCCTGGGTTTTCTGTCCCTGGGATCCAATGCTGGGATTGAAACAAATCAGAAGCCAGCAAGCTCCTGGGTATTCCTCCACCTTGCATCCCTGAGTTTGCTGGATGGGGGCTACGTAGGCATTTCTAAGGAACTGTTATTTAAGGCTTCAAAGACCATCATAACATGGAAAAAAAAGTGTTTTGAGCACCTTCAGAGGTGCTCGGGGGGAAATGCAAATGAAGGCACATCACAATCCACTAATCCACTTCTAAAATATTATCCCAGCACATTATTCTTTACGACCACAAACTCTTTGGTGTAGCAGCGTGTGTTTTTATGATTTCCCCATTGAACACGTTGCAGTTCTGGCCTTGCAGTAGCAAACCAGAAGTTAACGGCTCCCTGGCTGAAACCCAATGGAAGAAGATTAAAAAGGGTGAGGGAAAATGGGATTTCTTGATTTAATATTTTTGGATTTTAGGACTCCTGTATTTTCTGTGCCAGGGGTCTAACTGCACGCACAAACCTATTTCTGCCCCCATAAAAAGGCCTTGGCTAACAGTTCTGAGCCATGTGTACCTCTTCCAGCTTGAAGACCGTTCCGATGTGTGGATGGATCTTTCCCTCCTGGCAATACTGAAGAAGGGAGGACATGGCAGAGGAGAAAAGAGGGAAGTCTTCCTGCTGGTACCGACCCCAGTACACTCCCATGGCTGACACGTTCTTCAGGAGCAGCAGGTTGGCAGGAATTGAGGGGATTTTCCCTCCAGCAAAACCCATCACCACAATCCTGCCCTCCCAAGCCAAACTGCAAGAAGACAAGTGACAGGTATTTGAAACCTCATCCCAAGGCAACGTATGCTATCGTGGCCATAAGAAGCCATGTGGGGTTGAGCAAATGCATCTTATACAGCTTCCAGCTTGGATATTAGGAAATGTTTCTTCTCAGAGTGGTGAGATTTTGACACAGGCTTCCCAGGGAGATCCCTGGAGGTGTTCAAGAATTGTGGAGGTGTGGCACTAAGGGACATGGTCAGTGGGCATGGTGGGGATGGGTTGGGGTTTGACTGGATGATCTTACGGATCTTTTCCGACCTTCATGGTTCTACGGTGTCTCTTCTAGTCTATGATCTCTGCCTCCACCACCAGATGGGGCAGGCAGAGCCTGGTGAGTTAGCTTCACTTTGCTCAAGGCATGCAAATAGCATCACCTCTCATTTTCACTCACCTCTGCAGGGCAGCCTTGAAGATGTCCCCACCAACAGCTTCGATGGCCACGTTGACCCCTCTGCCACCTGTGAGTGCTGTCACCTGCTCCCTGAGACTGTTCTGGCTGTAGTTCACTGCGTGGCTTGCCCCATTTGCCAGGATCAGCTTGCACTTGGGGTCACTGCCAGCTGCTCCTATCACCTGAGAACAAAGGGGAAGCCGGTGCTGCAGCCACTCAGCCTCTAGGTGTGCTTATTTTAATTAGGGAAAATGAACATTTGGAGTTGGAAACCCCGCTCTTTCTCCTTACGTATATTCAAATATTTTCTCGTGAGCATCAAAAGAAGCACACTGAGGTGACAATTTTCATGGGGCTGGAAACAGGAGTTCCAAAATTCTAAGCCCCATCTGAAATGATGACCCATGGGGCAGATGCAAAGGGTCTTTGTGCTGCCCATGAAGGCAATGGGGATTTATAATGAAGGTAAAATAAAGGAGGGAAATATGGCATCAAGGTTGTGGTGCTGGTGTTTGACCCAGCAAATGCCTGGTGCTGGTTCTCTGCCACTGTATCACTGTGACTCCAGGCCACCTGCTTGCCAAGGCTGGAGCACATGAGGACAGGTGAAAAGGACAACACCTCAGTACCTTTGCCTGGAACACGCTGACAGCCAGATCAATGATGGCAAGGCCAGTGGCTCCAGCTCCTGCTGTCACTAGCACTGTTTCCCTGGCAGGAAGAGAAAGAATGAGAAAGTACAATGGAAACACACCCATAATTCCCTAATAGGGCAATATTTCAGCAGCATGGGGATTGTCCTGCCGTCAGGGGATGCTGAGTCCCAGTCAGCCTGGGGGCTGTGCTGAACTGAAGCTGCTCACCGTGGCTGCAGATGTGCTCGGTGGTGCAGAGCCAGCCAGGCTGTGCCATAGGCAACAGGCAGCACTGCTGCATCCTCACTGGACACGTTGTCAGGGATCTGCCAGAGTGCCTGTACATGGGATTCAATGGGCTGACAGCATCACTGGGGCTCACCATGTAAAAGGGCTTGTTTTAAAGAGGTTTTGCATCTTGTAGCTGCGTGCTGTTTAGAAAAGATGCCCCAAGCATGCTGTATCCCACTGCAGCTGTGGCAGGGCTGAAGTGCTGATCTCAGAGGGAAACCCAAATGCTTGGTGTCCTCACCTTCTCATCGACAATGCATTCCTCTGCCATAGCGCTGATGCCAGACACACCAATCACCCTGTGACCCTGCAAAAATGTCACTGTATGGACACTGGGAGAGAGATCACAGAATCCCTATGGTTGAAAAACACCATTAAAGATCATCTAGTCCAACCATCAACCCGTGCCCGCTGACTGTGTCCCTCCAGGGATTGTGACCCCATCATCTCTCTGGGCTGCCTGTTTGTATGCATTACCAAATGGTTCAGCCCCCTCTTAATTGTGCATTTCATTTTCCTATGTTTTCAGAGGGAACTGTGAACAGCTCAAGCTGTGTCTACCAACAGCGACTGTGTTAACTGTATGCATTTACTCCCTTCTCCTGCTGAGTTTCCCTATATCCCCATGTTGTTCTCACCTCCTTCACAGCACTGACGTTTTCTCCCGTCTCCATTACAGTCCCTGAAAACTCCATTCCTGCAGGATAAGTATATGCACATGCAGCATACGTTGACACAACCCGCCTTCACACCCACAATTAGCAGCAACCTCAGTAAACAGACTCAGGTCATGAGCTCTTGCTTCCAGCACATGGAATTTGGGAGAAAACCTCCCAGCAACAGGCACTGCTGTGCCCCCAAGCCCTCCAGGCATCAGCTGTAACAACAGAGTGTGAGGAAATTACCCCTGGGCTCTGCTCCAGTGGCTGCTGAGCACCCACCCGTGGAGCAGCCCCAGGGCCAGGCCATGCAGAAGCAGCAGGTGATGATTTCAGAGGGCTTTTCCAACTTCAGAGATTTGAAGTTCTCAGCAGCAAAGCACCAATTGGACAGAAGATGGCAGCATCAGCACAAGAGACAGCGAACACCAATTAAGAATTCCTTGTAATTCGGAATCCCAGTGCATTTTTGCAGAAGACAGATGCTGCAGGGGGACAGGAGGTGCCGCCAGCACAGTGACTGACCCTGTGCAGATGCTATAGTGGCACAGCTGCCACCTGTGCTTGTGGCAGTCACTGAGCTGCAAGAGCTCTGGGCTCCAGACAGGAGGACCCTGCCTACCCCAAACCATTCCGTGTCTCGGTTTTCTCAGCTTCCAGCAAAGGTGGTATCTGCTGTTACTCTCCCTATGCTAGTGCAAAGTATTTCGCACTGGGTATTTTTCAGAGGATGCCAGTATGTGATCCTACTGACCCCAGAAGTTGCTTCGAGTCAGCAGCGTCCTCGACCTCCTCATTCCCATAGGATGTGACACTTGGTCACCTATGACATCTGGTCTCTTACTCACCAGGGGTGAAGGGAGGAGTGCGTTTCTCCTGATATAACCCCCGGCAGGCCAAGATATCAGCAAAATTTAACCCGCAGTAATGGACACGCACACGGACCTGCGAGAGAAGGGGACAAACATTAACTCCTGCATTCAGCCAAGAGCAGAGATTTAAAAGAGACACTGCCCCAGCCTGGTGGAGACCACACAACATGTGCGTATCACAGCCCAGCGACCCGGAGCCAATCTTCCCTTTGATGCCCAATGGTCCCCACGCACCTGGCATGGCAGCAGCCGAGGGGCTGGGAGGTCTTGCACGAGCAGGGGCTGTGCCAGCTGTGTGCAGAGAGCTGCTCGGTACCCCCGGGCACCACGCTGGGCAGGCAGCCTCAGGGTGAAGAGCCTGGAAGACAAGTGAAGGGGAACTGTGAAGGGAAGTGCCAACTCCTCACTGCTGCTAGGAGGATAGGGAGGGCAGAAAGGGGTGGGGGCTGGGGGTGATGGGGATACAGAGAGAGGGATAGGGGAAAGGGTGGAGGAATGGGATGGGGAATGGAGTGGGGTGAATAAGGAATGGGAAACAGTGGGGTTGGAGGGGAAATGGAGAACAGTTGAGATGGGGGTAATGAGATTTGGAATGGGCGGAGGTGGAAGGGAAAAGATGAGGAATGTGAGGGACTGGAAATGGAGAGGGAGTATAGGGGGTTATAGAGGAAAGGACTGGGAATGGAAAGGGGGAAATGGGGACTAGGGGGATAGACGATGACGAGAGTTTACGGGGAATGGGGACGGTACGGAGGCAAAGGGACTCTGAAATGGATGGGGAAGGGCAGGGAACGCGATGGGGACGCGCTCCCGTTCCGCTCCGCACCGCCGCCCCGCCGCCGCCGCCGCCATGCCGCTCCCGCTGCCTTCCGGACCCCGCGTACCGCCCGCCCGGGGAGGAGCCGGGCCGCGCTGGGCAGCGATTGGCACCGGCCACGAGGGAGGTGTGAGCGCCCGGCAGCGCCGTGCCGTGGGGGTGCTGGCCGGGGGGATGCGCGGCGCTGCGCTCCCCGCTCGGAGCGATGCAACCTCCATCCAACGCGATCCCTCGCGGTGCCCTCTCGTGCTGATCTATCGCACAGATGGGTCTGACTCGTTGCACGCCGCTTAATTAGAACGGCGGCTCGATTTATTTGCCTTGCCTCATCTTTATTAGCCACCGCTTAGCTCGTAATTAAGGGCAGGATGGGGACTGCGGGAGCGGCCCACGCGCGTCTCCGCACAGCCTTTGTTCGCAGCCAGCCGCCTCCCCAAGGAGCCACAGCGCCGGGCCGGGCACTGGCACACGTCTGTGCTCCCAGTAGCGTGGGTAGGGATCTGCTGCTTTAGGCAACACGGAACGGAAGCACAGCAGAGAGGCATGGATGAAGCGGTGAGATAGGAGCCAGGAGGGAGAAGCCCGTGCTCCTACAGAGGGAAGCAAATCCAGTGGTTATTCGCTTCTCAAAATACTCTCCAAGTCATCCAACAAGAAAAATAGGGATAAATCCTTCGTTCCTCACAGCCCAAAGATTAACCCTGACCCACATCCACCGCCATCAGCTCTCGGCGGCCCGGAGGTAATCAACCTAATAGTGATATTATGGGAACAGCTCCATCACCAAAAAGTCCACTTACAGACAATATTCTTCAATGCCAGCCCCATGCCTTTTCACACCAGCTGCAGGGTTTCTCAGATCCGCGTCAGAGCGCCTGACCAATGGCACAGAGCTCCCAAAATCAGAGGGACAATGCCCAAGTGGCTGCAGCGTGCTTTTCCAGCTCCATTTTCCCTCTTATGGGCAGCTGTTGGCAGGAAAGGCTCTCAGAAGCCCATTTTTGAGGCCACTTGGTGTTTCAGTGGACACTGTCCCGCTGCAGCAGGACCAGATATTCCTCTCCTCCATTAGAGAAAAATTAGAATTTTGCTGAAGCAGCATAAAGCAGAAGGCGAGGTAGGAACCCAACATCCGCACACGTACCCTGGGGGCAGCTGGCACGAGATGAAGGAGGGACGTTCTTTAATATTTAACTTTCCCCCACGCTGTTTTTGCTCTTTTTCAATCAGCGTGCGCATTTTCTACCATCCCCATCCAAATGGGCTTTGCCGTGGAGATTCTGGCACCCAGCCCTGGTACAGCAGGTCCAAGGGAACCAAACAGGGCTGAGGTTCCATCCGTAAGGAATGTCCAGTGGGATGTGGGTAGCAACTCTGACTGCTCCAGCTGCAGATGCTTAGGAAGGGATTTCGGAAAGGGAGCACACAAAGCAAGCTTTCCTCCTGGCTTCCGGCACTCGGCGGCGGGGGGACTTCCTGAGCCAGAGGCTGCACGGATCCATCTAATCCTTTCTTTTTTTTTTTTCTTTGAATTCATTTATGCTTTTGGCCTCCATGACATCCTGTGGCAATAAGTTGCAGAATATAATTACGTGCTGCGTGAGAAAGCGCTTCCTTCTGTCCGCTTTGGATGCGGCCGTTCCTCTCCGTGCTGCTTGACGGAGAACTTTGGGATAAGTTTGAGCAAAGTTCCAGTCCCAGTTTAACCAGGGCCTGTGTGTTAACATGAGGGCTATGAGCAGCTTGTTGGCTCTGCTTCTCACAGAGGGAATCCTACACATGTGCTTGGGTTACTGTCATGCTCCCTTCACAGATGCCTGCTGCATCACTGGCTGAGAGGACCCCAAGCCAGAACAGCTGCACCAGTGCGCATGGAACTCTGGCATCTTTGTTTCCAGGACATCCTTATTTACAAAATATGTCTATTTTTGCTACTGTCACCCTTCCTATTTTAGTCATCTCTGCTATTTATTATTGCTTATGTTGCCCCCAAACCCACAAATGAAGGCAGAAGAATGGATTTTGTTTCCCAATGGAGCATAAAATTTCAGAGAGTCCACTTTTGGGTTGCACTGGGAGTGGGCCGACCCTACTTGATGAGAACCAGTCACTGCTGACCCATGCTGATCCTGTGTAAATTGTCATCCCAGCTCCGTGTGGCAACTCTTAAAAACTCTGCAATTCTTCTCTTGGCAGAAGCTCAACAGCCACATCCTTCCCTCGCAACACAAGCAGCTCCATCCCCACTTCCCTGCAGCTGCCCATGCAGGCTCAGGGCAGGCTGAAGGAAAGGAGGGGGCTGCAGAGAGCGGTAGAGGAAAAACCTCAACAAGTTGATTGGATTATGGCCACTGAAGGACAAACTTGGGGAGTATATTATCAACAGCAGTGGGAAAGAGCAGTGGTAAAGAGAACATAGGACAGAGAAATTAGCTGCCATACTGCTTTGTGGTGTCATTATGGCAATCCGTGCCGATGTCCTCTGCAAAAAGAACAGCCCTGCACACCCTCAGCTCCCAAGCCTTTGGGAAGCACGATGCAGGGAATGGTGTGGGGCAGGAAGCAGCCAGGAAGTGTTATTGGGAGTCCTGGCTCTCCGCATGCGACAGCTCAGGAGGTGAGGGGCTATGCCATGCTGCAAGATGCATGGAAAAATTATCCTTTGCCTGTCACTGGGAGAAAAGGATGAATCCTCAACAGGCTCCTGCCTGGTTTAACTCTTCTTGGATAGCAGGATATGTTTTAACCCTTATTTCCCAGAAAATTGAGGTTGACAACACCAAACTCACAGGATGTCCCCTCTCCCACTGTCCCGTGTTTCATCTCCTACGACTGCAGTAAGCATTGAGCCTGCTGATCTGTTTCAAACAGAGTGATAAGGGTCCAAGAGCTAATTAAATTCCTGTAGGAATAATGAACACCAGAGGCAAGGCAAAGCAGAGAGATCCAACAAGGCTCTGCACCACAGGCGCCCACCCTTTGCCGGATCCCAAGGACTCTGCCTTGGGTTGTAAACTGGTGGAAAACCAGGCTGCACTGATTCTGCTGATCACAAACAACATTTTGAGGAAGGTTTCTTTATTGTCAAAATCAGTTTGGAAATGGCAGCAAGGTGCATCTTCCCATCCTACAACAAAAAACCTGCAGGTCATCCCGGTCCAGAAAACAGAACGACCTAGTTGTAGGGCAAGATTCAGGCCAAGCTCTCAGTCAATAAGGTTTCATCAGTTTCATAGGGCTGGCAGGACTTCTCCATTGAGACAGTTTATATGTCTTCCATTGTGCATCCCACTACACCAGTAGGAGGTACTCAAACCCAGTCGGCTCACTGCCACTGTGCGAGTCCTGCAGATGTGACACTCAGCACAGAAGGCAAACTTTTGGGTTCGAGTGGGCGATCCTGCCACACCGCAGAGCTGAGTTACAGCCCCAGCAGAGGGAGGTCACGGCTCTCAGCCAAGGTGCAGTAACTCACTGTGTGGATGCCCTTATTTATTGTAGCTCACAATGAAACACAACAGCAAGCAGCACGGCTGGAAGTGGGAGAGCTGGGTCTGGCTTGGAGCAGCTTTATGGCTGGGTAACGACTGTGCCAAGGACAGTGCTTGTTTAAGTGTCAGAATAAAGGCAAAAATATTTGTATCTTTATATGAAGGCAGAAGTTGTGGACAGAGAGGAGCCGTTAGAGGCAGCCTGTGCTCAGCTTTCGGTCTTAGCATGTTGTTTTGGGGAGATGGTTGCACTGCTACATCATCTCCGCACCGTGGAGATAATCACAGCATCTGTGTGCTTGGACGAACTTGCCTGGTTGTATCGACCAGTGCTGGGCGCAGGGCAGGGGAAGGAGCCCAGTGCGAGCCGAATCCCTGCCCGTCCTCCCTGAAAACTCATTTTTTGGTGCTATGATCTGAAACGCAGCAGAATCATTAAGGTTGGAAAGTCCAACCATCAACGATGCCAGCGACCGCTCTGACCACCCCTCAGCCGCAGCCACATCCACCCTCGGCTTTCACAACGTGGGACAGTGACCCAGCACCTCGGCGGGCCTCCTGCCGCCGTATCACTGCTCTTTTGGAGGCACAACGTGATGCCACCACGTCCCATCCTATTGCCGTTACCGGGAGCAGAGCTGACCCACCTCAGCGCAGCCTCCCTTTAGGAGCTGCAGAGCAGCGAGGTCTCCCCTCAGCTCCTCCGCGCTGCCCCGTGCCGTTCCCTCAGCCGCCCCCCAACGCACAGCTCCGCGCCCACCTCCAAACACACTCCAGAGCCCCAGTGCAGCGAGGAGCCCAGCACCGCACGCAGCACTCGAGCCGCCGCCATTGCCCCGGCCCCACGCCGCTCCGCGCAGCCCAGCTCAGGCCCGAAGCGCGACGCCCCTCGCGCCGACCCGTCCTCCCGCCGCTCCCCGCCCGGCGCCGGAGCGCGGCCGCCTCCGCCCCCGCCTCCTCCCGTCGCGCTGACGCAGGGGGCGGGCGGCGGCGGCGGCGGCCGAGGGGCGGGATGGAGCCGCGCTGAGGCGAGGCGCGGCCGGGGAGCAGCGCGGGCGGCGGCGGCGGCGGTCGTCCCCCGCTCCTCGCCATGGAGGCGGCCCCCGCGGCGGGCGAGCCGGCGGCCTGGGCGGCCGAGGCGCTGGCGGAGCCGGAGCTGGGCTCGGACGAGCTGGAGGCGGCGGGCGGAGCGCTGGACCGCGTCCTGCTGGACTCGGTGTGCCAGCAGCAGGGCTGGGTCCGCGTCTACGGTAAGGGGCGCCGGGGGGCGGTGCGGATCGTCGCGACAGACCCCGCCGCGACGGGCCCAACTTTTCGCTCAGTTTTCCCGACGCCGGCTGATCCTCGCTCGCGATTTCGGTGCCGCTCGGCCGTTCCGCGTTCCCCTCCCCTCGCTCCCGCAGCAGCCCTGCCCGCCGCCCCCCGCTCCCCGCCGGTGCTCTGCGCTCTTTCCTTCCTGATGGAAGTTTGGGGTATTTTTTAGCGGCGTCCGACTTGTGGCTTCCGACTTGGGCTCGTGGAGCTGAGCGCTGTGATGCTCACAGTCTAAAATGTACAAAAAAAAAAGAAAAAAAACACACAACATAAAACCACCTCTCTGTTGCTGTCGGAAGGCTCAGGAGAATCTGAGCGCCTTTGGGTTAATTGTTTGCACGGAGCGCTTTCCATAAGGTAAAGTGAGAGTGTGCTTTCTCGTATCAGGATGCCTGGCTCTGGCCTATCTGCCTGCTGCCCGGCGTCCTGCCTGGGTGGCTGAAGCAGCAGCTTGCTCAGAATCGGCCGTGCTGAGGAGCGGTGCTGGTGGTGAGGGCACGCCGTGACAGGTTTGTGGGCTGACACCAACGTGTGGATGAACGGAACGGCAGCCGTGCGATGGAGCAACCAACTCTAAGGCTGTAAGAATCAGGGTAGACTTCAAGCATGTAAAATACGTCGCGTAGCCCGAGGACCGGAGCTAATTATTCTCAGTCTGTGTTTAAAAACAACTCATTATCTCTTTCCCTCATATAGAATCTGATGTGGCGGTGTCTTCCCTCCCTCCTCCCCTTGAAGCTGCAGTCAGGTTATCTAGGATGTGTGTATTTCCTCCTTCCTCGCCTTTTTTTCCTGGATAAGTTTGCAGGCAATGAATCGAACTGAAATTGCGCTGTGTTTGTGCGCAACTAAAAGTGGGTTACAAACCTGTGAGTGACAAGTGTTATTTATAGGATTAAAAGTAAAGCCCCGCGCAGTTGTTGGAGGAACCACAGCAGCACAGCTAAAGCAAACAGGAGCAGAAAGCTCAGCCTCATTGTCTGCATTGTGTGATAAACAATGAGAACGCTAACACTAATTATTTCACCATGGATGGCCGGAGGAGAGAAGGAATATCTGACGTGAAAAGATGAGAGCCATTTTCTGGCATAGCAAGAAATGCAGCTTTTGATGTCGTTGCATTTCTTTTCCATGTGAGACGTGGACAGCTGCGTTATGGAGTTGTTCCATAGGTAATTGCCTGGGAAGCTATGGAAAAGCTCGTTTTAGAGGAAGGGAGTTTGGTATCTATCTGGGAATGACCTCTTGTTTCTGTGCGTCTATTCTGCAGCAGTGTACCATCCCACTCCTCTCTGTTTGAGGCAGCAATTATCGGCATGAGGGGAGCTGGTCCTGTTGCAGAGCCTGTAAAACTTCATCTGTAAGCAGAGAGAAGAGCTCTGAGCAGTAAAGTACCATCATTACCGGCCTTTGTGGCTCACCAGCAGCATGACCATGATGTGAGTACAGCAGGACTTTGCCATGTCTGGGATGTGATTTCACAGTGACACTGAGGTCTTGTCTGACCTCACTGTGATATCTAAATCGCAGTCCAGCTATTTTTGCATTTCCTGCTGCCGTAGTTAAAGTGTAGCTTTGCCATTCTGTTTTCTGGAGGCCCCAGTTGGGTGAATTAGCAGGAACGTGATCAGACCACAAGAACACAGTTTCCCTCCTGACGGACAGAGCTTGTAACACAGGCAGCTTCCTCTGGCCGGGTGTTTGAACAGTGAGTGGGAACAGCACATCTGCCTCTCACTGTGAGGTTTAGTTACTTACGAAGCACAAATCACGTGAATGTCACTGGGTGATACTTCCAAGAACTAGTTTTGACACACAACAAATGTTTCTGTAAAATACTTATCAATGTCTTCTGAGTAACAGCTTCCTTCGGGCTGACTGAACGTGCAGAGTGGGTGAGAGGGAAGAGATTGTCTTGCATGGGTTAATACTATGCTTTTTTCCTCTGTAGAAGGGAAGAGTGACTTTTGAAAGTCTTCACCAGTGTTTTAAGTCAAAGTCTGAACGTCTTTTTCTCTGTTCTTTAGAACTGGTTTGGGGGTAGACGAAGGAATGAGTGATTTACAGCTTTCTCAGTGCTAACTCTGAAAACAGAGCAATTATATTGCTTGGTACGGCTGACTGAGCGCCCATGGATTTTGTAACAATGAATTATAAAGCTGGCGTTGCAGCATTGGTGTTAAATGTTGCATGTGATGGGGGCAGAATCAGATTTTGTCAAACTTACAGTCTGCATCTAAACAGGTTGTAAACTTCTCCAATGGTGGCTGTCAGATCTGCTTCTGGCTCTAAGCTCGCTGCTGGCACTCGTGCACCAAAGTGATTGATTTTGAAGCAGGGGTTGCAGAAATAAGTAGAAAACAGCACGTTCAAGAGACTGTTCCTTCTTTAATGTTCTTCCTGGGAGCGGGCAGCACTGACCTGTGGCCTTATCTGGGCTAGGAGATGTCTTCCCATTTTAGCACTGGTGCTAAAAGACGATAGTGGCTGTACAAAACCGTAGTGCAGATCAGACGTGGGTGTTTTCACCACCTTGTCTCCAGCCACTGGCAGCATTAGAGGACGTGCCTTGTTGCCACAGCAGCCCTGCTTACCCCCCTTCCTAGCAGCAGGATCTGCTCTTCACATAGATGCTCAAAGTCTGGATATTGACCTCCAGGCAGAGCTTAACTCCAAATGAAAGCTCTAGACCTGGTATAACCAGACAGAAACGTCTCTCAGCTGCCTGAAACTCGAGTTTGGAGCTTTTAAGCATTGGCCCTTGCAAAATACTAGGCTTGTGCTCAGGGCTGAAGCTCCAGTAATCCACGTAATGTCATGTGGAGATTAAAAAAACAGCTGAAACTCGAGCACTGACCAGAAGCATCTCTAATCGTGTGAAATTCAGTCCAAAAACCCCATTTCCACAAGTTACCTGTTCCAGCAATCTGTCATCTACCTTGCTCCGTTTTGTAAATGGCTCTGACTCTGTTCTCAAGAGTTTTCTGTTTCTTTACAGCCTGGCTCACTGTGACTTTGTCGGTAGCTTGGTATTTCTATATATGTATGTGTATATATATTAATTTCTACTGCTTACAGTGATACTTAAAAATGCTGAGGTCATTCCTCTTTGGGTGAGCGCTGGTGACAACCAGCATCATCTCACTGTCAGCAGTCCCTGTCCTTCCAGCCCTGCTCACGCTGAGCTGTGGAGGCTGGTGAGCCTTCTGGAGGTGATGTCCTCCCCCAAACCCAGCACCCTGTCCCACGACCCAAGCAGACCCCACCAGGTGGCGGCATTTTCTTGACGGTGTTGCCGGAGTTGCTGAAGATGCTCAAGGCTGCCTGAAATGCACAACGTCTTCTCTCTGCTTCCAACTTCCAGACCTTAGTATGCATCTCCAGGAGCTCTGTTCAGAAGTCTGCCTGATGAGGAGGAAGTAGGGAGGATGTGTTTGAAGTGGGCAATCAAACAGAAGTTCATAACGCGTGTAGGACAATCTGATGGTCGAGCTGTTAAACTCTGCTGGGCTCTTCTCCTCGGGGTGAGCTCAGGTGGCATAGCTGGGCTGCGTTCTGCATAAAGCTGCATTTGTGTGTGTGATTCTTACTGTTACAGAGGACTTATTAAGTGGGATAAGCTGAAGGTGTGAATGAGAAGCTGCTGCCAAGGAAAGCTGACAGTCGGTTTATAGCTTGTGGAGTGTCTGTGTAGGCAGCCTTGTTGGGAAGCGGAGGAGGTCGGTGCTTCTGAGCACTGCTTTTCCTTCTGATCAATAGGCTTATTTTTAACTCACCCAGCAAGTTGTGCAGAAGTGGGAAGGTAAGGCTTTGGGGATGGAAGTGCTGTTTCCTGTGCATTTGGACTGTCGTGGTATCTGACCTTACGGTGGCCTTTGTGTACCACTGTGGTGTGTTGTTACAGACATTAAATAACGTGGAAGCTTTTTTACATCTTGTTAAGCTGATAAATGACAATCCTTTCCAGTTGGTTGTCCGCTCTAAAAGACAGAATGTAATAAAAAAAAAGCAAGGGTTTAAGTAACTGTGCTTGCTGCAGGTTAAAGCTGATAAGCATGCTTTGGGCAGAGGCACTGCCTGCCCTTGCCAGCCAGCATCACAGAGCCATTAAGGTTTGAGGAAAACCTCTAAGATCATCAAATCCAACCATCCAGCTGTCACCACCATGCCCACTAACCACGTCCCTAGAAGGGGGATGTCCAAGGATGTGACTGAAGCACTCCTGCACGTGGTCTGCAAGTACTGCCATGTGTCAGCTCCTCTGCTACCTCCTTTGTAATGTGTCCTGCATTGGCCTGTGACTTGGAGGGCAGCTGAGGGCTGCCTGTAGCCTGCTTTCTCCTTACTCCCAGCTTTGCTGCACTGTTAGCTTGCAACAAACTGTTTGCCCACTCCCTTTTTTAAGGAAAACTGTCTTTAATTTGTGCATAAATGTTTGGTGTCGTTATTTTTTTTTTCTTTTTGCTCTTCTATTTCGGTAGGAGTTTTTAGCTGGGCCCTTTCAGCTGCCTGTATTGTGCCAAATGTTGCCTAGGTTACTCGCTTATTAAAAGTCACTGAAGTATTTGGAAGTATCAACAATACTGGTGTGTGCTGGGGAAAACGAGGATGACATTATTTTAAAACACCAGCTTCCTGACTCCTGGATTTCGGCCGCACGATTTGTCTCTGGCTGAACATTTTAATGTGGTGCTGTTTCCTATTTTTAAACAATAGGAAAAAAAGGGGAAAGATAACGGGAGCATAACTATGACCCATTGGCTTATTATGAGATCATGGGTTCCTTTCAACTGATATTTATAGATTTAAAAAGAAGGAGGGAAAAAAAAAAAAAAAAGCTGAGATTTCAGCATTTTTTCTGGCATTTATGCTTTCATAGCCCCAAGGTCACCGAGTCAAACCCTCATCTGAATTCTTTCAAAGTCCTCTGTAAAGACTCACAGTAATCATGGAAGTAAGATCTGTGTCTGCAAGGAAAATAACCAAGGGAAGGGAAAAATGACTGCGTTTTGGTTAGTAAACTTCTAACAGTCCTTTGTGTGTTTTGACCCCCCCCTTCATCTCAGAAAGCCATTACAGAGATGATCAGGAGAGAATAACGTTTGTTAATTCTCTTTAATGGGATTTCAAAAGGTCACAAAACTGTAGAAAGGCTCTTCTCCAAGAATCTGGATTATTTTTAATTATAAAGTTGAAGTAGTGCAAGTAATGAGCTCTTGGAGGTGGAGGGAGGTCTTTGCACTTAAGTAAATGTAAAACCACGTCCTGGATTTAGATTCTGTATTATCTAAAGCTTTTTTTTTTTTTTTCCCTACAGCTGGGAATGCCCCATTAAAACTTAGCTCTTACACTGCCAGCACAGGCAGCCACTTAGTTCAACACATTAATTCTGCAAACTGTGGGAAAACGACTCCCATTTCAGCAGATGTGCAATGCGTCTGCTGCGGATTTGCATAAGAATGCATATGCTTCTCTGTTCGGTTCTGGCTTGATTAAAACTTGCAGGCACCTTTTCCTTTCCTGTAGTGCCATGTCTGCATTCTTGGACATTAGCAGTTTAATTGAAAATGCTCTGTTTTCTTCTTTGTTCAGGTTATTCATTGTATTTACACGGCGCTGTATTGTAGACATGCGTGGTGTTTTACAGATGGAGGCTGCCTGCCTTTGGACACTGCAGTCTGGACTGGAGAAGAAAGGAAATTACAAAGATGGCAAATGAGTTTGCAGAGAGATGGAGAACTACACAGTAGAGTGTTCTGGCAGGGGGCTGTGTGCCTGGACATGTGCTCACAAGGAGATGCAGGACTGGGAACCAGTATTGCTGGGGGATGAGAAGAATTTAGAGATTAAAAGTCAGGCTTTATAGAATGATAGAAAAGCTGGAAATGGCCTTGGAGACCACTGAGTCCAACCACCAAGTCCCTCCCAGCAGTAGGCTTTCTTCTCATAGTCCAAAGGATTCAGCAGAACCCTTCAGATTGCTCCTTTTCCCAATGTGATTGGCATGAAAAAAGCATAGAAAGCAATACTGTGGCATCAGTTCTGGAAACTTGCTGTACTCCGGGTAGCAGTTTGAGCACGATGCCCAGAATGGAAAAGAAGACGACAACTCAGATTGTGGTGTGAAGTTTCTGACAAGGAGAAATGAATTAGGAAGCGATGTTTTGCATAGGCTGCTGCGTCAAATGCTGGATGCCTGCCGCTGGGATCCAGGCTTTGGGAGAAGAGGCTTTGTGTCTGGATTGCTTGTAGGGTTTTTTTGGCACGGAGGAACAAAAGACAACAGAGCAGCATTCAAGAGGAAGCTTAATGCTGGAGGATTGCAGCTCTGGAAGGGCACTGCCCTGTCTCTCCTGCTGCATGATGGGGCCCTGGTTGCCAGCAGAGCATTTCAGGGCTGGTGAGCATCAGTGCATTGCATCTCCAAATTAAGTTGCCATTGACTCAGTGGATTGGCTTGTGATAAGAGGAGGTAATTCACACAGTGAGTCCTTAGTGCACAAATGCAGTCTCAACAAGCTCAGTTGTAGATGCTGTGCTTGTCAGTGTTGGAGCAGGGGCTTCCCATCCTAGGACAGCATGGCCAGGGAGACTGAAGTGAATGGAACAAAGTGAGAGGAGTGAAATGATGATGGTTTCTTCAGTTTTGTGCACTATTTTGTCGTGGTAAATGGTGACAGTTTTATTAGCAATCCTCAAGTCTGTTGGGTTTAAATAAAATTAAATCAGTTACACTTACGCCATTCGTTGCCTTGCTATGTGAGTGCATCTGAAGCATCAGCGGTTTTACTTGAGAGAGCTGCTGAGATGTAGGAAGGTGAGGAAGCAGGGCACAAGTAGGTCAGATAACTTGCCTAAGGACATGCATCAGAAGTCAGATCTCCTGAGACCTCTGCAGTGCTTTGCTTGCATAGCTCGACTTGCAGTGCCTTGCATTTGGGATACCTTTAAGCCTGCTACTTTGCTTGGATTCTCCTGTGGCTATTAATAATCCTCTCAAATACTGCATTAGCTGTCAGATCTGCAGGTCAGCGGGGCAAGAAGCTCCCCAGGGAAGCTTCCATTCAGGTGGTTATGTCTGCTCGCTCCCTTTTTTGGCAGCAACAGAGGTGAAGTTTTGTTGACCTTCAAAATGTAATAAACTTATCTCATTGCAGTGATAGCAGGCTGGGTTGCTGGCACGGAGGGCGTTGGACAGCCAGTACTGATTAACTCCTCTCCGTTTGTGTACAGGGCCAGGTGTGTGCCTAAATCATTATTTCCAAGAAGATAACTCTTCATTGTAGAGGAAAATGCATCACAGATGGAGACTGGAAAACGACAGAGCAAAGATGATACCACCTGAAGCTCTACCATACTTTCCATGGCATTTGAAATCCTGTGCTGCTGAGCAGAACATCTTTGTTTTGTTGGCTTTGTGAGGGGAGCTGGGCCATGTGGATTAGTTTTCCATATTAGTTTGGTATTTCATCTCAGTGTGCAGCCCAGGTGCTTTGCAAGAGGAGAAGACAAAAAGCTTCCCGAGAACGATGTTTTATTTATGCTGCAGGTTGTACAGCACATGCTGCAACCCAAGCACAGGGCTGGGAGAGCATTAGGCTTCCTCATCAAATAGTGCTGAGCAGTTGTTGCTTTGTGGTACTTTTCTGGAATTGTTTCCCATCTTTTTGCTCACGATGGTGAGTAGTTGATGGAGAGGAAAGCAGGGAAAATGGAGTGGTATCACCAAAGCAGAAATAAAGAGCTCTGACAAAAGGATAGGGTGTAAAAATTCAACGTGCTTTTAATCCTGCTTGGAGGAGACTTATCTTTGAGATAGCATGTACTTACAGGATCCCTTCTCCCTTGCTCTCTGACAGTGCTTCTGTAGGATGCTGGTGAGGTATGGTGTGAGCAATTGCCTCACTGACTGGATTTCATGGGCTTCTTCCTTAATCCTTCCTCTATTAGCTGGGGCCTTGTCCACTGACCTTCTCCAACAGCCTAAACTCTGTGGAGGCAATGAGTTTTATATCCCATATAGGAAGGTAGCAAAGATTTTTATGGTCTCGCTGTAAATATTTATGTCAGTTGTTTTTCACGTGCCCTGAGCTGGGGACTCCTGTGCTGGGAGAAGCACTGCAGCAGGCAGCCGTTCCCATCCAGCTGTGTGAGCCACGGCCATCTGAAACACAAACTCATTTCTCACTTGTGTAACCATTAAATCAGGGAAGAAATGCTCTCAGTATATTGCTTGTTCTGTGTTTGAAAAAAAAAAAAAAAAGCCCAGCACAACAGAATAGGGTGAAAATGGAAAGCTCTCTGCAAAAATGGCACGGCTATCAGCACCAAACTGGTGTGTTGTCAGCTCACCTGTGTGTAGTTGGCTCACACTTACATGTGTGAGCCTCTAAGCAGCTGTGAATTATCCTTATCTCCTCAGTCATATATTCTGACTTTGCATTATTACTTGCTGTAAGCCCTGTCTTTGTGAAGAACATGAAGTGCAGTAGGTGTTACTATCAAGAGATGTGTTTTCCTTGCAGTTACCTGACTGTTCTCAGGATGGTTTTGAAACAAGATGAGCTCCATGCATAGAAGGCTCTCTGATGAGAGGTAAGGTAGTTTCCCATATGAGTAGGTAGGTGTTCCTACAAACAAGTGCCAAGAATAAAATTGACCTACTTCTTCTTTGCTGAGAAACTGCTTCCTGTGGTTGTAGGTTACGCTAACACAGATGTGCACTTTTGCCTAAGTTGTTATTGAAGGGATGACTGACAGCACCCAGTGTTCTGTGTGCTCACGATGGCAGTGTGGGTAGCAAGTTGTGTAGGATCAGCTGAGGCTCTGCTGTTTGGGTTGTGAGATCCCTTGATTGTCACATGCATCCAGTTGTAGAATATAAGCACCAAATCCATTTGTGAATCTGCCTTGTGCCCAGCTGGCTGTAAGGTGATTTTGGGAAGCCTGCTGAATTAAAACTGTTATGAGAGAGGTGTGGAGCTGGATTGAGATCCACTGTTGCTGGTGGAGTTCAGGAGGGTTACTGTTTCAGTCAAAACCCCCTGGGGTTATGTACAAAACTACAGTAGCTTTGCAAGAGACTTAAAGGAGAAGCTGTGGTGCATCCTATGCTGTGTGCTTGTGTTTCATCCACTGTGTTTCATGGCTCACTGCTTGAAGTGATCTAGCTGTACTTTTGATGTCCATTTATAACAACCACTCAATTCCATAGCTGACATGGTATCCCTCCCTGTTTTGTTTCCAGACTTCATTGATGTGGCTTCTTTGTGACCTACTTTGTGTTCACCACTTTAAGGTTGCTTCTTTTCTTTTTCATTCTGTTCCAAAAGGAAGTGTCTCCCATGAGAAACATCTGAAATTTGTTCACCTGTTTTTCGTGCTGGTAGGTGGAAATATGAACCCAACTGAATGGGCAGCCTTCAGTCACACCAACGATGTGACTCTTAGGTACTTTCCTTCCTAAGCTCTCTTGCTGATGGTTCTGAGATCCCTGAGGGGGGTGTTTGGAGAATTGGGGAAGGAAATGCCTGTGTTTCCTTGGAGCTCTTGTTACTCATTGCTGTGAAGTGTGACTGTGAGGACATTGCATTTGCCCCTTGTCCTTTCAGGAGGCAGTGATGTGTCATGTGCTTATTACTTGCAGAGCTTGGGGAAGGAACATCCCAATTCCTGCTCCTTTTACTCATTCTGGGATATTCTTCTTTTGCATTCTTCCCTGTGGTTTCTTCCTGTAATTTCCACCAGTGGTGATTCAGCTCTAGGCTTAGCTGTATCTCTCTCTCCAATTAGTGGTCCCTTTGCTTTTTATCTGGGGCATGAAGTATGTGCTTGCTTATTCTTGGGGACACTTAAAAACCAGTTAATGTAATGCAGATGTGCAGTTTTCAGCAGCTGCATAGCATTTAGCTAAGTCTTATGAAGGAATTAATACCTCAAAGTATTACATATCATTGGAAAAGAATAATTCACTTCTGTGATTTCACCAAGTGGACATAGCTTTGTGTTTGTAGTCATCACCTCCTAAGGCTTGAGGCTTTTATCCTCCCGACGCTTCTCTTCGGTGCTGTGTTGATGTAAACACAGGCTGACCCTGAAGAAAAAAACCCACACCAGCCCTTCTCCTGGAATCTTAATGGCTTTTTGGTTAAGTAGCTTTGGATCCAGATTGCAGCTAGATCTCGTGTTTGTTTGTTTGTGCTTTTGATTGTGACTGTGCGGTTCTTGCTTGTAACCAAAGCCACAAGGAAAATAGTGTTGTGTATACAAATGGGAGAGGGGATTTCAGCAGAGGTGACATCCAGCTTTTTTTATAATCTGGGGGTGAATTTGTTTTTGCTCCATTGGTGTCGTGTGTGCAGCGCTCCACTGCATTGGGAAAACCCTCAGCAGAGGGTGAATGAAGAACTGAAAGCAGCTGGAGCTGCTCGCCAGTGGTACGAGTAGCAGCCACTGTTATCAGTAATATTCCTTCTCCCACTCTGCTTGCCTTGTGTTACTTTTATTTAAAAGTGATGCAATGGTATCAATGTGAGGTAAACGTGGAGTGCTGGGAGGGCTTCAGTAGCCAAAAATGTGGCCCAGAGTAACTGCTTTGGAGTCTTTGCCTCAAAAGCTGAGCATAGGGTATCGGGCTGAGCCTCTCTAAGACTTTGAGGTTAAATGAACTGGATGTGATTGGGCAGAAAATGAAGAATTCAGCAAAAGAAGTGGATGCCAGCTGCGGTGCAGTGTCAAGCTGTGCTCCCCAGTAGGCTGCTGGACAGAGCAGCTTTCTGCACATTTCTTGTTAGCAGGGCCTGGGCTGAAGGAGGGGCTGTTTGTGTTGGAGGTGAACTCGGTACTTGTGCTTGTGTGGAGGCATGTGAAAGCTTTTAGTGGTTTGCAGATTAATTTTAGGATATTCCTTTTCTCTGCTTGAAATATCCAGTAAGGCAGGTGAAACCCGGGAGGGAAAGCTATTAATTTCTATCCTTTTATTTATTTAGTGTTACTCTTCATCAGAGAATAGAAACCAACGAATGCAAATCTGTTCTCCAACACACGCAGACACGTTTTGTTGCTTGGAAGCTGAACAGGAGCTGTAATGAATTATCGGCACCCGATTCCAGAGCTGTGACAATCTGGCATCGCCTTAATATTCTGAGCCATCGCTGGTATTATTCCTCTGCATTTTTCCCCCTTTGTCTTCTTCAAAACTGTGTTCTAATCTGAATGCTTTTGGTTTCTAGGATTGAAAGAGATGCTGGCTGGCTCTGTGCTTCGCTCATTTTTCTTTTTTTCCCTCCCCCTTGATAGTACAAATGCATCCCGAATTAGAAGTGACATGGAAAATTGCAGTTTTTTCCAGTTCTGTTCACAATTGTCTCTCTAGAGTGTGACGATACATAACTTATTCATGACAGAGGGAATTACTTAATAAGCAAGGAACTTTTCTTAAGGAATCCCAGGACTTCCAGGGACAAAGTCTTTTTGCTTCGTCAAAACATGGAGCAACTGTGCTCTGGGTTCTCTGGCAGCAGTGACAGCTTATCTTCGGAAATAAGTGCAGATTAATTTACATGTGTCTTTATTTTAAAATATAGCTTGCTTACTCAGATGGCAATTACATTCAATTTAATGGTAATGTAAAACAGCAGGATCTAGAGTAGTTCTCCAGCCCAAGGGCTGACCATTTTTACCATCCAGCTGTTTTCCAAGTGATTTATTCCATTTTCCCACTTGGCTTCCCTGCCTCACCCCTCGGTCTGAGCCTCGGCGCTTGCAGCACAGTGTGGGTGGCAAGACGGGAAGAACAGCTGCACTTCACAGCTCCAATAAATGACTTTATTACAATTGTGTCTGCATTACACTAATACCAAATGTCTAAGTTCACTAACACAGATTGCCATCGTTCCCACCCCACCAGCGTGCAGTGAGGACCGGCAGCTCTGCCTCACCCCGGCTATGTAGGGCTGTGCTGTGCTGCTGGGGATGTGCTCAGCCTTTGGCAGCCAGAAGTGCTGCAGCCTTTCTCCTGCTTCTTGTGTGTTGGGTGTGATGTGAAGAAGGGAGGATGTGCTCCCAGACAGCTCAGGAAGAAGCTTGGATGACCTGTGAGAAACAGGATTGCCGTGAGTAGGGAGTTGCCTTACATTTCCTGGGACGTAGCTCATGTTTTGTATGGCAAGGTTAAAAATAATTTCTTGCTGCTTATCCTCCTTCCTTGCATAGGACTGGGGTCCTGTGCTGCAGAGCTGGGCCCTCAGGAGCTCTCCCTCATCCTGGCCGTGCCCTGCTTGGGAGCACGCTGCAGCCTGAAAGCAGCGACCGAAGCACTTCAAGGGGGATTTGACAAATCCACCTGTCAGTGTCACCAGACACAGATTTATCATCTTTGACAGGTAGAAAATTGCTTTGACTTGTCTGCAGGACAAGTAAAAATTAGTAATAGTGATGGGGTATTTTAAAAATTGTTGTGATCATGTAAATCCTGTTATCTCTGTAACCCAACGTTAGCAAGCCCTGAGCTGTAAAATGACATTAACTTGCTTGAAAAAACTGTCTAGTGTTAACAGATAACTGGATATTTTCCCCTCTGTTCATTTCTAAATCCTGTTGGCTTTGAAAGGCTGACACTTCTGTTCCTTAGCCCCGTGTCCCCACTAACAGAAAATTAAAGGAGATGCCTTTTAAAGAAAAGGGAGGAAAAAAGCATGTAGCTACATTACATTGTAAAAATGCAAAGGAAGCAAAGACGCCTAATCTGACAAAGCATCAGTGTTTAGGCTATAAGCTCATTATAAGCCTTGTGTAGTGGGAGCTGATTTTTTCAAATTAATTTTGATGTATTACCATAATAAACATTTTAATAATATCCTTTCCTTCCCTTCTGTCAGCAGCTGAATATTTCAGTGAGCTACCCAGGCTGTCATGGCAGCCCTTATCCTCAGCATCTATGCAGATCTATTTCCAGGAATGCTTATAGGTATTTCCAGCTCAATGCAATGTCACAGGCCGTGCTGCCTCTGCTATTCTTGGTGCATTTAAGCCAGCTTTCAGGATATTTCCAGAAGACACTTGGGGCATATCCAGCCCTTCTTTTTTTAACTCCTTATTCTATTTGATAGGAAATGCAAAGAAATCTCATCTTGCTGTGTTTAAATCTTTCAGAAGTCTGGGAAACAACTGGTGGGTAGCATCCAACACCTTGGAAAACAAGGCTTGCTCTGTACATGGTTTGTTTGGTCTGGTTAACGTTGGCCTGTGATAAGAAGCAGAGCCCAGGAGCTGTAACTGAAGGCTTGGGGAATCCAGAAATCAGGAGCAGGGTACTTACACTGCAGAACTGGTAGGGATTAGGGAGCTGTGCAGAGCCCAGCACTATCTGCAGCTTGCTAGCAGCTGCTGGATTTCCAGGTTGTCACCCTGCCTGGATTTGATAATGCGGCTCCTTCTTCTCTTGTTGCTGTTCTGCACTCTCACCATTTGTCAGCAGTTTCCTAGAAAAGTGACCAAAAATACCACTGTGGTCCAGGCACGGCCTTAGTGTGCATCCTCTGGAGTCTGTCCTTTGCATCCAAAGACTGCCTTAGTTACTGGCTCTGTTTTCACAACAATCTCATCATCACTCCATCTCTTTCAACACCTCTGCTTCCTGATTTTCTTTCCCGTCAGTAGATTTGGATCTTTGTCATCTGGTGCCTTTGTAATGCTGTGTGCTGTCCTGAGCTAATGGGCAGCGAGTAGGAGAGCTCTGGAAAGCTGTCTGCGTGAAGGCTGAGGGAAAGCTGGAAGTCAAATCAAAGCCTCCCAGCAAAACACTGGCTTAATCATGAGCTGTAGCACGTGCAACTGGTGCTTCTCGTCTCTTTTCCAGCCCCATCCTTCCATTGCCCTTCTGTTGCCTGCTGTTGGGGGGTTGGGGGATGATTTTACAAGCTGAGGTGCAGCAAGTGCAATAGCTGAATGTACTCGTGGAAGGCAACTGCAGAAGAAGGGTTGAATAATTGTCCAAACATTCTATCAAATCCTCTGTGGTAATAGTACTAATAGTAATCATGGATAGAATGTATGACGTTTTCTCAGTGATTACATCCATTAGTACCGAAGCTAGGCAATGAAATTTAGATGTGTTTTTTGCTTTTTTTTTTCCTATTTCTTTGTGGTATTTTTTCTGAAACTCGTCAGTGAGAATGATTCTGCTCTCTTCAGGCTTTTCAGCAGCAGCTTGTTAAGAAATTATGCATTCCCAGAACTGAACCAGTTTAAAAACGGAGGGTGGAGGATTGTGTGCAAATGAGGAAGTAAACAAAGAGCCTTTGGAATTTCAGTCTGCTGTGAAGAGGAACAGCTTCAGGAAGAAATTGTTTCAGAGTTCTAAGAAACTTCTGCAAAGCTCAGAGAGAAAAACAGCAGCCCTTCAGCTTGTGACCTGGTACACTCTTTAAAAGTGTTTCAACATCAACATGGGTACGAGCAATAAAGATGGAAGATAGGAGTTAAAAGCACTTCTAATGAAAATACTGATAAGGCCAGAAGAATTAAGCTTTACTGTAGAGATGAAATGCTTCTTGCACTTGTGTGTTAAGCAGCCTTGTGTTGTTTTAAAAAACGTTTGGGGAAGGCAAAGCGATAGGAGACGCAGAGATTGCACAAAAAGCTCCATTACTGCTGGTGTGCCATGCCAACAAGAGCCAGGAGGTGTGGATGGAACAAAGCTGGTTTAGAAGGTTGTTTTCATGGGATCGTTAAGGTTGGAAAAGACCACTAAGATCATCTAATCCAATCATCAACCCATCCCCACCGTGCCCACTACCTGTGTTCCTGAATGTTTTGTTACACTTGCGTTGCTATTTGTCATTTTATTTTAGTAGCAATTTTGTCTTATGTAACTAATGAAGGCATAAATATATCGAACTTTCCTAAGAAAAGGGTGCTTCTAAGGGCAATTTTCTACCAATCTGAAAGAGTCTTTGTGTCATGGAGTTTCCTGGTATGAAGGAGCAGTGAAAAAGAGGATGCTGTGAGTACCTGGTAATTCAGTTCCAACCCTAGAAATACACCTGTCTCTAGGCAGTTGTGTTGGGTGCTGGCTGCTCTCTGCCTTCAGGGGAAATCCTGTGGCCGTGGGGCTTGCCCTGCTCCCTGGGGTTGGTGCAGGGGAGGGCTGCTGCAGCCGAGCCCAGCCCCCAGTGGGTGCCCTGTGTGCAGCTGAGGAATGTGCTTTAAAAAGCCACTTTCTGGAATACCACTTAGTTATTTTTTCCTATCTCAAATACTGAGCTGTTGATACTCTCAGTGTTTTTGAGCTGCGTTTCCTGTTGGAAGAGGAGAAGTAGCAGTGGCCAATGTAGGCAAAAGCTGCTTGGATTTGAAAGTGACCTCCAGGAAGCAACGTTTTTGCTTATTTTAAGCCATGCACACACCTCATTCTGTGTTTTTTCTGTCCTTACAGAAGCAACTTGTAATATTTCATCCTCCTTCCCATCTGCTCCAAATGCATCCAGATATGAAAAAACAGTTCATGCTGAGTCCTTCCTCCAGCAGTGCTGGTGCTGCTGGGTCTGCAGGCTGCAGCTTAGCTGGGAAGCAAGAAATAGGCACAGTGGAAAGGAATTACTTCGTTAGCTTGCACATAGCTTCTTCTCAGGTGGGAAAATAAAATGCCTTGTTAGAAGTGTAGTGAGCACACAGTCACCAATATCTGCTCTTAGAGATGCATAGTCAGAGAGCAAACTATCAGCAGTGTGGTGTAAAGAAGATGGATGGGATCAGCCGGCACGCCTGGAGTAGCACAGATTCTGTTCGATAAACTTGGCTGCTCTGGTTAAATGTTAGCACAGTCTGCTTGTCCAGTTAAACATTCCAAATAAGTTTTGGCAGCTGCCTGAGTTAATATATGTAGGATTGGTTTCTCTTTGTCTTCATTTTTTTTTTTGCCCTACGGACTTGTTAATCTGATCAGATAGCATCCTTTGGAAAAAAAACAAAAAAACAAGAAAAAAACAGAATCATTAGAAAAATGCCAGTTCTGTGAGGTCTCGTTAACACAGCCTGTGTGCATCTACTTGCTGACCTAACTGTATGTGCTAACTTGCTCTTTTCTCTGTTCTTTTTCTGCTCCGGTGCATTACCTGCAGTAATCTCAATGAAGCTGAGTGCAGGGACCCCAGCAGCTTGTTGCCAGCACTGCAGGCAGTCCCAGTGCCTTATCTGAAGCTGTGCCTGAGTAATGGCTCAGTCAACATTTGCTGAAGTGGATGAATGTGGCTTCCTTGGTCACAGGGCTGCTGGTCTACTTTTGTGTAAACGCCTTGGACTCTTTCTTTGCTGGCTACAAATAAGTAAGTTCATCTTCAGTAACATGTAGCTAAGTTAGAAATAAATTGAATGTGCTTTAGTCCTGTCTTCATTTGGACACTATTTCAACCAGAAGAGATGGAGAAGCTTCAATGGCCCTGGCTGCATGGTACAGGTGGGCCTCTGCACCGTTCTGGCTCAGTGACCTTGAATAGTGTGTTTGTAGAGCGTTCTTTATGAAGCAAATGCAAATCCACCAGATCCCACATTTCCCAGCAAGAGGCTTTCTGTCATTCTAATTCCCTTATCATAAACACAGCAACTTCACTTGTCCCTGAATCCTGGTCCATCTGTCCGGGATTTACTAGAATACTACCGCGGTTTAAATAATGCTCCCTCCATCTGGGGGAGCAAACATTTATTGCTTTATCTGCAGGAGGAATTGATGAATATTAGTGTTTGCAAAGATAAACTGCACTTTATCTGGGCTGTAAGCAGCGATCCTGCCTGCACCTGCTATGTGAGGCAGAGCACGGAGAATAATATGTTGACTTACACGGGCTCTGAGGAGCGCGAGCACTGCCCCAGCTCTCTGAAGGACGTGGTGATAAACTAGTTTTTTTCAGTGTGTGTTTCAGTTCTGAGCTTTCTTTTGTGATCAAGTGCTTATCCCAACTCCTTTTTACCCACCTTTCTCAAGATATTATTTTTTTTTTCCTCTTGGGCAAGGGCAGAAGGAATGATAATGTGATTTCTGCTGTTGTGCACACGTGTATTTGAGTGCTGTGCCATTTGATTAGGCATATTCCATGGAGCAAACCTGCTGCTCTTTTGACCTGGTTAGCAGGGAGCTGAACGTCGCTTCAGCTTGGAAGAGATTAAGAGTCTCTGATACTTGTGCTGATTTCACGGGTGATGAAACTTTATTTTCCAGTTTGACACGATGATTTTACAAACATTGAGGGAGAAATCATCCTCCTACATATCTGGCATGAACATGCATGCAACCTTAGCGTGGTACAGCTTTCCAGTATCTTTTCTGTGGATGCAGAGGTTGGTTTCCCAAGCCATGGTGTGAGTACAGTTGGTGCTGCTGAGGGGAAGGGAGCTGCAGAGCAGGGTGAGGACCGTGGTGAACATTGCTCTCCATTCATCTATTGGCCACTCCCAGCAAAATGGGCAACTTGCCCTAGGATCACCTGCCTCTCAGCCAATGTTTAGAGGGATGGAAAGAAAAAGCTGTTAGTGTGTACACTGCCACAGTTGCAGTTAAACATTTAATTGCAGGGCTAGAAACAAAATGATAAGACTGGAGAAGGCAAGCCCAGCTTACACTGAAACACATGATTTCTCCTTAGCCCTCCCCATAGGGGCTTGCTGGCTTTGGGGTCTCTCCCACTTCACAATTACTTGTTTCTCCTGCTAGCATCCCTGCAGGGAGCAGCCTTTGCTCCAACCCAAATAAAGCAGCCTAGCACATGTGCTCAGACCTGGACAGCTTCTAGGTGTGCATGTGGGCTTTGGGAAGCCAAGAGCAGGGCTGTGCTCACCTCGCTGCTCTCAGCAGGACAGAAAGCAGGGAGAGGAGCTTTTCTACATGTGTATAACTTGTTGGTGTGTAGGGCTGCAGTGCAGTTCTCCAGTTCTGGGACTCTCAGTGCCCTTCTTCCAACCCACTGCCCAAAGGCTGGGGACAGTCACAGGACAAGTTTGCCATTCCCTGTTTGTTTGTTGTTGTTTTCTTTGCCCTCAGCTCCCTTTCCTTCCTTTCCCACCAGCTCCTTCTCAGCACTTCTAGGCACTTTAACGTTCCTGCTATAATTAGCTCTGAACAGGACTGCTGTTATCTTTATGGAGTTTAATTTTTAAAGGACGGTCTGGAGGAAGTAATGCTCGTTTGGCTGCGATCCTTTTATTGTTCCAGCCAGCAGCCAGCGTGGGGATCGTGCACAAAACTGACTTTAAAGCTTATCAGCTTGCCCTCTCTGGGTCCTTGGTCTGGGTGAGGGACCTTATGTACCTTGTGATGTACAGCCAGAAGGAAAATTAACCCTCCCTCTCCAGCACATGAACTGGTTTGCTTGGATTTCATCTGGCCTCGCATCGGCGTCATTTGTCTATCATTTTTAGGTCACTGATGGAAATAAGCTGGGAACATTCAGACCAGCAGCCATCCAAGAGCTATGTAAAGCAGATCTGAGCATGACTTGTTCCCTGCTGAGCCCAAGTCCCACATCAGCTGTAGTCTGCCAACACGGTGTGGATGCAGCCTGTGACCCTGGATGCTGCACCCATCACTGCTGCTGCCCGTGGCTGCCCCTTGCCCTTAGCACATGCTGCTGTGCTCCATCCTGGCAGGGTTACTTTGCTTTTCAATCTGCTGCTGACACAAAGTAACTGGCTTTTCAGCTCTGTCTCCCACGTTTACTACTGAGAGTTTTAATTTTTTAAATGCATTAAACAGGATATAGGGTCGTTAACTTTGACTTCACCTTGCACCATCTTGCAAACAAATCAGCGGCTATCGTGGTGCCCTTCCCAGAACTGGGTGTGGTGGCTGAAATAAACCATCTCAGAGCACAAAGGAACAGAGTTCTATTGTTTCAGGCAGGCAGAAAGATGACTTCTGAAGGCTAAACTGTGCTGTTGCTTTTTTTAAGTAGGATATTCGTACTGCTCCTGTCGCTTTTCCTCCGATCTTATTATTTTGTTGATTATCTAAATAAGGTAATCCTACGAGGAGCCTTCGGGGCCAATTTCTATCATTTGAAGCTCGTTTCGAACGATCTGCTCCAATTTAATTGCGGGATTTCAGTGAGTGGCTTTGAAGTGTTCCTTTGCATCGAGATCTCATTAGGGATTTCAGTGGAGCAGAAACTCCCCGGGCAGCTGCCTCCACACCTCACCTCACAGCAGCGCTCTGCTCCTTGCTTTTCTCCTCTCCATCGTTACCCACCCAGCTTATGCCTGGCCCACATCTTGGTTATGATGCTATGAATGCGGTGCCAGGCAGAATTCTGTCTTGCACATCCAAGCCAGGCTGGATTCGGTGCCTCTGTAGCAAATGGGAATGACTGGAAAGCAAGAGGGCCCGAGTTCAGCATTGCAACAGGTCTGAATTGTTCCCCATAAAGTAATAGGTGCCATATAGCAACACTCGGCTTTGTTAAACCTTTGTTTTTATTTACAGGCTGCATTCCTCAAAGTAGGGAAGTGTGAAGGGAAGGTTTCCCTCTAAGGGACACGGGTTAGTGGGCACAGAGGGGATGGGTTAGGTTGGACTAGATGATCTTAGAGGTCTTTTCCAACTTTAGTGATGCTATGATTCGGTGCAGCCTGGTGTTACTCCTCCCATAGCTATTCTTTCAGATGCATTCTTATGTTCCCTTTCCATCCTATCTCTGTTTTCTTCTAGAGCAAATCTGATAGAATGATATCGATGTGAGGAAAAAAAAAAAAAGAGAGAGATTTAATAATTCAAGTATCTTATTTCACTGTGAACCTGATGATAAAAATGCAAGAGCTAACATCTTGTCAGTGATCCTTTCAGGCTGTTTGCATTTCTACTGCTGCGGACCAACATTTGATCTTTCGGTCTCCTTTGGAAATGTAAAATTGCAATTTAAAAACTCTCTCTCTGCCTCAGATGGAAAGCTGTGACAGTGCAAGCTGTAAGCATGCCAGAGCAACATGTGCTGGTCAAATGAGATAAATATTTGATATCCTTCAGCCCCGGTAACAAAGGGACTGCAGTCTGTGCAGTCCCTCCTGCCCCAGTGTGCTGCAAGTTGCTGACTTCTTGCCTGTGGCTGTGATCATCCAAGCTGGGTGCAGTTTTCTTTGTATATGAGATATAGGTAAGGCAGTAAAGGAAAGAGGCATGCAAGGTTCATAGATGCCCCCTCCTTGGAGGTGTTCAAGGTGGGGCTGGATGGGGCTGTGAGCAACCTGCTGTGATTGGATTGATTCCTATAGCAGGGGGTTGGAACTAGATGGTCTTAAAGGTCCTTTCCAACCCAAACCATTCTATGTTTCCTATGAAAGGAGATAGCAGGCAACACTGCATGTCTTTTTTACCAGGGTTTCTTTGTGAGTAAGCTGGTCTTGAGGACTGTTTGCCTCATATTTATTTCTTTATCTCTTTTTCCTTTTGCTCATCCTCAGGAGTGCTGAAGCTTTTGCCTCGAACAGAGTGTAATAACGTGGCAGTCTTTCCAAGGAACTGGGCAGCCTTCCTCACACTTACTCTTTGACTTTTTGGTGCCGTGTACATCTGCCTCCTTTTCTGCAGCTTTCCCTGAGCACTGTATTACCTGTAATATAGATGTAGGAGCTCCTGATTGCTGGTTTTTTTTTCTTTTTTTTCTTCCTGTTGTAAGGGGTAGAGGTGAGTAATGGAGAGGTATTTCCTTTCTTCTGAGCAGTTAGAAAAGCAGAGCAACCCAGAATGTGTCCAGGCTGCAAGTAGGATCGGTGTGTTGAGTTGTAGGGGATTTAAGGAGGAATGCTGGCCGTGCATGAATTTGACAATATCTACATACCATCTACCCATAAAAAGCAGGCACTAATATTCTTTGAAAAAGTCAGATATTTTCCCAACTATGTTCAGTTCTCCAGAATCACAGTGTGGGACTAAGATAAAGTCAAATTAATCTGAAGTTGTAGAAAACATGCAAATAGCTTTTGTGGCTAATTTGTATAAGCTTGACCCGAGCAGCTAAAATTGGTTTACAGTGTCATTTACCCAAGAAAATGGCTGAGAACGTGTGCCTCTGAAGGATGGCTTTCGGGCTGTGGGCTGACTTTGCTGGGGCTCTCAGGGTGTCTCAGTGATCCCAGCACCTCCCTGCCATGCCAGGAGCTTCCAGCCTTCTGGAATCGGAATCATTTCCACTGCAGTAACATCACTACAAATTGCAGCACTGTGATTTTTACTTCACTAACAGCGAGGAAATCCATTGATTTCAATGCCAGCTGAGAATTTTTATTGTTAATCTGCTGTAGCAAGGCAAATGAGTCTTAGCTGCTAGGCTTCTAAATGTGGCCAGAGTGAAATGAAGTTCTTTGCAATGTACTTTTTATTTTTAACAGCACCATTCATTATTCCATAAGGAGGTGATGTCTCACTGCTGCTTTTCTCACTGCTGTACTCTTTCCTTCTGCAGTTGCAGTTCCCTCCCCAGCCACGTTTGCACTGAAAACACCACTGATGGAGCTGTGGCCCCTGGGGTGGCTGCATTTGGGCCAACTGTCATCACATTGGCTCAGTGCTGTAATTACAGAGCTGCCAGAGCCATCTCTGAAGCCAGGCACACGTCGCTGCTGCACGCCTGCTCTGAGGTGCAAAGTGTAGAAGGTGATTTGTAGCTCCCAACACACATTATAATACATTCTGGCAAGTTCTGTTTATCTGTGAGAAGTTGGGAAAGTATTTTCTGCTCCCATCATGGCTTGAAATGGCACATTTAGCCAATGTGTCCCACCTGTGCTGCTGCCTACAGCATGGGAAGAATGCGACTGCTCCTGCAGCATCCTGGATGGAATCTGCTGCAGAGCTCAGTACAGGGCTGTGCAGGGAGCTGCAATGGGGATTGCATTCATCCCAGCTGCTCAGCTGGCTGCAGAGAGAGCAGGAAGGGTTGACACTGCGGGAAGCAAGATTTTTCTGGGATTTCAGTGCTGCCATTCAGCAGCACTGGGATTTTTCTGGGATTTCGGCTGCGTTGCCAGCTTGCTATTCCAGAGGAGGAGGCAGACGGAGAGGAAGGCTTCATATTTTTATTAGCAACAACTGTGCAAGCAAACTTAATTTGGCATTCTTAAGCCTGTTGGTGTTTTTCCAACTTTACCCCTCAGCTGTTGCTAACTGCATTGCAGAGGCCTCACTAATCCTGCAACTTCACATTGTCTCCATCGCCGCTATTTATATGCGAGGATTCAGATTGCATGGCAGATTAACTTAACATTCCCTTTTATTTTTAATTCCAGTATAAATATTTCCTCAAGCCTCTGGAAAAATGTGCCTGACACCTCCTAGCCTGAGGACGCATGCTTGTTAACTGAGGTGAAAAATACCTGTACCATCGTGTCCCTTCGGGTTTCCATAGGAATGAATCAGTTCCATGCACTTCGTTTGTTGCAATTCCTATGTTTCGCCTCTTCCCCCACCCCCAGAACAGCCACACTAGCTTTATTCTTCCTCCTCTCTCATTTCCTTCTTGCGTGGCTCATGGTGTATCTCATCCTGTCCCTTTTGTCTGTAGGCTTCCTTTCCTTACAGCTGCCCCGTGCCATCTTGTTCATTTCCTATCAAAATAAATATTCTTTTGGCAGTGATGTTCTCTCAGTTGTCCTCTACCTGTGCTCTTTTTCAGTCTGTTGGGGGACAGGAAAGGTTTCCAGCAACTGTCTGTAGAAGGCAAAGCTTTCTCTTGTGTCTGCCATGATGACAGCAATTGTTGTCACCCACTCTCCTTCCAGATTTGCACTTCATTTAGGGAAATACGTGCTTGAGGGGGTTTGTGTTTTGCACTCACCCTGCCCTACCTCCCTTAATGCAGCCTTTTTGTGCAAAATGCTTTTGTGTAACTAATTCTTAGCAGGTTATTGATGCGGTGCTGGTGATTTCGTATTTGAAATCATGCTTTGGGGCTCAAAGTGCCTTTCACCTTTAATGAAAATGGCATCCCAGAAAGGTTTTGCCCTTATGGGGAAGGCTCCTCTTAGTAAGTGAACTGTTGGCTGTGTATTGGTTGCATTCCATCACACGGTGGGCACAGTGATGTCGAGTGGTCTTTTCCAACCTTAATAATTCTCTAGAATCCTTCTAGGATTCTTAACCCCTCTAGGAAAACCTTGGCAGCTTGTGTGTGCTGCTGGGCTACATCCTGAAGTTTTGCAGCCACTCACAGTCACAAGAAAGCGGTTAGCAGCCGTCAGCTCTGCTTCCAAGCAGGTAAGTTGGTGCTTGTGCATGAAGTTATTCCTCATTCCTTCTGGAGAAGGAGCAGCTCTTTCAGCAGCGCTGCCCCTGCTTCTTGCTTTTGACAAACTTCTTGTTTCCAGACAAACTTCTGAAGAGGAAGAAAGAGAGGAATGTGGGTGGCATTGGTTTCTTCTTGCTGGGTAGTCACTGAAGTGCAGAAAAAGGGGAAATTCCCTGCCTTTCATTTAGTAACAGAGCTGGAAGCTTATGGGAAGGTGGGATTTACTTTGGGCTGCGGTGTCTTGCAGCTTTTCTCTTCCCACCTATTCCAAAAGACTGCACTGTGGCAGGGGTGTGCATGTGCTTGCTCAGGGCAAAGCACATTAGGACAAATTGTCCAAAACATTTGAAACCAACTGCTTTTCTATTTCACTAAAGGACAATTACTTCCCAAAGCCATGCAGTGAGACTTTCACACAGCCAGTCTAAAAATCCCTGATTTCTCAAAACTGATAGTTTTGATGTGCATGATGACATGGGACTGAAATGCTCGTTTGAGGTTTCCTGAGGAAAAATAAATCCTTTTGCACATGGGTTACCTTTGGTTTCAGGGCTTATTTCGGAGAGCAAATTACAAGGTACTGATGTGGTTCTGAACTCTTCTGTTTTCATTGCAAATGTGCTCAAGTTTAGGGATTAAGTATGGGTTTTGTGGCAGCTGTCTGCCAACTGCAAGAGCGTGTGGCCTTGTACGGAGTTACAGCAAGGAGAATCTGAAGTTGTTTTTAAAAGGAGAGATGTCACGTCCCTTTTCCAGCTTATGTACACCTGTCTACCTTGGGCTAGGGACTGCAGGATTCTGCATGAGGACTGGGAGAGTGGAAAGACAGGATCTGGGTGTGTGTTTCTTCCACTCTCTCCATGTTTTTTAATATGTTGTAGAAATCGTAGCGTTTTAATTTCCCCCTCCTCTCTCTTGCTGACTTCCCCTTTCCCTTCTTTCCTCCCTTGCTTTTGAAAGTGTGGCTTGTTTAAGGAGCTGTAATCTCTTTATTGTTCATTTTACTGAAAAGCACCTCAGCCTGCGCAGTGAACCAGGGGCTGTTTCTCATTCCGTCTCCACTAAATTTCCTGTTTGCCCGGATTTTGGGTTATTCACTCGGCAGCTAACGGAGGCAATTAGGCTGCTGAGAACTCCTTGCAGCTGAGGTCTGCCAGGCTGGCAGTCAGGGCCGTCTGTCAGCCACAAAGGCTTTCCCCTTTACTGGCAATGACATAATTTGTGCGTTTTTCAAAGACGTTTCCTCACGGTTCAGATTTCCCATCTTCTGAATTTAGCTTCTTGTCTTTTTTTAAAACGTGTGCATCTCAAATTACAACTCCAAAGCAATCTTGAGCATTGCCTTTCCTTGTGTGTTTGTGTAGGAAATTGTCTCGCAGGACAGAGAGCAGAGTGGGAGAGAATCTGCAAGTTCTTACTTATAGTGGAATAGAAAAACTTACCCTTCTTTACAGACTTTGTGTTTGGTCCTCTTCAAGATACTGGGTTAACTCCAGCCAAGATGTGCTCATCATGGACGTTGTGCCAAGTGTTTCTCATCTCCAGCACAGTGAAGCTTATATTCTAGGGGGAAATTTTTGCTTATCCATCAGCAGACAACTTGTAGCTGCTGGGATGGCCCTGCAGATCCCTTCCCTAAGGACAGATGTGTTATCCCCTCCTCTGCACGCACTGTACTTGACTTCTGCTTCCCTCTAGCAGAGGATCTGGCCTCTGCTTCCTGACCTCTATTTGTTATTTGTTTGCATTGGGTTGTTTTGTTTTGTTTTGGCAACTTTATTGCAGTACTTTCCTTGTCTTGTTGTAAGTTAATAGCGATGTTTGGTTTTGACCTCTTTGAGGATACAGTTTTGAATACAACTTGCTGTCTTATCAGTGCATCTCTGGAGCTGTATGTGGTCCCTCTCTTCCTACAGAATCACAGCATGGATGGGTCAGAAGGGACCCCAAAGCCCCCCAGACCCTCCTGCCATGGGCTGGCTGCCTCCCAGCTGAGGCTGCTCAGGGCCCATCCATGGCCTGGGACACCTCCAGGGATGGAGCACACACAGCTCTGGGCAGCAGTGCCAGGACCTTATTACCTACAGATGTCTCATAAAGTGTTATCATGTCATGTTACCATATCAAGTTTAGAGTTAGATGAGTTTTTCCAGGCTGGACGCATTTTGCAGGTGTGGAAGGTGGGAAATCGGTGTGTATCTGTAGAGGTAAACTTTAGAAATGAAGATGTGAATGTGAATACATTTCTTTAATAATCCAGCAAGTCTTTCATCTTTTTTTTTTTTTTTAAGCCTTTGAATACAAGCTATGTAAATACTTTGAGAACGATCAAAACTATTACCACATCATTGATCTCCTCCATTGACCCATCTGTGAGATATTTAATCCCTTCTTTTTTGAAAAGTGTGTGTTTCTCAGTTTCAAAAGCAGCCTCCCACCACGCTCTGTGTCTCAGGAAGCAGCTCCTGCTGGCTCCTTGTCACTGTGCCACTGTTCTTTCAGGGATGGCTGAACTCTCTGGGCTTTTCCTGTTGCTGTGTTGGGGAGCAGCCTGTCCCACACCCTGTAATGCAGCCACCTGAGGCAATGAAAGACCAACCCACCAAGAGCTTCATTGCCACCATGAGAGCCATCCCAAAGGACCTGCAGCCATCTCCTGGATGTCCAGCGTGCTTTCTGTACCTGCTTGCTCCTTGCTTACACCAGCAGTAATGCAGTGCCTATCAGTTGGCCACCCGTGATGAGGTTTTCAGTAATCATTCTGATTTCAAGAGTGCATTTTGCTTCTGAAATGAGAAGTGGTCAGCGCTTTTGGGATCTGCATAAGGACAGTAGATGTGGACTTTTAAAGTGACCCGTTCAGCTGAGTGCCTGAGAAACAAAGTGACTCGACTCACTGCTTATATTTAGTACCATTACCTACTGCATTAGGTTCTGTTTTCTTCTGTTTCTGTTCAGGAAGGTTAACAGGGAAAATGCCCAGCAGAAAGCATTTGTGTGCTTATCAGAAGGCAAACGTGTGGAAAACATTGGGTCAGCGTACTGGATGTCAGCTTTTTTTTAAAGAGCACATGGAAGGAGGAGTATTCAGGGCTGGGGAGAGGATGTCCTTCCTTTTGGTGAAGCTGGGAGCATTGGAGGTGCTTGTGGATCCTCAGTTCAAACACGACCTGAAATCACAACGCCCTCCTGGTTGCTTGGTTCAGAGCTGTAGATATGAGATCCTAAACTTAGCAAGTGCAAAAAGAGGTAGATGCCAGCAGAGCCACGAACCTGGGCAGGCTGAGATTGAGAGGGAGCACGGCTCCTTGCATTTCTGGAGCTAGTGAGGAACTGTAATCAGCCCTCATCACCAAAGTGCAGAACATGCAGATAGATTTGGTGTGTGCCAGGTGAAGTCTGTGACACTGAAAGAAGCTGAAAACAGTTTTGCTGACCTGAGTCCTGCATGCTGCTCTTTGTTCTCCCCATCTGAGCACATTATGGTGTTAGCTGATCCCAAAAACTTCTCCAAGGGGTCAAGCAGCCAGACAGTTCCTTTTAATGTGACCTCAGCTGAATACCCCATCCAAGACCGTTTCTCTTTTCTTTATGGTGTGTCAGAAGCAGAGGAGCAGCTGTTGTATTTTTCCCTGTATGAAGACGAGAAGGAATTTGACTTCTCAGAGCACAGCTGCTGGAAGCAGCATTGTCTGCTTCCCCCTGCTCCCAGGCTGTCTTGTCCTGGGGCTTGTTATGGCTATTGCACCTTCAGAACCAGGCTGAGGAGCACGGGCTGCCTGGGTACCCAAAGTGATCGCTCTGTAGGATGCTGCCAGTCTTCGTAGAATCTTGTGGTGTCTCCTGAGATTTCCTCTGGTAGCAGCATCACCCTGCCAAGGAATCCCTGTTAATATTTGTGTGGTAGTTGTTTCAGCACTTGGCAGGGGTGAGGGCGTTCATGTGAAGCCTCCTTTGGCTGATGCATCTGCAAGGGTGATTTGTGTGTAGTGCTGTCCCAGCATTATCATTATATCTGAACAATGAAATTCCGGATGTGTTTTTGTAGATGTGCACATAAACACTTGTATTAAGGCAGTGAGCTGTACTAGACTCCGCAAACCTCTCATTTTCTTCTGTACAGATCTCATTTCCAAACGAGGACAGGCTGTTGTATGGATTTCTTAATGCCAAGTGCTGCTTTCCCTGCACAGTGTTATTGCTGGACACAAGGTGAGCAGCTGGACCTCCTCAAGGGCTGCCCAGGAGGTCAGAGAAGGTCCTACAAGGTCCTGAGGTGTGCACAGGGCTGTGGAACCAGGCACTGCCCTCTTGCATGATATAGATCTGCATTGTTGTGGTAGGAGCTCCGAGCCCAAATATGGGCTCTCGTTTCATCGTTGGAGATAATTAATTGGTTTTGAATCCAAATGTTAGAGGTGGAGGTTGACCACAGGACCCACAGAAATGACACACAGGAAAGAGCCTGTCTTTTCTGACCCTGCTTCTTCAATCCTGCGTTCTGTGCCTTTGGGAATAGCAGTGATTTAGTTTTACTTTACATGCATGGCGTGATTTGAGAATTAAGTTTGCCATGAAAGAAAGAATGGGAAGAGGTGGTCTGTAGGACCTTTTAGCAAGCAGCCTTTCAGGACAATAAGAGGGACGTGTGTTGAATAGTCACAGATATTCAGTGTTCCAGCTTTAGCAGAAGAAAGCTTTTTATTCCAGTGTTCTCAAATAGGGAAATAAAAATAGCACACAGCTCTCTGAAAAGACATGAGGTGGCGACTCTTTCAGAAAAGCTGGGTTTTTTTTTTTATCATTTTGGAGCAAAGAACTGCCAAGCCATCAGCTTTCTTTTTGTTCAGCCCCTTGCTGGCCATTGTATCATTTTGTCTGAGAAATCAGATCGCTGTCAGGCATTATTTCATTAGTGTTACCCACGAAGATAGTTGATGGAGAGTTGGTGCAGTGGTTTTGCTCCTCTGTGCAAAAGCAGTGGGTGCTGTGTGGTGGTGCTGTGTGCCGAGAGGCAGAAGCTGCTGCAGGTTAAACAGCATTGCAAGCCAGTTATAGGCTGAAGGAGCCTGGAGCTGTGCGGGTGAGCAGGGACATCTCTCCAAGCACAAGCAGGCTTCTTTTAAACATCAGAGAGGATGGCTTTGCCTTCTGCCTCGTCCCTGCATGCTCCTGCTGCCATCTGCCATCGCTGCTGGAAGCTGGTGGCTGCCGATGGCTGGTTTGGGGTCAGGACTGGAGTTCCAGCCACCAGCTCTTATGTGGACCCAGGCTCAGTATCCCTGCCCCGTGATGGGTTGGAGACTGTGGTGCTTTCCTGGGGGCTCGTTTTGGCATCTATCTGCCTTTCTCTCTTTGCCTTCAGGACTGATATGAAGTCTTTCCTACCGCTGCTCAGCTTACAAGGTGCCTAGTGCTGGAAATGAGGAGGCTCTCCCAAGGAGGAAGCAGTGTCTCCTGTTTGTCTTGAGCTATCCTATCATGACAATGGCTTCAGAATTTGCCTAATGTAAAAGTAAGGCTTAATCTGACGGGAAGATGTTTGTGTATTTAAAATAGTTACTTCTAGCCGGGGCCACTCCCTGCTTTTGTCCTTCCCTGCCGGACTTTTCAGCTTCGCTTGGCTAACATGAACCGCTTGTTTACACCAGAGATACTGGAGCATGAAGAAGGAAGTCGGTACATTTAGCACTGATTCAGTTCCAAGCTTCCTGTGCGTGTGCACACACGTGTGTGTGTGTGTGTGTGTGTGCAGGGAGTTTGCAGCCTCCTCCATCCAGAGCCTGTGCAGCCTCCGCAGAAGCAGCAGCAGGACCGGCGCGGGCAGACATAGGGGCTGGATGCTGGAGGGTTTTTAAAGCTCTTCCATCCAGTTTGATTCAGAGCAGGTTTAGACAACAACGGGTAAAAATTCTGGTATGGCAAGCCTGGTGAGGAAGATGCTAGTGCAGACAAAGCCATGGAGCGGTGAGTAGGAGAAACCTCTTGCTTGATGGGAAAGATAACTGAGCAGAAAGCGTTCTTGTAGATGCCTACAAGCAGGCAGAGAGCTTTTGGGTTTTGTTGTTACATTCGTGTCCCATTTCCAGCGTGAGATGGCTACTTGGAAACGTCAAGAACTTTGTCCATTGGGAGTGAGGTGATGAGAGGAGTGTGCCAGCCACTGGGCAGACTCGCTCCTAAGCCCATTCCTCAGCCTGCCCAGGATTTCTGCCTTGGCTTTTGGCTCTGTGACAGCAGCTGTGTGTGGACGTGGGATGGCTTTTTATTTGAGGGTTTTCGTTTGTTGCTAACTGGGTTTCTGTAGGTTGCTCTGCTGTTGCGTTGTTACAGAGATCGTTGTGTATTTGGGATTTTAAAATGTTCCGGTAGCAGCAGCAGCCTGTGCCTGGGGTTTTTCATTTACATTTACAGTGTTTGTTCAACTCTTAATTGTGCAAATTAGAATAATTGTAGAGCTTGATTATATGTGGAGCTGGTGAGTGTTTTTAAGAGACTGGCTTGGGAATTCATTGTTGGATGTGTGTCTTCTCTGGTGTAGGTGTCTTTTCTTCATGCAGTGCAAAGCAAACATCATGAACTGCCACAGCAGGGAATGATTTTTACCTCCGTGTATCCCAGGGAATCCATCTGTAATAGGGTAGAAATCTGAGCAATGAATGAGCCTGATGAGGTGAGGTGCAGGAGCCAGAATAGCCCCCCAGCAGGGAGCCTGCCCTGTGATGATGGTAGGAGGTCACAAGCTGAGCCTGGTGCCATCAGGTGTGTGCAGGTGTGTGCAGGTGCCCATGTTCTCAATATATGAGCCCCAGTGAATGGTTATTCTTGGAAAATTGGGCTTCTATGTGAATTACTCACTGCTGTTATTCTCTCCCCAAGCAGCAGTTTGTTTGGTGTCTATGGAGGGGGTGATGCAGACACAGATGTAAGCAGCACCTCTTGAATAGAAGCGATGGGCTGGATGTGCCAAGCACTGCTTTGGATTTTGCTGAAAAGGAGATTTTGTCGGAAGCTGGAATTCTCTTCTAGCCCAAATCTACTTGTCTCTCTTCATTTACTCACGGCTTCCTAGAAACCATGAATTTTCTGCCTCTAGGAAAAGCAGAGATGTCATCTGAAGCTGAGTAATCTCCTTTGATTACATTTTGACAGACATGGCACCAAATACGGAGAGCTGAAGCGGAGGAGATCTCTTTGATCTCACGGTAAATAACCTGGGACTCGGAGTAAATTAACCAACCTTTGCAAAAAGAACAAGAATTAAAATAAATACAGGTTTCTTTTCTTGTTTCAGAGAGGAGGAGACTGCAGCGATGGCAGTTGAAATCTCACTTGGCAAAAAGGCTGTTGAGAATTAATTTAGAGAGCTTTTTCTGTAGAGGAGTCCAGCGGCTATTAAACGAGTAGAGCAAACATTTACCTTGCATGGATTTCTTCAGAGCAGTTGTAGCCCATCAGTGTTTAGAAGTGCAATTCTCTGATGACAGAAACGTGGCCAATAGGGAAACGTGTAATAAACATCAGCTGGGTAACTTTCTGTATCTTTTCAGAGTCCCTGGAGAGGCTCTTTAGGCTTAAATCTCATTATTTATACTGCGGGGATGTGTGTTAAATGCATTTTTGAAATTAGGCCCGGGATGTTAGGAAGTTGGGGATGCTGGAATTGATATGAAGTGCAGCTGCTTGGAAGCTGGTTCTGGGGGGATGTACCTGTGGGACAACCATTTGGATAGGGCACGTGCATCCAGGCACCCTGTGAGAAGGTGTGTGCTTGGGGCAGTCTGGTTCCTATACCTGGGGCTATGGGATAGTTATGGTCTCTGGTTGTTTCAGCTGCATCTATATTCCATTTGCTTCAACTTCTTTTACTGACCCGTCCGTGTGAATATGTTTGAGGCTGGTTGTGGAAAAGAACTCGTGAGCTCTTTGTGTAGTGCTGGTGGAACTGAACATCGTAAGGTTTGGATCTTTATTTAACAGAGAGGTTATAAAGAGTGAAGGTCAAAGAAGACAAATGGCATTTTGCCAGCTTAGCAAATGCTGCTGTGCTTCTCCCCCCTCTCCTGAAATCCCCGTTGCTTTTAAAATGCTGTTTAATTTGGCTATCTGCTAGTCTACCGCTGCAGGAGAAAATGCAAATGACTGATTGGATTTGAGGTGAAACGAAAACAGCCTGAGCTAAAGAGGCATCTAAGTAAACTGGAATTGGCTCTTTGACATCGTTGTTTGCACTGTGAAATACAAAAAGACAAACGGTATAGAAAACCCAAAGCATTAAACAACGGCAAAGTAACAAAGGCTTGTAGAGAAGCCCTTAGCTAAGCAGTATCCTTTGTTTTCTAACTATGAGCTATATTCCTTTTTAATTAATGCATGAAATGACACCTGCGAGTTCAGCTGCATCACTACAAAGGGTGCTGCCTTATCCTCTGCAGGCTGTGCGAGGTGATGTTGGATGCGAGAAGGCGTTCAAGGAGAGTTTAAGTTGTCACATCAAAGCTCTCAAATAGCAAAAAGCAACAGCTTAATGGCTGCACCATCAGAACGTGTCTCTCTGTGGCAGGTGGATAATGATAGTCTCACAGAAATCTCTGCTACTTCAGAGGAATTTCCAGGTACAAGGAACATCTTTTATCTGAGAATGCCAATAGATAATAAATCAGGCGCCTTACAGTAAGTGGCCATACGTGAAATAGTACAGATTTTAGGGGCAATATGCACAAAGTTGCCATATCAGCCCCGTGGCCAGGTGAGCTTCAGCCTTCACTTCATCACCTGAGTGCAGTGACATTTATGCTGCTGTTCAGTTGAGCGTGCTGCTGAGCGTATTGACTAACAGTAGCATCCTGTGCAATGGGAATCCTGCAGCATGGGCGTCAGGAGCATCCCAAGGCTGGTTTAAATGGATTAAAGCCGTGATTAACACAGCTCTCCTGAAGTAGAAATGGTCATTAGGAAGCCTTTTTAATTTCTAATATCACTTGTTTCTGAAGATGCCTTCTGTGACAGGTACAGCTCTGTTCTTTGTGTGTCTATCTGCTCCTCACTACAAATAACCACAGGGCTGTGGCAAAGCAGGTATTTCTTTGTTCAGCTTTCTGAATCTCCCAGTGCTCTCCACCTAAGGTTTGAAGGATGTTTATAACACCAAGCGTATCGTGCAGCTCTTTTCCCTTCCCCACAGCAGCTCTCCACTGCTACCTCTATGTATATGAACACCAACTATTGCCAATGGTGTAAAGGCTCTCAGTGTTCAGGTTCCCATGTCGAGGTTTTTGGCTGTTATCATGATTAAATTTGCAATCCTGAGGGTTGTTATCAGATAACAGCGAGGGAGAGAATTCATTTTGGAAATGAGGTTTCCAATCTTAGTAGGGCCTGAGAGGAGAGAGCAAAAGAGGTGGTAGCTGAGGTAGAAGGAAGAGGAAATTTAAGCTTTGAGTTAATACTGAAAGTTGCTTTGGGGCGGAAAGTTATAATTAGGCAAGTCAAAAATACAAACATACGTCAGTAATGAATTTCCTGCTTGTGCCTCTTGTCTTTAAAGCATAAAAGTGCCAGTCTGAATCTTTTGACATTGCCAGTTAATTTCTGGGACAGTCGCGGGCAGTGGCGAGGCTCTTCCCCGAGCTGAATTCAGTTTTTTTCCTGAGCAAGGGCTCAGAAATAACCACTTGTGTGAAATTGCAGCTTTCTAGCTGTCAGATTTCATGAGCTCTACAGAAATGGTCCAATTGGCACGGCCAGGTAATGGTGATAATAGTAAAGCTGCAGCTGGATGTCCTTGCTGCTCTGTACTGCGCTCAGAATCCCTGCAGTTAGGGGCAGAGATAATAAGTACCTCTGCTTCTTCCTCCTCTGCTCTTCCCCTCACTCTGTACTGTGTGCCATGTTTCATGGCTCTGCAGTTCTGAGCTTTAAATACAAGTTTATGCCCTCATTTTCTTTTGTGAGAAATGGCGTTGCGTGCTGCTAATCTCTTTTGTGTTGCATCACTTGTTTTCATTCTGCTTAATTTTCCCAGTAGTACAGTTTGTGGCAATTGGCGTCAGTTATTTTAGTAGGAATCCTATTGTATCACATTTAATAATAGAAAAGGATGTGAGAGCAGGGTGTTTTTTTCCTTGCCAGAATTACCCTGAAGTTGCCACCTCCTGGTTCATTCAGAAATGCCCTTAGTGACACCATGCAAAATGTAGAGATCTTAATGCTAAAGGAGCTGATGCTCTCCTTTTTATACTGCTTTCATTGCTAGCTTCAAAAGGTGTTAAAAAGAGAAAATGTGAATCGGTGTTAGACTGGATTTGTTGGTTTGTTTTTTGTTTTTTTTTTGCTTTGTAGTGTCTATTGATTTACAGTTCATTTGATTTGATAGTCGGCAGCTGTGATCTTAAGGAGGACCTTTAGAAATGGGCTGAAATCAAAGATATGTATATGGATGAATGCTCCTGTTAATTTCAGCGATACATAATCTCTCAAATTCCCTGTGGATTGGAATGGAATGGGTATGAGCTGTTCAGCTGTGAAAAATGCAGTGAATGCAACAGAAAAGGTCCCTTGGTTTGATCCATCTATCGATTGTGTTTGATGGCTGTCAGGGGGGAAGAGCAGAGGGGAGAGGGGAAAAGTAACCAAAAAAAATCAGTAGGTAGAGAGATAGAGGGCAGATGGGAAACTGAACTTTTCTTCCAGTAGATTTGATAATGTGATTCTGAGTAAGGAATCTATGTGCAATCTGTATGAATCTTGTCCTATTTCTGAAAACCTTTTTTAGGTTTGAAATTCCACTGTAGACTGATTGCATTAACATAGTCACTTCAAGAGGTATGTGTGCTTTCTCACCGTTGGTACAGGTTCCTCTCATGAACCTTCCTAAATGGTGGGTTTGTAAACTGGGGTTTAAAATTTCAGTTCAGTTGTCACTGAACTGAAAGGTTTAAAAAGCTCCGAGCACCAAAACGCTCCCACCAAGACAGCCTTGCAGCCAGAGCTTCTGCAGGGTGCAAGGGCCTGGTGTCAGTAAAGCATTTTGGATTTGTAGATATGTGTTTACTTCAGGGTTGTAAATATATAGAGCATAATTGACTGTTCTGAAGCACTTTGGAAATGCTGAGTCAGGGCTTGAAGCAGTGATGGAGCACATGGTGGGAAGGCAGGGCCAACCCAGGGGAGCTCAGATGAACCTGAGTGACCAGAAGGGTTGAAGCCAGGATCCACCCCTTCCCAGCCCTCATTTAAGAGTTGGCAGTGGAGGTGAGGGCGTCTTGTTGGAGATCTATGCATACCTGAGGCCTTCTGAAGGTAAGTGGCTTTTTTCCTTTGTTTCTGTGCCCATGCCTGTTGCATTTGAGCAAACCCTTACTTGCTACGGCCTAGGGTTTTGCTACTCTGCTATCTGCTGCACTTTCCATTGTGCTGCAATTTTGGCACCAATAACTTATTGTTGATATTTGATGTCAATGCTGCTTTTTGGTTAGTAGGATGGAGCAAGTCTGTTAGAGCCTGAGTCCCAGTCTTTGATGGTGAGACCCTTGACTTCACCTGGTGGCCGTGTTGTGTCTGATAGCTGAATATATTGCTCTTTGTAGAAGCTTAGTCAAGTTATGAATGTAACAAGCTATGACCCAACTCATCTTAATAGTGAAATAAGTAGATGTTCTAAAACTCCTTGTTGAGAAAGCTAACTCTGATGCTGGAAACAAACTGGTCCTGAACACATCCTATGTAAATTCTGGTGTGCATCAGTTGTAAGGGAGAAGCTGAGAAGAAGGTTTGACAGGTTTGCCTAAAACATTAATGTGAACATTAAAAAAAAAAAAAAAAAAAAAAGTTAAAAAATAAAACAAAATGGCCCAAGCCATATTAAACTCTTAAGGTGATTTGTCTAGGATTATCTTGAGGATTGTCTTCTTATTTTTAATTGCAGGAAATTATGTTCTTGAGGGGTTTATATTTTAAGAAGATAAACTGATTTATCCTTGATATTTTTTTTCTCCTCTGTCCCACAGTTCATTCCACAGTAATGGCCAGTTTTCTTCTGTTGGGCTTTTTCATTATTATTATTATTTATTTATTTTTTTAGGCTGGTGACAAAATGAAAGGACCTGGTAAGCTTGATGGTTTTTTGGATGACAAGAACTTGCTTTTGTTTTGGTTTCAGTTGTCCTTATATCTCTATGTGATTTGTACAGAAAGGTGATTTTGGGGCAGTGTTGGTGGAGTTTTAGCATCATGCAATTGGCACAAACCATACAACTTCTCCCTGAGCCAGAAGCTGTGTCTCAGTCCAGTGCCACAAGCAGAGCCCAGGGCTGCAGGCCAGTTAATTGGGGTTTCAAAGATGAGAAGTGTAGGTAAGCTAAGGGAGCTTTCCTTTGGTTAAACCAGCACTCAGATGGAGTGCTGCCCAAGACAGTGCCTCAAGTTCATGAGCTGAGATGGGGACAGCTGGCATCAGGGCTGGCTGCAGTTTAGAAGAGTGAGAAGAGCAGCTTATTAACACAGCAAAGATTAAGTTCTGAGCATGTCCAGAGAAGGGCAGTGGATCTGTGAGGGGTCTGGAGCACAGAGTGATGGGGAGCAGCTGAGGGAATGGGATGGATCAGTGTGGAGAAGAGGAGCTCAGGGGAGACCTCATCGCTCCTACAGTTCCTAAAAGGAGGCTGTGGTGAGGTGGGGTTGGCCTCTGCTCCCAGGTAACAGCAGTAGGATGAGAGGTGATGGCTTCAAGTTGCACCAGGAAAAGTTCAGGTTGGGTATGAGGAAAAACTTCTCAGAGTGGTGATGCAGTGGCACAGCTGCCCAGGGAGTAGAGGGGTCACCGTCCCTGGAGATGCTAAAGAACTGGAGATGCGACACTGAAGGATGCGGTCAGTGCACATGGTAGGGATGGGTTGAGGTTGGCTTGTGGATCCTGGAGGTCTTTTCCAGCCTTTATGATTCTTTTGTTCTCTGTATTCTCCAAGAGTCACTTGTGACCAGCTAGATTGCACTTTACAACGCTCCCAAAGGCAGCTCAGATTTGGTTTGGTGCTCACCCTGTGCATGGCAGTGGAGGTGTCTCACTCAGCCTGAGGTCTCAACCGAGTTTTCCTCTGCTTAAAAATAAAAAAGAATGAGTTAAACTGGGATGGGAGGTTGCATGCTGTCCAGGCAGTATAGTCAAGCTTCTGTCAAGCTGATCTAGAGCTTCATCTCTATTTGTGGCATTCCTGTGAGATCTGACGTTGGCATTATCCTGCTCCATCCCAGCGCGGAGGGGACAGGAAGCAAAGGCCTTGTATTTAATCTGTCGTGGCAGTGGTGGGAATACCAAACTGGGAGGATTTCCTGGCTGCTCTTGTTTTTTTGGAAAGGAGAAAACAAAACTTGACAACAAAAAAGCCCTTGTTCTCCCAGCCTCTTCCCTTGCTGCTCCATGCCATGTCTGTGCTCATCACCCGCCCGGGTGGGACATTTCCAGGCTGCTTTTTGAAGATATTTATAAATAAGTTGAGCTCCATATGGGTTTTTTTGTGGTTTGTTTTCTTGTTTTTCCCCAAATGATTTCTTTACCGTAAGTCATTGTAGTTGTGCATAATTGATCCACTTGTGGCAACTTGCATCTAGCAAGGGAAGTCACAGATGGTTTGGGCTTGTGCTGTATCAGGAATGGAGAAAAGGGGATAAAAGAATGGGCTGACAATAACCTGAGCAATGATTGCTTTGGAGAGAAACTTGTAAAAATAATATCATAGAATGGCCTGGGTTGAAAAGGTCCACAATGCTCATCCAGTTCCAACCCCCTGCTATGTGCAGGGTCACCAACCACCAGACCAGGTTGCCCAGAGCCACATCCAGCCTGGCCTTGAATGCCTGCAGGGATGGGGTGTCCACAGCCTCCTTGGGCAAAACCTGTTCATATATCATAATAGTGTAAGTTAGTTTTAACTTGTTCTGAAACAGTAAGAATAAATGTGCTATGTAACTTTTATGAACTGTAATAGGGTGTGGAATAGCAGGCAAAGATTTCCCTCTAGCCTCATTCTGCCCAGCAAAATCAAGCTTTATTTTTATAAATATCTATAGATCAAGAAGGACAAAATCGTATTTTTAGTAAGGAAGAAAAGTACTTCAATGCTGCTCCTTCCCATATGTTATGGTTATGAACTGTGTGCTTCAATAGGCTTCCAAAAAAAATCAAACTTTGAGGCTTCATGTCTTCAATTCTTAGGTTTTATTTCCCAACGTGAATGAGGTCAGTTCTACTTATTGACATTCCCGCATGCTCTGGGGAAAGAAGGTGAAACAGGAATATGTGGCTGGATGTGTGCTACAGCCAGGGGCATCTGTGATGGAAAGCTGTCTACTGTCCATAGCATGGGGAGGGAGTGTGCTCTGAGCACAAGATTAGGTTAATGCCGCAGCATGGGCTTAGAAACCTGGAAAAGATAATGCTGCATTAATTCACACAGGCTTAATTTCTGCAGCACAATGGCAAAACACAACTAGCAATACTCCAAAAACGTAACCCTGACTCAAAGAACTTTCTCCTTTTCCCCTCATTTCCTGCTCGGACACCCAAAGTCTTGAAACTCAGAAGGGTTTTTGAATGGGATTTTTTTTTTTTCCCATGCCTTCAATTAAAAAAAAAAAAAACCACCCTGTTTTTGAGGCTGTGACTCAGTGCTGCGGTGCCTATCTGCCTTGTGTCAGGACTTGGGCTGTCTGTGGGAAGCAGAACACATGCATACCCGAGGCGTGATGCAAGTTTTGAAATTGCCCCAAGTGCACTCGGAGCATCGCATGTGCAGCTCGCGCTGCGTCTGGCAGCCACAGCCCCCCTGCCTTGCAGGGCCTCCTGCAGCTGCACAGGCGTTTGGGTAACGAGGTAAACAGTAAATAGGGGAAGGCTGTCACATTCTAAAACGCCACTGTTGTTGGTTTGGGGGTTTTCTTGTCTTAAAAGCCTATATTTAGATTTGGCAATAAGGTTTATCGCAATAATCGGGGCATTGTTTAAACAAGGTCGCTGATGTGTGTGTGTTTATCTCTGCTCAACCAGATTGCTTATTTGAAGTAGAAATACCTCCAAAAATATTATGCAGAGCTATTGAAAGCTTGCGTACTCCACTCCTGCAGCATGTGGTCTTTATTAGAAAATAGCTGCAATTATTCATGTTCAGTTTTGCAGATTTAAGTCCTGAGAGATTTAAACATAAAACAGCGGAGATTTGATTACATCCTGGTTTTATGTCTGACTGCTATACGAGCGTTTCGTATGTGTAAATCTTTTTATGAAGCACAGGCTGTGATTTGTTACTAAGTGGAGACACATGAATGCCATGCAGTCAGCTGCAATTGGGATGCACGTGCTCATTAGCTTGGTCTAGCTTCGGTGGTTGCTCATGCAGTTATAAAAACCAGAGAAGCTTTGTGTGTTTTATTTACAGCAAATATTTGCTTTTTGAGTGGATGGCTTGAAGCTTCAGGATACAATTTCAGTGTCAGATGTGATTGCAGGCAAGGATTCTGATCCACTTGGTAAGGATGGAGAACAGTTTACCGATAATACTGCGTGGTCACAGCAAGCACAACAGATAATAACTTGTTTTTAGTGACAGTGCAATTAAATACAAGCCCTGACACGTACTCACCTTGTTGTTTGTTTATTTGCACAAGAGTGGGTGGGAGAAGAGTGTATTTATTGAAAGTCTCCCATGATCTTGGTTACTGCTGGGTGCTGGTAGGTGATTTCACTGGCCTGGCAGTAATGTTCCCTGCAGGCAATTAATGGCTTCCTTTTGAAACCTCCTTTGCTTGGTGTGATGGCTACAATAATAGCATGCTGAAGTGGCAGGTATACCCTCAGATAGTTGTGTTTCAGAAATACCACCTGGAGAAGCTAAGCAAGAGCATAAGGTGTAATTTCTCCTATTCTTTCAGTGAAAATTTCCATTTATGCAATGGAAATAATTGAGAATGTTGTCAGAGAGGTTGCTGAGCTCTGCCTGCCCGCATGGAAGGGGCTGGCCTGCAAAAGGGACAGTTTTCTTATGCATAAGCTGGTGTTCACACCTAATGAAACAAAAACCAAGTCCTTTTGGAACCTGGAAGAGAAGTCATCTCTGGGCAGAAAGCAGTCTCAGAAAGGTGGTTTTGATGTTGGCATACCTTGCTTGGGATGTGATGGCACATGTGTTGTGTGATTCCTTTCTCACAGTATCCAGTTCTTTTCTTTAGTCCCTTAGAAGTGTGCATCTGTCACAGATTTGTTCCGTAAATAGGCTCTACGAGACATTTCCTCCCATCCTTCCATCTACCTTTCATTCTGTCCTTCCATCCTTCCTCCTTCTCTCTTCAAAACCTGACGTTATCCTGCATCTTTCTCTTTTTTAGGAGTGCCTCTTTTGTACTTTGCCATCAAACGCAGTTTCTACAAGGCGTGCTTCACACTGCTGCTAGTGCCAAGATCCCAGCACTGGTACATCCTCACGTCCACGCTTTCATAGGATAGCTTGGATTGGAAGGAACCACAAGGATCATCAAATTCCAACCCCCTTGCCCCAAGCTGGGTTACCAGCCACTAGATCAGATTGCCCAGAGCCCATCCAACCTGGCCTTGCTCAGCCCTTGGCTTTTGCACTGCTGTCCTTTTGCATGGACTGTAGGGAACATTTCTGGTCAGAAGGCCATTGCCATTGAATAACTACTCTTTTTTTTTTTTTCCTTCCCCACTTCTTTTTTTCTCCTCCTTCTTGTTTATAACATGATGAAAGTTTAACATGGAACTCATGCACAGCTCTGATTTGCTATCAATTGTTGCACTTTAGCTTGCTGATTTTAATATATGATCTGGAAGGGCTTTGATTTGGGTGTTATGCTAATTCTCCTACAGCTGAAAGAATTTCACTGCCTAACTTTGGAGCCTGAAATTGATTTGGATTTGTGTGTTCCTCCTGTGGGTTGGTTGTACAGCCAGCTCCCACTGCCAGTCTTGAGCAAATGCTTCTGATACTTGTGTGAGCAGGTTCTGAGCACTTGTGGTTGGTCTAACAGGTACAAATACTGCTGAATGTCAGAGCTGCCATGAACCTCTGTGCAGACAGGACACAGAGCTTACCAGAAGCTCACATGTGGCTTTGGTGATTTCAAAAATTAGACTTATGTGCTGATGCTTCTCGATGCATGGATGCTATAAAAGTCATCTTGGGTGCTGAATACTGCAGCTTGTTTTGGGTTGTGAAAACTTCGTCACTAACTGAGCTTTTAAGAAGCCTTGCTAGTTTGGCTGTCCTATCGCTGTTACCCAGGAGCAGAGGCTGACCCCACCTCACTATAGCCTCCCTTCAGGCACTTGGAGAGCAATGAGGTCTCCCCTGTGCTCCTCTTCTCCACACTGCCCCATCCCATTCCCTCAGCTGTTCCCCATTTCACTTGTGGCCCAGACCCCTCACAGCACTTCTGCCCTTCTCTGGTCACACTCCAGGACTTCAGTGTCTTCCTTGCAATGTTGCTGAAGATTGTTCCTTGTTTATCCCATAATAGCATGCTGATATGCAATGATGCTGGAGAGTATTGCAGATTACTGGTGGCTGTCTTCTGCTGATTGCTGGCTTTCCTGCAGAATTTCCAGCATTTGAGAAGCAATGTTTTAAAATTTACGGGGCTGGCATTGCATGAAGGACTTATGAAATAAAAGTTGTTTGTTCATTCTCAGGCTGTCTGCTTTAGGGAAGAGAACAAAAAAAGTCCAACGGATGTAGGAAGCAGGTAGGAAAAAAATAAATAGAATGAAATCATGAACCAAGTTCCTAGTTAGTCATCAGAAGAAAGCCTTCTGAATCATCTTTCTTTTTCTGATTAGAAATATGGATGTGTATGAAGATTTACATTCAGTCTTCCTTTCCCTGGATGCCCAGGGAAGAGGAGGGTTGCATGGCTGCTGCTTAGGTGGCTGGGAGTGCAGGCTGCCTTCCTTTGGGCTGTGAGCTGGGCTCTCACGTGGCCTGCTAGTAACGTGCTCACCACCTTTTTCCTCCCCTTGTCCTCAGTCAACCTATATTTGGATGCTAAAACTGATAGGTCCTGGTTGGCTTTTTTTGCAGGAGTCTGCACTAAGGATGTGGTCCTTGACAGTTATATAAAGGGTGAAAAGCTTGAATATATACATCTGCTATTTGAGCACAGTTACCAAGGCCATTGTTGAGATGTTTATGTGTTAGCTTGCCTAAATAATGTGATTACTTTTCCTCTTAGCTATGTTAAGGCTGCACTTAGTTTGATTCATGCTGTGACAGCACTGAGCAATGCTGCGTTCTAGTAAAAAGGTTGCAAGAATAATGCTTCTCTTTTTTTAATCTTGACAAAAATCTTAAAAATTTCAATTCTAAAAGAATTGGGGGATGGGAAGGTAAAGCAGCTTGTTGAAAAGCAGCACCATTAAAAAGGTGAATCAATGGGTTGCTTATGATGCTTAAAGGGATGTGTAGCCCGACCTACAGGCTTGAAGAAGTGGATGTCAGAGAATAAGAATGTTTGGTTTTTGGTGTTTTTTTTTTTTCTTTTTGAATAGTCAAAAGATGATCCTGCAAAAATAAATTATCAGTGAAGTCAGTTAATGGTCTGGTCTTCTTTCAGGAGCTGAAATTCAGCATCAGTAGCTCAGAAGGATTTCCTCTTCACTCTAAACCCTGAGTGTGTCAGTGGCTTCCCAGCATGGCACATGGGTAAGCCCAGAGGAGCCAGCCCTGCAGGACAGCTGTCACCCACTGCTAAGGATTTCAGGCTTCTCCACCCCAGAGACCTGTGGCTGCAGCTCTGTAAACTAGAGGCGAGTGCTGCCAGTCAACACCAACGAATCTTTTTGCTGTTCTTTCTGTACTGCAGAGTAGTTGCCAGTATTTGCCTTCAGGTTATATGTTTGTTTATTTGCACCAGCACGTGTTTCCAAAATACGTGGCTGCTTGGGGTGCTGTTGCTCACAGCTGTGTGTGGGCTTGCTGTGCCTCTGCGTGCACTTGGCTGGCGTCTGCAGGTACGTTTTTATGGCCCTCAAATCTTGGCACGAGCCGTGTTTTGTCGACAACAAAGAAGATTCCTAGTGAAATTAAAGTCTGGCATCGCCGTTCTGCAGGTTTATTCTTGATGTACTGAAATGGGATTTTCTTACTAACTTTTTTTGGCAGTGATCCAGAGCCCAGCATCTTATAAATCTGTATTATCAGTCTCTGCTCAGGGCTGGAGCAGCTTCTCACGCCAATCACGAGAACAGCATGGAAAAAGGAAGGCAGGAAACTTTCAAGTGGGGAGTTTCATAGAATCATAGAATGGTCTGGATTGAAAAGGACCACAATGCTCATCCAGTTCCAACCCCCTGCCATGTGCAGGGTCGCCAACCACCAGACCGGGCTGTCCAGAGCCACATCTGGCCTGGCCTTGAATGCCTGCAGGGATGGGGCATCCCCAGCCTCCTTGGGCAACCTGTTCCAGTGCATCACCACCCTCTGGCTGAAAAACTTCCTCCTAATTTTGTATCAGCAGGGCAGTGGTAGAAGTTTTGCCAGGAGGTTAGAGAGCAGGGGTGTTTAGGACCTTTTCACTACCTTCCTTCCAAAAGTAGACCCCCATCCCTTCCCACCATGCAGGTTTTGAGTTGGTGGTTATCCATCATTTGCTGTAGTGGAGGTAAGGACTTGGAAACGCAAAGTGATGGCAGCACAGCAGTTACAGGGTGCTTCAGCACAGGAGCGTCACAACAGATCATGAAAAGTAGGTGCTGTCTGGCATGTGGATGTGCCAGTATCACTATTTAGCTCATTTGTAGATGCACTGTGTTCTCAGGATAGTGCAAGGGAGATCAACGTGTGTTTTTGGGACAGGTTATCTTCCTGTGCAGTCACTGAGGCACATTCCCAGCTCAGAGCTTTGCTCTCAGGGACTCTATTTTGGACTCAGTAAGCTATCAGTATTCCAGACATACCAATTCTACTTTCAGCAAGCCTCAGTCCTCGAATCACTGTAATCCCAAATGCTACAGAGGTACCATTTCATTTGTCCTCTGCATAACTCAGTGCACTAAGCATGAAGCAGGCAGGTGCACGGGTGCGTGCACTTCCAAGGAGAAGTGATATTCACCTGCAGGAAATGTTGGTGGGGGGGGGAAACAGATGCGTGTTGGTGATAGGGGATGGGAAGGGGATGTTAAGTCATTAATTACTAAGCCTTGCATAAACAAAACTTAATAGTTTGAAAAGTCTGTAATTTAAAGGGAAGGAAAAATCTTTCATCTTCTGCTGCGCTGTTTAGCTAAGCGTCAAATAGGATGAACTGGAAGAGTTTTGTGATGATTTCTGCTTTATATATTGATTACTTCTCCATGGGTGGTGCCAGTGGGTGAGTTTTGGACTGGTGTTGAAGGAGAAAGGAGCTAAAGGGATCCAGGCTGAAAAGTCTGGTGTGGGTGACCAGCCCAATCACTTCTGGTTAGTTGAGGGAGGATGCAGGGTGCAATGTGATTCACTTCTCCATGCACTGAAGAACCCATTTGTTGGCTGAAAGCTGGGAATGCAACCTAGAGTCTTCTGCAAAGACTTCCTGAACCTCTGTGGTTGTGATTTCAAGGAGAGGACTTGGTCAAAGTCCCAAGTGTGGAGAGTGAGCCTTCAGGGATGGCGGTAGGGGTTTGGTGCTTTCTTCTTCTTTCATTTCACTCTGCACTGCCTCCACTTCCCCCTCCTGGAAAATATTTTAGAAAATGAGAAGCTGGTAAGTTTGTGCTTGGTCCAAAACTAATTTTAAATGGAGTAGTTCAATCATGGAAGGTTTCAATTCATCTTTTTCTCGGTGTAAGCTGTACTAAAGATGAACCCAAACGTTACACATTAGCACGTGCCTTTATTCAAACACAAGGCAGCTTTCCGAGCGAGGCAGTGTTAAAAGTTTTTGTCATCAGAGACACATTCTCCCTCCAGCTGCTTGGCGATGCTGCTTTTGTTTTCTCTGCTATTATTTTTTAATTGGCTGCTGGTATTTATTAAGCAGTGGATAGCGTGAGGGATTTCTGAACTCCATGCAGCAGAGCTGTGTAGGATTTTTGGAAAGCTGAATGGTGGAGAGAGGACTTCCCACGCAGGAGGCTGCTGCCAAAGAATTATCTTCGTATGCTCAGTGAGAATGTAATGCCGCTTGTGTCAGTTTTCTGTGAAATGTTGTTATAAATTTAGGCAAGATTGTTTACCCAATGTAATGCTAAAGCTGGAATACAGTTATATTTCAGTCTAGCAAATCTGCATTTTTGGCATAAATTACTTAGATATCTAGGAACAGCGAAATATATGCTGTTAAACATGTCAAATCAGATGATTAAATGACTTGATTGTTAGGAAGAAAATAGTAATTTTCTGAAAAGGCTTAATGAATGATGTGGCACAATGATCTGCAAGCATACTGAAGGAAAAAAAAAACCACCTTTCTTGAGGAAAATTTGCCAGCCGAGGAGCACGTTTTTATGCAGTAGGTAATAAAAGCAGGAGCGTGAGTGAAAATATTCCAGCAAATTGACAAGCTCCTTTCTTCCAGTGCAATTATTTTCCCTGCTGGCAGCCGAGTGGGTGGCTCTGTGTGGTTAGTGACTCTGTGGGATGCCAGCAGTCACTGGGCAAGGTGATTGCTTTGTGATAGCTGACCGTGCAAATGCTGCTCAAGATAAGCTGCTGCTCTGAAACGGCTCAAGCTTTCACGTAGGGACATTAGATCAAGGAGAAAGCAGCTCTGTTACATGGGTTACCTTCTTGCATCTCACGTGGAAACGGGATGCTGAAGCCAAGTGAGGCCGGATTTACCTGGGTGATGTTGGGTGAGGATAGATGAAGGCTTTGTTTGGGCCTCGTCTTGGCTGTGTTTGATGTGCTGAAGGAAGAAAGGGTTTGGTTTGACTTGAAGCCCAAGCTAAAATATTTGAGTGAACAGTTTAAATTGGCTAGTTTGTAGACTAAGCAAACGTAGTGTGTCAGTGGTTTTATATCAATAATGTGCAAGCCTCGTGCCTTATTTAGAGCTCCTTTGAGAAAGTCCATTTTGTCCCCTGCGTAGCACCCAGTGAGATCTCTGCTCAGTGAACGCATTATTTTCTTTGATCAAGAAATGTGTTCATCTGAGCAGTGGTGACAAGAAAGCAAAAATGAAATCAAAAGTTGGAAGTGAAGACCTTTCTGACATTATTTGAACTTAAACCGTGGCTTTGATGTTCTTGAGCTCCTCGTTGAGTGCTTAATGAAGCCTGTCTTTTTCTGTGTGAGCTCCGTATAGAACTGCTGCCCAAGCCCTGGCCACACTGCTAACAAGGATTTAAAGTGGAAGTTCACTCAGAAGGGGTTTTGCATGTTGTGACAGTCTGTAAGTTGGTACCCCGCTGGTCTCTGTGTGTTCCCTCTCTGGAGATGGGTGATCTGTGCTAGCAATCTGTGTAACAGGGTTGTGAAACAATCTTACTTTTTGGGTTCCCACAGGATAAGGACATGAAGGTGACACGGGATCAGCCCTGTGATCACCAATGGCTGCATGCCAAGGCCAGTGTCCCACCTTAACTTTCCTTCTGTCCATGCTGCTGCGAGGCCGAAGTCCTGTATTAGAATAACATTGCTGCAAGTGGTGGTGGACTGTCTGATCTGAGTCACTGATGTTGATCATACCCAATCCTCTGACCCAACGCATGTGCTTTAAAGCCCTGTTGCAAAAAACATGCTTGATTTCAGTGCTCAGCTCAGTGGCTGCTACGAAGCGTGCTGGAAATCTGCAGCAAGCAGATCCCAGGACAGCTACTCCACCAGCTGTCTGTGTTGTCCTCTCCTGCCCTTGTGTGCTCCCGAAAGTTGGTGCAGATGTGTTAGTGGAAACCTTGTGCAAGTCTTGCAGGGCTGACCAGAAACCTACTGCACATTCTCAGTTTTCTCTGCTGATTATGGCTTGTGCCATTAGAATGAACCACAGCGTCGTCTGTCAGATTTACTTAGGCTTATTTCTAAAGTTCCATAAAGCCTGTTTTACCAGACTGACTAATTCAAAGCATTTGTTCAAAGCGTTGCTGCTGCTTTTGTTACCACAGGCTCTACAAGAAAACCAAGATTCACTGCTGAAAGAGGTTGGTGACCGAGTACCAGCAGAAATGGTCTAGGTGCTTAATGCTGCCTTTGCCTCGGTCTTCAGCACCAAGGGCTCCCGTGTCTCTGTGCTCTGTCAGAAGGAGGAGAAAAACTATCAGTGGTTGGTAAGGGTCAAGTTGGGAATTATTTATGGGACCTCAACACAAGGGACTGAGTCCATTGGACCAAATGAGCTGCATCACATTTTCAGCAATGTCTGGGATCAAAAAAACAGAAAAGTATTTTCTAGTTTGCTTGGAGAGGAGCAAGCAGGTTTTTTCCTGGTGAGTTCTCCATCTTGTTGTCATGCTGGAGCACTCAGCCTTGTGCCTCCCAGAGGATCCTTACCCTGTATGGAAACTGCAGCAGAGCTTTTGTTTAGGTATGTGTTACCATTGAGGGCTTGTGTGCTGAGCAGCACGACTTCCAGTGTAGGAGAAGAGTCGGCTTCAGTGGTTTTGATGCAGAATTTGTAATGCAGTGTCTCAGCTTCAAATAGCCTCCATGTAGTGACACCCTCTTCGATACACATACAAAAGGAAGGAAGTTTTGCATCTGCAGCTGTCAGGAATGTACTTTGGCTGATGAATGCTGTCAGAGCTTAAAGGCGGGATCCCATAGCGGGTCAGTTAAGCTTTATTGGTCTGCCAGAGCAGATTATCATTTTATTTAACCAGAGAAGTGGTTTTCATTGTCACTTGATTGCCAAGGGTCTGTCAGCGTTTCCATTATAAACCTCCTATTTTCAGAGATTTTAGTAGACTTGAGATTTAAGTGTTCTGGTCTAAAACTTGGCAAGCATGGTCTGAGTTCACCAGCAGATATTTTCTTTGTGAGATTTTAACAGTCAGCTGTTTCTTAAATTGTAGAGAAGGAGAGGGGATTTTTTCCTCTTGATTAAGCAGATAGGACTATTTTTTTCCACCCTTCTTATTCCAACTAGATATATGAAAATAAAGCCCTATTCTTTTTACTTTTTCTTTCTTTTTTTTTTAAAAAGAGGAAGGAAGAAAGAAAAAGACAGATGCCCTCTATCATGTTCTGTTGGCTGGAGGATAACGCCTCAAGGCTTTCCCAACCTCTGCTTCAGTGCATGATGGATGAAGTCCCACCCACCCTCTGCTCTTTCTCCTCCCCTTTACTTATTTGCCTTTGGTGTATTTACACTCTCACTATATTAAGTTGCAGCATTCCTTCTCCTTACTCCATTCCTTGCCTTTGCTCTGTGAAGCTTCCAGCACCCAATTGTGATGACTCTGAGTATTTTACTGCTCTCTAAAAGGAAACTCTGGGGTGATGCGAGGTTCTTGTGGTAAATATAAACTCTAAGGATTGCCTTTATGTTGTGTCTTGCTCTATTTGATGTACAGTCCTACTTAACTGAAGAACATAATGTGCATGCTCCTCAGCAGAACGTTGCAATTTTAACACTGCTTGGAGACTTTGCTGTGACTCTACTTTCACATTCTTTTTTTTTTTTCCTTTGTTTAACCAAATCTTTAATGTCTACCAAAAAAAAAGTGAAGTGTGATTGGTGCAGATCACCACTGTGGGTTTTCATGGCTGGGCTCTTTTAGTCATTTCCTGAGAGCTCGGTGCAGAGCTGCGACAATGCAGGAAGCGGCAGCAGGCATAGTAAGGCTGAGCGTGTCGTTGGAGAGCGGCTTGCTGTAGGTGAGGGCTTGTCCTCCTTGCTGAGATGTAGGAATTGCTGGGATTGACGCTCAGGCTCTTCAGGAAGAACCTCTGCTGTCCTTTGGTCACTGCAGCAAAAATGATTTGGGCATGAAAATGCTGAGCCGGGAACTACAGCTATGTGACTTCTGAGTGATGAGAGATGCAAGTTAAAATCTGGAATTCAAGAGCTGGAAGATGAGTGCTTTTAAAAAGTATTACAGTCTCTCTCCCAGGGCCTTTAGGAGGTCTTTGTCGGAACAAGATGCTGGCACCGCTGCCTTGAAGGACTATCATTGGTACCACCAAATGAGAAGCAAGAAGGTGAGCAAACAAACTTTGGACCCAGAGAAAGCGCTCGGAGCATACAGGTGGCAAACACATCCTCGTCTTCCTTGGAGGATAAGCAAAAGAGCACGTTCTTGCAGCCTTAGAGGGGAAGGTAATGATTCAAGTCTTGTCAAAAGTTCTGCAAGCATGGATGCTACCAGCGCCGAAGATTTCCAACAAGATTCAACAGAGATGCTTTTCCAGGCAAGGACCAGATCGCTGCGGGTTCCCTTCAACCGCTCTCTGTCCGAACCCGTGCCACACTCTGCAAACAGGAATGCCAAGCCCTTTCTGCAGTCGGTGCGCTCTGTGGATTGCGAGCAGCACGGCTATTTTGTCCGTGGCATCTTCTCAACTCTCTCAAGTGGCTTTTCAAAGATAATAAATCGAAGAGGGGAGCAGCCCCCCAGTGAGCCACTGGAGTGGAGAACAGACGATAGTCAAATTGACCCGTGCACAGGTAATGGACTCTGTTCTGTTATGTTCTATTTGTGTTGCAGGTGTGTATAATTATTTTATGGGTTGTATCACTGTTGTTTGCACCGGTTTTGAACTTTGCTGTTTGTTAAAGTAAGATTTGCAACCTTCTGCTGTTCTGCCTTAATTAAAAAAAAATAAGACTGGGGGGAAAAAAAGGCCTTTCCTGATAAAGAAGTGGTGTGATGTTTTGGCATGCGCTTCAAAAACCTGAAGGTCCCTTTAAAACAGATGTCTCTGGAGGAAGCAGAAGCATTTCTCTCCAAAATGAACTGCGTGTGTGGTGCATGCAGTCCTGTGAGCGCAGCAGCCTCAGAGGAGTTGTTGTGCACTGATGGATGTATCAAGCCTGCTACTGTAGATGAAGTACTAGGAGGAGAGAAAGAGAAATAAAGCAGTCTTTTATCCAGTGTGCAAGGCAGTGGAATGGATCTAGTTCCTCATACCAGATTCACAGTTTTGCAGTCAATCAGTTAAATTGATGTCTGTTCTCTGTTAGATGCCAAGGACAGCAGTGTTACGAAGGTTTAGCCAGCTGGGATTGAGGTCAGCAAGATGCCATTCTGAGATTCCATTTAAATCTGCCCTGCTGTTAACAACACTCATTAAGCAGGAAAAAAAAAAAAAAAGGGAAAAAGGGAGAAATTTGTCTTCTGTTCTCTTGGTCTTTTGTGGAACTTTCCAGTGGGGTACCCAGCCTGATCTGAGTGACCGAGGAGGCGTTAGGGGGAGGGGAGCAAAGTTTAAATTTATAATAAAAACAAACAGAGACCTTCCTTCTCTCCAAAACCTCCGTGCTTTCCAGAGTCCTCCAGATTATCATATTAAAACCTGGTAACATCTGGACCTACTTGGGACTGCTGGAAAAGCCATCCCTATTCAAAAAAAGAAAAAAAAAGAGTACAAGACGAGCTTGCTGTTGTTATTATTTGTCCCCACAGGTAGTGGGTCTGAGTGATGGTGGATTGTCACTTACAGGCTTATGTTTGCCACTGGGAGCAGTCTCATTGGTTTAAAATGCAAAACAAGCAGTGATGAAGAAGGACCATCTCCTTCAGCTTCCCAGGGTTTGTTCAGAGTTGCTACCTCCATTCGTTGCTTTGTATTCTTCCAAGACCTCAGGTAGAAAACTTGGCTTGGCAGTACTTGTTAAATTGAGTGAAATACATGATGGGGAAAAAATGAAGAGATGGCTACTTTGCTTCTGAACACATCTTGTTAAGGGTTTGGTTTGTTTCCTGCTGTTGTTGAGACTTCCTGAGAAGCTGTTATTACTGCAGGCTGGTCTGTTGCTTTGGACAGTTGATTTGGTCTCTGCCACCCTGTATATGTCAGCAAGCTATTTTGGGAAGGTGTTCTATATGACACAAGCATTTTGGATTAAACACTTGCAATCTTTAAAGGGCAGAGTGTCCTGTAGTTCCTTTTTCACACTGTTCTGGCGCTCTTTTGGAACAAATGGTCCTCTAATAATTCCTAAATGCTGTTGGTCAGCCAGGTGTTGGGGTGCTCATGGAAAGTAAAGGGCAGAAAAAGGTTATCTGTGAGAAGTCACCGCACTGTAAATATGTTGGTCGTGAGATGAGGACGGAGCCTTTTGGCTTCTGGAGCCTGAATCCTCTGAGCTAACCCAAAGTGATTTTACAGAGGGACTCTCAGCTCAGGAACTGAGAAACAACAGTGGGACTTGAGATTAAAAGTCAAACTGCCTCGGGGGAGGAAGTCATAACCAGGAAGGTGCTTGGGGAAACAAGGTTGTGCCGTCGTCACCTGCAGAGCTGCCTGAAACAGGCCCTGCTCTGGGACGGTTAGCTTCTGCTCTTCAAGCAAACAGCAGCTGAGGTTTAAGAAAACTCGTTCACCCCATAAGACATGCTGCTGTGTGGGTTATGTAGTCATGGGACAGCTAATCTCCTGTCACGGGATGTATTCTTCCTGAAGGAAGCTCGAGTTAGTTGGGCCGGTGGGCTCAGCCGGCCTGAGGCCTGGTGGCAAACTGGGAGCTCTGGGGGCTCAGGGCTGGTCTGAGGGAGAACCTGCAGGGAGAGCAATATAACCTGTTGCTGTCTTCTTCACCTGCAGCCTGGGTGCTCAGAAGTACTGAGCTCTTCTCTTCTACCACATACCTCACAGGCTGGGTTCTATGGGGCACATTGTCCACAAGCAGTGGTGGTGCTTGGGTGGGCTGAAGGCATCTTCCCATGCTTGCAGTCCTCTGTACTGCAAAAAATGTAAGAAAACTGATTGCTTTCCTGTGCAAGAGGTAGAATTTTGAATCCTTGGGCTGACAAAGGCGGTCTGCCCAGACTTTTGACTTGCCAACAGATAGTGTGAGACACGGGGCTTTTCCAAAGTGTGTAAACAGGTTAGCTTAGAAGAGCTTGATCAAAAGTCTCCCAGGAAAGATCTGTTTGGGCAGAATTTCTCCTCCAAGGAGAACCCTTCACGTGCTGTTGAATGCCCAGACCGAGAGGCACGCTTTGGAGTTGAACCAGAAGAACCTGAAGGTGCTTTCAGTTGCCTGTCCAAGGAGCCAAGCCCTTTAGTTACTTCATTACAAGCATTTCCACTTTCCTCTGAAATAGTTACAGATTATCAACTCATTTAAAAAAGCAAAAAAAACTTCCTTCTGGAGCGTGCCTGTCCTCTTGAATTCTGCTTTAGCTCTGTGCCAGAACTGCAAGGGCTGGGACCTCTGCATGACTTTGGGTAGCAGCTGCTTTGCTTCTGACCTCTGTAAACCTGGGGAAGAGCAGCTCCCTTTTGCAAGGAACGGTTACCTCCCGAAAGGGGACCGGTTGCTTTTTTGGCAGCTTGAACAGGGAAGTGGGATTAGAAAAAAAAAAAAAAAAAATCTGGATAAATATTTTCCACTTGGTCTCACAGTCTAGGAAGCGTGTTCAGACACTGCTTCATCTCTTCTTGGCTGCGCATTCCCCTCCTGGGGAATGAAAGGATGCTGAACCTGGGGAGAGCTGCTCATCAGAGCTTTGCTGTGGCACAGGGCACCCTGCTGCCCATCTTATAGAAACCGTGTGGAGAAGGAGTTATGCAGATAGCTCAGAGCCTTGGACCTGAGGGTTGTCAGTGAGCTACTGCTCTCTATTGTATTTCTGTGTTGCCAATGACCCTTTAACGACCCTAAACACTGTTAAGAGTGGATTTGCGAGCAACTTCACAGATAACATTTATTTTGCTGTTCCTTCTTATCTGAATCTCAGGGCGGTGCAGGTTTAATTGGGGATTGATGACAAAATGATTCTTCAGTAGAATCAATTATCTGTATCTCAGCTTGCAGGATGGAGATAGTAAACACTGGTTTCTTGTATTTGATGCCCGTTTGGCTTCCCGTGGGCACTCTACTGTTAAGATTTTTATAATGACACTTCCTGCAGAATTATTTCTTTCACTTTTTTTGACTTGTATGATGATATGTTTCTTCAGTCTTATCACTTTGATGTCATGCTTTAATTCATTTTAGAGGGGTTCTTGTGCCTAGAGTCAGAGAGCACAGTCTATATCTTTGCTTTTCTGGAATTGTTCTTTTTTGTGTAACTCACAAGAGTTACTCAAGCTTGGTGCTCTTCATTAATATCTCTACAGTCTAGAGTTATTAAATTCTATGTTTTTATCTTCCCTTATAAACTGATTTAGAGAGAACCTGTATTTTCCCACTTGTAACTTGGTTTAAAGCCAAGCTGTTCCATTTTGTCAGTGATTCCCAAAATGCAAAACTATACAAAATGGAAATTCGGTATTTATTGCTCACTGGGGCAGCTTTTCTGTTTTCAAGTTTTTAGAAGCACTTTCTCATTTTAGAAGTGCTTCTACTGACTCATGTTTCTCCACCCCCAAATGTCGTTCTCTATTAAGTAGTTTATTTTGGTGGGGTTTTTATTAGGGAACTTTTACACAATTAAGCTTATGCTGTAATACGTCCATTTAAGTGCCGTGTAAATGTCAGTTTATCTATGTTCCCATGTGTTTTGTTGCATGCTTTAGTCTTAGCGTTTAAAGTCATTAACCTTTAATTGGCAGAACAGATTCAGAACATCACAGAGGGGCGAGGCACACAAGGGAGCATTCCTGGCACTTTGCAGCTTTGAACACTACTTCACCACTGTTCCCAAGTGGTTTTGATCTCAACCCAAGCCTGGTTCATCACAAGCACGGTATCGTTTACTGTGGGTGATAGGCTAATGCTATGCAGATGAATGTTTATGGTCACAACAGAAAATAATTAGCAGCGATATCTGCGGCTAATAAAACTTCTCATCTGGTGCTGATTATGCTTAACAAAGGGTGTCTCTAAGCAGGTAGTTGTGCTCATTTCAGCTTTGACTGTTGATTTTTTCATTCTTCTTAATTCCAGACCATTTTTTTTCTGAAGCCAAAACTTAACGTCCGCCGGGATGAATGAGGACATTTGTATTTGTGGGAGCTATTTTCTGACTCATGAAATCATGATGGGGGAATGGCAGAGTCTCACATTCCAGGTTGCTTTTTTTTTTTGCTTTTGTGGTCTGTGTCTGTGGGACTGCCAGGATGTCGTAGTTTTTGTGCAGAGCAGGCTGACAGCTGGTGCTTGCAATATTATCTCTGATTACCTTGATAATCAGAAATTATCTCATGGGAATTAATTATCTATGGAAAGGGTAATTGTGTCCTAGAGACATCTAGTCCTCTGGATTTTCTTTTCAGGGAAGTAAGGCTTGCTTAGAAGCAATCAAGGAATGATAGTATGGGGATTAGGAGAAAGAGCTCTCCGTTGAAGTTAAGGGTTTGGTGGGAGAAGCTTTTCCTTTGATAGCAGGACAGACAGGGCCTCGAGGAAATGGCTGGATGAAGAAGTCGCTGCTTTGCAGAGGAGGAGCTGTATCTGGAGAGCAGTTGGGGCTGGAGTCTTCAGCAAAACTTCATGTTTCACCCACTGATTCTCTGGGAAGAGAAACACCAGCCTGGGGTAGGAATGGCTCGCGGGTCAGCATCAACCCCAGCAGTCTCTCCTTGCCTTTCCCCCACGTATCAAGCATAGGGAGCATGCAGAAGACGGTGGAGAAGAAACCCTGTTAGGCTTTTCTTAAAATTCTGTATTCTTTAAGATGGATCTAAAATGCAGCTAAGCGCTTCAGAAAGGGGAACTATATCCCGTGGCTCAGCTATCCTGGAAAACTCTGAGGTTCTGCAATCTTAGAAATAGGAACCTTAACTCTCAGAGACATTTGGATTCTGTGGCCAGAGGGTAAGTTCTGCTGAGGAGAAATCGTCCTCAGGCAAAGCTCCCTGCTTTGCCTTCCCACAACTGCTGCCCGTAATGGAGCTTGGCGTGAGATGAGAAGTGCTGGTGTGCTTAAACAACCAGAGCTTCCTAGGCACGTTGACCCCTTTTTTTTCTTAAAACAACAAACCCAAAAGAAAGTATTCATTTTAGGTCTTTGCCTCATTTTTCCAAATAATGAATGGAGTACGTTTGTAATGCTGACAGCGCCTGATTGAGGACTCAAAGCGATGGCATGTTAGATGTAAACAAACATGCACAAGGTTCTGTGCCCCTTACTTATAGCATTACTTGATTGCTTGTTCTAACTAATTAATTTGTTTTATTTATCCTTCTGCTTTCTGTACTGGTACTCCGTGGTAATTATTCGAAAGGCTCTTTATACTCTTCTAAAATAAATACTTTATAGTCCTGTAAGGCATCACTTGTTTTAGAGGAAGCTGTTTACATAAATAACAAGCTAATGCATGAACCTCTTGACATGTTAGCATTGAAACCAACTGTCCCCCATGTGGTTTTATTCTTACACAAGAGAAGCTGAAGGTAGACATCTGGTGCTTTGTGGGCAGGAGAGTTCTGTGCAGGCTGATGGTTTGAGTGGGATTAAAAAATACTGTGTACAGAGAAGGTGGAAAAAAAAATCATTGAAATAATGAGTTTTTCAAAGAAGCTTATGTTTAGAGAGCAGGCATTCTCTGCCTTTATTCCCCATGGGGAATCTGCTGTTCATTTTAATGGATGCACTTGGTGTAGGAGCATCCCTCTCAAAAACTGCCGTGTGAAAAGTGATGCAGAAGGGGGTTGGATTCTTAATAGCATATGAGAACAGGTAGTGAGCAAGTGCCATTTTTCCAGCTCAATGCATGTGAGCTCTCAGCTGTTACCACACATTGATGCTGTCTGTTGGTTTGAGAAGCAGGGTTCTGTTGGTTTAATGACTCCTTGCTTTGAGCGAGGCCTGAATTCTCATTCTTGAGATTCTGCAAAGCTCTCAAATTCTCCTCTTCCTTCTTCTGTTCTCATCGCAAATGCATCACTCATTTTAGACGGTGAAATACAAGGAGCTGCACTGCCAAGTCCAGTGGAAGTGGTGAGCAGGCCTAGTCCTTAATGTTATGTCTCACTTGAGCTGGTTTTGTATGTCTTGCAGGAACAGAAGAGCTTTCCAGCATTCCATCCTCAAAGTACTCGCAGGTGTAATCTTAAAATCTTCTGAGATTATCATGCATGGTTGTGATGATGGTAAGGTCAGACTTGTTCTTGCATCTCACTCTTCCTCAGCTCAGTGACCTTAGGTTGCAGTGTTTTCCCATTCCGTCCACAATTTATGATCCTTTTTCACAGGATAAGTGCAGGCCCCTTTACATGTAGTCACATCTAGGAATGATTCTCCTCTAACAGTCAGTGAGTGACAGGGATGCTTGACATGTGGTTTTGATGAATTACTGCAGAAACATCTGCCGGCTTTTGATCCTTGCCATGTGTTTCCATCCTCCTTGTGGCTCCCATCAGCTCTGACTGCACTGGTACCTAAGAAATGGTTTTATCATGACTCTGAGCAGATAAATACACAGATCTGAATTGCTCCCAATGAAATCTCCACGCAAGCAACCTTCCTTATGCAGATTTGCTCAGGTATACTGGCCGTGTCCTCTGTGAACAGCCTCAGCAGGCAGTTTCCCTGCATGCTCAATGGGCCGGTGATGGCAGGTACAAGTGTCTCCAGGCTGGGGCTGCTGAGCACTGTGTTAGTGAAGGTCTCTGGCTGCACTGCTGTGGCCTTAGGTTTCCTGTCAGCCCAACTGTAGCCTGATTAGAAACACAAGCATGGTTTCAGCCACCAACATCTTGAAATGACGGTCCTTTCCTTTGTGCGGCTTCCTGTTGATCTGCTGAGCCTTCGTATAATCAAAACGGGGGTAAAGTTTGGGGGAAAAATGGTAGAGAACTGCCGTAACAGCCCTGAACCAGCTGCGAAGGAGCTGTGTGGTCTGTCTGTTGGTTTTCACACTTGTGACCACGACTTCCCCTCCTGCCATGTGTCACTGTCACGTGCAGGTCTGGCTCTTTCTCACCACCCCGCGAGATGAGCAGGGTGAGGAGCCCTTCCATCCCGAGAGCTCATGGAATGTGCGTGGCACACGGGGAAGGATTGCTTTCCCATTCTGCTGACCTGAGCTGAGAGGTGTTAAGTATGAGGAGGTTCATGTATCTCTCACTATTAAAACCTAGCCTAAAGGAAAGGGCTGAGCTATTTGTCCTAGTACTCCAGAAGAGCAAGTGGGATAGTGCTATATATAACCCGCATGGAAAGGGGAAACCAATGAGTGTCAGTAAAATACTGTGCAGTTTTCTTCCTCTTGGTGCCAGAGAGACAAGTCCTGTATGCATCTCATACCAGGTGGATGCCTTGCTTATGAGCTGCTTCGGTGCTCATTAGATGCCAGTGGGCACAAGTAGGCATCCCTGCCTCCAACTCAGCTCTGCCCCTGTCTGATCCAGTGTTTGTGACTCCTTTTCCTTCTCTTCATGCAGATGTGTGACTGCTGCAGCCCTGTTATGGCTGTACCAACAAGGTAATTCCAGTGGCAAGGAGTTCCCCACAGGCAGCCACGGAACCTGCCCAAGGAGCTGTATGTGATGAGAGGTGGTTAGCTTCTGCATAGATATGCTCTTGTAGTGCAGAAGGGAAGACATTCTTTCCAGGAAATATATATATTTTTCTTTCTTCATTGTAAGGTTTCTACTAAACTTTCCATGAATGCCACATGCTTATAACCAGAAGTGAAGGCACATACGTGTGATTTCTCTAATTGAGAAACTGCTGTTTGTGCTGCACCCCCAAACAGTGTCGCTGTGTGTGCATGTAGTGTTTTGAATGTTGTGAGTACAACAGCTCAGCTGCATGGTGCAGCCTTTGTGCCCAGACCTCCCCCAGCTTTGTGCTCACACTGTAGCAGCTGTCATTCCTACCTCCAGGCTCGTGTGTCTCCAATATGCTGAGACAAAAAGGGGCAAAGTCTGCAGACGGAAGGCAGCGTGAGTCCAGCTGGTGCACTGATGGTATTTGATTCAAATGCTTGTGTTCCATGGGGGATCACATGTTCGTTTAGATGCAGGTGTATTTATTTTAATGGCAATCCTCTAGGTAGGCATGCTGTGTGTGAACAGACCCGTCCTCAGAAATGAAAGCTGTAAATGCAAGAGGAGAAAAAAAAGTTGTATTGTGTTATGTATCAAAGGACTTGTCCTTACCGAGTCACACGTTTCTGAATTGTCAAATGCATGGAGGGAAAATGTGACAGCACAGAGCCTGCCCCCAGCAGCCTGGGCTGAATTAAACACACGCATAGCAATCTCTGCTCCAAATAGCTCCTGCATAGCTGTATAATTTGAAAGAGAAATGCTTTCAGGGTGATGATGGGTTTTGTCTACATCTGTAATGTCTCATTTGTCTGCGGATGCCCAGCAGCCTTTTCTTTGTTTATTCAAAGATGAGCAAACGTGAAACTGCATGTTCTTCTCAGTGATCGGTGGAAATCAATGTAAAAAATGTTGGTCCTTATGAGATATATATGTACACGTATGTATGTTTAGCAAGGTTTGCTGGATGGATTGCTCCTAAACATACAGCTTGACTCCTCTTACGTGCAGAGAATTCGCAAAGAGGCAGTTGTAGCTCAGGGACAGTGGAGTGTGGTCACTGATGGATAAAATAAAATTCCTGCTTGCATTTTAGTGGCTTAAATCACATGAGATTTCAGGAAAGAAAAGATAGGCTTATTATTTTTTCTTTTTCATTATGGTGTCTAGTTGCTCCAGGGCTAGCAAAACCGGGTAACAAAATATCATTTTTGTCTTGTTCTGTTATTAAAGAGGATTTTACACAGAAAAGAGAGGTGCGTTATCACCGTTAGTCGCTGCCAGCAGAACAAACAGTACTGCTCTGTAGATGTGGCGGGGAAAGCAGAGCTCCAAGTTTTTGGCAAACTGAGTAGGAAGGAGGAAATGAGCAAGATGCCATGCATGGTTTTTATCACCAGAGATTTGCAAAAATAAGTTAGACATCCGTCAGGGGGCTGGGGGCAGGGTACCATGCAGCTCCGGGGATGTGCAAGCAGTGAAGCCTGCCCATCGCAGCCCTAAAACTCACAGCAAAAAGAGCTGCACCCCAACCAGCACTCCTTGGTGTTGCCTTTCCTCTGTTCGTCTGTGAAGGGTGTTCAGATGTGCTGTGAGTGCTCTGGCTTCGTGCTGCCAGCCTGGGGTCTGCCTGCCTCACCTGCGGGAGGATTGAAGGGCAGTTAATGTGCCAAGCTCTTTTATAATACGGAAGAAAATAGAGGTGCTCGGGTTTCTGCCCCATATTTTCTTTTGTTATATCACTAAGTGGATGTTTGTGTCTGTTTATGCTCTCATTCCGTGTGTGTTTTGAAATCTCATTGTACTCAGCGGTGGAAAATTGGCTGCCTGGTAAAGGCATGTTAAGGACAGCTATCTACAGTAGCTGGAAGGAAATGCTTCTCAAGGTATTGTCCGAGTTGGTTCTCGCAGAGTCCCTGGGGGACGTGAACTTTTCTTACCTTCTCCACCCATCTTCTGGCAGCAGGGAGAATTCCTAATATTGCTGTTTAAAAAGAAATGAAGGGGATAAATCCATGCTGCCCTGTAATTGTTTCCCGATAGAAGTGCCATGGATTTCAGCAGTAACTCATAAACCACTCTGTTGATCATTCACAATGGGGAATCCCACAAAGCAGTGAAGTGAAACAGGTCTCCTAACTGGATGAAAACCATCACGTTCAAGTAGAAATTCCCTTTGCACTCCCAGTCTGCTCAGATTTGCTGTTACAAAATGCAGTTGCACAGCAGGGCAGCTAATTAGATGTTATCAGGACTGTTTTGGAGAGGTTGTGACCTATAAATTTCTGTTTAGTGTTGCTGTAGGAAAGAACTTTTTGCTCACTCGGCCTCCTTCGAGGATTTTGGAGATGAGCAGCAGTGGTTTTAGCCTGCTAAAAGGGGATTTGTCATGGGGGGCTTTGGGATGTCCATTTGGAAAACATTTGGGGAAGATCGCGTGTTTGTGCTGAAGGGATTTGTGGCATTAGTGCTCAGCATCAGAGAAATCAGCAAAGCGAGCAGCAAAAGGTTTAGTCCCTGCATGCTGGGTGTGTTGCAGGCGTTGGGGATGGAACAGGAGTGGTGTGGGCGCTGTGATGGGAGCTTTGGGAGGAGGATGTGGGGTTCCCTTTCTTCAAGGCAGCCCAGCTTGCCTGAGAGAGAAGGAACATGTTAGAAGGAAGGGAAAACCCAGTGTGCCAAATACCTGAAATACTGCATCCCAGCTACGGATCCCCTTTAATTAGCTAGACCATCATCAAAGGATGCATTAATCACGCTCGTTTGCGTTTCCAGCAGCACAGTAAACCTGCTCCACCTGCTTTGGTGCTATGTCAGGATTATTGCTCCCAGCACCACTAAGGTGTCCCACTGAGCCCAGCACCTCCCCTGGCACTGGGCTCTCCCAGCACTTGCAGCTTCTCTGCTCTGGTGCTGCTATTTCCCTTGTTGCCTCTTCTCAGCTGCTTTCCTTCAGCATGGCCAAGAGGAGACGAGAAGAAAGAAATTATCCTCCACCAAGTTGCTTGTCACTTCGTGATGCTGAAACAAAGTGGATTTTTATCCCAGAGCCAGTTTTCCCTCCCCAGAAACAGATTCGGTTCCTGGGTTGATTTACGAGGGGAAGCTGGCCTTATACACCTGCATACAACACGCAAGTGAAAAGATGGAGAAAGAGGTGGCACACATCTCTGTACTGGGTTAAGTGTGGGATTCAGGTTATTTGCAATAGATTCAGTACTGTGCTGGCAGGCTGACCAAGCATTCAGAGCTCCTAGGATTGGAAGTGCATCCTGCTGAGGGCTTCGTGATGATTCTTTTTCCCCATTACTCTTTTCTCCCATCACAAAAACCACAGCTACATAGAGGCTGGTTTTGCAGACCACAGAAGCTGTGTTTCTGCAGAGGTGCTGTTAAAGAGAAGGGAGTTCAGCAATTCTGATACTGCTTTGAGCAGTCAGTTTTGGGGCGGAGATTGTTCAAATCAGTGGCAATGGCTGAATGGATGCCTTGGTTTTTTTTTTCTGAAGGCTGCGTGGTATAACACAATCTGCATGTGAAAGGCAGTGAGACTGTGTTTGTTTCCAGTTACTCCACTTGAACTTGCATGGTTGCTCTCTTACCACCTTGTGTGTGCCCATGGCTTGTTCTTGTCTTCACAGCAGTGCTCCTCTGCCTTTCCTCTTCCAACATCACCTCCTCTTTACCTACCAGAACGAGGCAAAGGGTCTTGAAGCCAGGCAGTGAGTGTCTGCTGGCAAGGATGGGGAACAAAGCTGCATTTGCATGTTTTTCTAGCTTTGACCACAGGTACGTTATAATCTTATGCAACCAAAAAATAAGCAGGAACTGAAAAGTCTTTGCTTTTAAATTGGTTATTCTTTTTCAAATACTTTGTTTTCTTTTTCCAAAGCTGCCTTGGGCCAAGTCCTTTTTAGGTTCAGGATGCTTCTCCTCAGCCTCCTTCCTGCAGTGCTGCAGGCTGGCTGCAAGGAATAAAGATGCAAGAGCAACCAGAGCAGACTGCTTGCTGCTGGAGAGACTGCGAGGTGCAGATTAGGGTGGGTGAGAGTAAGCATTACAGAGAGCAGAACGGGGGAAGGGTGTTGAGCTGGGTGAGAAAAGGATCTTACATTAATTAAGAGAAGAAACTGTGGATTTTTTTCTCCCAAGAATAATTAACTTTTCTGCTGTTCTTCATTTCCCACTTCCTAAAGCTCTCACGAAAGCTTCTCCTTGCTTTAGGGAGAAGTGTCACTTGAGAATCTTCTCAGAACTTGGCAGCTCGGTAATAAGGGCATGTAATCTTTTATAATCCTCTCTTCAGGTTTGTAATATCCATTTCTGTTTTGAGGTTCCAAAGCGTTTTGTAGGCCAAGTGGGATTTAACCAAAAGAAACACATACTTAATATTCAGGAGCAAAGACTCCTGGTCCTGGACAAAGAATGAGCACTGAATGAGAAGGAAGGAAAACCTGCTCAGTATTGCAGGCAGGGTCACAGCGATGGCTTTGAATGGCCACAGGAGGTTTGCAGCCCTGCTGACTACCCTGGGAACCAAGCTGGTTTTTTTCCACGGAGCGCAGCTTCTCTGCGGGTGATGTCATGGGATTGCCCAAGCCCTACAAGGAGCTGTCTGTTTGCAGGCTGGGCTGAGCCCGGAGCTCACCTGCATGTTTCCAAAGGTTCCCACCATGATCACCTTGTGTTTCCTGGTTGGTTCCGCCCATCGATGCGCATCAATGACCACACGCTTTGGGGTCCTGGCATGGATCCATCAGAGAAGATGCTAACTTGTCACACGTATCTTCCACGCTGTCTCTCACGAACCTGGCTGTGATGTATGAGAAAAGGAACAGAGGGGAGAGGCAAGGCTCAATTACCCTCCGTAAGGTTAGCGATAGGCTGTGCGGAGTGTAAGAGGCTTAGCGCAGCTCAGCAGTGTTGAAGCTAATTGGCGGCTTTAAACTGCTATTAAGAGCTTCCACACCTTTTGCACGGTGACAGCAAACTGGTGCAGCTTTCTGCTTTCTAATCAGTTACCCTGCCAGACCAATTTTAGCTTTATGCCTAATTTTGCTTTTGCTGCTAGCTCCTTAACTCTCATTTTTAGGACTTGCAGGAGAGCTTCGAACTGTTGGCGCACTCAGCATCTGCTAGCTGAACAACTCGTAAGATTTTAAGACTTGTGGTTTCTTTTTTTGGAATGTCTCCATGATTTTTTTTCCTTCTGAAAAGGAAAATCTCAGTGAAATCTCAGATCTCGTGGCTGTGTTCTCGTTGGCCAAACTGCATTTGCACTCTAGGGCTTGTGCTGAGGCTTTGGTACTGGGGATGCTGTCATTAGGGGCTGGTAGTGCGTGTTTTGGGAAGGTTTGATTTTGAGTTGTGTGGTTGATGGTGGAACAAGAGTGGGAATCTTGGCTCGTCTCATAGCGTACGCGCAGCCTCAGTGTGAAAATTACTGAGTTTTGATAAGCAAAGTGGCGAAGTTGCCAGCATAGGGCAGATGTTCTGACTGGGGAGTGAGAAAATCAGCTGGCTGGGAGTTCAGCCGGGTGAGCCAGCCTGCTGCATCTCTGCAAACAAGTCACAGTGCAGGAGTGAGGGGGCAGGAGCAATGTCAACAGGAGGAGAAGCAGCGAGAACTCATCGTTCTGGAGGATGCTAGATTTATTAAGCTGTACCATCCTGGGGTTTTTCTCTTGTTTGGTGCAAAGGAGACAGCCCTTGGCTGGCTCTCAGCATCGTTAGACATCCACTGATCTGATGCCTTAGCCTCTCCCATGTAAAAATCTTTCCTTACATTTTAATACAGAACGTCTCTAGGAAATTGAAGAATCCGGCCTGTGGCTCTGGTCTGCTGGGTAAAACTTTGATACTCACTCTTCAGCCTTCTAGGGTTAGTCACATTGTCCCTGTGCTGAGGTGAGGCTGCTGTGCTTGGGGAATTCAAAGCTGGAAAGCCAAGCCTTCCTCCACCCCACTGCAGATCCCACCACAGCTTTACAGCAGCTGGAGGGAGAACGCTCCAAATTCCATGTCCAAACAGTGAGCAGCAACTACCTCCAGCATTCTCATCCTGAAACGTTAAGAGAGTCCATCACCCAGAGGTGGTGCACTGGTAGTAGGGAAGGGAAAGCTCACAGATGGCACATGGATTGCTGTTGTGATGCTTTCCATTAGAGTATGGGGCATGCAAACTGCATCTGGCTAAACAACCTTTCTAACAATCTGTGGCTGATGAGATTCTCAAGTGGGATAAAGGAAAAACAGTTCTTAAGCTTTGCCTGACCAATAAAAGAGTAGCAGAAAGTTAATGGGATACTACTGCAAGGTTGGCCAATGCTAGAAGGATTAACGATCTTGTAAAGAATTTGTGCCAAATGCATTGGAATCTGAGAAAGTCATGGTGCTGGTCGTAAGTTCTGCCAGGTTCTAAAATACCTTTTTCATCTACTTAAACCTTTTACAGCTGTATTCTGCATAGAATGGATTTTCCAGGTAGTGCTTTGGCGTTCCCCAGTTGGTGGGAGAGCTTTTGTGATCCCTGAAATCTGGTGGCTTTGCTAAGCTTTCCTTGCCTCCCACCTCTTGATATTAGGTTTCCCTAGAAGAATTTGGGCACTGCTACATGCAGCTGCTGGAAGAGAACAACTGTACTGAGCTGAATCAAGAGCTTGCCTGTGTACTGAAGGTTGTTGCATGTAGCTATTAAATATAACAGAGAATTCACACTGGATGCTTCCTTCTAATAACATCCTACACAAACAGCATGCTTCTCATCCTAAAGGGTCTGCTCTTGCTTTCTGTGCTTAAAATCACACCTCCTTCACGACAGAGGTCTTCCACCTGCTGTGAAAATGTAGGTACTTCTTTGCTGTGTCAGAGTTGTGCTACGGTGATAGAGATAGGGAAGTGAGTCATGCTCCGTCTCACAGTACGTAAGATATTTCCTAGAAGACCTGCAGCCACTGCCCATGCTGTGATTTCAAATAAATTGACAAAAACAAGTTTCGTTTCTCTAACGTGTCCTGGTCATATTTCTTAGTGTTGTGATTCAGAGAAGCCGTCGCCCCTAGGAGCTTCATGTTTTCTCTTGCTTGGTAACATGTGCTGATTTCTTTTGTAGTGCTGCTTGCTTAGTCGTGAGTATTGTGTTCCCTGTGAGGACATCATAGTGGCTGTCTGCTTGGGGATGAGCATCCCTGCCTTCTCCCAGATCCGTCTCTATCATTAGATGGGAAGATGCATGCAGCCTGCTTGGGTCACAGGCACGACCAGGAAGTATCACTTCAAGTTGGGAGTTGAGCTTGGTGAAATAGGAAATGTAAACAAAAGCTGTATGTATTTATTTGCAGGAGATACAGTGGAATTGCCTGGCCATGCCTTCCCTAGCAGCCCTAAGTGCATGCCATGAGGTTACCTGTCCTTTTGCACTGAGTAGGGCTGCTCTGGGCCTGGGCTTGTTCTCAAATTCTCTGCTCTGCTTTAGATCCAGATCCTGTGGACCTTCATCTCAATGCTATGTAACAGTCTGAAATAGTCACAGATACACATAGCTTTATGTCACATAACTTTGCTGTTTATTTTGACTTGCCTTGGTAACTCCTTCTGCAAAAATCCTGCCTTCCTACCAAGTGTAGGTCTAAGGAACGTGGCGTGTTGAGACATGGCACACTTCCCTTCCTGCCATGTCTTTCCACTGAATCACTACCTTCATCACCTTCTAGAGACAGGGCAGGTTCAGTTAGAGCCTCTTAATTGCCCCTTGTCTGTCAGGAAGCTTCACATCAGTAGCAATTGAAGCTTCAACTCCTGTTCAGCAGCCTGATGAACATTCCAACTGACGATTATTCAACCTGAGCTGCCTGCCCATGCGGATCTGTGTGGGTCTGAGTCCCGATCTCAGACAACAGCATTTACCTACAGCTCTCTGAGTCCAGTCTCTATGGCAAGTACATAAACCATCATGGAAACACTGACACCGGGTGGGTAGACCTGTTGTCAGGAGGTGTTAGGGCTCCTTCTAATCTTCCGTGCATTCAAGCTTGGCCGCTCTGTTAGTTACTCAGCTGCTTGGCAGCTCCGTGCTGGAAACACGAGGAGCAGAATACAGACCCTAATAAAGTCGATGAACATTTGGCAAGTACTTCAGTAAGCCCTCAGTTTCACCACAGGAAGAGCTTGGCTCAGAAAAGAGGCTTTGACTCATGCCAGGGGTGCTCTTGTCATCGCTGGGATGGAGGTTTGCTTTTCTGTGTTTATTGATAGCAGGGAGAGTGCTTTTTGGCAAAAGAAACCGAAGATGTGAATTATGTCATTTTGTTGCTTTTAATGTAGATTTCTTGGCCCGATTTTTGCAAATTCTGTCTTTTTCACTTCTTCTGAAGAGAAGATGCCCTCCTTCTGGTAATGGCAGAGCTGCTGGGGGCTCAATGCTGCTGGAACGTTTGACATCGCTCGGAAATAATTCTCCAATCGTACCCATTGAATCCTGCATTTTGGAAAGTGTTCTCCACTTATGAATGCGCTTGGAAATTTTGTTGTTGCGTGGTTGCAGTGGAAGATTCAGTAACGTTCCCATCTGATAGCACTGGTACTACTCCCTCAACTGCCATCAGTTTTCATAAATTGCCTTATCCCTCTCTGCAGGATCAGCCTGGCGCTGGCTCCTTCTTTCCATCTTCCTTCTCCCAGCACCAATCAACACCTCTTTTCGATACGCAGTTGCAGTATGACTGTTCCTTCCCCCCTCACCCTCTCCCCCCCCCCCCATTTTTTTCTCTTTAAGTTCTGTAGTTAATAATAAGGTACAAGTTGTTATTTGGCTGAGAGAATGGGAGCTTTGTGGATATTTATAACGTGCCTCATGGCATTTCAGAGCCCCGAGGAAAAACGGCACAGTTTCAGCTCTTCAGCTGTGTCGGATGTGGCAGGCGGGCAGCGGCGCTGCTCGGTTCAGCAGGGAGCAGGGACAGAGAAGGGGATTTCTTCCAAGCTGTTACTTAATTGATATTAGCATTTGAAGGCACATAAGGCATGACCTTTCATACCGTGTGCAGTCTAACTGATTCTGCCTTCCTGAATGCCTCATTGTAGCGATGCAGAAGGAGAAGGTTTGCACCAGAGTAGAGCAATGCATCTCTCAGCAGTGCTTGCGTGCCCAGGTGTGTGGCTGCATGAGCCCATCCCACCCAAACGCCTGCAGACTCAAAGCTGTCAGTTGCTCCTCCCGCATCTCTTTTAGTACATTCATCAGTGAGTTGCTCTCTAACACCCGAGCTTGTATGAACCAATAATTCTGTATGAGATGAAAGAGAATGACCCCAAGGTGAGAAATGGCACCCTTGATAAAGGTATAAGAAGGATGGTGAGGCAGTGGCACAGGCTGCCCAGAGAGATGGTGGTGCCTCATCCCTGCAGACACCAAGGTCAGGCTGGATGGGCTGTGAGCACTGATGGAGCTGTGGGTGTCCTTGCTCAGTGCAGGGACTGGGACCAGATGGACTTTAAGAGTCCCTTCCAACTCAAGCAATTCCATGATTTTCAACCTTTCCCTAAAGCAATCCCAGATACGATACATATGGACTTCTTGCTTTTACCTCCCCTTAGTGATCCGATCAGTGCTGCTAAATCAGTTTTATGGGGCATTAGTGGCAGAGATCGGTGGGTTTTATTGCATTCACATTGGGGCCAAGAATATAAAGTGAAAACCAAAGATGAAGAACTCTGGAAAACAAAATGGGCTTTGTGAAGCAACCAAGCGTATATGTGATACTGTGCAAAGTCCCCAGGAGTCTTCAGTTTGAACTTGTAAAGTATTTCAGGGTAAGGTTTGAAGTTATAGCTGTTGGCAGAGGTTGGCTGCTCGGGCAGGGAAGGACTGGAATGAGGCAGGGAGGCTGCTAGGTACGAGTGCATTGAAGCTTGTGGTTGTTGCAGGCAGCTACCTTACACATTCAGCTCCCTGTGGTTTGCAAGACGGGCTTCTAGCATCAGAGAAGGGAGAGAAGCAGAGGTATCCAATGCTTTAGACAGTCATTTACCACCAGTCACTGCTCTGTTTGGGAAGGCAGCTTTGGTCAGCCTGCAGGGCTGCCAGGCTGTGTCCTGGCATGCGTTCGGAAGGTCGCTAACACATGAGATGTTAAAGCTGCAGTGTGCTCCAGCAGTGACTGACAGCTCCAGACACCGAGGTGGCACGCTGTGCTGCCAGCAGTCTGCAGAACGCTCCTCCAGCATGGCCAGCCTGCTTGGCAGGGAGCCGAGGCTGGCCTGCTGCACCCAATGACTCATTGAAGTCCGGGAGCTGTTACTGCAGTTGGAAGAAGCCATTCTGTTCTTTAATCCTTCTGTGCAGCCCGCAGATCGATTGGATGGTTCGATGCCAAAGCCTTTAGTTAGTAGAAGTTATCATGCAAAAGTCTTGTGGGGCTGGGCAAGCTGTGAGTGTAGTAGGCTGTGTGCTGGAGCTGGTGGTTCAGAAGGGTTTTGCAGTGTCATGGGAAAGGAAGCCCCAGAGCGGGTTGCTCCCTTACCGCATTTCTCCATCCCTTTTCCCTTGATTTTCTGTTCCTCTACCCAAAAGACTGCATCCCAAGGTCTGGACTTTGCATCTGTTGCATGCTCCTGGCCTGCTGCTCCTCACTTGGGCTCTTTCAGCACGTGGAGGATGCACAGGGACCATGGTGGCTTCCCCAAACCCTGCTTTTGCCTACACATACATTTGGGTACGCTGGACCTGTGCAGTGCTGCTTGTGGCTGCTGGAAAGCAAGCATTGGTTGGTGTGGTGCAGGGCGTGCTTCTGAGCATCCCTCCTTCTCTGAATGGTCCTACCTGACAGCCAGGAAACAAAGAGAGATTTCAGTTCATTTGTTATTCTCAGTCACCTGTTCTGTGCCTTTTCCTGCTTAAAGATATTGGATTGCACGTTTCAGGTAATCCTCTGAGCGACCACAAAATCTTAATGCAAAATCCTAACGCAACGTGAGCAGGGAACTGCGTACCGAGAGCTGCTTTGCAGCTTAATTCTCCAGCTTTCCAAGTGGGCCCTGAGACAAAGCTGCTGTGAGTAGGTGGAGAGCACGGAGATGTCGCAGCTCTGTTAGTAACGAGGTGGGATTTGGAACGTGGTTCCCTTGCAGGCGGCGGGTGCCTGAGGATTCAGTGGCCTCTAGTGGTGAATGCACGCAGTAGGTATGGCAAGCATCGTCCTTAGCCGCGTGCGAAAGCTGTGAAGCTCTTTGAGCAGGATTTCAACACTCATTTTGCTTTACGGGTTCCTAAAATACGTGGGGGGCTGCTGGCTTCCTGCAGAGCGAGTGCGATGGGGCAGTGCTGCTTTCTGCAGCGTTATCCCCCTGGCAGTAGCTCAGCAAGCTGCAGAGCTGGGTCAGAGAGCTGCCCGGCTTGCAGTCAGTGTGCCCAGCTGCCTAGCAGCTCTGGTTCAGGGCTCACCTGCTTGGCAGTGCCACCTGCATGGCTGCCACGCTTCTGTCTGCATTCTCTTAGGGAGCCTACAAACAGGAGGGGAATCAACTCTTTGAAAGGGTTGATAACTACAGGACGAGGGGAAATGGTTTGAAGTTGAGGGAGGGGAGATTTAGGTTGGACATCAGGAGGAAATTCTTTACAGAGAGAGTGGTGAGGTACTGGAACAGCTGCCCAGAGAGGTTGTGGATCCCCTGGAGGTGTTCAAGGTCAGATTAGATGGAGCCCTGGGCAGCCTGGTCTAGCATTAGGTGGGAAGGTTGGTGGCCCTGCGTGTGGTGGGGGGGTTGGAAATTCATGATCCTTGAGGTCCCTTCCAACCCTGGCCATTCTGTGATTCTCCTTTCTGGTCCTGGAGGAAAATTCCTGTAGCAAGAGGCACAATGAGGTGTGGAGCTGGAGGCTGAGAGTCTTGAGGCAAATTGACTTTTTAGTTTCTTGTCACCAGAGTGGTTGTGGCTGGATGGAAATGCTGGGAGACTGCTGTCTGTCACGATTTAATCTGACAGCTTCCCTGCTGAAAAGATGCCAGGAAGCCCTTCCCAATTCAGTGCCATCCCCCTGAGATTTCCCTTTCTTTGTGCCTCCTGACGTGCTCTCGATCTCCCTTCCTATGTCTCTCTGCCCTCAGTCTCACATAGGTTTATTAAGATGCAGAGAACACCCAGGGTCCACGTTTCTCAGAAGGAAGCAGAGTTTGCGTGCAGGCTGTCACTCTTTGCTTTTGGTTGTATTTCAGTCTTCGGCGACAGCATTCATATTCTTCTCAGGTGTTGTTATTTTCATAAGCTGTGCTGTAGATACATATAAGTATTCATGGTGTGCCTCACACTCCCTTCCCCATGGTGCCTCCCAAGATTAGCAGTTTCTTTTAACATGCTGGTGCTAAGTACAGCTCACTGCTCTGCTGCAGAGTTACAGAGCTGAAGGAGGGCAGCTAATGAGACGGGCTAATGATGCTAGGATCCCCGTTCTGTGTTCACAGATGTAAAAGGACCACCTACGCACAGGCTGTCCTGCGGCCAGTCCCCCTACACCGAGACGACAACATGGGAGAGGAAGTACTGCATCCTGACTGACAGCCAGCTGGTGCTGCTCAACAGGGAGAAGGAGGTGAGAGAACACACGTCGGCCTTCCGTGGTAACACAGGAAGGCAGCTTTCTTCACCTCTCTCTTTATTTTTTTTTTTTCCTTCTCTTTAGCTGCTCACAAGTCAAATCGAGTGTGTGAATGGGAGAGCTAACCAGTTCTGTGCATATAGCTGGCATGGCATGCAGAGTTACAAAACAGCTGGCCCAGGTGTTGCACAGAACAAAATGAGTGCATCCACTGTTCCCTGCTTGAGTTTTAGGCCCAGCATTTCAGCCTGCCACTGCATTTCTCTGTGCTAGCTCTGCTTTTAATGGAGCTAAAGCCACCATGGCTACCTAAACTTCACGTCAGTGCAGACGTAAGCTTGCAAAAGTGTTCTGTTGGTGCCTGTGTTGGAGTAGAGGAAGCGTGCAACCTTCATGCTCTGCAGTCATTTTGCTGCTGTCAGAAGGTAAATTGTTTGAGACAAGGGTTTGCCTTCTCTCTTGCTAAATCTACAGGATTGAGTGGCCGTTGGCGTGGAATACTCAAAGCTATTGCAACCTTTGCTTTAATTATAAAATTACTGTGTGTATGTGTATATAGCATGTAGGACTTGGCATTGTGCCTTGGTATGAAGGTCGTGTCAATATGGTTAAAGAATAGGCATATTTTAGTTGTCTGAAGCACTGTGGGCAAACGAATGGTGATAAGTCCTTTCTCAAGCATACACCACAGTATTGTTTTTCTTGTTGTATTTAATGTCTACAGGCTCTTGCAAATACAGGAGCTTGAGAAGTTGATAATGTTCCTGGGTTTGTTTGCTTAATTACTCTGCTATAGATTTGCCATTTAAATATTTCAGGAGGAGCTATAAAGTAGGAATGATTTCAGATTATTGAAATAGACTTTATTGTCTGTAAACGTCTATGAATTTGAATCTAATACCATGGTTTCCTGCATTTTGGAAATGGCCTGGGTTCTTTGCAAGCTGAGAGCATGAGACCTGTTCCCAGTGTAGCACTAAGCATTATCCATCTTGAGCTTTGATTAGGTGTGCTTACAAGGGCTGAAGCATTTCCCTGCATGGGGAGAGTGGGAGGAAAAGGTTTAGAGGACGACTTGAGTTATTAGAATGGAACAGCATCAATGCTAATTTGTAGGAGAGGTAATCAAATGCAGGGAAAATTGAAGACCCATATCATAATGTTTGTTTACTACATAATTCTTTTTCTAGTCTGACAGGAATGTCACCTAAGGAATTAAGGTATCTCCTGAAGAAATGTAAGGACATGAGAAGTATTCCTAAAGCTGTGCTCTACCAGCACAGCTGGGCTAAAAGGATGCATCTCACTAAGAGATGCATTAAGGAGCATAATTGAAAAAAAAACACTGGCTCATATCAGCAATAATTATCTGAAGGTGGTAACCATGCTCTTAAGGGTTGTTAATTTTCCTTACCACTTACAGTTAAAACATTTTGCCTGGAGTCAGATGAGCCTCTTGCTTAGATCCTGAGGAGTAAATATGGGAACTCTGAAGCATCGCTGATGTGAAGTCATTACATGTGGTATTTAAATGCACTTTGTTTTAGCCTGTTTTCTCCTAGAAGCTGGAGAAATTCCACGTTGGGGCATATGCAGCGTGGGTTTTAAGTATAGTAAAGGAAACCTTTGTAACGTGCTCTCAAAGGAGTCTGCCAGCAATATCACAATGAGAAATAACTTGTTTTGGAGAATGCTGTGTGCAGATGAGCCAGGCAGACATGCCTTTGGTGCAGGTGTGACTCCACATGCTGATAATATGATTTGTTTCAGAAGTTAGAGACAGATTGGCTGTTCTGATTTCAAAGTAAATTGGGACTGCACTAAGTGAAGGGGAAAAGGGAACTCCTAGCAGGCACAAGTGCCTGTGGGAAAATAAAAGGTGGTTTTCATCTAGAAATGTCTACATACAGCAGTGTACATGCAAGTCCTTAAAGAAATATAGCAGCTACACTGGTAGAAATGTTGGTTGAGGCATGGAGCTGATGCTCTGGATTTTGCACCTTTAATGCCTCCCAAGCAGAGGGATCCCTCACAGCTTTCCTGGAGAAGGGCAGCAGCGTGGTGCCTTATGCTTGGTGAGTCACTGGGAGGGGAAAGGCCCCGTGACATGGGGTCTCTAGGCAGGAGAGGACAGAGGCCTGTGAGCTTGGGAAGAACTGAATGATGAAGTGTGTAGGAGAATGGGAAAGAGCCCCTGGGTGGGATCCCAGATACCACCTTCCTAAGCAAGGGTAGGGGTTAAAGGTTTGAGGAAAGGGGGGGGGGGGGGGAGGGGAAGGAGCACAAAATGCAGAAAACAGATTCTCAGAGTAAAATGATATTTAGAGTGAAATTGTTGGAAGGGTGATCCTGGAGAAGGATTTTTGTTAACCTGAAGTGAGGCAACAGGAAGATGGAGAGGTTCCTGCCCTGAATGTGGAAACTGCTGATAGAGCAGGTCGGTCAGATCTTCTTTGGACTGTTGAGGAGGATCTTAGAAACAATTTGAGGAACAGAATGATACACATCAGTAAGGGGATGGGTGGGAGGGAAGAAGGAAGAGATGCTAACAGCAGTGCCCTCCCAGCTGCACAGAGCACTTGTGTCATCTCAAAGCTGGCGTAATGTGAATGTGGTGTGGAGCATCCGAGGCATCTCCTTGGATTTTCTGTGCATCTGCTTTGTTCTTTCCCAGAACAGGAATCTAAGAAAGCTCAGCTCATGTGGAATTGAAAGGGAACAGAAATGTTTGATGTTTATGGTACTTTGTAGAATCATTATACAAGCATGTGTGGAAAGCCAAAAGGTAGGAAAACATGTACAACGTGTGAAGAGGAAAAGAAAGGATGTCTTAATTGCTTCAAATAACTGCTAAAATGGCTTTCAGTTGGAATGCGGCATCATGCATTGTGCAGTCTTTTATTTTAAGGCTGAGATAACAGAATAAAGGTAAACCAATGAGTAAGAAACCTTTTTTCTTCTAGCACCCTCTCTGCCCACTCCCACATAGATTTATTGACGAGGCGGTTTGGACAGTGTGTGCAGACAGACTGGCACTGTGCAAGCACAACAGTAGGTTGGGAATCAGAGAAATTTGGTCCAACTTGGTCCAAAAATATCTGTAATTGCTTAGACAAAAATAGGCTGAGAGTATCACCGTGTGCAGCGTAGGTAAATATTAATTACTTGTCAGCTCATCAACTTCATAAAATGAAATAGGTGAGATTGCAGAATGAAGATTATTAATGAAGGGAAGAGACTGAGACCCAAAAAGGAAGTAGAAAGAGAATGAGCACCTGTAAGGGCGTGAGGGACGACTTAGCAAATAAGGAGGCTTCAGTGACAGATGTGCAATTACTAGAACATCTTGTGGTGTGGCAACACCTAGCAGCATCTTCCAAGACTAGGAGAACAGGTCTAGGCTGATTCTCACTTACAAATCAGTGTTTCTTTTTTATATGAGGAGGACAATTTCCCACTGTCAGGAGTGTGGATGTCTTCAGCATTAGTGAAACCTGTTCCATAGGCAAGAGCTGTGAGCACCCACTTCTAAAGAAGGCACCATATAGGGTGCCTGCGAAAACAGAGGCACTGAAACAGGAAAAGGGAATGAGTCAGTGTTTCTGATCAGCAGTTTCTGATAGATAACCCATTGCACAGCACATTCATGAGGGATGTGAGAAATGAATACATCTGGGTTCGGGCTGCTTTTGGGTTAGTCACTGTCTGTAACTTGGCTGCTGTCCTGCAGAATCCTTCAGTTTTGCATTCAGCTGCAAATGCAAATCTCTTATTGCTGTGATAGGCTCTTCCCTTTTCTCCCCCACACCCCAGGCCTCACCTTTTTGGTACCACTAATCCAGTATGCCCATAAATATGAGTTTGTCGAAGTTCAACTCAGGCATAAGATTTGTTTCAGTGACCAAATGAGTTTAATTACTTGCCTCCCAAGGTCCCCAAGAAATGCTTATCAACATTTTTAAAGTGGATTCTTAAACTAGGATTTTAGCCAGCTTCTAACTTTCTCAAGGAAGACAAAAGCTAAAGTGAAGAGCTTTATTGTTATGTAACTGTTGATGTGATTCCAAACTTCCCAATTATTAATTCAGAAGAGGCTGTGGATTTTCAAGTTTTTTGGTCTTTCTGGTCTGAAAAAAAAATCTGTCTGCAATGGAGAAGCTCTTTTCTGCCTTCTTCTGTTCTTTTTTTAAAGCTCCCAGCTTACTTTAAGTGGCATTAAATGCTTGTGATGCTGTTCCTCTGTTTCATCTGAAATCTCTCCATCATCATACTAGAAATCCCAGGAACAAGGTTTATACTTAAGAAGCGTGTTCAGCAGCAGGTGAGCTGTGATACTGTTTGAGAAATGAAAGCCTGAGCTGTGAGCCTGCCCTTGTTACATTTTGGAAATCACCAGTGAAACATGGTCAGGATTGTCAGGATTGTCAGCAAGCCAGAGCAGGGCTGGGCCATTCAGAGTTGCTTGAAGTCTCAGCAGGTCAAAGAGCAGGGCAGCAAAACTGCACAAAAACCTGCTGGCAGCCTGAAGTGCTGCTCGAGCCTGACTTTGTAATGCTTAGTGGTTCTCCTCAGTCCTGGTGCAGTATTGCTCCTGGTGCAGCTTGCAGAATTCCCTAGTGAAATAATAGTATGAGGTGTTTCTCAAGGCACTGTAACAAAAGCAGTCTTTTTCTGGTGAGGTCTGTTCTGCACCAGATGAGTGTTAATGCATCAATGCCCCTCCTTTGGTGTGCGACCCAGCCACGTTTTCCTGGTCCGGGTGGATGGTGAGTACAAGAAGGTGCTGTGGCTTAGGGGCAGGACCTCAACCCTCAGACACTCTTCCTGCTAATGGCTCAGGTCCTCTCTGAAGATAAATCCTATCTCTGGTATGCAGTGGTCGGTTTGCTTTCGGCACTTGCTGCAGTGTGCTGTTGCCTGTTTGCTTTTCCCAAGGACGCAAAAGACAGCGTGGGCTGAGCCACCAACCTCCTCCTTGGCCCTGGAAGCAAGCTGTCCCTGCCCCTAGGCTGTCCTACCGGCCACTGTCACCCTTCTTACACATTGCCAGCAGGGTGCTTCAAGCCAGCCCTTCACCTCGCTGGATACAAAGAATGTTTCTGTCATCCTGTGCCAGAAAGAGAGTAAAGGTACTGAAGGAGGGCACTTAAAAGAAGAAGGACTGCGTGAATTTCTCAGCTATAAGTCAGATGGTGGAGAAGTCTACCCCACAGGAGCTGCATAAGTGTGGGGCGTAGTGTGGTTTCAATGAGTTCCCTGAGCAAGGTGCAGCACCTCAGTGCTTGTAGGGCGTGCTGCATCCCTCCAAAAACATGCTTTGAAGAACAGAGAGTGTGCCAAAGAGAGAGAGACCAAGTGGTGTCTCCAGATGAAACCTGAATGAAAATCTAACCTGTGACCTTCATTGAATGAGTGTAGCGTAAACTTAACAAAATTACTCTGTTTGACCTCAGATCGTTTAGCAAAGGAGCTGCTGTAAATATGTACCAACAAAGAGAGTGGCCATAGCAGAGGTAACCACTGGGGATTTGGGAAATGTGTTTTTAAAAATGAGCGCTGTTTGAAGGAGACAAATAGACTGGCAGTAGTGACAAGCAGCATTCTCTTAAGGTCATTTTTAATGCTAAGTGCATGAAAGTCAGGAAATGCCGGAACCAGTTTGCGAGAGGCAGTGTAGCTTCTAAAATAGTGCAGCGTCTCATGCATCTTTTACAGCCTTCAGTACAAATCTGATGTGGATGGCAGCCCTGCCTGCAGCAGGGAGCTGGAGCTAGGTGAGCTTCAAGGTCCCTTCCAACCCAAACCGTTCTGCGATTCCAGATGAATGCTCTCTTTTTGTTTGCTACTAATACTCCGTTTGGAAAGCAATGCTCTCAGCGGGGTTGCAGGCTAACAGCTGTCTGCATTTTTTTTCCCCAGGTGCCCAGCGAGGGGTTGCAGGAGCCTCAAGATGCCACCAAAGGCCGCTGCCTGCGCCGCACAGTGAGCGTGCCCTCCGAGGGCCAGTTCCCAGAGTACCCACCAGATGGGGCCTCCAAGCTGGGTAAGTGAACCGCAGAGGATGGGTTTTATTTATTTCTAGCCACGTGCTTCCCAGGCAGCATCTCTGTGCAGCAGCCCGCGGAGGTCGGCACCTTGCAGCCAGGTGCTGTCTGTGCAAAAGGGTTTGCACAGCAGGGTTGGTGTCACTGAGGCTGTGCGGGGTGCTGGAGAAGCTGAGCTGCTGTGGGACACATGGAGGCTTGTAACTGTGTGTGTGAGGGTGCTGATAGTGCTGGGGCAGTGCGATAGGAATACGACTTCTGCTGGTAGCTTGAAGGTGTTTTTGCTGTGACAAAAGCTTTGTAGCAATGGTTTCCCAAGTCCAGTTCAGGGTTTTTCTCCCTTCTTTATTCCACACCATATCTGGCTGCATAAAGCATCGTTACAGCTCTTTCCAAGGCACTGAGTTAGGGGAGGCAGCAGCCACACACAGAGGAATTCTTCTTTTCATTCCCCATTCATGCAAAAAATTGCCTAAGCATAAGCTGTGAGCTACTGATAGGAGCTAGGAGCAATCCTTCTTTAGTTCATCTCTGAAATATCAATCCTGAGAAAGAAGGAGCTGTAACAGAAACTATTGTGCACCTATAAACAGTAGACCACTGTGATTACATTGTTATCAGAGGTGAAGAGCAGGTAAGGTATTTTTTATTTCATAGGCTTGTGTGTTTTATGGCAAAGAATTTAATTTTCTAAGTATATAACACTCAAGTCATCAGAAGAGAAACTACTGTGAAGCTAAACATAGAGAATCCCACTCTTCTGAATAATTAATTAACAGATTGCAAGTGTAGCACTTATTTGTTCTAACTTGCTTGTAGCACTACCTAACATTTCCTTATCTGGGGGAGGCAGATAGGGATTTTTTTGTTTTGTTTTGTTTGACTCATGGATTAGGAGTCTGAGAAGAAAGAGGCAGGTCAGTGATTTAGGGAGGGAAATTGCAAAATACTTGGGGGGTGAGAGAGGTAAACATAACTCCCATCGGATTTATTTATGGCATTTCAAATGCAGTGCAAAATGATCATCTTGTTTTGTCGTATGAACAAATATTCATTCTTGTTTGGAAGTAAAAGCAGCATTAAGCACATTTACATTGTGCTCCAGGCAAAGTACCTGCTCCAGGTGTGTGGCTGGTGGGATGGCAGGGGAATCACATCTAGCACAGCTGTGCTAGGCAACAAGCATTGTTTACAGCTTTGCAAGTTAGATAGAATTCTAAAATCCAGGGGATTCCAGTGCTTACTTTTTCTATACCATGTGCAAAAAATATGGAGAAGAATTCATAGGCATCACTGAGCATTTGAATAGGTGGAAATTCAAGTGTGACATTTTTGCACGTAACCTCTCAACCTTCATTTTTCTTCGGATGCTGTAGGGAATGGATGGCTGTGCTGTTTGGGTGCGTGTATTACAGTGTATTTTGTGACTACTTTAGATGCATGCCGCATCTTGTAGTGTGCTATTAAATGAATGCCTGGCAGGAATCTATTAACAGCACAAGGGAAACCCATATCCACATCATCTTCTCCATATGAGAACATTAGCAAATGGAAACGTCAACAAAGTGTGTAACTAAAGGAAGGGGATGTGCAGTGGGGTGGGGAGGAAGAAAGGCATGAGCTGGAGAAAAATGCAGCAATGTCCTATCTGTGAGAAGGGATGGGAGTAAGTGGGAGGGATGGCTATGCATAATCTGATAGCAGCACCCTAAGTGAGGTTTCCTTGTCTTCACATCCTGGTTAGAAGTGCCTCATACCATGATTACGCCTTGCTAATAAGGAATGTGGGTTGGTAGGGAGAGCAGTGGGAGTAGCTTTGTGTCAAAGCTACTTTTTGTCAGAGGGCAGACCAGTGTGGGAAACCACTGGACATCTTTATAGTGTAAGAAGGGGATAGTGGCAGCCAGGATGTATCGCCAGCAGTACGGATGACAACAGGGCTAAAATAGCTTTGAAATGCACACCAAAACCTGAAAGCACATCAGAGGCTGATAAAATACCTAGCAGAGAAAATGCTAAGCAGAGCTGATAAGAATATCTCACGTGTCCTAGGAAGGCATGTGCATGACAGCAAGAGCAGGCTGTGCATCTTCTGGTGATATCAGGAACTGCTACCTGTAGATGAGTTTCTAGGGGCTGGCACTAACGCAGAGGTTAGCACATGGCAATGACATTTGTATTTTTTTCTCCCAGTAAGGTTCCTGTACCTCTCTTGCTGTTAAAAATAATAATAATAATAATCAGGTGATGTATTTTATTTTCTTTATCTGTAGCACCTTTATAAAACATGAAGAGTATCATTATCAGATCAATCAATTTTTATTTAAATGGAGCAGTTGGAACAGTGTGTGGCAGTGCTTAATTAATTAACAGCGAATATGTGCAGCATTCTTTTATAGCCATGTGCACACATCCATGCAGCACCATTCTTAGGAAGTGTGTGGGAGAGGAACTACCCATGTTACAGCAGAGAGGTTGAAGCAAGAGATGTGTAACTCACCAGAGGTCAACACTAAGTCAAGTGTGCCTTACCCAAGGGCTGCTGGAGTCATTCTTGCCATCTCTTTCATTGCTACCCTTGCTGCAGGGTTGGCTCAGCTGTTTGTGTGGCAGCTGCTGACCCATCACGGTTTGAAGTCCTGCATACTAAGATAGGCACCAATTTCTACATACTTCAATGCAGTAAGCTGTAATTTGTGATGGTTCAGCAGCTGCTGGAGGAGCAGCTGAGCCATCCCTTCTGTGCAGGCAGAAACCACTGTAGTCACCCCTGCACGAGAGCCAGAGGGACGGACACACAGATTACACACAAGATAGAAAGTGACTTGTTTCAACAGCAAAAACTTGCAAGATCATTCTAAAAAATGCAGCTCTGGAGGATGCTCACTGCCTACTAGCCTAAGAGCTTGCCCTCTGCTCACAGGAAGCAGAGAGATTGCTTCCAGTGTTGAAACTCTTAATTCTTGTCTGGAAGGGACGTTGTACACACAGCTGTGCAATCCAGCCCTCTTAAATATATGCCATGAAATTTCCTTGGGAAGTAATCTCTATCATTGCAGTAATACCTATCTGAGGGTGAATAGGCACACTCTTAACTATCTCATTTTCTTGCTAGGGTTTTGTCTTGGCAGCTCTTATTGTCAGAAGTGCTTCCATTCAGGGAAACTAAAAATGAGCTGTAATTTATCCCAGACTCCAGCCTGACAGCCTCTTTCCTTTTTCTTTCAAGCATTGCTTTCAGTGGGCTCATTTTTTTTATGAAGTGTGTTATGGGCCCTAGAGACCAGAACCTGAGTGTTGGAGGAAGGGTTAACACAAAACTCAAGCGAATGCATCCGTCGTGCTTGTCACCACGTCTGATTCAGATCCTGCTCTTTCTCAACAGGTGTATGGTTTTTTTTTTGTTAGGGAGATTGCAGTCTTGAGATGCAGAGGGAGAGGATCGCTGTTTATAATAGTGTATTGAAATTAACCATTCATACAGTAAAAGCATGATTCAAATTTCCACCATTCATGCTATTTAATAGAGTAGTAGCACAGTTATTGCTTCCTTACCCAAAATAGTGCTCTTCCTTCTTGCTTTGCTTCCTTCTCACCACCTGCTCATACTAAATGAGAGCTGTTAAAGAGAATACATAGTGAAAGTTTGATTCTGGCATCTGGGCCCATCTTTGTGGTACGAGGAAGGGATTTTTTTGCCTGCATGTGTGGAAATAGAGGGAGGGACTGCAAGTGAGGAAATGGATGTTTTTAATTATTTTGAAATTATTAGGAGAGAGCATCATGGGGGGGAGTTTTTTGAGATTCTCTGATGCTGATGTTGATGCAAATGGATTGCAGAGGGCTAATGATGTAGAGAGCTAATGTTGATGCAAATGGATTTTCTGTTCATATTTGGAGACAGAGTCATCTGAGAAGAAAATGAAGACTTTCACTTGTTGAAGCAAGTTAACCCTGTGCTTTCTCAGTTGCATCTCACACAAAGGTTTTTGATAAAAGACTGTGAGTGCTAAATGAAAGCAGATCAAAGATAACGATGCTCTGTGCACATCTTTCTTCTGTCTTCACCATGAGTCACCCGTGCTGAGAATTTTTGTTTTCTCTCCAGTCACTGGGTCTAAAAACATGGGGAAAATACAGTTTGTGCCCTCCATACATGTTAAATGCTAGTGTGTTCGTTCTTGCCTTCACTCATCTAATTGCTGTAAACAAAACTGGAGTACAGACGAGGCGCTCTGGCATAGAGGAGCAGTGGTCTGACTGACACTTCACTTGGCAGCAACTCTGAGTTAGACTTTTTCCATCCCCCTTCCCCCTTGCCAGTGAGTAAGTTCGTCTCCCTGCATTGTGCAGTCATTTATTTCTGCAGCTATTTCTTAATCCAAGTCACTTCCCTGTCTTGTAGATGACCGTGCCAGCACAACTTGAGGAATGGTTCTGCAAGAGCAACGTGCAGCCAAATGTGAGAGGAGAGGAGGCAGGAACTCCTTCAGCTTGTTTTGTTGCTGACAAGTGTCTGGAAACACCAATTCAGAGTGGTTTTTTTCTGGAATTTCTTGGCTGGAGGGAGGTGGAATTGTCACCAAGGCTGAGGATGGTCTGGGTAGGCAAGGTGTGTGTGCCTTGTAGGAGATTTTATACAGACAGCACTGTATACCCAGTGCCTGCTCCCCTTGCATCGTGCCCTGGCTCATCTTCCAAACTTTTGGGCTGTGGATGCACCTTCTTTTGTCAGAGAACCAGAAGGCTTTCAGTACCTCAGCTCTATCTGTGTTTTTTAATAGCTGAATTCTGTCGCTGCTCTCCTATCCCCATCCTTTCCAGCCTACTGTCAGCATCTGCTCTTCCTGCTTGGGTATATCTGTGCCCTCCAGAGTTTCCATTCTCTGAGCATCACTGTAGAGATTGTCTTTGCAAACAGGAACATGACAATAGAAGATCAGTTGTGCTGATTTCCTGATCCCAGCACTGCTGACATAATGGGAATACTGAGTCCAGTTTCAGGCCTGCCAGCTTAAGAAGAGTGTTGAGAACCTGGAGGCAATTCAGCATGTCAGAAATATATAGGGAGCAAGACTAGAGTGCTTTTGATGTGTTGCAGTGTGCTCCACTTGGGAGATGAGCAGGAAAATGCAAATAGCTAGAAAATGGGGCACCCTGACTTAGAACCATATCATAGAGTTGTTTGAGCTGAAAGGGACCCTTAAAGGCCATCTGGTCCAACTCCCTGCACTGAACAGCTCCATCAGGTGCTCAGAGCCCCATCTAATGTGATTTTGAGTCTCTGCAGGGACAAGGCACCCACACCTGTCTGTTCAACCTGTGCCAGTGCCTCACTGCCCTTTTCATAAAAACCTTTTTCCTTGTATCTAGTCTCCTTTCCTTTAGTTTGAAGCAATTTCCCCTTATCCTGTTAGAACAGACCCTGCTGACGAGTCTGTCCCCTTCTTTCCTACAGCATCCCTTTAGGTACTGACTTCCTTGATCATATAAATGCTTTGTATGTATAGAAAGGCTTTGTGTAGATATAAAAATATATGGAGATATTTACATGCACGTGGTAAATACAGCAGTCACCTCCTTGCTGCACTGTGGTGTACTGCACAGTTTTGAAATTTAGCAAAGATGAAATTTTGAGGTGCAAAAATAGCATTTAACTTCTTGATCTTTGGATTTAGTTGAGTAGTTGATGGATTTTATCTCAGCGATCACCCATACTGCACTTACTCAAGCTCATTTTTTTCACTATCAATTCTGCTGAGTTCAGAAAATCCTCTGATCAGGCAAACAAGGGCAGAAGTGATAAAAACGAAGCACCAATCTGTTTTGGCTCTGGATCCATGCTGCATAGCTATCAGGTGACCGGTAAGCTGTGCAGAAATGCTGCCTCGGTGCTGTTGTAAAAGGTGATATGTCCAGAGACTTGGAGATGGAGCGAGCAACAGCACATCGGTTCAGTCACATCTAGCTTCCTTGCTGCCTGCCATGTGCCTCTCATGGTAGGTCTGCAAGCTGCTGCTGAGCCCTCCTACGTGGGATGATTGCACCGAGAAAGCATACAGCCCATGCTCTTCCTTCAGGTAAAAAACTTGGCAGGAGAGAACAGACGTTAGCTGAAAAGATTTCTGGGGTTATTTCAGTAACTGCCGCTTCTAAGACATAAGGTTGTTTGCAGCTAAATCAAAGCTGAGCCTTGCTTTCTGCATATTCCAGTTGGAATGAGTACTTTGTGATGAAAGAATAAATAAGACTTATTCTGTGCACACCATGTAATTACAGTCCTGGTGCGCCGAGGTGTGGGATGAATGCCTGAAAAGGGTGACTGCTTGGGAGGGGAGGGAGGGAGATGGTCTGCTTTGGAAGAAGAGAGATTGTTTGTGACCTGGTCAATGAAAAAATCTGCAATGCACCAAACCTTTCGTGTTCAGGAAAGATTTAAGAAATATGCAGGGTTTTGAAATAATACCCTTCCTGCAACTTCTAACAAAACTATGCTGGAAAGAGGGCTCTCTTCCATCACTCAGCCTTGCCTGTAAAGCATATCTGTTAGATAGGGAGGTTGGAGAAATGCAGTTAACAGCTCCCAGTATCTCAGCCTTACAGATTTGTGACGTGTTTTGATGAAAGAATTTTCCCCACAGCACTGTCTGCTCTTTCATTATGTTGCAATGTGCAAAATACCCATCTCCTGTCAGCTCTCGTGCACAGCTGGGATGCAGAGCAGGAGCTCTGGGGGAGGGAAGTGGTTGTGTGTGTTGTATGCTCACTCACAGCACTATCCCTGGCAGGAGGATGGATACAGATGTGTTGACTTCACTTGTTTGCAGCTCTTTGGATTTGCTTGATTTGGGCTTGCATGGGCCTGTTTGTATATAGGTGCACAAACATACATGAGAGAGATATAGACCTGGGAATCCAAGGGATCAGATGTATCTTTTAAATGACTATCCTCTGTGTTGCTGCTTTTGTTTTTTCTTTTACCTGCAAGTCTTTTGTGTCAAAATTCTACCTTTAAAAAGCACCCAGCAGCTGGAAGATGACTGGGAGCAGCACAGCAAGCACTGCTCTGTACTTGTGTTGTTCATCACAGCTCCATGCTGTGTTTGTGTAAGTCTCCTGTAAAATACAGTTGCCTTTGAGTATTGTTAAATTACCCAAGAGCTACATAGAGAAGCACCTACTGCATGACGAGTGTCCTGCTATCTTCAGCATCCACAAAAATTGGTTAGAAAACTTTGGGAAAAGCCCCAAAGTAATCTGAAATTTGGACTATGCACAGTACAATTTGCCTGCCTTGGAAGGATGAGAGGAATTGAGAAAGCTCTGCTTGAAATTAAAACAGACTCTGGGGAGGCTAGGTATAACCAGGATGCCTATGTCTCAGTGACATTCCCTCTGGGCAATTGCAGTTATTTGTATACAGAAAATTGCCAAGCTGCTGTCTTTTCCTTCTTGTCTAACCCAAGCAAAGCCAGAGGATTTTGTTTTGTTCTGAACGCTGCTGAAACTTTATTCCCTTGGCTGCAGATCATCTGCACCGAGAGCCAAGTTTCGTCATGAAGCCAGTGTTATCTCTTTAGATCTTAAACCTTTTTAGAGCAGAAATTAACAGGGGTATGAACACACAGTCTGAACTCTCTCGTGTGGCCACGTGCTCCGTTAGGGTTTGTTTCTTGGAAATGTTCTGCATCCCTGCCCTCTGCTTCCAGCCTGCTCAACAAATTGCTTTAGAAGACTTGAAGGTTTTGTTACATGAGCATATTTATATGGTAGCTCTTGGGCCACTTGGCAGATGTGTTGGCTATGTTCTAATTGAAGCCCAGTTCAGTAGGAAGGAAGCTGTCGTTTTCCTTAGCTTCCCCATCTAAAAAAAAAAAAGAAAAAGGTATTTATGAAATTCTTTAGGGAAATCTACCTTAAGTCGTGCATGAACTTACCGAGTGCATTGTTAAATGTTGTAGGCTTTCTTTTATAGCTGTTTGATCTTGTGGCAAAAAGTAATTACACTCCACCCAACCGTGTATATGCTCTTTTTTTCCTTCAGTAACAGCCAACTTAACACTTAATGGAAAATTAACCTATCTTCCTACAGCCTGAATTTCCTTATCTGAAGGCTCCTCAGCAGTTAATTTGAACACTGAGCTAAATTAAAAAAAAAAGAAGAGGTTGATGTAATTAAATCTGTTTCAGACTCCTAGTTCCAGTACTCGTTGCTGACCGGTTTATTGCTTTAGCATGAACTGATAGATGCCAATGCAAATATTTATGATATCAGATTAGGTGCATCTCACTTCAAGTTGGTATGAAATTAAATATACTAAATTTTCTTTGTTGCACACGTGTGTGCACACTCCTGTCTCCCTGCTTTGCCACCAATCAGTGAATGGGTTCATGCAGTGAAATCATGCACATGTTCATATTGTTTTTATAGGATCATAGAGTGGTTTGGGTTGGAAGGGATCTTCAAGATCATCTAGTTCCAACCCCCTGCTATAGGTAGGGATTCCTCCCACTAGGCCAGGTCGCTCACAGCCCATAGGTTTCAGTAAGTGTGCTAGGCAGACTATTAAAATCATCATGTTTTTTATCTTAATGAGTCTTGGAACATGGGACTGCCACTTGAGTTTTTATTTCCCATGGTCGTGTGTTGTTTCTGGGAAGCCTGAACCTGTCTCTTCTTTCCCTGTACCTCCCTCTCTTCTCAGCCTGTGCTCTGCTATACTTTGGAGTTTCTCATGACAAACCAAAATGGACAGGTAGTGTTGGCTGGAAATGCACCATACTAATCAAATGAGCTGTCCTGCATCTTCTCTCTAGAGTGCTGAAAACTGAATCCTTATATTTTTGTTTTGCTCTGCTTCATGAAGGTAAGGATTGCTGTTGTGGCCCACGGCAGGTTTCCTTCTGTGCTTCTGATCCACTTAGGAGATTTTCTTCCAAATAATTAGTTCTAGCTGAGGATGCAGAACTTGGCTGAGAAAGCTACAATGAGGCAAGAAATCTATTGTCAGTTATACATAGGTTGCTCCAGAAGTAATGCCTCCAATTTATTTCCAAGGAAGCTACTACGGATACAGGTGACCCTCTGTCACCATCTGTCTCACAGCAACAAAAAGGAATGGAATATTGGTGGGAAGGTTCAACCTTTACTGCCATCCCACTAACGTCCTCCTCTTACATCGCAGGCCAACAATAAAATTACTTTTGAAGCAGCCCTTGTTTATTGGGTTTTTCCAAGTAGGGCCTCAGGAGATTTGTTTTCCATCAGGCAGTAATTGTACTTACTTACATAGCACTTTATATCTTGAAAACGGCCTATGAAGATGAGCTAATTAATCTGCACAGTGCCTCTGGGAAGCATGCAAGTCAAGCTTTTAAAAAATAAATTAAAAAAGCAAATTTTACAGCGCTTCCTGTGCCATCCTGTGATATTTACACTTCAGTGGGGCAGTGACGTATCTCCTGTGGGCAAACTGCTATTATAGCTAAACCAAAAAAAAAAGTGCATAATATGTATGGTGCCTTAGTTATTAAATGAGACTTCTTCAGGTGTGTGCTGGATATTTTACTAACCTGCTGCTCCTTTTGTAATTGATTGCTCTACCATAGAAGAAGAAGAAAAGAATTAGAACTGTGATTTTATCTTCAAAAGAGACAAAAATGTGTCAGCAGCACGACAGAGGGATAATTCACTTAAAAGAAAAAATAATAAAGCCACAAAGGAAAAGTGGGCTATTGAACCCTACTGGAATTCATCATCAGCTCTTCTAGCAGGCACCTCTGTGTCGCAGGCAAATCCCCGATTCCCTGAAGAAGCCCTGGAGATGGAGAGGACTGTAAGTTCTAGTGGTGATTAGTGCCCATTAAGATTCAACTCGGTGTCCAGTAAGTGCTTCTGGCTACAGGCTAATAATTCCTGATGTATGGTTGAGATTGCTTTATCTTGTGTATTATCCAGCAAAGAACTGATGCTTTTTTTTCTGTTGTGTTTTCTTTGTTTTGTTTTCATGAGTTTTCTTTGTCTTTCCATTTCAACTGCAATGGTTTGCTTGACTAGCAACCTCTTTTTTTTCCACGAGAGCTATGTGTAGTTTTGGTAAGGGTCTGGCCAGTGAGATCACTGAAAAACTGAATCACTGAGCTCCTCTTCACAGATTGACTTTCCCCACTTTTTGTTGATATGTAGCAGGAAAGTCTGTAGCAGCGATCACCAACTTTGCTGACCCCAGGGTATCAGCATGATGCAAGTAACGAGTGCTTTGCTTTTTTACCCAATTTCATTGCCCATTGACTGTAGCAGGCACTGGAGAGGACTTCCCATGGGCTGAATGGTGGGAGTTGGCAGTTTAAAGGCTGGGAAAACCCAAAGGAAACATCTAGAGGTGGTCTGTAGGGGCTCACCATTGTTGGTGCTCTGGTCTTCCTTGGACCATGAGGGTGAGGTGTTAACCATTCTGCCCAGGACTGGGTGGGAAGGACTGCAGTGATGCTTTTTGTTGGGTTGTAAAGACTGTGAGTTTTGGAGGAGGTGTTGTATTCCTTGCATTGGTAATGCAGGGTGTGGTGGGCTGACCTGGGCACTCAACAAGACAAGTGGAGAAAATAAGATTGAAAAGCTGGAGTGACAGGATGAAGGTTGCAGTCTTCTGGAAGTAACATCTAGTCCTAGACTTCCCAAATTGCATTTCAAATACCTGAAATGGAGTAATTCCTGGAATAGTTCAAAGTATTAGTTAGTAGCTTTGGTTTTTTTTCTTTTTTTTTTTTTTTTTTTTGCCCATGAAAGCATTAGAACCCTTTTGAAGACACACAGACACAACTGCAGCATACCAGTCCTTAATTTTTCCATCTCTTCTATCATGCTTTGTGGTATACACGAATTGTCTGATGTTGCTCCACCCTCAGCAGAGATGCTTTTCTGTGGTGCTGTGAATGTAGTTGGTAAAAAAAAAAAAAAAAAAAAAAAAAAAAACACTGTGGAATGAAATGTTCTATATAATTACTGCAGTATTTGTTGGGTTTCTTTTTTTTGGTGAGGGAGAGGAGATTGCAATCGTTCACAAGCGGTTACTGGTTTTTGCCTGAATCTCGATCAGCTGAGGTCATGAGACTGTTTTGCCCTCCCAGTTCCAGCAACTGGACATTTCTAAGCAGCTGCTCAAACAGATCTGACTGTTTATGCTGCTGTACTGCTGTCAGTGACAGGTTTGGGGGGTCCTTTTTTGGTTTTCCTTTGGATTTTGAGTTGCAGTTCCATTCTAGCGTTTATCTTTGCGCTACGGTTCAGCAATTTGCTTTGGAGAGCAGGGGAGCAATTAGGCATTTCTATTCTTTAGTTAGCAGTTAGTGGTGTTTAAGTAGGCCTTCAGAAGTCCCTTTCCCAAGGTCTGTGCTGTGCACTACATCCAGATTTCTCACGTGAGCTTTGACGAAGGGTAGGGTGACCAAAGGCTCTGTTTCTTCCAGGGAATGGCTGCAGGCTGCAACAATGACATTCCCAAAGGAAGTACCCAAGTGGGTGGCACTGGAGGAGAAGGAGCACCGAATGCCACCTTACAAAGTTGGCGTAAACCAGTTCAAATTGCTCTCCTGCCTGCACCCAGCACACCGAAAGCTGCCGGTCTCGGCTCTTCACAAGCAGTTTTAGCCAGATCAGCAACAGGCTGGGCAGCTTTGCATTCCTCCTGCATGCATGCTTGCCTGCTCTGGTCCCCGCCTGGCAGGTGGGATCTGCTGGGAATCCAGCCCTGGGCTTTTACACTGATCCCACTTGACACACTGCTCTCAGCAGGGGCTTTTCAGTGTAGGAGACATTATGACGGCGGCAGTAAACAAAATGTCCAAGTTTCTGCTTCTGCATCTTTAAGAGCAGCTTTTGTGTTTTTTCTCGAGAGCAACGTTACACCTGGAAGTTCAGCTCTTGGCCCTTGTAAAACAAACAAGGAAAGAGCTCTGAAAAAGCTTAACCATTTCCAGCTTAACCAACAGACTCAACCAGAGCCGTAAATCACAGTAGGAATTAGCAGAAACAACAACAACAAAGGCAGCTCAGGATGCAGAGAAAAGAAAAGTTTGTCTTTTTTCTTTCTAAGTGCATCTCAGGGCTTTGTTAGTATTGTACACTTCCTGGCTGTAGAATGGTTGAAGTGGGACAACGTCTGCAAGCAAAGTTGGGGTTTGGAGCGGCACATTTGGAGTCACAGCTACTCGTTCAGCTGACAAAGCCGTTGTTTTCATCTTGACTTTTTGCAGTCGGGAACGGCTTTCAATGCTACCAGCCTCTTAAGTTTCCCTGCTGCCGCTTTTAGACTTGGAGTCAGCTGCTCCAAACCCCTGAGTTTTCTCAGCATCGGGCGTGTTTTTGCTTCAGAGCCGTCTCCTCCTGCCCACACCCCCTCCCACTCCACCCCAAGTGCTGGTGCTGGCTCTGTTCTCCCCCAGCCACCCCCGGGACAGGGAGAATGAAGCATCTCCCCATCCTGTGGCTGCGTGCGAGGGGAGGCGAGCCACCAAGGGCAGCTATTGTTCCACTAGAGCCAAGGAGCTGAATAGAGCTGCTCGTGCTCCACGGGCTTCAGCTCTGGCTTTTCTGCATTCCAAACCGTCTGCGGCAGAGAAAACAGAGCAGGAGGGAAGCATGCAGAGGCTGTGCTGACTTTCTGCTTTACGCGGTGGTGGGACCATGGTGGAGGGAGGAGAATTGCAGAGGAATGCAGCTCGCAGGTGAGATCCTTCCTGACATCACCGTGCAGATAGGGATGGGGCTGCTGCAGCTGTCCGGTCAGGCAGGATGGGGCACATAGGTGTTGTGCTGGAAGTTTGAAGTGACTAGATTGAATGTAATTAGAAACTTCAAGGGTTCTGAGCTTTTCCTCGCTGCTTATCTGTATCTACCTTCTCCATTTTAGTTTCATACGTAGTGTTTTTTAAAGGCATGCTTGCACGCGTTTAAGTAGTTGGCAGAGAGAAAATGGGTAACTGGTACTTTTCTGCTGGCTGGCATGGAATTGAGGTGTGTGTTAGTATTCAGCCCTCACACAGATGAGAAGGAAGTTTGCGTGCTGGCTTCCAAAGGTGGCTTATTGCTCCTTACGTTGTTGGGTTGACAGTCTCTCCCTCTCCCTGAAAGGCTTTCCTTACCTCCCATACATCACTACGTGCATGCTGCTGTATGGATGTCAGGTCTCTGGATGAGGCCAGGCGTCCCTCTTGATGGGTAGCTGTGGGAATGTCTCTCAGGGTTTACCTGCTGCTGGCACTGTGTGATGTTTCCAGCGTGTGATATTGCCAACCTGGCTTCCTGTCCTCCAGCGAGCACTGGTAAATCAAAGCAGTTCAAGCAATCCTACAGGTTGCTCCTAAATACAAGAGGATTTCTTTTTCTGTACAGAAGTGCTGCGTGCTTTTCTAACGGCCTTTGTGTTAAGATGTTAAATTACAGCAAGCTGGAAAGCACTTTATTTTCATGCCTTTTGATCTAGTTAAGATATTTTTCAGAGACTGCATGAGCAGTAAGCGATACCTACCAAAACCAAGAATGAAAACTTCACAGTTAAATTTTTTCTACCTTGGAAACAGCTTTTAATAGGTACTGATTATGAAGTCCTGCTTTTCCTCCTCTCCTGTAGACCAGGGAGAATACTAATTTGCTGACTCGGAGGGACTGTTTTTGTTAGCCTGAACCAATGAAGTTGTGCTGCAGCTGCTTTTGAATTACACGATTAGAAAATGAAAACCTTCTGCCTTAGCTTTTTTGGAGCAAACGTGTATCTTCCCAAATCAAGCTTTCAACAAAGTTTAGAAGGACTCATGGCAACACACTCCTTGGCCCTTTCAGGTTTAATTTAGGTGATCTCAGGGTGGTTGCCAGGATGTACCCTTTAGAGTTTCTAATCTTTGGCTCTGGGCAGCCTGGCTGGTGACCCTGCCCACAGCAGGGGGGTTGAAACGAGATGATGTCCTTTTCAACTCAGGCCACTCTATGATGATTTTACGATATGGAATTGAAATTACTGGCGATCTCTTGAAGGCAGATGTGAGTAGCAGCGTTTCAGATTCTTCATGTTGTGCCTGGTATTTATGTGGTGCTCTGATGGGGCTCTTGTATTTTCTGTCTCTAAAGTATGGGAAGGGGAAAGATGCATAATTCTGATGAATGCTTGAGGTGACTTCTTTCAGAGAGATCTGTCATGGCTCTTTAAAGTCCGTGGGAACAAATCAGCTTCATCTGTATGTAGGTGGGAGGAAAGGGCATTCTGGTACACCGAGGCTTGACCTGCTCACTGCTGTTCTCTGATAGCTGGGGGTGAGCATAACATCAGCTGCAGAGTACAGAAGTCAGAAAATTATGTGCTGCAGGAGAACACGGTGAGCGGATGGTGTTAGTAAATGGCTTGTTGGCATCAAGAGATGGATCCATTTTCTAGCCTGTAGAGGTACATACCTTTTCAAAGCTTTAATTCTCCACAAAGGGAATACTTCCTTTTATCTTTTATCCAGATTTCCTGACTAATTGGTATCAAGCAGCACAAATGTTTTTTAGGAGAGCTAATAATGGTGGGATTTGAAGCTGGGCCAATGGCAGAATGGAGACCTAATGATCCCATTCCACTTAATTTTCTATGTGTTTGGGTGACTGCTTATAGTAAGGGAGAGAGGAGATCTGCACGAGGAATCAGCAAGCAGACGATGCAACTATAGTTTCTGCATACAGTATCAGCAATATTGTTTCCAAAAGTTAAATGTTCAGCGGACTTCCAGTATATGAATTTAATGGGAAACGGTGGTGGAATTGTCATGGTAAACCTAGCTGTAAAATCCGGGTTGTGGGCTTCTGTAATAGCTGATTATCTGAGCAGATAATGGCATCTACAAATAGCTGTGTCGAGTCTACATAGAGTTTCCTTACATAGCTGAACAGTGCTGCTCCTTACGCAGTGGATCTATTGTTATGCCACACAACATTGCATTTTTCTCCTCCTGCACCTGCAGCGAGCTCAGCAGGGTCTGAGGAGGGCAATGTTGGGACATGGATGCTTGCCAGAGAAATGAAACAGCTCCGTGGTGCATTTGCCTGGAGTAGACCTCTGGGCACCCTTCAAGTGTTGCCAACCACAGGAGTTCCAGTCTGGCATAGGAAAGAGGAGATTGAAGATACTCTTGTGTTCATTTTCCTGCTGGTTCTGATCTGTTTTAGAGTATGCTTCAGTCAGATTTTCAGCTCAATTGCACTCTGTGAAGACCAGGTCCTTTTTCTAGGGTGGAGGCTGGAATTGTCTACCCACTTGCTCGATTCCAGGAATAATTGGCTACAGGAATAATGCCAAATGCTGCAAAATACACCATGATTCCAGTGCCAGCTTTTTACAGCATTCATGTTCCTAAAGCCGTGCCCTGTTAAGTCATGAGGTCACTCTGAAAAGTCAGATGCATTCTCTAGGGAAGCTTTTGCCAGGGTGTTCAAGAAAACTCTTTAAGGTACAGTCAGCTGGAAATTAAGCCTGTGTCCAGGAGATGGAGGACTTGGTGTTGGTACATCCTCATAAAAATTTGCTAATCTGTACTGTCTCTTGTTGTGTTCCCTTCCTTCACCACTAAATATGGTCCCTAATTTGGAAACAGATTAAGGATTACAAACAAACTCCATATACTGCCTTTCTTGTGCTTATCTTTAATGTTTGGAAAGACCTTAGGCTTTGGCAGTTGCGTTATTTTGATGCTTGCACAGAGATTAAGACAGTATTCTTATAAACACAGGTGGAACTGAGTTGTAAGAGGGAGGGAGGCTGCATGATTCATAGGCAGGATAGGAAGCCATATAGCTGGCCATAGCCACTCATTCTCCAGAATGCTCCAGCTTCTTTGCTGCATACCTGGTAAGTGCAACTGCATGCTTTTGGGCTACTAGACACTGACAATTTCTGGCTGGTGGTTTTCTGTCTTGTTTCCTGGTGCTGGAGGTGCAGGTTGTTGTGAATTAGTCTTTTTTTTATTGTCTGTGCCAATCAAGACGAGTTCACCTCCCACCTGACGACGTTGGTAAGACTGTGGTTTCTCACCATACAAAAGGAGCAAGCTGTGACCTCAGGGTGGAGTAGAGTTCCCTATTGGCACAGCAGCCTCAGCCCTGCTCTGCAAGAATCACTGGTATTTAGTTTGTTCTGAAAACAAGCAAGTTGAACTTCTTGTGGGAGTGCTACATAAAGCTAGCATTACCATGCACTGAAGCTTGCAGGAAGAGGGGAAGCAATCTGTGAGCTATTGGGGTTGGTGTGGCAACTCCTGCATGATCCCAGCAGGACTTTAAAAAATTGTGTGGTCAAGTGGGGATCATGTATTGGTTTTTTGTTTGTTGGAGGTGCTGTACAGTGAGTTTGTAATCTCGGTGAGAAAAAGGTCTCCTAGCTGTTTCTCTGCTCTTGTTGAAGTCTGTGCCCAAGGATGGGCAGTAGGCCTGAAAGTAAGAGTGCGGAGCAGCATGAATGAAGCTAGTATTCCAACAAAACTGCCTGCATTATTTTCACTCGTGTCTGTTTCTGAATTTGGGCAAAATGAAGCACTCAAAGTATTTGAGCAAGAAAAGTTGTTTTCATTTTCCATACTTGACCGCTGCATTGGTGGGGAAGTGCTTTGCTATCCAAACAGGAGCCCATGGGGCAGTTTACTGCAAGACTTCCTTTCTCCTGCCTCCTTGTTTCCTGTTTTTGACAATTTGTAGGAAGTCAGCATCTCCAAGTGGAGACGGGGCAGGGAGAGGTGGGTGCTGCAGCTCATGGTCCGCATGCAGTGTGTTTTCCTTGGCAGTTAATTCTTTTCAGATTATTTCCTCCTCCTTTGTAATACCTGCTAGTCATGGAAGTACAGCCAGCAGAGCTACAGCTGAGTCTTCATTGCCTGGGAAGGCTGATTTTTCTTACACAACCACAGAGATGCAGGTCTGACAGACATAAGAAAGGGAGGAAGTTATGCTGTTGGAGTTTTTTTTATTTGCCTGTTTGTTTGCTTTCACAGCAAGTATTTGTAGTTGTTTTTAGCATTCTCCAATACAGAGAAGTGCTGTAATGCAGTGGCAATTACAGTCCTCCTGGTTTCAGGGTTCAAAAATTACTCCCCATCTTTCTTTCATGCTGCTTTAAAAAATGGAAGCTCTTGAGTGTTTGGGCTGGATCTTCAGGTTTGTGAAGCAGGGGATGTTACTGGTCTCAGTGGATGGAGGATCAAGCCCTACACGTTGATCTCTTTCTTGTTCTCATCCATTCCTGAAGGTTTGGTATCTCTTGGATGTGTTTCTTCTTAATTTTTCTTTCAGTCTTAAAGCGCTAAATGTTTCTAGCTAATATGCTAGCTCAGAAATCCCCATCTGAAGTGCTTAAAACTCAATTCATTTCAAGCTGCCACTTTTACAACATTACTGAGCAATATTGCTTCCATATCGATCGTTGGCAAATCTGGAAGCGTGTTTTGATAGAGTTTTTTAATTGATTTTTGGTATATTTGTTCTTTTTTTCTTTGTTTGAAACACAGCTCCATGTTCTCAAAACATTATCAGTCTGTTCTTCCTTTTGAACACCCATTTTTCTGGTCAGAGAGGGAGAATATTTGAAGGTGTTCTTTGTGAACACATTCTTGGGAAAAGAAATCATCACTTGAAGACCAGCAACAGATACTAAGTCGTCTTTACATAATGTATGTTAAGTATACAGCTGGATGTATTCATACTTTAATAGAAGACTTTGGTTTACATAAGACATGTGGTCACAGTTTGGAAAAGCACTATGGAGTGCATGACTTTGTAAATAATGTCTTCACCCTAATTTGGAATTAAATTAGCTTAATGCTTTTAGAGTAGTCATTAATAGATGCTTACAAACTATCGTAGTACTGGCAGTATAACTTAGCTAAATCCCTTGGCTATACTGAAGCTACCTAACTTGGATTGGGGACAAAAATGTAATTATGTTGGTATGGAAAGGGAAGCAGAGGGGAGGAACAGCACGCAGCCCCATAGTTGCCTCATCAGTGAAGTTCTGAAAATGCAGCAGTCTCCCTAGCAGAGATAGCTGTGTCAGAGCTCCTGATTGCTGCTCCTTGGGTGGCTGTTTTCTGACAAAGGCAGAGCGCTTTTCCATGGCAAAGAGGGCAAAGGATGCTTTGACTTACCATGGCAGAGCTTCCATGTTGCTAGGTCTGACTTTGGGAACTGGCTTCTTTAGTTGATGTGCCCAGCAACCAAAATCACAATAATTCGCCTTCAATTACTGTTGTTATTTTAAGATCATTTGAGGCTGTGGGATGGTTCCTTCAGTGCCTACTGTCTCAGCTCTAGGTAGATCCGAGTTTCTTCTCTTACCTAGTGCTAGACATCCTGGTGACGTGGCTGTGAGAGTGGATCTCACTCACTCAGCTTTGATCTTCCTACTACTGTCAAGCATCCTCTTGTTAAGATGTGCCTTAAAAGCAGTTTACAATTCAGCTCCTTAGCAGGTAGCTTTATAGGGGTAGGGATTTGCTGCTCAGTTGCTATGAAGGCGAGGTATGAGCAGCCAGGGGTGGTTTGCCTGGGGGTTACCTGGGCATGGAAGAGCTTGATAGAGGCTAGGACCTCGCCGTTCCATTTAAATTTTCATTTTGGTTGCTGACCTGCTTGCCTCCAACCCCCTCTCAAAATTAAGTGTGGAAATAGCTTCGTGACATTATTTAAAATGTCACTTACACAAGAGAGCTCTTGCCTGTGTTATTATGTGCTGGAGAACTTCAAGGTTTGTTGTGCTGCTCACCTTCATTTTTTGCCTTCCCGTCCCCATTTATCCTCACAGGCTGTCAATGGGCCCAGCTCCTGCTGCCCCTCCATTCCTTACTGCTCCAGCAGGTAGCATTTGGGAAGTCCTGTACCCTGCTACCCCTGAGCTCCCACGGGCTTAATGTCTGTGAGCTCAGCTGGGTTTTGAAGGATGTACTCTGGAAGGTAATGGGATCACAGCATCATATTTTACCAGTGTAAACATCAGCACGGTGGCACGTGGAAGTTGTCATCTTCAGCTGGTTGTGAGTGCTGAGGATTCCTGGCTGTGCTAAAATCACATCATTAAGCAATCTGAATGATTAAATAGTAGATGGTAACGTGCATGTGTGGGCTAGCATGCTTTGCTTTCAGCAGCAGAACAGGCAGGCGCCCATCACTCCTACAGAAGGGCCATCCTGGTTGCTCTGCCCTGTTCCAGAGGGGCTCACCTGAACAGTGATCCTGCTCAGCTGTTTGTCATGGTGGTACAGCCTGGTTTGCTTATGTGGCTTAAGCTGGAAAGTTATCTGTGTCACAGAATAGTTGTGTGTCCTTCCATGGGGATTCCATAACGCAAAATGGATTGCTCGCCCTTATCTGTCCACATTGCTCTTGAACCAGATTACAGCGTGCTTAGAGGCTGTTAAGTTGTGCGACTGCTTCTCCAAACAGTATGTTATTCCTATTAGATAGGCATTTAAAATGATTTAATGCAGAAAACAGCACCTTTTGTGTCTAGAACTGACGTTTTTAGGTACCTGGCAAGGTTGCTTTAAAGCTGGCTCGCTTGTGCTGTCCTGTGGCATTGAATAGGATTGAGAAGTTATTGGCATTTTTGTGGGGAAAATGACAGAAATAACTTCTAAAGGACAAGTGCAGAGGTGAGCCTTGTTCTCTGGTACGTATGACATTGATCCAGGAGTTGGAAAAGCGGATGTTTATTGCATCTTGTGGTTTTAACAAGTGCTGCAACCTCAGGCAAGCTTTTATACATCTCCGCCTGCCTGCTTTTGGGGAAAAGAGCATTAATATTGCCTCTGCCTACTCACCTTGCCCCCAGGCTGAAGGAAGAACTTCGTTTTTCAAGTACATAAGCAGCCTGTCTTCCTTCCCTTCTAAACTGCCTGCATAAGATTTCAATAAGAATGACTTGGGTGTGCATTCTCTAATGTATATTGCTGTGAAGAAATCACCAACTGACTATAGCAATATCCATCAATCAGCCCATCAGTCTGTCCCCAGTGCAAGCAAGATCCATTTTTCCTTTCCTTGTAAGTGCCTCCTGCAGAGAGCATTAATACATGATGATTTATAACACCACTGCTACTTTGTGCTTACAAAGCATCCGCATCAGAAGGCATCTGTGCTCTATTATTTGCATATATTATGAATGATCGTTTTCTAAAATTCGCATAGAAAAAAAATGAGTACTCGTCTTTCTGTGTCGTTTCACTTATCAAGAATGCTAATTTTTAAATCCATGGGATAGCAAAGCTGCTTAGCATCATGGGTTTCGAAATCAGAACTGTAGGAGGGTGACATTTCTGACAACTGCAAGAAGGAGCAGAAGCCCATTCGCTGGTGGTAATTTAAGGAATTACCAGTTGGGGATGTGCATAGGTTTTAAGTTGTTAGTATTTATATAAGAGGTTCAAAAATGTAAAAGCTTGCTTTAAATTTCAGCCTCGTGGGCTCATCTGCCTTAGGGCCTCAGGGGTGAGGGAGGTGAACCCCAACTTTTTAATGACAGAACCTGCTGTTCTGTAGGCTGCTTTTGGAGAACAGCAGCCTCTTGAGGCAGTTAGCTGCTGCTTCTCCCCGGTTGTTTTATCATCACTTTGCTGGTCTCTCCCACCTTTCTGTACCTTTAGGCATCAGTGAAGGATGCTTTTACATTTTGCATGCTTCCCCTCTGGTTGCTGAGGCAATTTGTATCTATATTTGCATCACTTCTACAAACTTTTTTCCAGCGTAGGTCGTTGTCACAGCGTGGAAACATAAGGTATGTTTTGAATATTCCCCCTGTGCTTATTTGCAGCTTCTCTCAAAGCCCAGCAGCCCTGGCAAATTTGAGTAAGTCTTCTTGAAGGCTTTTGGTAAGCTCTGGAGCTCACAACACCTGCTGTAAGGTGGAGAAAGAGAAATTGAAGAAGTAATTCAGTGCTGCTTCTGCCTGTGGCAGGCTTTAATGGGAGACCAATACTACTCCCCTTCTCCAGTCCCACAGCAAGTTTCATCTTCCTTGTTTTCCCTACAGCAAAAGGTTTCAAAATTAAAATCGATGCTACAGAGGGGTTTCAAGGTATTCCTGAAGTGATTGTTTGAAACCAGACACTGTGTAAACAGGGGGAAACTTCTGATACCAGAGTTTGATAATGGGGAGTGTTAAAGCATGGAAACATGAAGCAGTGCCCAGTGGTTAAGAGATGAGGCCAGATATATTCATTCCTGGAGATCTGGGAGCACGTTGCTAACCACACGTGCAGCTCACCATTGGAACAGTGTGTCAGGGGGACGGGCGATGCTGATGCTTTGTCTTTGCAGTGTCTGTTGAAATCAGATGTCCTTTTTTCTGATGTGCTTTTGTTCAACTGGAAATAATGCAGCAAATGGAGGAGAGCCCCTGGGTGATGTCCTCGAGGTGTTTCGAGTCGGTCAGGTTAGATGATGTTAATCATGACGTGATCCCCACACGTTGCCTCAGGAATGCAAATGTCACTGTGTGCCTGGGAATAGCTTGGGTGCCTTTTCATTTCCCACTTATGTGTTATGCACTTCAGCCTGGCTGAAATCTTTGCTGGCCCTGCCTCCATTTTCTTACCCTGTTTTCCACGCTCTCATATCTTCAAGTGCTTCAATAAGCCATTTTCATACTTGATGGTTAATATCCTTACCCTCTTGACATGAGCACTTGTGATGAATTGAAAGGGATGCGTAAAGCTGGATCATGATACAAGGTAAGGCAGCTGTGGAGGAAAGCGTGTGCCCAATCTGCACTCCTAGAAAGGACAGAAAATTCATGGGAGTGAGAAGCATTCATAGGAAATCAATACTCTTAACTTTGTTTTCCCTACAACCTCTTATTTATGAAAATGATAGATAACATGGCAAACTAAACCAGCTTTTAGTGCAAGGGCTGTCAGCATTTTGGGGCACCAACTTGTTTCACAGAAAACTAGAAGGGAAGAGGTAAAATTCTTTCAAGTTGACCAACTGGATAGAGAAAAACAGCCACCTAATCCTCGCTCTGAGAGCTGCATTTAATTCTATTCTTATCACAAGGAGATTGACGTCATCAGTTTGCACATCCGTAACTCAAAGAAGATTCTGCTTGTGGAAGTTGGACAAAATGTCATCCTCCTCCACACGCAGGGAAAATGTGTTGGAAAAGCTTGCTGTCAAAACAAAAAGGTTGGGTTTTGCATTGGTGGGAAAGCATATTTAGAATCATAGCATTACTTAGGTTGGAAAAGACCCTTAGGATCATCCATTGACCCATCCCTACTGTGCCCACTATCTCAGTGCCATGTTCACATTGCTCTTAAATACCTCCAAGGATGGGGGCTTAAGCACCTCCCCAAGCAGCCTGGTTTTCAATCTATTAGATTACACAGGCAGTATTTCTGTTTTTTAAAACCTTCTGTCCGCTTTCAGGGTTGGATGTGCACTTTTCCAGGGTGACCAGGGGGATTGCTCAGCTGAGCATCTTGCTCCTGCACCGTCGGTCCCCCATTCCCTCATTAATTGTGCATTCTGTGCAGCATCTGCCCTGCTTGGCAGGTGTGTTATGAAAATATCTGTCCTGCGCAAGCAACACTTTGCTACAGTTTGTCTAAGTAATTGGAATTCTCTTCCCTGCTGGGACTTCATAGCTCTTTTTTCTTTTTTCCCCTTCGTTGGTTGGTTAGTAACTAATTCTCCACCTTGCTGATCTAATGCTTTTGTTGTTGTTTTGGCTCGGGATTTGGGCAGGGTCAGCACGTGTCCTACTTTGCAACAGGGGATGGCAATGATATGAATTCTTTAAAATAAAGGCAGTTTCAGAAGCTGATGCACGAAAGGCACTGTCTCTTTAAAGAGCGCAGTTTGATCTGAGCATCAGCTCCATCCCCTGAGGACAAAGGCAATTTTGATTTGTGGGGCCCGGGAGTCCCTCACTTACCAGGATTCGTGTCTGCTTCTGCATGTGGAAACCTGTAAAACGCTCTTTTGTGTGGAATAAATCATACCCTATAAATCCCATGCAATTAAAAGTGCCCTCCGTAAAGTCACGATGGCAATTGCTCGGCGCAGGTCTGTGCAGGGCAAACTCGCTGTCTAGACAGAGCAAGATTATTTTCCATTTCTTTAAAATTTAAAAGAAAAAAAAAAAAAAGAAAGATAAAGGAGAGAATGGACTGTTAGCACTGCTGCTTCGTGAGCTGCTGTGGGCAGTGCCCCCTCCCCACCACCTTCGCAGCCCAGAGAGGAGCGATTCCCCGCGCCGTGCTGCCGGGCGGAGGCAGATGCCATTATTGCCGATCAATGCCGCCATGCAGGAGGAGGGGAGAGGGAGGGGTGGGAGCTTCCTCTTCCCAGATTGATCAACCTGCCATTGCATGAACAAATGCATTGTAAGAGAGGCTGGGGTGCTGGTATAATAGCTGGAGCACGGAGGGGCTTGTGAGCAGGGGAATGCTGGCTCTTCTGTAGTTGGGGGGGGGATTGGAATCATTTTTTCTTTTAGCGTAAAGCATAAAGCCTGAGCCTACAAACAAAGCCAACACGGGAGGGGGATGGCAGGGATACAGCACACTTAGCTGAGGAGCTGTTTTGCTTACTTATTTGAGCTTTGTCAGCTCTGAAATCTATTTTTTTTTTTTTAATTTAAACCGATTCCATCATAACCTGCGACCTCCTTTGGATTTTCAAACCTTGGTTTCCCCGCTCCCCTTTTTTGCCTTCTTCTCTGTTCCTGCCTGAACTGAAAGCTGACACAAAGAGACAACAAGTGCAGATCCCCCCATGCCTGCCCCAGCACTATGGGCCGTCAGGTGCGGGGCTGAGCGCGCAGGACAGGACTGCGCTGGCGTGTTGTCAGTGTAGGCAACAACTGGAGCACTGGAATCCCGAGACCACCCGCTCCTCCCCGCCCTGCCTACCCTGCTCCGTTCACTCGCTGTTGTCTGTATGGAAAAGTTTTCTGGCTGGAGAATGAGTCTCCTTTCTCCCGGCGATGTGGCCGAGTGGCTGGATAGCAGCACAGAAGATGAGAAAAGCCTTCTGTCGTTTCTCGGTACGGTAGGGTGCTGATTGTTCTCGTTTTGTTTACATTTGACTGGCAAGCCATTACTGCTTTCAGTGGCATTAATTTCTTCACTCCTTCAATTACCAGATGTTAATTCTTTGTAAAAGCTTTTAAATGATATGCAGTTATTAATTAAACCAGCTTAGAATCTGCTTAAAATAGTTGCGTGCGCGCTGGGCAAAGGTCAAGCTGCAACTGGGCAGTGCCATCTTAGTTCAGCACAAGGTCTTTTTTGGACTCTGAAGTGTTTCTTAACAATGGGTTTTTATCCCTCTATGCCATCTGACCACCTTATCCCTGCTTTCACTCCACTTTACCCTTTGCTGTCAGCTTGCCTGCAATTTCGCTTCCCAACCGCGCGACGCTCGGACGGTAAATCAAAGAGGAGACTTTGCTGAAAGTTTTTCCTCCAAAGAGAAATGCCTCGATGCATTTGGAATAAAGATCTCAGCCAAGGGATCAGATGCTGCTCTACTCTAGAAATTAGATCTAGGGAGCGCAATCAAACAATCGTGTGCTCTGTTTCTGCGTTCGTACGCATCAATTTAACTTTATTCAAGGAGGAAATTGAAACTGCTCTTTTATTTGCAGTCCAACATAAATACCAGCAAGAAGCTGAAACCGCTTTCGCACAAAGAAGCTGATTATTGTTTTGTTTTTTTTCCCTTTCAGCTATTGGTATTTCAGGCTGTTGGCATTTGTTTTTATTCTTTCCATCTCATCTCTGCACATCATTCCATCTCTCTTCCATGTTTCGTTGTTCTCAGGATGCATTCTGCTTCTATTCTGCTTTGATAATGAGAAAGCCTCATACGCATCCTCCTTTCCCTCTTGATGGACTACTTAAAGTAATTTATTTGCTGCATGTTTTTATTTACTTTTGCCACGATACAGTAGTCACCATTATGGATCTTTCACAGTCTAGGAGGCAGCAGCCCATCTAGATGTACTTTTTCCCTCACTTTTGTTATCTCCATCCAGATTGCCTGGTCCTGGTGTTGCTGTGCTCTTTCCAGAAAGCTGGATTTACAGTATTTCCTCTATGTCAGCAGCTTCAGAGAGGTACAGAAGGTGGGAGGACAGTAAGCGCTCCTGGAGTCTGTCCGTGTTTGCTATTTCCTGTGTGCTGAGGCCTTCTTTGGGAATACTGTATTGAATGTGAGCTGGGACAGGAGCATGCATGGACTGACACCAGTGCTGTTCTTCAGGGCCTGCTTTCCTGCACCAAGAGGCCCTTCTAAGCCTCATCACAGAAATATTTATTAACGTGGAGTTTGGAGAGTGTCACAAGGTGGCATTTTTTTTTTTTTTTTTTTTACCTCTTTTATCTTAAGGAGATAACAGCTCCCAGACACTGTCTTAAGTCCAGAGCCCCATTAAAGGTTCACTGACATCCCTCAGATATCTGCTGTCCGTGGAGATCTTTCTGTTTGTGTGTCCATGAGAATAACTCTTATTGCTGAAAGGTGAAATGCTGCCAGAGTGAGCAAGAGCTATGGTCACTCCAGCTTCTGTCCCACTGAGGGGAATGGGGAATAGCTGCAGAGCCTTGATGCCCCCAGGAGCCAGCCTGTGTGAGAGCATCCCAATTACCAGAGCAAAGGCTTGCTGCTTAGAGAACACCTTGATTCACAGCCCTTTCACAGAGAGAAAAAGGATCATTTCTGTAAGATGTGGCTCAAGGCTGTTGTTTAATAACAAGGATAATAAATATTGAAATCATACTAATGCGTGTCTAAGTCATAAGCCTCTCAACAAATTACGCTGCGGGAACAAGTTGCCATGCATCAGTTGATCTGTGTTAATTGTCTGTGTGCAATCTCTCTGCAGCAAACACAAGGTAATTTAAATTAGCAGGGGCAGTCCAAGATCGTTAGGAGCTAACGAGGGCATCAGCATCTCCAGGTCATGCGTGGTGTGCTCCTCGTATCTGGTTATGCCTTGGCACAGCAGTCCTGCCAATTTATACTGCTGTGCATGGAGTCAATTGGTGAAGGAGATTTCGAGGCTGATGAAGGTTAAAGAAAAGAAAAAGGGCAGCCGTTCCAGCTTTCATGCAGAGGACACGTTGGACAGCTAGGGGCACACGTATGTTTCATTTCTGACTTGCATTTGTAGAGCTAGAGGGTTTTTTCCTCCGCCTCAAAGTGAGTGCATCAATCTGATAACAGCTGATGATGTACTCATGAAATGCCACGTTCAGTGTCTGCAGAACATTCTCCATAAAGGGATTGTGATAGTCAGTGCTTGAAAGCCAATTTTTTTTTTATCTTCTGTGATATTCTTGCCCTTTCTTCCAGCTTCATCTGTGCGTTCATCTGCTCTGCTTGTTATGTCTTGTCTTTCAGACTGAACTCCTTGGGAACCAATGACTTAACATCTTGTAAGTGACTCAAATTGTCACTTGCATTGCTTGCTGTGCACCTTCTGAATTGGGCTCTAATTCGGTTTCATTTTTTCAGATGCCAAAGCAATGCAGGTGTCTAAGCAACAGAATTACCTGCGTGCACACTAAAAATCACCCGGATGTTTACCTGGATCATCTTGTCCAATCGACTCGATCCTCAGTGATGCATAGTCTCTTCCAATGGACTGGAAGAGGTTTTGATCATAACTGGTACCCAGTAGTAGTTTGATGGTGGAGTTCTATAGCAAGTGAGCTTCTCTGGGCTTCCTTTCTATTTCCCTTTCCAGCCTTGGTGGCTTTTGTGCAATTCAGTATGCTGTAACTGTGGCTTTGTTGTATTTTCTCAGACATATCTTCTCTTGGCTTTTTTCTTCCTATCTAGTTATCTCAATAAATGAGGAAGAGCTATCGCTGCGAATTTCACTTTCCTCCTTTAAGTTGTACCTGCTAGAATTTACATAATGTGTTCAGAGCACAAGACCTCAGATTGAATACAGATCATACTCTGCATTTGCTTTTAGCCTGGGTTTTTACCCAGGCATTTAATTGTTGTTATAACGGTCTGTGAGTTGGGCCCCCGTCTGATTGTTTTCCCCAAGTGAGTAAAACAAGATAGAAAACGTACTCCAAGATAAAACATGAATGGCTTTATTTATTTTTATACGAGGCTTGCTGTTTCATTAGGCAGTGCTCATCTGAAATATGCTGCTTGGGCTGCACATATCTCCTGATGCCTGCTTGCTTTCTGCTTTTTATTGCTACCTGTAATTTTGTTGGCTCTTAGGCATTTTCACCGTGGTAGAAGAAATGGTAAGTAAATACCAACTGCACCCGACGAGATCTCCTTCTCATTAGAGCTGTCATTTGAGCGCTCTGAAACAACCCTAAGGGGCCAACGAGATAAAAATAACCTCTTCTGTTTTGATGAAGTTGTGGATGCCATGATGCTACACTCCATTAATATGCTGCACACACTGCATGCGTGCGTGCACGGAGATAGATGTAGGTGTGTGAGGTGAGCCAGCCACCAGGGCTGAACAAGCACCTGCATTACTTTTGCCCTGTGTAGTTGCAGCTCGCCATGAAAATAGCTAATAAAAACGTCATAGAGCAGAAAGGCTGCATCTCTGCTCGGCTGCTCGTTTGGCTGCGCAGCGAGCTCAACTTCCAGCGTGCTGCCTTTGTAAAGCAAGAAACCAGCTCTGTGTTCCTGTTGTCTGTGAGACGAATATTGCATCCCAGTGGTTTGTCTCTGTAGTAAACCACTCCGCTGGTGGTTACCTATATGAATAACATCTTCAAAAACTCCAGCAGCAAGCCCGTAAGCGCTTCAACTCTTCCAAGCAAAACTTGGAACCCCTAATTTCTCAAAGTGTGTTTGTGAAAGAAGTCATGAGTCACAACAAGTCAAGTGCTGCAGGGTTTTATTGTGTGTTTGCATTGTAGCTAGTCTGTATGACTAATTGGCCTTTTGACAGAGGAGAAAATAGTGCTGGAGATGGCCTTGAAATCCTGTGTGTTCTGGTCTGTGGCTGTGGCTGCAGTAGGGCAGCCTGGTAAGAGGCCTCTAGGCATTATTGTATTCTAAAATGTAAAGGAAGCCGTCTGTGCAGACAGGTTTTGAAAACAGCATGGCTGTTTTCACCTTTAAGGTGAGTAAAAAGAATAATCAATTACCATTTTCTCATAGGTAGCTATGGAAAGGGGGTGAAAGTATTGGGGTGGGTGCTTCTTTGGTCCGTGTCGGCTGGGGATGTTTGAATGCCACTGCACCTGAGAGGCAGTCTTTGCCTATAGCTAAGTAATTGGTGGCATTGAACTGGTTTTGTATTTTTCAGATGCTTGTAATTAAGCTAGACTCGAGAGGCGGAATGAATTGATTCTTTTTTATGAATCACATTCTCTATTCCCTCCAGTCGCAGACCAAAGCGCTGTCATATCAGGATGTGCACAGATGAAAAAAGGAAGCCCCAGTCCCTGGGATCCTGCTGTATCTGCCTTTTATTCCCTTAACCAGGAGCTCGCACATCAGCAGTCTGCCCCTTCCCGGCAAAGGCAGCACAAAGATTTCAGAGAAAGATACCTGCAGAATGAACACAGGCACAGATTTTCTTGTTTGCTGGACAGTATCTTTATCTTGGGACTTGCTGCCGTGGCAGGGATGGGATGCTCTGATGTTTGCCGTGACAGAGACCACGACCAGCCCCTTATGAGTAATGACAGATAGGAGCTGTGCTTGCCAACATGCTCACCCCTTCCTGGCATCCCTGGGTGGATGCTTGGGGCTCCTTCCAGCCCCGGCGCGTGGCAGGGTCCTTCTGTGACCCACGGCTGCTCCATGGCTCTGCCTTTGGGGTCAGCAGGACCCCTGCAGGCTTTGTTTCCATGACCTCGTTTACAAGGTCACCAACCTCATTCTTCTCACTCTAACCCCTGAGGATGTTCTTTTGTTCCTGATTGTTTTCCCTGCCCTTCTCCAATCCGTTTCTAATTCAGAAAAATAGAGATGGAGTAGCAAACACCATCCTGCAAAGCAGGGGGGTTTATTTCAGCTTTCCTTCTGCCAATCTGCAAAAAAGCTCTTTACAGTAGAATACAGATTCCCAAAGCATTGTAGCTTTGGGTTTCAAGTGACCAGAGCACGGAGCAGTGGGAAATTCAGATGGAGCCAAAGAGCCACGTCCTGGCTGGAGGTCAAGGAGGCAAAGCACAGTGAGCAAAGCAAGCTGGAGTGTGGCATGGGAAGAGCAGTGCAGTGCAAATGGGTGCAGAGAGCATTACCTGCCTGTGTCCCTGGGCACTGCCCTGCAGCCATCCCAGCCTGACTGACTCCTGGGACTAATGCAGCACCAAGATGTTTATTTGCATAAATGTTTATTTGCATAAATAATACTGCAGATCACCAATAAGCCAGGTGATAAATGAAAAGCGTCCCATAGGGATGTCTGCAATTCATTGGTTTGATGGAGTTTTCTATTTGAGGGTGGAAAGGGGAAGAGCTGTCTGCTTCTTTTTTCTCCCCCAGAGATTGAGAGCGGATGAGGAGAGTTTCAGAGTGTTTATCCGTAGAAACGATGTGATTTAGCTGTGGTCCTGGTCCCTGAGAGCGAGCAATGCAGAGAGCGATTGTGATTTAATACTGAGCCTAGGAGAGGTGCATTGATTTTTACAGCAGGTGAGGATTATGCAAGAACAGCCTCCAGCGCTGCCTGTGCAGTCAGGGAGGGAACCATCTCATTTTTTGCCTGCTAGTGACAGTATAGATTTGTATTTACTTTTTACACAGCTCAGCAGAAATACCGCTCTATGGGCATCACAGCAGATTGCCGTTGGTTGGTGATTTTGAGTTAACCTGTCTTGACAATTCTGCTGTATCTGGGTCCTGTTTTGTCCTGGGGACGGAGCACGTTGTCAGTTTGTTCTTGCTTTTTGGAGGAGAAGGGAAGGTAGTTGCATTTTTAGGTTGTTACAGGCACCTTGTGGGCGTCTCGCTTTCCCTTTCCCACTCTTAGAGCGGCAGAAACTCATTGTATTGATGGAGCCTTGTTTCATTGGCTGAGAACCTGCATTGCTTCAGGATGTGCGTGGAGGGAGGAGGGAGGTGAGGAGAGCCAGCAGGTCCCTGCTGTCACTTCTCAGCTCCTTCTGCTTTGAACACCGACTTTTTGCTGAGCTCCCCCCACCCTGAGCGACCACCTCTTGTTGAGAACAGGGGAGCTTGGGCTCCGGCTTTCATTTATGACTCAGCAAAGCTAACAGGCTGTGTTAAATTACCGAAGCGGCTTTGATGTGATTTCCTGTGGGTGAGGAGTGGAGCAAGCCAAGCCTATTACGTTTCTCATTACTAGTTGATCTAAAAGGAAAGGTGCTCGCCTTGCTCCCCAGCTCCGGCTGCATACATCACTCTTGTTTGCTTTCATTACGTTTACAATGGGAGCAGCAGAAGCCGTCGTTAAATCCTACATAACAGAGCTCCCTTTGGGAGCACAGCACTTCCAGGGCAAGGTGTGCTTAGGGAAAGGGGGATGGCAAGGAGGAGCACATCTGGGATAAAGCCTTCCTTGGGCCCGGGCTGCTGCTGCACACCAGCATTGACCCCACTCCAGGCATTCTGTTTCCTGCGGTGCCCAAGGGGAATCAGCCACCCTCCAGCACCGGGATGGGCAGCGCCCAAAGCTCAGCACCAAGAAATTGCCCCGACGCTGCTGTGCTGACTGGGATGCAGCAGAGCTCCTGCCCCATCCCTGCAGCCAGCAGCTCTGCTCTGCTCTGCCCATTCTCCGGGGACAGCTGTGCCATGCCCAGCCGTGTGCTCAGCAGCTCAGTCCCTGCTGGTGGTTCCGAGCTGAGTGCTGGAGGTCTCGTTGGTTAAGAGAGAAATATCTCAGGGTGAGCCACTGCTACTGCAGGGTCCGGCTGTCCTCGCCTCTCAGAATGCTCCATTTTGTTGCTCTCCGAGTATCCAACGGAGATGCGTGTCATAATGCTGCTGAAATCAGTTGGCTGTTTCGAGGCATCACGAGCAGTTGTGTCGCCGAAGGAGGCTTCTCTCTCCTTTTCTTCAGTGATTTTGCCACTCAGCTCCCGTGGCACCAGCTGGCTGCCCGTCTCCGCACAGCTTCCTTGCTGCTCTCAATCGGGAGACGCAGGGAAATTTTCTGTAACGGAGGGAAGCCGGCAGTTGGGCGTCTGTTAATAGCCTGAAAGTAACTAATGAGGATGTGCAGTCGGAGCGATTGATTGAATAGCTGCAGTCCTGTGCTCCCTTTTCACTTGCTCTCTCCCTGCTTGCCGTGGCAGGGAGGGGGAGCGGAGCCCCGGCGTTTTTTTTTTTGCTGTGGAAGTAGCACGGATCCCCAGGGCCGGGCAGCCAGAAATGGAAGTTTAAACCATATCTGTCTCCTGGAAGGAAAACAGCAGGAGAAAGAACGCCGCTGTCTGGAGTCACGCTTTATTCCTCTTCGTTAAGACTCGGCATTTAACAATGGACTTTCTGCTAGGAAGTAATTTTCTCCCTCCCCTCGCTAGGATGGTTTGTGGAGCTGTGTTCCTTTAAGTCTGGTGATCGAGCCGGAGATGGGCAGCACTTGTGACAAAGGTATCTGTGTGTGTCTGTGTGCATCTCGCTGTGTATCAGAACCCACGTACGTATGGTGCGTGTGCCTTTGTGTGTGACATTTTGTCAGTGGTGTGCATACTTTGTGATAACAAGCCAACAAACGTATATTTTTTTAACGAATATTTGTGCTCATCAGATCAGCCTGCGTGGATTTAAGATGCTGAAGTCGTATCTTAGTAAGGTCATATTGCCAGAATGAGAAGTTGACCTATTTCTTTCTATCTGCAGAGATATATGCTGTATTGCCCGGGCAGCTATGCGTCTTCTGGTGGTTGTGTGGTCCTGCCAAGTTGTGTGATCACAGGAGACCAAACTTTGACCTTTGTCAAAGCTGTGACTAACGCTGAATTTCCTGGTGTCTTGATTTTAGTTATCAGTAAATGAGCGCATCGCTTATGTAGAAAAGAGGAATTTTGTTTTTTTTCTGGGTAGCATCTCAGAAACAGTGATATATGTGTGGGTATTGATCTTCACCAGCGTTTTTATTGCCTCTTGCCTCCAATCAAGCCAGATTCACAACCTTGAGTCTGTCAGTGGAAATGCCATTGTAATTTAGGAGGTAAATAAGACATAAAAACTGGGTGAGTGTAATTCAGCAGCCCGGTGTGCACTTGAAACTTTGCTGAGGCACAAAACCTAACGGATCCCCACCCCCTGCTCCCATTCACCACCTTTTTCTGTTCTTCCTCAGAGGTCCCAGCAGAGAGATCTCCTCGCAGACGGAGCATCTCCGGGACCAGCACATCTGAGAAAACCAACTCCATGGATGCTGCAAATACCTCTCCTTTCAAAGTATCGGTAAGTGTGCTCTTCCTGCAGAGGGGGAATTGTGCTCACCGAATAGGAGGAGATTCAAATATCAACAGTGTATAACTAGGATCTGAAAAATTATTTTCAGTAGAGCAAGAAGTGTTGGTATATCTTGTGAAATACCGTGCGTTATCAGTGAGATTTCTGGTATACCTATAGATTGCTTCTTTTCGTTGCATTGATCTAACGTTGGAAATACAGAACACCAATCTCAGTGTGGGCAGCAGGCTATATAAATACCTGTATAGCTGCTGCCAGGGATTGCATTGCATGCTTGACTAGGCAGAAAGTTGCTTTGGGTAGGTAATACTGTGTTGTTGTACCCTCAAGTCAGTGAGCTACATAGAAAACCAAAACAGCTTTATAGTTGACTTGGGAGCAGGTGAAATCTCTGCAGGTGTCTTAATTGCTCTTTATCTCTTCAGCTTTTGTTACGAGTTCAGTTGGCTGAGAGTCTGCATGAAACATTTTCAGCTGGTGTGGATGTTCTTGCCAGTGTCAGCCTGTGGTCAGTTTAGCCAGCAACACAAAAGCTTTTTTATTATCAGACCGAGGGCAAACGCCGCAAGTTAAAATGAGAGGCTCAGTAAGCCTTTAACAATAGGTTCTCATGATTTAAACATCTAACTTGAATATTATCTACTTTTTTTGCAAGAAATCTGTCTCTTTTAAAACCTGTGGAAATAAGTTACCTAGAGAACTTTATTTTTTCTTATATTCTCTATAGACATGGGTACCATTTCTGTGTCTCTGTGTAAATTCGAGTCTTGTTTTAAATAACATTCATCCACATTTAAGCACATTTCTTAGCCTGCCTTAGATATAAATGTTGAGTTTAGATTGACTTGTACGTTGTATCACCTTTAAAAATGAAAATGGGAATTAAAAAACATCAGGTATGAATTTGTTGAGGGCTATTTAAACTATAAAGGGGTTAAGTCTGATCAGAGTGTATAGACTATATGTCAGATTTATTGGAATTAAGAAAGGCAATAGAGCAAAGGGCTGTTTCACAGCTCTTCCTGACTTCTGTCAATGGGTGGTGAATGTTCTGATGTCTCTGTTGGTTCCTTTGTAGAGCCATTGAATAATACTGATTGGAAAGGACTTCTGGAACCCTCTGATCCAACCCCCTCCCCACAGCTAGACTAACTCACATCAGGTTGCTGAGGGTGTTTCCAGGCAGGTTTGAAAAGCCCCTAAGGATGTAGATTGGATGCTTTGCTGGGCAGCCTGCTCCAATGTTTGGTTTCTTATTTGAAGGATATTTCTTTTGTAGAGGCTTTCTTGTTGGATTGTAATTGGAATTTCCAATATCTATTGAAAGACTAAGCATCACATTTTAATCTAGCGAGAAAAATAACTGAATTAACAGATGAAACAGAACATATTGCTTAGCCTGGAGGAGAGAAGATCAGGAGGGAATCTTCACAATGTGTACAGGTACCCGATGGCAGGGAGTAAAGGAAATGGACTCAGGCTCTTCAGAGGAAGGGTGATGAGTACAATATGAAATACAAGGAATTCCACTTAAATGTAAGAAAAATCTTTTTTTTACTGTGAGGGTGATCAGGCACTGTAACAGGTTGTCTAGTGAGGTTCTGAAGTCTCCTTCCTCAAAGATGTATTCAGAACCTACCCGAGCACACGGTGCTCTTGCTTGAGTTGAGCTCTGAGATGGGGGCTTGGACTAGCAGTCTGCAGAGGTGCCTTCCCACTTCAGCTGTTGTGAGATGCTAAGAACCATCCATCACTTCAGTGATCTCTTTTCTGGGTAGTGCTTCTCGAGGCAGAAAGGGCCTCGGTGTGGTTCCATGTGAAGTTATCACAAGAATAGTCTGTTATGTCAGGTTCTGAGAATTTTAATCTGAACCCAAAGTCCACACAGCTCCAGGAGGACTTCTGAACTTGGAGGGAAGGCCTGGCTGTTCCCTTCCTTGTTTATAAGAAATTCTCTGTCTTCTTTGTCTTCATGTATAAGTCATTGCTTTGGCCTGTAGGTGTACCCATGTGCTATGGTTGGACTCTTCACCTAACTGCAAGCTGCATAACCAGGGTGTTTGGTTACTATCCATATTGTTGTTGTTGTTGTTTTCCCATTTTTTGCTTGCTTTTTTAAATTCATCCTATCTTTAAGTAATGTTTCTTAGTTCCCACTTCCTTTCAAAATAAGAACTTTGTGGATTGTTCCTCATTTCCCCATCTGTTTATTGTGCTATCTAGGACTTTGGCTAAGGGGTGAGGTAGTGGCACATGGCTGCATTTCTTGGGCATAAACCAGGAGACATCTAGAAGCTATTTGTGCCACGTGTAGCTGCTCTGTCTGTCTGGCCACCTGTATACCCAGAAGCATAATGCACCCTCCTGTCTTTCTCACAGGGATGGAGCTTCTGACTTGGTAGGTTTTGTTCTGAATCGTCCATTTACGTGTTGTTACTCCTTGGCAGGTTGTGGTGCAGGTGGGGGCTGAGATCACCCACTTTTAAAACACGCCAACTCCGGATCTGCTTAAAAGAGCAAGCTGCAATTAGAAGTCAGGTTGCTTAAGAATACAGATGAGCTCAAATCAAAACTGCAGAAATAATCTACCCATTAACCCTGTGGAGTGGTTATTGCAGATCTATTGAGTGGATGACAGGACAGGAGAAGAGGGCTCGCGTTTCTTTGGTTGCTGCCTCCTAAACTCCCCAGCTCTCAGAAGCAGGGAGGGCATTTGAACGCCTTGTGGAAGTCTCAGACCAGTGGTCTGGGAAGAGCTTTAACTGAAGGATGGAAGTGGGACCTGTAATGGCTTTAAAGGGGTTTGTGCGAGGTGTCGTCTGCGTTTGGCAGTGGTTAGTCGTATGCAGAAAGGAAATGAATAACACCAGAAGCTGCAGTTTTGTTTCTCCGATTGCTGACACCTGCTCCATGGGTTGGAGGGCTGCAAGCAACTGCAAGGTAGTGCTGTTTCGATTCTGTGGACCTGACTCTGTGCCATACCTCTTCTTCTCCCTGCTTCAACTTCCTCACGGAAAGCAGCTTAAGGCAGGGGACAGCTTAACCTTCATCCATACTGATGAAGAATTATGCTGAGACTTCCATAATAAGTTGCTTTTACAGCTTTTTAAGTTTGCATATCAGTAAAGCTATTTAAAAACCATCTTCTCAGTCGGGCAGTGGCTTCCAGCATGCTCTGTGCCATTTTTTCCCTTCAAACACCAGGCTGTGATACTCCCTCAGAGCGAGGCATCTGTTTTTTTAATACTGCTAATTGGCATTTGTTTGGCATCTGGAATTTGGATTCATAACAGCGTAATGGCCTTTAAGCAAACGTTTCCTTGACGAGACATTTTTTTTTTTTTAATGTCTTCAGTGGCAGTGGTCAAGGATGGATTTATTTCAAGGAGCTGACGTGTAAAGCTCAGGAAATTTGCCTTCCAACGTCTTCCACACGCACTGGAGGAAAAGAGAGAGATTTACACTTGGTACCCTCACTTCAGGACCAACCACTCATGGATCAACATAAGAATGTGCTTTTTCTGGTTCCGTTCCACCTAGGGATGCACAGCGCGCCCAGCTGATAGTATGCAACACATGCAGAGATGGGAGCTTGTCCTTTCTCTTCCTTCCCTGCTTCCCCAAACATCATCCCCTGCAGTGACATCAGTCCCTATCTGGGTTCACCTGTGCCAAGTGCCACGAGACAGTTTCCACCATGTCTGTGCCACGAAAGGCAGGAGAACGGAGAGGAGAAGTGTGTACGCGTGCTCTCTCACATTCAGACAGCTGTGTGCTGTTTATAGAGATTCATATATAGGAAAACTCATCTTTTTAATAATGGATCTTACTAGATTGAGCAAATAGGAAGACAGACGGAACTGGCTCAAAGTAGGCACCATGACGCATAGGTGGGCGAGAAACCAGCTTTCCCTTCCCACGCACGCTATGTCCTGGCAGTGTCTCAGTCTCAGTGCATCCCGTTCCCTACTGCTGCACTGCCGGGCTGTGTTCTCACAATTTGCTCTGCCATTGTGCTGGAGCTGGGGATGGTTTCAGGCCTCCTGGCATGGCAGGGTGGAGGGCTGTCAGTGAGCCGCCCTTCAGGCTCACGGCACGCTCTCCAGTTTGGCTCTTTTGGATAGGGTTGTTAGGGAATTGTTTCTACAAACAATATATCATTTATGGTTATTAGTAAAATAAAAAAAAAACAAAGAGACAAAAACCCACAATCTTTGAAGTAAATAAAATGATTCTTATAGAAATCCTACATGAGTATGATGGGAAGATTGATCCTTACTGCTTGCCTTCCTTGTTTTGCTTTCAGTCGAGAATATAATTGGATCTATAGGAATACAGCCTCTTTGCTCTTTAAGAGTACTGCTAAATGGAACAGAAGACAATGCAGCCAGCCTAAGTGAAGGTCAAAGCCTGATGAGATCTCGCGGCTGCCCAGCCTCATCTTTTATGCAGTCAGCAAGATTGTTGCTTCTCCCAGGCGCTGCTCCGCTGCCGTCATGCTGCCAGGTTAAGACAAGCCATCTTCCCTGGCCATGTGACTTGATGGCCTACAAGTGCATATTTTTAATTCTGCGACAGCTCCAATGCAGAGATGGGGCTGTTGATTTACATTAATGTGAGGCATCGCAGCATCCTTCATGAAAAAGCTGCTCAGAACTGTCCTCCCTGTTGTAAGATTAACATTTCTCCTTCCTCCGCTCGCTCTGTCTTTCCTCACAATAACATGTTTGTTTAAAGCTGCTTTAATCTTCTGCCTGATGTGTTGCTTTAGGTTTGCTGGCCATTATTCCACAGGTCTGTGTCTTCAGGGGAGAAAATGGAAGTTTGGCTTTCTTGCCAGGTTCTCATCCGTGCCTTTATTCTGGGATAAAGGCCCTTCAGATGCTCTACAACCTTCACAACAGCTTTCTGCCCAAGTGGATTTGTCTGTAACATCAAATTGTTCAGGATCTGAGTGGCAGATCCGATCTGGGACATTGTCTGGTGGACCTCAGCTGCAGGAACATTGGATGTAAACTTGACTTCATCCAATTCCCCTGTGATTAGTGTAGGGGCACTATGAAAGTGGTACCTTTCACACCTGGTTACATCCCAGTCTGTCCTTGGTTTAACTCTGCTTGAATGTGTACCAACTCATTCATTCTGTTCTTCACCTCTAAATCATGGCTTAGCCAAGTTACACACACTTTAATGAATGCATTCTCTACAAATCAGTCTTTCTGGCCCTTTTATCACCTTTCTTGCTGTTTTTCCATTTTAAATTCCCTCCAATTGACTCACGCTGAAGTTCACAGGGATGTGCCTTATCAGCTTCTAATTGCTCACAACCCTTTGTGTTATTTCTGTGTCCTTGCTGGCCCTTGCTTCACCTCCTAATTTAATGCAACTCAGCATAATTAATGCGCTGTTTAACTTTTCTTCCAGATCATTAACAAAGATGTTAAACAGAAGCAATGTGCTGCTATCCCCCCCACATCCCATGGAGTGTTCCTTCCACCTTGATACCTTATCGTTTGTCATAATTACTCTTTGTAGATATTCCTGCAGCCAGCTCTCAGGTTTGTGTTACTAGCTTTGACCAACCTCACTTCCATTAATTTTCCTAATTGCTGCTGTGTTATCTGAAGATTTTCTGGATTGCTGGGCTGCTTACAGGCAGGATGCCAAGCGGGAAGAACCCAGCTCACAGGAATTATTGCCTCCTTCCTGCATAAGGACCACAAAATGCAGCCCCTTGCTTCCTGCTGGGTCAGGCTGGATATTCCCTCCTTCTTTGGATATTGGCTTTCAGGGGTGATCTTCTCCCGTGCTGGTGTTGTGTGTCTGCAGGCTGCGCCATGTGGGATGCCTGCCGTAGCTCTGCCCAGCTATGTGGCAGCTCTTGTTTCTTCATGAATTTTTCAGCGCGATCCCTAGTGCTTGGAATTGTGATTCCTTCCTTACTTTTGACTGCATATCATGCAGACCGCGTGGAATCTTCCGATGCACATTATTAAAAGATACATCATTGAGGTATCCCTGTTGATGTGCTGTTTCCATTTCTTTGCTTTTCTCACGACTGTCTCATCCTGTTCTGCATCCCTCCTGTGGCAGGAGGCAGTTTTTCATTGGAGAGCTGGAACTGTTATCTGGCCAAATCTGCAGTGCTGTCCCATCAGGGGAAAAATATCTTCCTGATCCTTGCTGTTGATCAGCTTGTGTCCTGGAGCATGATAATTGCTCACTCCCGTTATTTTTAAACCTGACTAATGCAGCTACATATGTTGTTCTTCCTTATATAAACACGTAATCCTTTTTTAATCTTGCTGAAAAAATTTGTCTGTATAATATCTTGTGGAAGAGAATTCTGCCAGCTGATTTATGGATAGCGTTAGGAAAGGTCTCCTGACAGGCACCAATATTTGCTGCCTCTCCTATGGAGATGCCCCTCGGTTTTGTTACGTAACGGGCTGCACAAGGGGCTTACTTAATTTCCATTCTATTTGTTTTATACATCTCTAATCCCTCCTTGCTTTTATTTCGAAAATGAATAATCGGTCTGTAAAATACATCTTTGCTAAATCCTCCTCTTGTGTGCCTGCAATCAGTTTTCACTTCTGGAGTTCGGTTTTGTTCCGGTTTTGCTGCGGAGATGAGAAGATCAGAGAAGAGCGGTGCATTAGTGTGAAAGCAGTGGCAGATTTACGTAATACCACTTGATTCTTATTGTGCTTTGTTTATCCTTCGTACATCCCAGCACAATTTTCACTGTCCTCTGCCTGTGCAGGAAGCACCTCTTCATGGCATGCTTTCAGCTGATGGATGGATTTCGGAGTGCCCCAAGCCACCACCTTGCCCTTTATATTACCACGCAGTGGACATGCAGTGGGTTCCATCTGCTTTCCCACTACAGGAGTGGCCCAGAGCTTTTTCAGAGGTGCTGATAAATGGGTTCATAAGCGAGCCTGTACCTCTTTGCTAGTTATACGTTTCTTTGTTCTGCAGGAGGTAGGAAGTAAGCATCATCAGCATCACGTTTGCTCCTAATCCTTGCAGCACCCTGCTAGTTGTGTGTGCCCATTTGATGATCTGGCACTCTTCCCCCACCTGTCAGAGCCTTGCAGCATCCGTGGCACCTGAGAGAATTTTCACTTGGCTCCTGCTTGGGAGCAACTTTAAGAAACGAGACGCTTCACAACGAGCAGCAGTTGGGAGGCAGTTCTGCCACCATCCAGAGCCATCAGAATGTTGTCTTTGTAACTCATCCAATCTTTTCCCTTCGAGAAGACAAGTCTCACTGCTCTGGAAATGAAGTTGCCCACCTGCTGTTATTAATAATGCATCAGTGCTCCTCATCGAGAATCAGAAATGTTCAAGACGCATCGCCAGCTTCCAGAAGACAACGTGTTTGCCTCCAGGAATGCAGAGCGTGGGCAGCGGTGCTCACAGCGCGGTCTGCAGGGCATTCCTTAGCATCGCCCCTTTCGCTCTGGCTTCTGTGCTTTTGAAAGTTCTGCTTATAACGTTGCGTTTTGTCGATCGATAATTCCTATTATAGTTATCTTTATTTTCTGTTGGTTCCTGGGTGAATTAACCTTTGGCTTCTGTAACGACAAAGAGATCCATTATTTATTAGGCGTGGTCTGCTCTCTCTGAAGTGGAGAACCAGTGCTTTTCTTCCGTGTCCCTTTTCCATCCCTCCTCCCCCGAACCCATGGCTCTGGGAGGGATTTGTATTGAGCTTTGTCCTTTTAGATGGCAACCATCATCTCTCTTTCTTCAGCATCATTGCGTTGAGGTATAAGAACCAAGCAGCAGTATTTGGTATTGAAATAAGCATTTAAGACAAATATCTAATCAGTAGGATAGGAAGTAAGGTGTTACTGCGTTGTTTTTTAACAGTATGAACTGTATTAATGTTGGCAGAAAGAAAAGAAAAATAAACTTTTTCTTAAGCTAGACTGTGTTACAGATTTGTTTTTCATCTCTGCATACCTTTCATAGCTGTAGTCAGCGTTTAAAAGGATTTCCTTTGGCAAATGGAAGCCGAAAAGCTCTGCTCAGATCTGGCATGTGAATTATTTGTGCTGCTCCCAGGTTGTCCATCTGTAAGCACTGCCAGCAAGGTACAGAGGACAGGTATTCCAAATGTTGAGGCTCTCTCCAGTAGGCATGCTCTTTGTTTGATGAGTTTTTATTATTAAGTATGTTCTTACCCTTTTTTTTTCTTTGTGCTCTGGATGGCCTTATTCAACCAGAGATAAGGAATAATCTCTTAAGGAATAGATGATGTTCAATTAAACCCAGAACATGTTTCACTAATGTAAAAGCAATGCCAATTTAAAGTTGTGCGTGCACACAGAAATGAATCTTCACGGTCCCTCTCCGAGTGGGATTTGGAGTGATTCAATACCAATACTTTTTCACCCCTGCTGAATGGGGTCAGCTTTGTCTTATTTGTCCTTAAGGGGAGAAAACCATTTTATTTCGTGTTTGCAATCCGAGTAGCCTAAGAGGTACTGGAATGAAGCCAGAGTCCACCAGATCTGAATCCCTCTAGCTGGATTTGTTACCTTTTGTGCTGAGAGGTCAGAATATATGAAAGTGCCTTTGAAAGTGCTTTACATCTTCTACTTGAATTCCAGCAACGGCCCCAAGAGAAGCACAAGAGCATCTATTGATTACAGGGTTTTTTCAAAGGCACTTTTCAATTCCAGGACCAAGAAAAGTGCAGGAACATGGGTAGGGTTTGAGTAGCATACTCAGCTAATAACACTTTCTCCTTTCTGACAGTGCCTTCTCTCCCAGCACGCTAGGTTGGTTTTTGTTGTGGGATTTTTTTTTTTAGGGTTTTTTTGGGTTGTTTGGGTTGTTATTTTGTTTTGTTTTGGTTTGGTTTTTTTCTTGTAGGGGTATCTTGGTATCTTTTCTTTTACACTTTATTTTCTGTTTCAGTAGAAATAGCAGCTTTCATCCCTCAGGAGCCTCCTGGCTGGCAAGCCTCAGCAACTGAAGGGCAGCCTTAGATGTAGCACTATGTCTGGATGCAAAAAACACACTCCTCCTTCCCTTGTCCCATGTGGCATCATCCCATAGGCCACGTGGCATCCATATTTCTCTGAGCTGCCCGTGGGCTGTGGTGTGAGTGAGCAGGTTGTTCCCTACACAATATTTAGGAGAGGACAGTCTGTGTGTGCTTGGTATCCAGCCAGCTTTAGGTATGAATAAGATTTTAGTAATATACCACCCTCCAAATCCAATGAAGCAGTGTTAAGGAGTGCAAGGAGATGGAGAACTCGTGCAAGTCGTACGCCAGCCTCTATGGAGGGCACAAGTATATGGTTTTGGGAAGGATTAGGTTATAGGGGGTGGAAGAAGGGAAAACTGTAGAAGAATCACAGAATTGTAGGAGTTTGAAGGGACCTCCAGAGATCATTGAGTCCAACCCCCAAAGGACCACACGTAACAGAATGAGGAAAGGCAGTGGGGGTTGAGGAAGGATGTGCATGTTTAAAAGGAAAAGGATAGGTTTTTTTGTTTTTTTTTTTTTTGAAAGAAGTACTGAAAGCTTGGGGAGATAATGGCAAAAACAATTGGAAAATTGATTTGGAGCTGCTTGTAGATGAACCTGGACAAATGCTGGCTTTGCCATTTGGAACAACTTCGTTCTCCAGCAGCTCTGATGAGAACAGGGTGGTAGCCCTCTCCTTTGGACGCCATCAATAAACCTCATTTTCTTCCTGAAGAGGTGAAAAAGATACAAGATTTTTCAGACTAAAAGATTGCAGACAATGTTTTCTTGTGTTATATTGGCCTAATTTGTACCAGTCTGTAAAATGTACAAGTTGGATGCTTCCATCTGGTCGAGTCACCTGCAGCCAATAAAACACTCTTGCTTTGTCGGTGTTTTCTGCGTAGGGAGGAACAGAAGACCTTGTCTGTCTCCAGTTTGCTGAGCTCTGTATTACAGCAGGCAGCTGTGGGCAACATCTGTCACCCACCCCAAATGCAGCTGAAGGGTTTGCCTTACAAATTGTGCTCAAAAGTGGCTGTGCTCGATTTCTAGCTCAGAGAAACACCGAGATGGGATGAAGGGCTAGCCCCAGCTGGCTGTTGCTGTCACCAGACCTTTACAAGGCAGGAGTTCTGCTAGGTCAATCCGCCCAAAGAAAATTCATTTTGAGCAAATTCTATCAACTGGCCTTGTAAGGTTCTTAACAAACATGGTTTCACTTGCATGCATTTGGTATATCTCCTGACAGCAGCACTCTGTGCAGCTGTTCTGTGAAGGAGCGGGATGGATTCAGCCAGAAAAATGCTGCTTAATCCTATGGACCTTTATATTTGCTTTGATCGTGCCAAAGAATGTATATGCATGCATGCTTGCAGCCCCTGGAAATATTTTGATAGGATATGTCTTTGCATGTTGCATAAAGTAATTCAGAGAGATACAGGAGCCTTTTGATCTTTTCTATAGTAGTTGTAATTCATTGAAACGCACCTGCAGCATGAGAAGTGCTAATTATTGCAATTTGAAGCTGTCACATAACTGGAACTGTCATTAACAACGTAGTCCTGCCTTTCCTCCTGCCCAGAGGAATCCCAATACAGCACGTTCCCCACAATCAGCAGGAATCACTGCCGAGTTCGGACTCGGTGATGGTGCACTGATTGATTTATTCCTGGCATCTCACTTGTATGACTTCTCATTTCAGGGCTTCTTCAGTAAACGTCTGAAAGGGTCCATCAAGAGGACAAAGAGTCAGTCAAAGCTGGACAGGAACACAAGTTTCCGCCTCCCATCCCTCCGCAATGCTGATGACAGGTAAGGGTCAGTGCATCTCCCAAAGCAACCTTGCCTTATCCAGAGGCACTTTGTGAAATCTACGTGCAGCATGCATTTCAACTTGAAAAGGGAGAGAGAGGAAGGGTTGTGGCTTTTTTGTTAAGCTGGCAGATGGATGGTTTTGGAGCTGAATGGTATTTAGAGGTTGTTTTTCTAATTTACTATACATTGTATCTATGATTCTGTGATGCACCTTGGGCACAGGGCTGAAATCTTTTACTGCAGTTAACAGCTGACAAAAAAAAAAGCTCACTTTAAGCATGTAGACTCAAATACTTCATCAGTATCTGTCCCAAATAAAGTGCACACTTGGAATTTCATGATACAGTACCATTGGATTGATTGGCTCTTACAGAACCTTGCCTCGATGCGTGCAGTGCTGATCTGCAGGTCGGTGCAGTGACCAATGTGAGGATTGTGCTGGTGCAAGCAGATCAGCTCAGCTAACACAGGCAGAGCCCAGGGGTGTGCGGTGCAGTTCAGGTACATTAAAAGTCCTTGCTAATGTCAGGAGATGCTATAGCTGCTGCAGTGCGGAGTCCTGCAAGGAACAGATGGTCTGTTATGCAGAAAACTGGAAAACTTGGTAACTCCTGTCCATCTCGGTACATTCTGCTTGTTTTGCTTCTGTCTGCTGGTTCAGGCTTGAGTGGATTGTATGTGAAGCAAGCAAATGCTCATCTTACACGTTTTTTTTTTCCTAACTACTTATAAAGTGTCTTGATTGTCTTCATTAAACGTTGCTGTGTGTTATATTCCACAGCAGCCCAGCAGGAGAGCTAGAATGAGTGCAAAATAAGTTGCCCTGTACTTAGGGCTGTGACAGGCTTCTCCAATTTTACACCGTTTAGTGCATTTTCCCTTCTTCTGTAGCTGAGCTGAATTCATTAGTTGCATCTGTCATGCTGTGCTGCTTCAATCAATGGCCCTATCTTCCCCAGCTGAAAAGCAGCACCGTAAAATCATGGAGATAGCAAGGCATTGGGTGTTAGGGGTCTTGTTAACTCCATGAGTTACAGAACAGGCTGTTGTTGCTCCTCAGTCATGGCAACGTCCACCTCTTCTGTTTGAAGTCCAGTTTGTGGTGGGTGTTTTTTTGGTTTGTTGTATAACTGCCTATTTTCAGGGAGTTGCAGCTTTGCTATAAAAAGCAACTTAGTGAGCAAAAGCACGTGAAATAATGCCACCCTGTGCTAAAGTACCTGTTATTTTTACTGTTGTTGGCTTGATGTTTTGTAATGCACAAATGTTTTTGCCATAAATAACATATTTGTCTTTCCCCTGCTTGGTTCTCACACTAAACATGGTCTGATGATGCTTTCTGTTGTACTGTAAGGGAAGCGCTATCACTTTGGGTAAGCCAATAAATTTAGTTATAATTAATACCTACAACTTGAAGAAATAAACACAACAAAGCCACCTTCTCTTTCAAACCAGTTCACTCATTCCTCCTTGCTGCTGTGGACATGAGTTGTGTCATCTAGACCTCACCAACACATGGATTTTCTCTGGCTGTTTCAATAGAATAACATCACAGAATCTGGGACCTCTGGAGATCATGCCCTGCATGGTGATGGCATTGGGCATAGCTGGTCGTGTCAATCCTCTCAAGTCTCCTAGGCATGGGTTTAACAAGGAGGAGCCAAGAGAACTGAGGAGTTCCAGTGGCAGAGTCCATGCACAATTTTGGGTGACAGAGCCTTGGAAAACCTCAGGGTGTAGGACAGGGACAAGCTAGGGGTTGCACTTTGCATCCTGCCATGGTTCTGCTCTGGCCTCCCACATTGAGCAGCATCTCAGCGCTGGAGATAGAAGTCCATCTGTGTTCTGGATGTTCTGTGCCTTGATACCATACTTGCTACTAATGGAAGTAAGCACTTTTGATAATGAGTCCATGCAGTCCTCCTCCTTTCAGAGGTACATGGGCTGAAGTGAAGGGAAGGCAAGGGGGGTCATCTGAGAGTTGCCAAGCTACATAGAGAACAAACTGAGATGAAGTTTATTTGGAGATGAGCTTTGCACAAATGACAGTAGCTGTTGCAGAGCATGTTTATGTTTGTGAAGCGTGGTGATGCAGGTGAGGTTCATGAACTGTTGATAAGTTGTTCTTGGATGGAAAATGCCACAGCACCACTCAACCTTGTGGATTCCTGTGGTTGAAAAGATTGAGAGCTCTGTGGAGTTCTCTTTGCATTTGTGGTCTAATCAGTGCACAAATGGAACACAGCAACTTTGGAAGAACATGGTTGGAGCTTTTCAAATGTTATTTCTAATTTTGCAAATAAAATCTTCACAAATAAAGGAAAATCATTTCCAAGTGAAACTTGGCAACGGTTTCTCCATTTCCTCATATACCTTTCACTGTGTTATCTACAGGTGCCTGAAAAATGCAATTGGTGAACAGACCAGCAGGAAAAACGACTCAAAAACCTCCTAAGATGAGGAACAGATTAGTATACTGGGAGGAGATGAGCTGGAGGGAAGAAGGAAGCTAAAAAAGATTGATTAACCTTTAGAATTATGCTCTTATTTGGGATCTTTCCAAAGGAACAAGTCAGCTACACCTGTGTGTGCATGAAAGAAGGTAGCACACAGCAGCTGGCTCTGAACTCACAAGAGGGAATTGCCATTTTCCCACCTCCTGCTCTGCTTGCTTTCTGTATGAGGCTTGATCTGTTGCTCTTCAAATGTCCCATAGCTGCTCCAGTGAGTCAGCCCTTTCCCACTTGGAGCCAGCAGTGCTGGGTGATGTCATGATGCTGTGCTGGCTTTCAGGGCAGATGGACTGATAGCATCTACCTTTTCTTGCTGTGACAAATACAGAGCCCTGGCTTCAAAGAAAGTATTATGTAGCTTTATAGATTAAAACACTGAAAGGTTGGGAGGGAGTAGAGACTGCTGTTGTTTTTCTCATTCTTTTGAGATGTTTGGGTCCTGCTAAGAAGCAGGAGGTGCTTATAGATAAGTACCTGCAGAAAGCTGAAATAAGGAAGATCACAGTGCACATTAAGGCTTGGGGAAGTGTAATGCTGCACAACCACTCCAGATGGTGACAAAGGATGGACACTGTCTGTTCAGAGTCAATTTAAAATAGAAAGGATTCAGGAATGCTGTAAGGGAGTGCTGGAGATAACTTGCAGATATTTTTGCGATCAGATTTGGCGTTCCAGCAGAAAGCAGTTGGCCAATCTACTTTGTTTGTCTGGGTTTTAAACTTCAGCTGGCTTAGTTGGTTTTTTTTTTGGGGGGGGGGAGAGAAAACTGGTGTCCATGCAGAATTGAGCTCACTGTGTCCGGTAGCTGAGTGCTGTGCATGAATCCACAGCCTCTGTAACACACACCACTTCCATTGCTCCACGTTCTGCCTGTTGAAAACTCATGTTTAGCCTTCACAAGCCATTAACTTAAGGACTCTGCTTGGTTGTGGCATTGCCAGATTGACATGAAACTCTCAGACATGCAGTGGCATCTCAGTGGGCTGTTGGCAGCAGTTGCCACAAGTCTTTCTGGCACCACAAATCACCCTTCACTGCCTTTCTAACCACGTTCTTTAGGCTCTCCAACCCATGCATTTCTCTCTTAGGTTGTTTCTGTCAGTAATACATAGAAAAGCATGAGGAAAAGTAAAACTGTAAGGAAGGACCACATGAGTGTCTTCAGCTCTCACCTCCATTTGATGCCCAAAGAGGGAGCAGAGATTGCTGAGACGGGCTGCATGTGGTCTCAGCCACTGCGGCAAAGCTGTGCAGACAGCTGGGAGGGTTTTGCCCTGTTGGGATTTAGTGCCACGTGGGAACCCTCCTGATGCACTAAAAGTCATTTTATGGCATTACCCGATGGTGGTGGCCGAGCGCAGGTCCTGCTCCCTCAGGATGGGCTCTGGTGGGCAGCAGGGCAGCAGGTAGCCATGGCTCTGGGCTTCATGGTGAAGCGGCACCGCTGCTCCAACGATGGCTTCTTCTACTTTCGGTGAGTTGTGCTCCTCCCTCCTCGCTTCTTCATCTCCTGTTCCTGAGTTCTCATATTGGTTTGTTGTCATTTAATCCCCCTTTTCAAAAAAAAAAAAAAAAAAAAGAGTGAGTGATTTTTGTTTCGCTTGAGACTCGAGGATAAAATCTGTATTATGCAATGCATTATTAAGGCTCGACTCAGTCAGAGCTTGTATTCATTCAGCATATCTCCTCCTGTCTGCACGGGGAAAAGGGAGGAGTGGTTTGTTTCCAGAGAGACATCTCCTGTTTGGAGTGAGACGTATTTCTTTCAGCCGGTTTTTTTGGTTCCTCGTGCAGCTGTTTGTTTCCAAGTGAAAACTGAGCAACATCCCAAGGGCAGCCCGTCTGTTGGAAGCCATGCTCCGTCCTGCTGCAGGCTCCACCAGCACACCCCAGCCTCCTCCAATATAAATCGCTGGCGTCTGGCTTAAAAAAAACAGTGATAATGATGAAACTGGTTGGACTTGTAGAATTGTTGACCAAGTCGTAGGGTGTTTTGCTAATAGGCAGCTGGATAATGAAGCAGGGTGTGGTGTGCTAGCAGAATGAATGCCTGCACGGGGAGCCCACTGCTGCTGCTGCCCTGTTGCAGACCATGCTGCCAACACTGGGGTGCGGTTCAGCAGAGCTGGGATCCCAAGAGCAGCGCTGAGCAGAGCAGAGAGCTGCTGCTGTGGCTTTGCGAGGGGTTAAGTACTCAATTCAGCTTCGGGTCTTTGGCTGAGCAAAAAACTCGCGTTAGAATTCTTTGCCTTCACACCAGTTTGTGTTGCTAAAGGAAACGTAGATTGTGGGACTCTATTCCTTGGTAGCTCCTTTCTCTATTTCTATGCGTTTTTCTGGTTTTTAATTTCCATCTTCTGGATTATTGATGACCGTGCGTTTGTTTTCCAGGCAATACAGTGCTCTCCCTGGTAAGCTCGGTAATTGGAAGTCTTTTGTGCTTTTTTGTTTGGCTTTTAAATAGGTCAGAATCAGCAGGAGAGCTTCATAACCAGAGAGCAATTAGGGTTTAACCCTTTATCCTGCGTGTCTTATAGACAGTAGAGTGCAGTCTGTTAAAAACCCGACACCAAAACCTGGAGGAGCTGAGCTCCCTGCTTACAAGCAAAGTGTTCCTGCAGCAGCAAATTTGTGTGCAAGGAGAGAATGTCAGGTGCTGCTGCTGGAGGGACCTTACGCTGCTGCTGGGTCACTGGGCTCTGACTTAGGAGTCAGAGCTCTTACGATTGCTGCTTCAAAATACATGAAGCGAGGTGAGGTGCTCAGAGCAGTCCTTGAAAAGCATCTCTTCCACCTGCTTTTCCTATTGGAAAATGGGTTGTGGGAAACAGCTGTGTGAGAAGCGTCAGTGCTGTCGGTAACTGTTTGCTTTGAACTCGTGCATCAACTTTGCTGTGTGCAATAGTGAACAGAAAAAGCAGCGTGAGGAAGTTTGTCACCTGAGGTTAATTGTATTGTAAATCAGGATTTGGGTTGTTAATGGAGCTGTTTAGCAGAAACAGATTTGGACAAACAACCCTTCCCCCACCTCGTGCATGCGTGATCTTCCTGTTTACAGTAATCTGCTTCCCTGGGATTACCTCTCTTAGCAGAGACTCGTGTTACCAGCAGTTCCCTAACTAATATGGGAAAAGACCCTGTTAATCTCGCCCCTTTGCTGGGCACTGGAAAACAAGTCAGTGACTTTGACTTATTAACTCTGCCCCTGTGCAAAAGGGAAGCCTGCAAGCAATTCTCCTTCGCTCTTATTGATGGCTTCAGAACATCAGATGTGGCTTTTAAGAAGCAGAGAACTATTATTTTCCTGTAATTATTGCCTTTATTGATTGGGACGCTTCTGATTTAGGCACATATCAATGATTTGCATTGCAGATCTATCAATAGGTGAAATGTATATTGTGGGGATTGCAAGTGTGTATATTTGTGTTCCTAAATGCGTGTGGTTGCCTCTAACCAACAGCTTTCCAGCACTGCCGCGGTGTTTATGGAAGACAAAGTGCCAATTCTAAGCCACTTAATCAGTTTAATGAGCTATTTAAGCATGGTAGCTTCAAGGAGCTGCTCGAACAGATCGGCGTTCCTCCACCGCTGGCTCCTGAGCCAGCACAACCGACCTTCTGCAGCTGGTCTGCAACAGAGCACATGTTCAAAGATAACGAGTTGAGCAGAATAGATGCTCCTGGAAGGTGTAACTCATGATGGGATGTGCAAGCACTTTGTACAGCTTGTCATGTACACCCCTCAGCCCCAACCCAGCCCCAAAGGCTGCTTGGAGGTGTTTTTGGAAGATGCCTCGCTCTTTCTGCTGTCCTTCACTGTCTGGGTCTCGTTAAACTCATTGTAGGAAGGGAAGAGGAAGGACTTTGTCTTTTTTGGAAAGGTCACCTTCACCACATCAGCAGAGCAGGCTCCCCGAGCCTCCCCTGATCTCCTTACAGAGCTGTGCCATGGCAACACGTGCCAGGAGCCTCTTCGTGGCACCCCTGGGGCAGCGCGCAGTGAGGGCAGTGCTTACAGTGCCAAGGCAGCTCTCCATGCCCCAGCACATCCTCCTGGCACGGCGCTCCTCGGAAATCCGGGACCTGAGGCTTGAGGAACATCTCCTCCTGGATTTTGGGCCTCCCTTCCTCTCCCAGCAGGATTTGTTGTCTGAAATGAGCCCAGGGAACCGGGCTCGAAACGGAGGACTCTGACATGTGGCACCGCTATGCTTTGGGGATGCACTGCTAAGTGGCTGTACAGTTGTTTCGTGTAGGTGGGCTTGAATTGTCTTCCTCCAAATGCAGCCTTTGCTGAGAAGGGATTTGCAAAATTTCTCCTTTATTTAGTGCTTTTGTTGTCTTTTTTTTCCCTCTCCCCTCCTCTTTGTGACCACTGCATGCTTTCCTTCTGTCCAAGGAGCTGAGGCTGGTGGTAGCTGCAGGCTCTCAGCCAGCTCCCCTCCATCATGCACCAAAGTACTCGGCCAGGGCTGGAATTGCTGAGAGTTTGGGGCAGGGATGGAAGCCAAGTGACCTCAGCAGTGCTTTCTCGAGAGGAGAAATTAGAGAGGATTTTGCAGTGATGGTATTAAAGTGGTGTATTGTGGTGTGTTTATTTTAGACTTGCCCTACCTTAACTGCAGCGAGTGTTCAATTATACATGGCTGAGGTTTTGGGTTTGCGTTGGTACAGCTGCTGCTGCTGGAACCTGTTATAACAAAGCATGCACAGTGCAGCCAAAGCATTTGTACCAGTGCTGCTGTTTTGCATTTGAAATCAGTGTCTTTGTAACGTCCCACTGATGAAAGCTTTTTGCTGCCTGCATTTGGGTCATTTAATCTATTAAATGGGAACAAAGTTCTCCTTCAATATATCTTATTGTACGTGAATCTGCTAGGGTACCTTCAGCACTTCATTTTGCACAAAAGAGCATTCAGCTCAACTCTGCTTGTTGGTTTTTGTGACTCCTTCACGATACCCAGGTTCTTGTTAAACTGCCACAGGCTGCCCGGGGAGTGGTGGGGTCAGCATCCATGGAGGTGTTACAGAACCGTGGGGACGTGGCACTGAGGGAGGTGGGCATGGAGGGGTTGGGTTGGGGTTGGACTTGGGGATCTGAGAGGTCTTCTCCAGCCTTAATGATGCTATGATTCTGCGCCTTCAGAGATGAACAGATGTAGGTACCAACGTGAGCTTGAATATCTTACAAAATGAGACCTGCCAGGTAAACAGCTCCTCTTCTGCTAAGCTGGGGCAGGTGCTCTTCCTCATTGCTTTGACTGAGTTCCAGCTGGAGGAAAAACGTGTATGTGCGTCGTGTTTAAAAGTAGAAATGCTGGTTGTGCCTAAAGCGTGCTGTGACTTTATTGCAGAAGGTTCTGACACTCCTGTCACCTCTAAAATCAGCATCTTTCACAGGGGTTTGACACTGCTCAATGGGAGCAGTGGTCGGGCGGGTGGGAACAGACTTGTGCCCGGGATGTTTCCTTAGGAATCAGGGCTTACTGGACTAACGTTTCTTGTCGTCAGGCTTACAGGCTAACTGTGGTAGTTGCTGTGAATAAACAACTGGCAGCTTTCTCTGAGATCTTGCCAAGTCTGCTGGTAATTGTGAGAAAACGGCTGTTTCCTCTCCCCTTACTCTGCAGATCACGTGGGCTGCCAAAGCTGAAGGAGTCCCGCTCCCATGAGTCCCTGCTGAGCCCCGGCAGCGCAGTGGAGGCCCTGGACCTTGGGGCAGAAGAAAAGGTCTTTGTGAAGCCACTTCACAGCAGCATCCTTGGACAGGACTTTTGCTTTGAGGTAAAGAGCGTCCTCCGAATAGAAGCGGCGCAGCGGGTCTGAAGCCTGGCGGGGCACTGTTCTCTTTGTAATAGGAGAAGGGGTCTGCAGCCAAACCTTCCTGGGGGTTTGGGTGGGGGATGTCGGAGTCCTTGGGGCTGAGCCATCAGTGCAGGGAAATCTTTAGCTGCTGCGTCTTCAAAGTGGAAAAGTCCTGTTATCTTAGAAAGTATCTAAGCATTTGTAGTTTGGATGCCAGGGTATGGTTGAAACATACTATTGCTCCTAAGCTGCGTGTTCATCTTCTCCAGATTTACCTAGAATTAAACATATAAATTATGCTATAACTGAGAAATGTGATTGCCAGTCTCAACCTGCTTCTGTTAGCCCAGCCTGTTCCCTGGCTGCTGCAGGAGGGGTTCCAGTGACGGTGGGCATGTTGCTGCACTGTGCAGCGGGAGCCTCTTGCTGTTGGTGTGAGCACAGTGCTTACCTTACAGCACATCCATGCGTGCTGTTTGGCTGTATCTAAACCAGCCAAAATCTGGCAGCAGGGATGATGGGCAGCTGGTCCGGTCTGTCTGCTGCAGGGTTGCTCAGATGTGTACCTTCTGGGGCAGAGATCTGTCTGCAACCTGGGAAACTGCACGGGCAGAAAACTAGCATATCAGGCTCTTCTCCCTCGGGGTGGATCCAGGAGCTGCTCCTGTTTGCTTCAGCCTCATATTGCTTCGGTTGGAAGCATTTTCCAGCTTGCTTAGGTTTGAGGTGTGCTGTGAAAATACTGGCAGCATCAGAGCTCAGAGGCTGTTGCCTCAAACTGCTTTTTAATTGTGTGCACAGATGAATGGAAAGGGTAAATTAGGCTTTTCAGCCAGGTACATGTAAAAGAACCAAGGTGGCTCACAGCTGCATGAAGCAGGATGGCATTGGATGCAGGGGCTGGTTCAGAGCACAGCTCCTTTGGTTTGAGTTTCATTGTCAGAACATTTTGTTTCCCGAAGACACCATTTGCACTGTGTTCTAACTTGTATTAATACAATGTTCTGTCTGCCTTCAGCCTGTTAGTAACCAAATCATCTGTCTCTGAGACCTAGCAGGGGAAATTGCAAGTCTTTAACAGCTATGAATCAATTAACAAGTGTTAAAAAAAAAATTAACTGCTTGTTTAAAGCCTTGTTTAAAAGCCTCTAAGAGGAGCCTTTGGTGCTCCTTGTGTGTTACTTTAATTTGAACTGACATTTTTTTTTCTCTCTGCATTTTTTTTTTGGGGGGGGGCCTTTTAACTTCTCTGCCTTGCAGGCTCTCGTATTGTTTTCCTGCCTTTTTCATGTTTACTTAGTTGCTCAAACATTGCTTCTTGCAGCCCCTTACACGTCTCCTAGGCTTGCCTGAACTCAGCCTGTCATTTCCATGTTCCAGGTAACCTACTCCAGCGGCAGTAAATGCTTCAGCTGTTCCTCTGCTGCAGAGAGGGATAAGTGGATGGAAAACCTACGCAGAACAGTGCAGCCAAATAAGGTAATAGAAACTACAGAAATGAGATTACTGGGGCAACACAGGTGATACGATTGGGTTTTAGTCCGGTGTAACAGGGCTTCCCACAGATACCTGCTCAATTAATTTAGTCCGGGGAGAAGTCCACTCAGAAATGTATCAAAAGCTGCTGTGCTCTTTTCCATTGAGTGCAGTAGGTTAAAGCTTTGATTAATAAATCATGTCACGTTGCTTCCTGATCTCTCTGTGCCTGATTATGATGTTTCAAACTGGATTTCTGGTGCCATGCGCTCAGAAGGAACGGATGGGGAGCTTCAAGGTTTAATGTGGAGGCAGATCTGGGCAAATTCTGATTCTATCCCTACCTCTGATGCAAAGGGTGGCCTTTTGCTGCTTCTCTATAAGACAACATGTTTGATATTTTAGAAATTTCGAATGAAAACTGAGCTCTTTCTTCTGTGCAGGACAACTGCCGCCGAGCTGAAAATGTGCTCCGTCTCTGGATCATTGAGGCAAAGGACCTGGCCCCCAAGAAGAAATACTTCTGTGAGCTGTGCCTTGATGACACTCTCTTTGCCCGCACCACCAGCAAAACAAAAGCAGATAACATTTTCTGGGGAGAGCACTTTGAGTTCTACGGTCTCCCAGCTCTTCACAGCATCACGGTTCACATCTACAAGGATGTGGAGAAGAAAAAGAAAAAGGACAAAAACAATTACGTCGGCTTGGTCAACATTCCCATGGCCACTGTAACGGGTCGCCAGTTTGTGGAAAAATGGTACCCAGTCAGCACACCTACACCCAACAAAGGGAAATCAGGAGGACCTTCCATTCGCATCAAGTCGCGTTATCAGACCATCACCATCTTACCCATGGAGCAATACAAGGAGTTTGCAGAGTTTGTTACCAGCAACTACACGATGCTGTGCTCCGTGCTGGAGCCAGTCATCAGTGTAAGGAATAAGGAAGAGATGGCTTGTGCAATGGTGCACATTCTTCAGAGCACGGGGAGAGCTAAGGTAAGAGTCAAAATGGCTCCTTCCTCCTGATGATAGGTGATACCTTCTCAACTACTGGCCTGTAGAAAATAGGATTCCTGGGCTGGTGTGACCACAACCAGCCACACAAGGTGCCTGATGGGCTACGGATGAGAAAAGGGCCTCAAAAGTGTTTTTAAAGACTTGGCGATTATATCTAGCAGGAAGGCATGCAAAGAGCTACCACACCAACACAAATTAAATTGATTGGAAAGTTAAAGATACTGTGTACTAAGTGTAAGTGGGAAAAATGAGAGCCCACGCTTAAGTATTCAGGAACCTTTTCTGTGTTTCTAGAATCGTGATGCTAGATAAAGAGATAAGTAAGCAAGATTGCAATAGACTGGAGAATAACTTCTACAGATACATCTCCAATACAGCGAGCAGCAGCATGCCACTGTTGATTCAGTGCTAAGTCAGCTAATCAATGTGAACATTGATTTGGTCAGCAATTGAACAGCTATTTGGAGAATCCATACTCAGTTAATGGTGATCCCACCTGCCCCAAGAATGGCATTAGGACTTCCAGGTGCACAATGGTGGTTCTCTGTAATGCAGTAATTGATGTGAGCCCTGGTTTCTTTGTACAGGTTGTGGGAGAATATCCTGCGGGTTTCCAGAAATTCTGAGAAGCATTGACAAGCATTCAGGTGCTGCCTGCCAAGTGGCTGCATGGGAGTAGTACCAAGCTGTAGCCAGCTCCTTCCAGTAATGCCAGCTAGAGCAAGTTAAGCACCACTGAGCACAGGCTAGAGTTGGAGATGTGGGAAAATGACCACAAACAGCAGTCAAGGGACAGCTTACGTTAGCTGCTCTGAAAAGGTCCCATTGTAACTCTCAAGAGTGTCCCACTCTCTACTGTTCCCCTATTGCTTGATGTAGATCTCAGGAAGGCTGGTGCTCCGTGGCACTGTGTGATTCCCTTGGTTACTTACCAGCTGTTTGTCTGATCTAGAGAGGTTGGTAGCTGGGGCAGCTCCTGCAGAGCTGTATTGAAATCCTTCTGGAAAGCAGGCTCTGGTTTATCTACCTCCAACAAGTAGATAAGTTACTGTTACACCATTGCTCTCCTAGTGCCTGTAAGTTTGGAGCTCTCTTTGCTGGAAGCATTGAGTTCCTTAGGCTGCCATAGCCTTCGTCTGCAAAGAAGGTTTCCATGTCACACTGCGTGGTGCAGCTGAATTTTGCACCAGGTGAAAATGAAGAGTTTGTTTAAAAGAAGTAATAAGGGGTTGAAAAACAACAGTACTGCATGTGTTTTTCGTGTGTTCCTATTGCATCTCATTTGTTCTGGGTTTTTTGCATTCATATGCCAGCACCACATCTTGGACTGTGTCCTTAATGGGGTTGTAAATCCTTACTGTAGTGCTCTTCAAGCTGCTGTCACTCAGCCCTAATTGATGTCACATTATTATGTTTCTTTCTTGTTTGTTTTGTTTTGGTGTTGTTTTTTTTTTTTTCCCTTGGAGGGCTGGTTTTTGGGTGGGAGGGTTGGAAGAGTTTTAAGAGAGAGTGGTGATGAGGAGGAATGGCAGCTCCTCTGAACTGAATCAGAGGGCTGTAGTGAAACAGGAGTGTTTCTTGTGAAATGCTGCATGTCCTTGCTCAAGTGTGACTGTAGAACTGGGCCCTGTATCAAGAGAGAATTCACTGTATCAGGACTCACTGATTGTTCCCATCTGTGCCTTTGAGCACAGAACAAGTTAAGCCATACAGATACACAGCAGTCACATCAACTTTCTTCCCAAATCTTGAATCACTTCCCTTTTCTGAATTAAATTGTTGTTTTTTATTAATTAAATGTAAAAGCATTTCTTCATACTTTGCAAAGCTGTGAGAGTTTGTGCAGCACTTCCATTTTGGATTTTTAAATCTAAAGTTGTATGCAGTATTCAATATTAAAATGCAAATGTAATATCATGGTTGCTTTCAACAGACTAAGCCAAATATAAAGAAATTGATGAGGATTTCTGTTCAGGATCTAAACTGAAACACAAGCTTGGCTGTAAAGGTTTTCTTTGCTTCTCCCTTTATAAATTGTGATATATAATATTTTTAAATATAATAAATACAAGAGGAGCTCTGGCTGTACAGGTAGCATATGGAGCCCTTGTGCCAAGCTGGGCAGTTATTTCAGTAATTCTGTCTCCTCTGCTTTTCCTTCCTTCTTGGCTTCTGCAGTTAGCCTGGTGTGAGTCTGGTTAAACTAACCTGCTATCTTACTTTTCCTTCAGGACTTCTTAACAGATCTGGTGATGTCTGAGGTCGATCGCTGTGGGGAACACGACGTCTTGATCTTCAGGGAGAACACACTTGCTACCAAAGCTATTGAGGAATACCTGAAGTTGGTAGGGCAGAAGTATCTCCACGATGCTCTAGGTAAGGATGTACCTCTTTGTCAGCTGTTTGCATTGCAAGGGCTTGATCCTGGTGCAGAGAACCAGTCAATTATGGGCCTCGTGCTGAGACACAGGAGGTGATTGACCCAAGAGCTGCTGCTCTAGCGATGCAATTGGAATGGACCTTCCACACCCAGCATTTCTTCATAGCATTATCCCTTGTTCCCACGCTGCATTGCCCCACGTGCTTCTCAAGGTGTGTGAAGAGCTGTCACTGCATGGATTGGCGGCGTGAGAGTCACAGCATCTCAGTTCTGCAGTGTGACTGAAGCTCTGAGCACCTAGGTACATTTAGGAATGTGTGAGCAGCTATCCAGGCAGCAGAATACATGCTTTCTGCTCTTGATGCCTTTCCTCTCTGCGGAGGAAGACGCTCATTGATGCTTGTAGGAGTAGCAGCCAAAGAAGGACTAACTTGATTTGATACAGCAGCATCCCTCAGCATGTTTACATCATGACACTGCTTTTCTGGGTAACCTTTTGTATCTCTGGTGTTGGAGGGGTGTAACAGCACAGTTACTTTGTGAGCAATGGTGATTGTTCCACCTCTTCTACAACCAGGTTTAAAAAAGAGTTTGTAACAGTGGGAATGGAGGACTTTGTCAGGAGTGAGCCTGCTATCAGGTGCAATCCAGTTAGGTGGAAATTCCAGGAAGAGGTGTGAATATGAAGTACACATTCCTTGTATTGAAAAACACAATGACTTCAGGACGGTGCCACTGCCTTGGGAATTATTGTGCACACAACTGATATCTCCATAAAGAGGGCTAGAAGGCATGTGCCCCTCCTATGGTTAGCAGTTACCACCTTCCCACCATCTCTATTATCCAAGGCTGCACAGTGAGCCTCCCATCCCATTGTTGTTTCTCGGATGAAGAAAGCTTTGGAAACTGATACAAGAGGAACAAGCTGAGGGCAAAGCCAAGTTCCACGCCACATCCTTTCATAAAATAAAACACCAGCTTGCTTTCCCGGCAGTCTTGCTTGTTGTCAGCAATCTCAGATGCTGGCAAGTCATCAAGGCAATAGTTGGCTAAGTTAGTGCTCCAAGGGTCAGTATAGCTGGCTCTGTGGTTGTGTGTGTTTTGGCTGTCCTGGCAGTCTTACTCTCACGATAGAACCACAAGCACACATCCCAGTGCTGAGCTCCCAGACAGGCGAGCAGAGCACTGCTTTGTGCTGTAAGATTGGAAGTCATAGGAGAAATGGAAAATCCCTGGAGGCCATCCAGCCTGTCTGTATCCCAGGGCAAGGTTGTTCACAGCACTACTAATTCTTGGTTGAGTTTTCAGTGTGCCCAGTCGGTTTGCTCAGATGCCGCATTCTTTGAGATAATTAACAACACTGTGCTCAGTGTTAGCTCTGGAACATTCATAAGAGCATTTTAATATGTGATAAAGGCAGGGCCTTGTGGACCACAAAGAGTAAATTTCAAATGTGGTTAAGCAAAAAAATAGACCCAGCAAGCAAGAGATGAAACAGAGTTGGCTCGTACAGAAATGATGCCGAAAGGTTGGCGATTAAGTGATGTAGATGCCCTCAGCAGAAATGTTTTGGATCCCAACAAAAAAGCTTAAGATGTGCCACCTGCTTTGCTTGCAAGAACACTGCTGGCTTCAGGTGGGGGGGAAGCACTGAGGGTTTGTGTGAAAACAAAGCAAGAAGAAACAAAGGCCCCTTGCACAAACAAGCCTCTTGGTGTTAGCTCGGAGCCAGCAAGATCATCTGAGGGGATGAACTCAGAAGGCATTGAATAATTAAAGGAATGAATGAAGGGGTTTGGCATGCTACCATAGGAAAAGCAGCAAGTAGCTCATTCCAGCTCAAAGAAGGGAGTTTCACCTGTTTGTGTCCAGCTTCCATTGTTACACTGCAAGAGAGGGATTTTGAAGGATGAGGGCTGTGAAAATGCTGTGAGATGCTGATGGAAGAGAATGCTGGTAGTACTTACCTAGTCCTCTTACTGAAGTGCAAGGTGACACTCTTCAAAATTCAGAAAACAGTCAATTTAGAAAGAAGAAAAATAAATAACATTGTCAAATATATTTCCTGAAGAAATTATGAAGACAAATAGCACAGGTTCATTTCTGGGGCTGTGGATAATCATATGATTGATAATACAGCCGGAGTACAGAGGCGAATCCTGTTCTCCAGGCTATAAATGAAGTGTCTGCTGGGGTTACAGCAAAGCCATCCTGTTATTGTGCCTGTGTGTGGGGGCACTGAGGGCACGGCAGGCTGAGGCATTAGAGCAGCAGTCGTCTGATCTGCTACAGCAAATGCTGCTCTGAAAGAGCTGGGAGGAGCCGTGTCCCTAACAGCTGGTGTCTGGAGACTATTGCAGACACGGAGAGGAGAAGAGGTAGTTGCCAAGGAAAGGCATAAACAGGATTTAAAGGTGTGTCAAGGAGGCTTCTCATGTAATTACCCTGGTTTGTCATCCTCTTCCTTTTGTCCAGGGGAGTTTATCAAGGCTTTGTATGAGTCAGATGAAAACTGTGAAGTGGATCCCAGCAAATGTTCGTCCAGTGAATTAACAGACCATCAGAGCAACCTGAAAATGTGTTGTGAGCTGGCCTTCTGCAAGATTATCAATTCCTACTGGTGAGGCATCTCCCCTCCCCTTCTCCCCTCTTAGGTCATTTGCTCAGGAGGTGCCCATTCCTCCTCTACAGGTGAGGAAACAGTTGTACAGGGAAATAGCATAGACCTTCCAGTAGACCTTCCAATCCTGCCCTTGTTTGTTGTCACTGTCTTACTGCGTGTGAGACAGGAGCTCAGCCCCAGGTCAGGTACTGCAGTGCAATGTACCATACCTACTGCAGCTTCTGCCAAGGGAACCCCAGCTGGGAGGGAATCCGGTGAGAACACTGCAGCTGAGTTTAGGCTTGGGATAAAAAGCTGAAAGTTCAGATATTCAGGAAAGCTCTCAGCCCCTTTAAATCTGTAAAAATGAGCAGGAGAACACAGGGATGGAGAAATCGTTGCCCGAGAGCTTTCTGTTAATCTCTGTCTCTGAGTGCCATTGCAAGAAGGGCCTTTCTGCTTCAAGGGGAGCACGTGTGGAGCACTGAGCGAGGTTAACAAGCAAGATAACAGTTGTAGTCATGGAGATGAGTTCAGTTTGGTTCAGTTTGTTTTTCATATCCTAACACCATGTGTGCTCCCAAGTAGCAATGGATAGGTAGTTCTTAGCTTGTAAGTCAGTGTGTCTGAAAAGGGCTTCGTCTAATAGATATTAAAAGGGATGCTTTAAAGAGTACTTAAGTATCACCAGATTAAGTGAGCATCCAAGAATAGATGCCTAATGACATTTCCTAGCCTAGGGGAGACAAGAGACAATAAATAAAGCCGATTACAATTTCTCACAGATAATTGTTTCAGGTGATTGATCATCAGTTCAATTTGCTATATCTCATTGCCCGTGCAATTTGACATCCTGGTTTATTCTTTTTCAGCGTGTTCCCTCGTGAGCTGAAGGAGGTGTTTGCATCTTGGAAGCAGCAGTGCCTGAGCAGGGGCAAGCAGGACATCAGCGAGCGGCTGATCAGTGCCTCCCTGTTCCTCCGCTTCCTGTGCCCTGCCATCATGTCTCCCAGCCTCTTCAGCCTCATGCAGGAATATCCCGACGACCGGACGTCGCGCACGCTCACACTTATAGCTAAAGTCATTCAGAATCTCGCCAATTTTGCTAAGTAGGTGGTGACAGTAAAACTGAAGTCTGTGCCCCTAGGGCTGCAAGCAGCTGGAGGTTGCAGTGGAGTGAGGAGAGCAGGGTTTGGTAGTGGTGTCTGCACACAGCAGGTTGAAGTCAGCTTTAGAAATGGAAGAAAGTTCTCACTTAGATGTGATGCCTGGGGACACCTCTTCACATGCAGATTTGGGCTGTGTTGAACTGTAGAGGGACACCATACAAACCCAAGAGCGTTGTGCATTAGCATGTCAGTGTATATTCTATTTCAAAAGAAGAAAGACTCTTCCCACCAAGGGACTTGACTTTCCCCCTCTCCTCCAAAATTCCCAGCTGAATGGTAACAAGGGCATGTCTCTTGCAGGGGAGGGAGTGCAGAGAAGGGGAGGAGCAAACAGATTGCTGTGGGAGGGAGAGATGGGCTGAGCCCCTTGTTCTTATCACAACCAGTGAGTTATTGGTGTTTAAACATGGCCAAAAGCAGTGAATCCCTTAAATGGTGTACCCCACTCTTTTTTTTCCTCCCAGATCCGATCTTTAGAAAGGGAGATCTGAAGTTAAGCATGTAAATAACTGTCTGCAAGCACTCGTGCTCTGTATTTTGTACTTTGTATGGAAGTTGTTGACTGGATGTTCCCCCACTCTCCTTTCTTGCAGGTTCGGTAACAAGGAAGAGTACATGGCTTTCATGAACGACTTTCTGGAACATGAGTGGGGGGGAATGAAGCGATTTCTCCTGGAGATCTCTAATCCAGATACCATCTCAAACATGCCTGGATTTGAAGGCTATATCGACCTGGGCAGAGAGCTCTCAGTTTTGCATTCCCTCTTATGGGAGGTTGTGTCCCAACTTGATAAGGTAAAGCAGGCTGGAGGCTGGAGGGTGAATCCGGCGATTGTATCATAGCAACTGTAAACACTGGGAAACATCAAGGGAGCAGCTGAAGCCTGCACTGGGGATAACATATTCAACAGCTTCAGAGAGGAATGTGTGATAGTGGTATTTCACAACTGCTCTTTCTCTGATTCTTCATCAGAGCATGTGAAGTGGTTGGCTCCAGCAGTAGTGCAAACATTTTGCAGAGCCTGAAGTAAGGCTGGATGTTAAAAGTGGAGAAGGCAGCACTTAAAAATGGGTCTGGAATTCTCTGAGCAGCCAGGTTCCTCATAAGTGATCTGGGAAAAGGGAGGGAGGAGGGCGTATGGGCAGGAAGTAAAAATGTTGTAGCCCTTGTTGATGCTCCTCTGGTGCAGGAATGTGCTGGCCAGGCAGAACCGTTCGTGTTCAACTCCTGATCCAAAGCCAGTGAGATGGTCTCATTTCTGCAGTCTTCAGATTAGGTTTTAGTAGGTAAGAGGGTGCCATGTAAAGAGCTGGTTCGACTCTCAGCTTTATCCTGTAACAAAGGCAAGGTGCTTTCTGCCTCTGTATCACGCTGGGATCAGATGGCTTTTCCAGACTCCGTTCTGCTGATCACAACAGATGCTCATTGCCAACAGGAAGCATCGTTTCCATTTAGCTATAGAAAGAGAAGAGGCATTTGTTTGCTGCGTGGCTTTCCAGGATCCCAAATCATTAAAACCTTGATAACAAAGGTAGTTGATAAGGAACCACTCCATATTTTATCTTCAGAGGTGCATTATTTTGTCCATATTCTGTTTGTATCATTCTGTTTCTTTTGAAACTGGAGAGGCGAGGTGAGTTGCAGTGCACTCTTCCTGTTTTTATTACCCTCAGGTTTGCCAAAACAGTGATTTGTTGGATACCTCGTTCTTCACAGTACATTCTTTAAAAGAAAAATGAAAAATTTGAGCTTGTTGCATCAGAGTGAACAGAAATGTCCTTGTCTTGAAAAGACAATACGTATTAATTGTCATTTGCTAACAATTTATTGCCTTGTTTGTCCCTTTAGTTCCTACATACACACAGCGTACGTTCAGAATGTCACAGGCAGTAAGGTCTGCTCTGAAAGCAGCTCAGCAGCCTTAGGAAAACAAGCAAAGGGAGCACTCAGAAGACCATTCCTCCATTTCTCTAGGTTGTGGTGAACTTATGAATGCCAGTCAGGTGTCAGGTCAAGAGAAACCCAGCTCCAGTCTTTAGAACTGCAAATGCATCCTTGCATTCAGTTCCTGTGAGCTGCTCTTGCAATGCAGATGGTGTAAATGCTGAGGAGAGGGAGGAGCCACACCTGGCTGGGCCATCAAAGCAGATCTGCTTTGCCCTTCCTGCGGGTTAGATGCACAGATCTGTCCCGACAGTGGTTTGCTAAAAGAAGAATTAAGGGGTGAAGTTATGTTGCAGTGCTGCTTTACTGCAGGTAAACGACTGGGAAACGATGAGAGAAGTCAGCTCTGAGATTTTAATAGACCCAGAAGTAGTGCTGGGTGATAGTGTCTGTAAAGATACCTCTCCTTGGAGTCAAGCTGGCTGAATATCTGCCTGCAGGAAAAATACGGATGTCTTTGAAGGGAGCGGTTCTTGTGGCAAGGCTTTACCTAATGATAAACCTCCAGCATTTCCCCTTCTTCCTTCAGAGCCACGAGCCTGAAGATGCCCTACAGGTTGTATAGCCAGTGACCCAAAGGGAAAGAGAGGCAGCCTGAATGAGCAGCTTCCAGGGTCAGCTGCCCTCCCCTAGGCCCAGCCAGCACTGAGCAAAGGGTGTGTACACCTTTAATCCCAGGCTGATGTGATAATGTGGGGACGAGGATCGCTGATGTTTTCATGAAGTCACTCTTAAGTAGGGAAGAACGCCTTAGTTTTTGATAACAGGTTGCTACGGAAGTTGGCATCAGTGCAGGATGCCAAAAGGCAAATGAAAACTTTCCCTTCTCCCATCTCCCCCAACCCTTGCAGTCCTGCCATGATCCCCGTGAATGCCGCGCACCCCTTTGTCTGTTGGCATGCATTTCCTTCACCACATGACACCCTTTGCCTGGAAAGTTCCCCCACCAGCTGAATCTGTAGTCTGCGAATGCCCTTTCATGAATAGATACCATAGTTTTCACTTTGACCTCACCCAGCCTGGACTTAGTTTGCTTTGCATGAGAGTTTTGCATTGGAATGGCCATAGTTTTGTTTTGTTGAGCATGATTTTTTTTTTTTTTAATTTTTGGAGGTCAATCCTAATTTCTTTTCTATTTCCTTTTCTTTCCTCAATGTCTGCTGCACCCCGTTTCGTCTCCTCCATCCATCTCGTCGCCGTGGTCACCCTGCTCCGTAACACTGCCTTACGGTCCTGGCACACCCACACACAACCACCCACCTTCCTTCCTTCCACCTCCACCCCTCCGCCTCTGTGCATCGTTATCAAAAACTGGCGGATGTCGCGGTGCTTGTTGTCCAATTAGGGTGAAAATTCCTTCCTACAGGCGACCGTGGCAAAATTGGGACCTCTTCCTCGTATTCTTGCTGACATCACCAAATCAATGACCAACCCTACGCCAATACAGCAGCAGCTGAGGCGTTTCACTGAGCACAGCTCTAGTCCAAACGTCAGTGGCAGTCTCTCCTCAGGGCTTCAGAAGATATTCGAGGACCCCACTGATGGGTATGTAACAGCCAGAGCCCGAGGGGACACTGGGGGCACGGGGAGCTGATAGGGACCGACCTGCAGCTACATCTGTGGGAGCTTCACACAGCTCCTGTTGGGTTCTGAGATGTGCAAAGCTTTGGTGCAGGGTTAAAGGGGATCGGGAACCTCTCTGAAGTCTTGCTGGAAAGGGAGGTGTGTAAGGGGTGGATTTGGTGGGAATAGTTTGTGTTCCACCTGTGAAAAATAAAGATGAAGCGCTCTTGAATCGAGCTTAATTTTCAAAGATGCAAGCGGTAATTAAGGAAGGCTGTGTTCTGACTTGAACACAGATTGCTCATAAAAGGAAATCCAGTTCCTTGAAGCTTTTGGAGTAGACGGGGAGGTTTGATTGAGGTAAAGAGGTTCCTCTGGAACAGATCTCTGAGGGTCTTGGCTGCTTAAAAATTAACCAAACTCCTTTCCACTCCACAGTGACTTACATAAACTGAAGTCTCCAACCCAGGAAAACATAGATGGATATTTCAGGGGCAAGACCTTGCTGTTGGTTCAGCAGGCGTCCACCCAGAGCATGACTTACTCGGATAAGGACGAAAGAGAGAGCATCTTGCCCAACGGACGTAGCATCTCCCTCATGGACCTGCAGGATCCCCACCCCGCTCACAGCGACCACGCTTCCATGATGCACGACGTGCCTTTGCGCTTGGCCGGCAGCCAGCTCTCCATCACCCAAGTGGCAAACATCAAACAGCTGTGGGAGACTCAGAGCACGCCCCAAAGCGCTCCCCAGGTGAGGAGGCCGTTGCACCCAGCTTTGAACCAACAGGGCAGCCTCCAGCCTCTGTCATTCCAGAACCCGGTGTACCACCTCAACAACCCGCCCGCGCCGATGCCCAAGGCCTCCGTGGACTCCAGCCTGGAGAACCTGAGCACCGCCAGCTCCCGGAGCCGAAGCAACAGCGAAGACTTCAAGCTCAGCGGGCCCAGCAACAGCAGCATGGAGGACTTCACCAAGCGCAGCACGCAGAGCGAGGACTTCTCTAGGCGGCACACGGTCCCGGATAAGCACGTCCCCATCGCCTTGCCCCGCCAGAACAGCAGCAGCCAGGCACAGATCCGCAAAATGGACCAGGCTGGGTTAGGGGCCAGGGCCAAAGCGCCGCAGTCGCTGCCGCACAGCGCGTCCCTGCGCAGCACGGGCAGCATGTCGGCCGTGTCGGGGGCCGTGGTGACTGAGCCCATCCAGAACGGCAGCCGCTCCCGGCAGCAGTCCTCGTCCTCTAGGGAGAGCCCTGTCCCGAAGGTGAGGGCCATTCAGAGGCAGCAAACGCAGCAGGTAAGGAAAGTCTCCGCCCAGGCGTTTCGTGCTCTGGTATTCAACTGATCGCTGCACTGACCATCAAAGCTTTTTGGTGCAATGCTGCTGCCCAGGGCTGTGGTTGCCCCGTCCCTGGAGGTGCCTCAGGCTGTGGATGGACCCTGGGCAGCCTGAGCTGAGTGCAGCCAGCCCACAGGGTGATCTTTGAGGTCCCTTCCAACCTAAGCTATTCTGTGACCTAAATTGAGCTGAATCATACTGGCTGACAGCAGCGCTTAGCCTTGCTACTGGCCACAAATTGCCAACTTGTTACCCAGCAGACCTAGGTTACCTATTATTTTGGATGCTTTTGTACAGAAGCTTAACGAAAATGTTTTTCGTTTACTAAGGCAGCAGCACGCCTGCTGAAAGAAACAGCACTTGAACATTTCCCCAAATAATAAAGTAGCAGAAGCTTTGTTCTAAGTCACAGTTAAGATTGCCAGAGGTGAATGCATTTGCCCTGTGGTGCTAATTTAAAAGCATAGCTACCTAAAAAAAAGGAATAAACAAAGACTAAATATCCTGGAATGAAGTGCTGCCAAAATAATAAATAAGTAGAGGTGTCTTAAGTGTGGAGAGACTGCATGCATTTCACCGTGATGCACCAACCTACCACTGGCCCCAAATAAATCCTGCTTTTTCATTAATCGTCCCAAACTGTGAGTAATGCAAACACTTTGTGGAAAGGAGTGTTTACATGTACCAGTTCCTAATGTGTTTTATCAGTTGCTGGTAGGCAGCTGTAAATCAGGATTTTCTTGTCAGAAAGCCAGCATTCCCTTAACCTTAAAAAAAATTTCCTGCTGTGATTTGTTGTGTATGAAAAGTATTTGCTAGATCAGTGCAATGTTAAAGAGAAAAGGAAGTATCTAAATGCTTGATGCTACGGTGAGTGTAGGAAGTGTCTTGATTGTGGGTCAGAGGGAAGGTGGTTGGTTTCAGGAATGTCCTATAGCCTATGGCTAGGCAGGGAGAGGCTCACCAAGGAAACACCTGTGCTGTTCCTTGGGTTGAGTGTATTCTTCTGTGGTCAATGCAGGAGTAAAGACGTGGGGCTTTGATTTACCTGACCTGCTTTTGAAGGACATTTTAATGTCACACAGGACCTTCTATGAAGGATGCTGCTGCCCTTGTGCACATAGGCATGAGGGAGGAGTTCAGCTCCAGAAAGTCACGGTCACTGAGGCTGCGCTGTGCTGCCCATGCAGCCGCATCCCTGCTGGAGCAGAAGCACTGCTGCAGCCATGGTTGAGCAGGGGAAGCTTTGGGCTTGTAAGGCAAAGCTGGCAGAGGAACTCTGCTGCCAGCACAGGCTCCTGGGGGCTTTGCTGCTGTCCTTGCTGGCGTAGCTGTCTTGGCCAACTCCTCTGAACGGTGCAGTTTAAAGGTAGACAGTCTAACTAGTGCCTGGGAACCGAGAGCAACCAGGGCTCCAGAACTGAGGTACGAGATGAGAAGCACTGAATCACAAAGCAGAGGCTGCTATGCCAAGTTGCTCATACCAGAAACGTAATTACTCATTGTCTGAAGTGCTTGCGTTTGCGTCCTTCTTTTGAGTGTGTGTTTCACATTCAGGCATGGATGGGGTGACAGGTTAAGTGCATTGAGTGCAACTGAGCCTAGTGCAGAGATGGTAGGAAATGTGCAGGCCAGGAATGACTTCCCTCTGTCCTAAATAAATCCATTACCTGTCTTTGTTTAGCATCAGAGTGGTGTGTCTGCAGGTGCCTGTGTGCTCCATAGCTGCACCAATACCTGCAGCCATGCCTGGCTTCAGGGCAGGCTCCTCCCCATCCCTTGTAGCAACGTGCATCTGCTTATTCTTCCACTCTCCTTCCCATGCTAATTGTTGGCACTGGGTGCACCGGAGTACTTGCTGCTACTTTAGAGAAATCAATTTGTTCTTTCCTTCCCCACACCCCTGTGAAGTGCCTTGAAGTGTGCCAAAATGAGAGGCCAACATTTTATTTTATTTTTTTTTTTAATGCAAATTCCACTGCATCCTTTTAATTGCAAATCGTGTTGTGGAATTCTGTTCTTATTTAATAAAAGAAAGAGTAAAAAGAGACGTTGGGCATGTTCTTTCCAGGCATAGCTTTGTGGGCGTTATAATTATTAGACTCTGTTCTCCACAAGTCCCATTTGTTTCTGAATGCAGAGCGAGGCCCTTTGTTTGCTGGGAGAGGTCAGCTTTTGCCTTCCATTTCCATTTAGTAGGTAGGTGGGAACAGAAATGTCAGCGTGTTCCTCTGGGAGGGAGCAAGGAGGGGAATTGGTTCCTAGCAGGCATTTCTTTTTTTCTCCTGTAAATCATAAACCTTTAGCATCTCAAGTGCTCGCCATCCTCCTGTTCTTCATAAGCCCTCTGAATGTGGCTGCTGGAAGCTCACAGCTCCTCACTGAGACATTGACCTCTAAATGGCCATGCCACAGAGCAGCCCTCACTTTGTGCAACTGGAGGCAGCCTGCTTGGGCACAAAGTGAAGCCACAGATGGGGAAAAACTTGGTCTGTCACATTTCTCAAAATCCAGAGACAGTGTTGCTCTTTCAAGGGGTCGTTATGCTAATTTCTGGGCTTATAAACTTGTCTTTGTCCACGAGAACTGCATGGAATTTTGACCAAGCTTCTCCCGGCCGGATGGAGTTCAGGGTTTCTTTTTGCAGCTTCCTTTCCAGGTTCCCTTAGACAGCCCTCCTGGTAAGCACTGCTGGCCCTGGGACCCTTTTATGGCTGTGGCTGGGTGCGATGCTGCAGTAACCCTTGGAAATCTGAGAGGCATCCCTGTATTAATGGCACACCTCTTGGCACTTCTGAGTGCCACCACGCTGTCTCCCACCCAAATTCCTGCCTGCAGCTCCGCAGCCCTTTGCCAGACCCCGCCTGTCTGACCTGAGCCAGCTGCATACGGGGTTCATTGCTCTATTTTCTGCATTAAGAAGATCCTATTGAAAGTCTAGCAAAGGATGTGAATGGGATCTGGGAGTGAGAATTTTTCCAGAGAAGCTCACCTAGACAAAGAGGAATACATTTTCTCAAGTGTGTTGGTTTTAGAGAGATTTCAGGGAGGATGAAGTATCTCTGCAAGAGAGGTTTTGGGGCTGTGGAGGCTGACAGATCCATGGGCATTTTTCTCCTCCAAATAAACTATGTTAAGCTGATTTGGGTGGATTTCTTTGAAAAATGCTGACAGGTGTCCCTGCTGCAGGTCCAGTCGCCTGTGGACTCAGCCACAATGTCACCAGTGGAAAGGACAGCAGCGTGGGTCCTCAATAATGGGCAGTACGAGGAAGTCGAGGAGGACACAGAGCAGAACCCAGATGAAGCCAAGCATGCTGAAAAGGTACCTTTCATTCTGTATGGGCGGATGCAAGGGCTGCCAGCAGGTCCTGCCCATCCCAGAGCTGGGTGCAGAGCAGCTGACAGGTGCAGCCGTGCCAGTCATACCTTCAGAACCAACCAGGCTGTGTGGGCAAGGCTTAGTGCTGCACATGCTGTCACACTCTGAGGCACAGTGCCATGCTGAGGATGAGCATGCTTCCAGGCTGCAGCATATCAGGTGGCTGCACGTGGACATAGCTCAGGGCTCATAGATTACAGGCTGGTATTCAGCGTTTGCTTGCATCGTGAGTCACACTGCGTAAGTGCATTAGATCCTGCTCGAGTTATTATTTTGATGACCACATCATAGCTGCATTATACTGCTGGTTTTTTATGCTTGCGAAGTCTTTTAGTCATCGTGACATTCCATTTGAAAAAGAAACAACAACACGATTGTGAATCCCAACTGAGTATAGTTCAGGATTTGCAAAGTGATTGTGCATATCTCAGTTAAGCGCAGTCCTCCAGTAGATTCAGATTCACCAGCATTCACATTTTGTCCTGGGTTCTTCCTGAGGTGGACACCTGTCATTGAGATGGCATAGTATTTCTGCATTAATGCAGAAATGGTTATCCGATATTAAATGGAAGAACAAAACTTTAGCCTTGTGAGCAATATATGCTGCCTTCATCCTGGGACAAGTGGTTTCATGCCTTGGTCCCGAGGAATGCGCTGCTGGGGTGCTGCATTAGCCCAGTGTTTGACATTTCTGCTGTTAGCAGCATCTGTCTGGGAACTCCTTGGGTCTGGAGTGACTGGGGATGTTACCAGCCTGGACTGAGGAGCCATGTCAGAGCCATCTGATGCTTAGTTTGTGCATGATATCCTGCAATAGCATAACGCTGAATAGGAGCTTCCACTCTCCTTTGTCAGTGGCTGGCCACAGCTGTTTGCTTGTCATTTCGTTTACTTCCATGGCTGTGTTCTTAATGAAGAAAGCATCGGCCCTAAACAGCAGCAGCAAAGTATAACAATCTGATGTCTTCCTTTCCCCTTTTTGGCTGATCCTTCCCTTCTTTCTGCCTGCCTGCAGTACGAACAAGAGATAGCAAAACTGAAGGAACGCTTGAAAGTGTCGAGCCGCCGACTGGAGGAGTACGAGCGGCGGCTCCTGGTGCAGGAGCAGCAAATGCAGAAGCTGCTGATGGAGTACAAGTCCAGGCTGGAGGACAGCGAGGAGAGACTGCGCAGGCAACAGGAGGAGAAGGACAGCCAGATGAAAAGCATTATCAGCAGGTGAGGCTTGGGAGAGTTTGGAACTGTGTAGGGCAAGAAGCTCCCCTGTGCCTTATGTTCTCTTTGGCACTAAGGAAGGTAGAGCTGCATGGGTGGTTTGACATCTCTGGAGTGGTACTGCCCTGCCTTGGAAGTGAAAGAACTGAGATATGGACATGGAAACTCGCCTCAGGTTGCCAAGAGGGTGGAGGAATAGATTCAGGAATTTGTCATGCTGGTCTCTGCTGTACTTAGAACTGGTCTCTTTGCTTTGTTTGGAATCGATACTGAAGGCTACATTCTCCAAACAGTTGTGTTTTTGGCTGTGTCCGTTTTGCAAATACCAAGGTTAGCCAGTTGGGAGTATGAGATGGGTAACTAACCTTCCTAGAGTGCAGCAGAATTCTCTTCTTGCAGACCAGGACAATCAGAGAAGTCAAACCAAGAGTCCAGAGTACCTCAAACACTCTGGAATAATGCTGAACTGTCCTAATTTATAATTCTTTTTGTGCATCAGGCTTATGGCAGTTGAAGAGGAACTGAAGAAAGATCATGCAGAGATGCAAGCTGTCATCGACGCAAAGCAGAAAATTATTGATGCACAGGTAAGGAGCTCAGGATCCCCAAGAGCTAAGAGTTCTGTGCATAGAACCCATTATTTTCTCCTATCGTCTTGCCCCAACGTTGTTATCTAGCTCCCAAGCCAGTACTGGCTCGTGGTGTTGCACATGTGACCTACTGCCTTCTAGGAGAGTTGTGTTTTTTAATTAATGCAGACTGCACTGTCTGACTCTGGCTTTTGAGAAAGCCTGGCAACAAATTGCAGGACTGACTGCTTCTCCAAAATCTTTTCTGTTTTTATGAGATCCCAGGGGGGCAAAGGAATAGTGGTGCATTGTGTAGACATCGTTCCAAGTGTGGGCCTGGGAACTCTGGAGAAGCTGTGCTTCATACCAGCATAGTTGGATTGCCATGTGCATGCATCTCAGCTATGTGAGCTAAAAGCACGGCTTTGAACGTTCCTGTGAAGACAAGAGAATGCTTGCCATGGAGCATTGCCCAACGTAACCCCATATGTGGCATTTCACCCCATCCGACTGTCTGCGTCAGTCTTGGAGAAATGCCCCCTCTGCCACAAACTGCAGTGCTTGTCTCAGTCGACACGAGTTAGCTTTGGGACGTCGTGGGCAATGCATGTGGGTGTATCGTGTGGGATCATTTCAGCTTTTCTTCTGTGTCTGTGCTGATCCCAGAGAGCAAAGCTTGTCCAACAGAACCCGAGACTGGTTTGGTATCTGCCTGCCACGCTGTGTTTGGAGGATGTCTTTCCTGCTCCTGGGTTTTTCAGTAGTCTCAACTATAAACTTTATGAATAGATAATCTTTCAAAATTGCCTTATTTCAGGAATAACCCCAATTGTTCCAGGAAGTTGTTTCCCTCAGTTGAACGCTGTTAAAGCTAGATTCAGAACAGGTCCACCAGAGGACCCCACATGTTTGCTGAGTAGCATAGCAATCCATCTAAGTCACATCTGGAAGATTTTCTCATAGTCTGTGATTCCCTTGGTACGGGGATCTAGCAGGGATCAGAAGAGAAGAGTTCTTTATCATGTGCAGTTTGTGGAATGGAGTTGGAACCTGGCTTATCACATCTGTTTGAAGAGAGGTTGCTGCAAGTAAACCTGGGTTTCTTGTGCTTAATGACACGACCACAAGATGCCTTTCAGGATTTAGCTCTTTAGCGTTCAGGTGCAGCACCCAACACAACCCAGAGCACAAGGGCAGCCCTGTCCTCAGCACTGTTCACACCAGCTCTGGGCAGTGCCTGCTGTGCACAGCAGTGCCAGAGGCCCTCCAGGCTGACTGAGAGCCCCCACTGAGCAGAGGTTTGGCAGCACCCTCCTTGGAGCTGCAAAGGGTATTAGCCCAGTTGCTATTGCAAGTGACATCTTCGCTGTGTTGAATTACAGGTCATTAATGGGAATGAGATAATTCAAACAGGCAAGTAAACCCAATCAGTTCTCTAGCTGAGCAGCACCCAGTCCTGGCCCAGTGCACTGACCTCCTACCCATTCCAGCTCCTCCCACTCCCTGTGCCTGATTCCTGAGTGTTAGATGTGTTGGATAGGTTGTGTTTTCCTTCGAGTCAGAGGATGCCTTTACTCACTGAGCTCCTTTTCCAAATGTAGGTTGCCTACAGACTGGTACAGAGAGCACTCACCAGTGCCAGAAAATCACCAGCCTTTCACTTTTAACAATCTGTAAAGACACTCCTGAGGAAGAAATTTTGATTTTGAAGTACATACTCCAGGTGCTTACTGGAATAACATATATATTGGAAATTTAGTCCGAGGAGAAGTTTTAACTTGCTGAAGAACACATCTCTGCAAAGGCAGCTGTTTTTTTCACAGGATTTATTTTGGCATGGTGAAAAGGTTAAGGCCCTCATCGCCTCCATGCCATTGCTCCCAGCTCAGGAGAAGCAGCAGGGTGCTGGGGTGGGCTGCAGCCTGCCTTCCTGTTTATTGACTTCTGCCTCCTCCTCCATTTGCTCTGCAGTACAGAGATTGGTCTCTCCAGGGCTGCAGTGTAAGCAGTAGTTACGTTCTGCTTTGTTTTTGCACCCAACCATTCACCCCTGTGGGGAGGCCCCTTGAGAAAAGCAGGCACGATGCTGGGATGACAATCTCAAGGGGCTGTCTGTAGCACCTACATCCCCTCAGCCGTTTGCCTGAACTGTCCCTTAATGTTTGTGCCTCCTGTACATCATTTTCCTTCCATTTTGTTTCTCAATGGGCTGGACAGAGAAGAGTTCCTACATGCTACTTTTTTCATTCAAGTAAGTTAGTCATTTTTCCTTCTCAGAATGAAAAACGCAGTCGGCTGGTAGCATGGACAGCATGTGGGCCTGCTGCCATCTCTGCTGCTGCTCTGTGTGGTTGCATTTTTAAATTTATTTTTTTAGAGAAGATGAAAACTGCCATTTCTAATTGCACCAGCAGCTCTTTAGCTTGTCCCTTTAGTGCTGCATCCCACTGCATCTAATCTAGGCTGGGTTTTGCCGATGAGTTTTTAGGGTTTCTTCTGATAAATTCAGTATATGTCCTTCAGCTCTGTGACTCCTCTTGCTAAAGGCAGAGGGTGGAAGAACCAAAACTGGGATGTGGGAACCCAGAATTGAGTAGAGCCCGGGAGCCGCTCCGAGCTGGAATGGGTCTAGGAGCAGTGTGTGTTCAGTGTTTGTTCTTTGTGTTCTGTCCATGGCATCTCCCCCTCCACCCACACTGCCCTCTTTCTCCTTCACCTCAAGTAACCCCTTAGTTGTAGCTTTTGGCTGCTTCTCTGTGTTGCTATTGCACCCTCACTCCTGCTGATGACTGCAGGCTGCCATCATTTGCTTTTTGTCTTTTTTTTTTTCCATTTAATTTCAAACATACCATCGGTTTATTCTGAGCACACTCCATCCCAACGACAGAGACGATGGCCATTAGATACCACCCGCACTTTTCTCTGCCGGATGAAACCACCACTTTTATTTTCTGCTGCCTGTTTCTGTTTTTTCTAACCCATTAAAAGGAAATATTGGCTATTGTTATTAACGCCAGCACCCGTGCCCCCCTTCTCCCCCTTCCATGGCAAAACGCTGCATTTCCATCTGCCTCGGCTGGAGGCTGTCTGGAGAGAGCTCACCACGTAACTCCGACTCACCATCACTTCCTCCATCATGCCTAAGGCCAGGAGGGCCCGACGGGCACAGCCCGCGAGGCCACGCCACCCCAAGAAAACAGAAAGAGGCAGACATCCCATCATACCACAGAACGTTAGCTGAGCTGCCTCGGCCTAGAAATCATCCGGACACACTGTCTCGGCCCCAGGTCCTGGAAAAGGCCCGTAACGCAGGTTGTGGGGCAAAGGCTGTTTGTTTGTGAGCTCTGACACTGTTGGCTGTTTGTTGCAGGAGAAGCGGATCGTGTCCCTGGACTCTGCCAACACGCGGCTGATGAGTGCCCTGACGCAAGTGAAGGAGCGCTACAGCATGCAAGTCCGCAATGGCATCTCGCCCACCAACCCCACCAAGCTTTCCATCACGGAGAATGGTGAATTCAAGAACAGCAGCTGCTAACTGGGCAGACGCTGCCAGCCATCTTCCCAGGAGAAGGGCAGGAGGGAGCGGACTCGAGAAACTCCACCGACGGCCCCTCTTCCCCGCCAGGTTTACATGTTGCTGCTAATAAAAAGAAAATAAGAAAGAACTCTGAACGGTGGGCTTTAATTCCCCACTCGAGGCCAGGAGAATCGGGCTCCCAAGAGCAAGTCCTTCCATATCACTGTGTAAATAGAGGGAGCTCTGGGTCATGTACAGAAAACGCCGATGTAATATACCAAAAGGAAGTGAATACTGTAGATTTTTTTTAATTATTGCTATTTTTATTATTTTTTTTTTTCCTCTTGTTGAAAGCACTGCAGTCCTTGGAGAAGGAAGAGGGGAGTGTGAGTGCATGTGTGTCGTGGGTGAGAGAGCTGAGCTGTGGGTTACATTAGATAGCAGCTGTATATATCAGGCTGACTGATGTAAGTGCATGAATGGAGTGAAATAGCAGTGAAACGAATTCTGTAACAAAACTCATCCTCTGATTTTATCCCTCTCTTCTCTAGTTGTCCTTTATCCGAATGCCAACTCAATAGCAAATGTTTTAGCAAGAAAATTGGCTCTTGCTGGCTCCTGTACCCGATTTTGGTGGGATTCCAGCAAAAACCGAAATTCTGAACAAGGCAAAATCTAGGAGCAGTGACCCTGTCTCCTTGCTTTTGCACGCAGTCAAGCTTCCCAGCAAACAGGCAGGGGGAATCTGCAGTTTTCAAGGTAGGATTCTTTTTCCCCTCGTTGTAATGCAATTTGTATTTTCTGTTTTGGGAATTTACAGACCTGTAAATACTTTTTATTTTTTTATTTTTTTTTTAATTTCAATCCAGTCTTTACTTTGTGCACCATGCAGTGACACCCTGAGTTATTCCCTGCACTCCATCAGGAGCAATCAGGTCAATGTTCTGAGGAAAGGGCTAACCAAAGGGCGCCCGTGCCCAGCCACTACAGTTCTGTATGCAAAACTTCAGTTTTCCTGGCAGATCTCTTCAACTCTGTCCTGTTCACTTTCACTGTTTCAGTCACCAGCTTAGCTAGTTTAGTTCCAGATAAAGGCAAGAGCTTCCATTTCCACTGAAATTTGCCTTTCTCTGGATGTTTTTAAGGGTTTTGTTTTGAAGTTTTTTACACTCTTATTTTTCATAAGGAATTTTGACTTAGCTTTCATCTCTCATTATTTTCAATTGCATTTCTTAGAAGCATATTTACAGGCTGTATGTCAGTGTGTGTCATTACAAGTACAAAGTGACCTTCTCGTGGCAGATTGTCAGCTGATAAAAGATGAACAACAAATGGCACAGTATTGTCAGTTCTCATGATTTCATCATACGCCCCAATACTTAGTTTGAGGTCCTCCTAAAAGACTCTGAAGTCAAGAGGTGTGTGACTCTTCGCTTCCACTTGTTGATAAACATTTGTAGCCCCTAATCTCTGAAGATAAATACCATTTTTGCAACAGCAGTCTTTGAATTAGATGGGTATGCTAATAACGAGTGCGATTCACCATTCAAACAAGTTATGGAAAGTGGAAAAGTTGATGTTGGAAGCACACAAGTGTGCCCTGGGTTATGTCTAGCAAAAAGGAACAAGCCAGTGAGATGAATGTGGGGGTACCTGCCTGAAATTGTGTAGCCTGGGACAAGGAGGAGGTCAGAGCTGATTATCCTTCCTGGCCTCAGTTTATGATTCTCTAGAATTGTACTACATTAAAAATGTAGAGGTTTCTAAATCAGTTCCATAACTGCTTGAGATCGGGCCCGTGTTGCCCTGAACATGAAGGACTGGCAATACAGAGGCTTCAAATTCAGTGTTCGTCGTGGAGTTTGTTTGTTGTTTGCAAATAAATTAATCTCTGTGGGCAAACTTCAGTTTGTAACACAGAACGTTAACTGTTCTACCTTGGTTGTGGTGAGTTGAGATGCTTAAGTTAAACACTGTCATACAAGTATGTTACATTTCTAACCATGGGTAAAGAGAGACCACATCCCGTGCAATGTAGGAAGAAAAATGCTGTCACTTACATCTGAAGGAGACCTGTCTGCAGTGAGTTGGGGTTTATGCTCAGTGCTCAGCTCTTTCCAATCAAAGCCTTTCTCTGGCTGCCGAATGTGACTTGGTCCTACAGGCCCAACAGCATCCTTGTCTGCTTCTTGGTGCTCAGTAGTGATTTCAGTACTTTCAGAACTGTCTTCCCTCTCTGGGTCACCACTGACTCTGATTTGATCTTCCAAGCGTGCCCTTCCATTCCTTCTCCTTTTCTTACTCCTCTGTGCATCACAGCCATAGGCATTCTATCCAGTGTCTTGTGAGTAGCCCTTTTACAAGAGCAACCCCTTTTTTAATTGAGTATTTGTATGTGATTTGCATCTCCCCTTTGCTGTGTGCTGTAATTTCACAGCTGTGTCCTGGAAAGTTTGTTCCCAAAAGTAGCCTTTGCAGGTGGGCATGTGCATTGCTCATTTAACTTGCAGTGCAGACTACAGGGGTGCTCTGTGACTGAGACAGAAGAGCAAGAAGTCATGTAAATGCATTGACTAGAGCAAGGCAGAAACAGGTATGTCATTCTGACAGCATTTGTCTAACATGAATTTGAGAAATCCATTGCAGCAGAACTCCCCAGCTTTCCAGTCTTTCATCAGTGATTGCTGCTGAACTGTATGGTTCAGTGCTGTAGACTCCAAGGAGTCCACTTTGGTATCTGCAGAGAAATGCAATAGGGGCAACATTTGAGTCCTGGTTTCTATAGAGGGGAAATAATACCTGTTGATACATGAGCTATTTGGGGTGTATCATTCTGAATAATGTACCTTCTTGTGTGCATTTCTTAAGCTTATGGACTGGGAAGAGCTGCTGTTCTGAAAGAATGTGACCCATGGTACCATCCTCACAGCTTGATGCTATTCGATTCTATTTCAATTTCTACCCCAAAGTGCAAAATGTACTCCTCCATCTCCTTGTACAGAGGAGAAGCTGCCCGTTGACCCAAAAGGGGGTGAAGGTTGTGGACTCACAATGTTGCAAGACTAAAATTGATGAGCTGCAGTACAAAATGTTATGTTTCTGAGTTCTGCAGGCAACTGTCTCTCCTAATTTGTCACCAAGCAGCTTTCTAGAGAAATTTTAAGCTACTTTAAGCTGACAGTATGTGAAAATGCCAGCTTCTGTTCCGTCCAGTCTGATAAAATTCAAGTGGTACTGAACCACGTGGCAGCCAAAAAGCTCTGTCTCTTTTGGAACAAGAACCCCAGCTGGGCCCCATCTCATTCTTTCTATGACTAACAGCCAGTGGGTCCCTGCAGCAATGAGTGAGAAGGCAAACAGTGGAAAAATGTGATGATAAGCATTATAGACTGTGGTTCATACATCCAGCAAATTGATCAGGCTTTGCTAATGCTATTGCTAGCAACTGCTGCTGTCATTTAGAAACAGCTGAAGTAATAAAATGTAATCAGCTGTCAGAGTAACACTCCTGTATTTCTAGGTGTGGGGCAGGAAAGCTCCCCATCTCAGTCCTTGTTGGCCGTCACTCATTGCTGTTCTAGGACACTTCCCAGGCCACAGAGCCTTCCACAGAGCCACTCACAGAGCAAGCACAGCCACGTCCTGTGAATGCCCATTCTTTGCAGCTCAAGGAGTTCTCACCTTTTTGTAAGGGAAATAGGCAGATTTCACATCCAGAAGTACCAGCTGTGATATCCCTGGTGTGCTGGAAATGGGCAGCTACATGTCAAAGCACAGATTCACACAGCTCCACTTCTTACAGCTGTCATTTGCAGTGGAATAAATCTAAGCATGAGATCCAGAGGGATGTGTATGCTCCTAGTTAGAGAATATGAAGTGTGTCAATCATAAATTCTGTATCCATCCATCAGAGAAATGGATTTTACTCTCTGTTCTTGCAGTTGCTTTGGGTTGGCTTAGGCTTTTTTTATTTTCATATATTAATTTCATGTTTTAACGCTTTCTTTAACCACCAGCTTTTTAACTTCATCTGCAAACTCAATGATTGAAGTCAGTCGGTTTTACAGCAGTGCCTGTGGAGTGTGCCAGCAGTGTCTGTGTGCTCAGATTGCCGTGTATGTATGAATTCTGCTTGTGTTCTGCAAAAATGTCTGTGTCGTTTCTGGAGAACAAGTCCTGTCCAAGTTGAACCATTAAGTGTAAATAATAATAAAATCTTGCATTAGTGTGGTCAGCCACAGGTATCCAGCTGAGCATGACAGAGCAAAAGGGTTAAATTTAGGCTGATGCTCTTAGGTGTTTCCTTCTCTACAGTCAGCTGGCTCCCAGGAGAGAGAGCTTATCATTGCAGGTCATGGCTGCCAGGAATCCTACCTGTAAAAATAGATTTTCTGTCTCAAGGGCCTTAATAAGAGTGTTATTACACAGAACTGTTTTGCAATGATAGCTCTAAATAATTTATTTTTTATTTCGACAAAGTACACCTTAAGAAGTAATAAACTTGTTTTTTCAAGCCGTATTTTTATGCTAGTAGCACTGGACTGTTTGGTCTCTGAGATCCATTTCTGCATTTCATTGCCTGGGTTTGTTCTAAAGAAGATTTATTTTTGTTCTGTGAATAATTTTTGAAGGTTCTTGTAATATGTACAGATATAGATACATTTGAGGTCTTTTATTGCTATTCCTACAAAGAATACAAATAAACTTTAACTTTAAACACTTTGGACTCAGTAAACATGTGCTGCTTTCAAGTTCTGCTCTTTGTGTGCCACCCACTGGTGCTGCAGAGGGAGAGAGTGACAGGCTGTGGAGAGATGGAGAATCACTCTGCTTCTCTGGGGCAGGGTTTTTGTGTGTAATAGGAAGCAATGAAAAGAGTTACCTGGAATTAATTAACGTGTTTCTGCCTCTCCTGGCAATGCGAATGTGATCAGCCCTATTTCTTTTCTTGCTCAATTCCTGTTTTCCAGGTTGTCGTGCACCAGCCCAGAGCTGCAGGTATACAGAGGAATGTTTAGTCCCAGGTTCATGTCAGGTGCTGGATTTATCCTTTTATTTGTACGTGAAATTTTGTTACAGTAAGAGAAAAAAAGACCATTATTGAATGTAAAATCTGCAAATCTATTATTGCTAATAATGTTTAATGGTTTTTTTTACATGCTGCTCTGTTTTTCCATAGCTTTGCAGCCTGCAAAACGCACACAGCCAACTTCAGTCTGCTCCTGTCTACCTCCACCCTGGCTCTGCACTTTGTTCCATTTGAGTCCCCTACATGTTCTGCCTTGTTCTTGCTTAGGCTGTAAGTTTTTCATGCCAAGGGTTGTCTCCTGCATGTTGGTACAGAACCCAAGCATGCTTCTGGGCATGAGGGCAGCACAAACAACATCGCTGAAGAAGATGCATCCGTAAATTCCCACACCCATGTGCTGTCCATGTTGTCAGCACTCACCCAGGAGTTTCCTGCTTTCCTGTGCCCATTCCAAGCAGTGCCCACAGGGGAAGGCAGGTCCAGCTGCCAAGACGTGGACAGACAGAGGCCCGTGAGACAAGGGGTAAGATGGGATGTAGACTTGGTGTGGGGCTGTCATTCAGTATTGTGCTTACTGTTGTGGTTTTGGGATGGGGGAGCTGAAAATCTAACTGGGAGAGGGATGAGCAGGGAAAGGCAGGGCTAGGAGGAGGGAGGAGGCAGCATGAGGGTGTGCTGGGTGAAGCAGGGGGAGGAAGCTGAAGGAAAGCAGGAGCACTGTACAAAGAGTTGGGATGGCACTAGGAAAATGCAACCAAAGCTTTAGGAAGTCCAGGCTTTTCTGTGTCTGTCCCAAAGCAACTGAGAGAAGTGTTACATCCTTCTTTGTGCATCAGATTCTGATTTGCCATGGTTGTACTCCATGTTTCCACTGTGCAAATCTCCCTTATGTAATTGTGCAAATTCTTCGCTCATTTCTAGATGTTCTGGACAACACGTGTGGGGTTCTGCAGCACTCCTGTAGTTCACCTGCTCCAGTTGGGAGATTCTTCTGAAGAAACATCCCCCTAAGCCTCCTCCTGCCTGAAGGATGCAAGTGTGAAACCTCTGATGATGATTTCTTATGTGCAAGAATGTGTGCTGCATTTGGCATAAAGTACATAAGTAAGCAGCAGCTGCTGTTTAAATCCATTAGCAGGTGGAATACCAATTTGCTTACGCTGAGATAATTAGTCTCATGAGAAGAGAGTCCTTACTCTTACTACAACTCATCTCGCATTGCCATCCTTCACCTTTCTCATAGTCCCACAGATTAAATGTCCTCATGTCTCCAGAAGGTGTATTAAATTCCTGCTTTTTGCTCTTCAAGGTGGATCAAATAGCTTGCTTGTAGACATGAAGCCTGGCTCCCCTCAGTTCTTCTTGCAGGAGAATGAATACCTTGTCTGTACTAAGCTCCATGGGAACATGTAATCTGCTGATGCAACTGGAAATGTGAGTTCTGTGGACCTGAACCCATTTTCCAGTATACTGAGTCAGCCCAGCTCAACAGCAGAGCAGCTTTGCTGAAGGAGAGAAATTACTATCAGTACTGCAGGCTCCAGTGTAGCTGACAGGAGCAGGGCCCTCAAGATAGAGGTTCTCCACACCTCTAGGTTCTTCTAGCTTTGTTGTATGACCCTGAGGACAGTCACCTTAATAATGGGGAGAAAGGGATCTTGGGGGACAAATGCCTGCTGTTGGCACTGTCAGTGAAGAATGATGATGACAGAAGCTAATGCAGAATAAACATGAGCTGTACAGAGATGAATGATGCTTCTCTTTCCTTCTGTCCGCTCTCCTGGTTTCTGCTTGCAGCAGGATACAGATGTTGAGAGCAGTTCTTACTTGCTTGGCAAGCAGGAAGTCCTGCATGCAGTGAAGGAGAAGGAGCTACAGCTAAATGGTAGCTGCATTTATTCATCCTGGACCCTACCTGAAAACAGTTTGTGCATTGTTACTGTAGGAGTGGCTGTTATGTTGATGGGAGGGATGTTGTGCCTCCCTAAGCCCACTACTCTTTTATATTCTCCCAGTCTTTAGAATCACATGGGATAAAATCAATTTTTGGAATTATGGACCTGTTTACAAACAGATAACGCTAATGCATGTAATCAAACAGTTGCTGAGAAGTCACACAGCTCGTGACATCTCCTGATCTGGAACACAGTGCTAGGGGAAGGAGGGAAGATTTGCTGGCTGCTGTTTTCTCTTTCTTAGAGGGTGAGACTTCCTGCTGGAGCCCCAGGCACTGCTCCCCTGCTTGGCAGCTGGCTGGGCTGACATCCTGTGCGCATTCAGCAGCTGACTTCTGTGCACAAAGTCAATTTGCAGAGCCAGCGTTGTCTCTATAAGGAGGAACTGTCCTTACAGGGGACACTAGCCAGGAATGTCTGGTTAAAAAGCTGCTTTGTAAAGGCTTTTTAAAGGTGATGGGTGGATTTCAGTTCTCTTTTGTCAGGGAATTCTGCTTCCAACTTCACTGGAATAGCTGGGAGCACCAGCAGCATCCCCTTTGGCCCCACAGTGCACATTAACTTGTGCCTCCGAACATGCGTGCCTTTTTTCCCTTTATCTCACGTGTGGTTAAACAGTCCGTGTTCACTGTTCAAAGCTTTGCTCTCCAGTAAAATCTCAGCATGTGCTGGTTCCTTTAACACTTTCAAAGGACTCTCTTCAGGACTCCCCTGAAGGGAAAGGCAATGAAAGAGGAGAACTGGTATCCTTTTTCCTGTTAGCACCAGAAACCACCACAAACTGCTGTTTTATGTTGCTGGATGTTTTTTAGGCTCAGGAATCGTTGAAGAACTCGGATCCGATCGAAACTCTTATAACTGGAATTAAGTGAAGCGCTGTCTTTCAGATTTTTCTCTATCACTGGGAAACTGTGAATGGTAGTTCCCTGCTATGCCAAGATCTGTGCTTTACAGGGCTGTGTTTAAAAAGTCTTTGCTCCAGCAACCAATAAAGCTAGAAAATCTTATAAAGTATGCAGCATCTCTTTTGGGGTTGATTGAAGGGCAGAGAAATTGCTACTCCCTCAATAACATGGGTGGCTTTTTGTGGGCTTTTTTCTTTTCTTGAAAGAAATCCATTCCCTGTGGGCAGATTCCAGATCGTGGCTTTGGCAAAATACGGAGCTGAAAAAGGAAAGTCCATCTGCCCCAACTGCTGACTTGACAACTGTGATGCTGGAGTAAGCTGCCTTCCTAAAATGGAGAGATAGAAGGAGGCAACGTGCTGGGTCCCTTTTGCCGTTCAATACTGCGTGCACAGGAATGCTCTGTTCAATCACAGCTGACGTGTTTTTATGAGACTTCTGCCAATGCGTTGGTGGTCTAACAGCTGCCAGGAAATTTTCCTGAAGGGCTAGATTGTGTTTTTTTGCCATAATGACTGTCCCCTAGAGAGTTAGCATAATATCACAAACGTTAATGCTCCCACCTGTATGCAAAGCATTTCCTGCTCTGGTTAAGTGACAGAAGCTGAGTGTTAGCAGAGCTCCTGTGTTCGGAGCATGAGGAGTGAGCATCAGTTATCCCAGAGATGAGAAATCCTGGGTTAAAAGCCATTTAAGGTTACATTGCTGGCATTAGCTTTTCAAGTGCAGTCAGAAACTACTAACATTATCTCATTAGCCACTAATTGCTGGGACCCTGAATGTAAATTACAATCATTCCTAAAAGGAGCTGGGTGGCAGTCCCAGCTCCAGGCATGGCTTTGCCTGGGTAACAAACAGGATTTTCAAAGGATTTCAAGAATAGAAATGAGACTGCACCCAGAGGAGCCATTGTGTTGCTATGCTGATACAGATTTATTCTCTCTAACTGGGACAAGCCTGTGGGATATATGTCATTCTCTCATACATGCCTTCCTGCTTTGGGTTTCTTTTTCCCTTTTTAGCCCTTTTCTTATCCTAAACAATTAAAATGGCTTTTGCTTCAATTATGTGATTTGTAATTTGGCATAAAGGTAGTAGGGCTGACTGTGGGATTATCAGGCCGTCAGCAAATCAGTACTTTGGATTCAGACCCCACCAACACAAAGCGGGATGCAATGAAATAGTTTGAAATTTTATATTGACAATGAAGATTTTATACCATCCAGTAGGACGGTTGCAGATAACTGTGGGCACATGCAGGATGGGCTTGGTGATAAGGGCAGCTCAAGGGTAGACTCATCCAAATGGCAGCTTGCAGGTTTCACATCAGCTGATCGTGAACGTGGAGGAGTCCAACAATGTTACATCTGCTCTACTTACAGCTGGCCCAGCGCAGTTCGTGGCAAGCTGGCTGCCCTTCTCAAGGGAAAGGTCACCCCAGCATCTGCAGGGAGGAAATCTTGGACCTATGATTTCAGCCTAGCTGTGGTTCCTCCTTGGGAAGGTTGGCATTATCATCACTAAGACTGCACCAGCTTCTGCAATGTTTCATTTAGTTTTGGTCTCTAAATACTTAAATAATGATGGCTGTCTGAGTACACACTGTACTGGTACCAGGCTATGTGGCTGTTCTTTTCTGATTTTTCCAGGTTCCAACTGCATTTTTTTGGCTTAGAAGAGCCACATCTATCCAAAGGGCTCCTTCTAGAATGAGTTTTGAATGAATTTGATAAATGAATCCTACACATGACAGGAACATGCTCATTGCTACAAGTGTTCCTTTAACCACTGCTCCCTTATCAGCACGAAAAACAGGTATGTTGAGTATCTTGGGTAAACACACTTGTGCAGAAGCTACAGGAGTACAAGTGTTATCAGCAAGCTGGTTCAGGGAAAACATTTGCAGTGCAGTATGCTAGGAATTGCTGTCAGTAATGCTCATCTTTCCCGAAAGCCTCAGGCCATTTCTGCTAATTTACTCCCATCCTCTCTTTGACAATATCGAGATATGTCATTGTGACAAAGTCCACACAGACTTCCCACACAAGTTGTCCACTAATTTATGTCTCACTGAAGTGCTGGGAACACAGAAAGCAGACAAAGCAGATGCTGACTTGGTAAATAGCAAATCTCTCACTTGGCTAGTCTAAAATGCTTTTATCTGATAGAATTGATATTTATTAGGGAAAATAGCTAGTGATTAATAGCTATACAATAGTACACTGTAAATAAATAGCTTAAAATGAAGAGTGCATGCACAGCAATAGCAACCAGCTTTCCTCATTTCAACATAGGTGAGTCCTAATCTGGACAAAACATGCTGGGATTTTCAGTCCTTGTTCACATGGACAGCAAAGTAAACCCACAGCAGCAGGTTTTTGTTGAAAAGTCCATCCAGTAGGAACTGTGGTGAAGGATAGATGTTAGGCTGTCAAACAGCTGCCATATAATGTCGTGTTTTTCATTCGTTCTGAATTTGGGCAAGACTCAAGACAGGCTCTCTGGGAATCAACACATACCTGATACCCAAACTGACCTCCTTTCTCACATCCTTTCCTCCAACTTGAAATCTATTCCCAAGCTCTTTAATGATGTTTGAGGAGATATCCTCCAAATAAGGAAAATGGAAGATGGTGAACTGTTAGGGAAAAGATGCAAAGAAATGTAGATCCTAAGTGATACATTTCAAAATTGAACAAATAAAAAAACTTGTTAGTGGATCTTCTCAAAAAGAGGAAGAAAGTGTAAGAAAAAAACAGAGTAGGTATCTTGTGAAGAAGAAAAATTTTCTTGCTCTTTGGAGGTGAAGGAAAGTGATAACCACAGAAGATCACATTCCCAGTCCTGAAGTTCAGACAGAATTGAGGTGTAATAAAACTCTGCACTGCTACAGGCAGCAAGGAAAGCATCAGGAATCTTTAATCTCTGCTTCATATCAGCAAGGAGGCATTCTGAGCAGACCTGAAAACTGGGAAAATGGATGAAATAGCTGCTCTCTGGCACAGGCACACTTGCTGGGCTGGAGAGTTGACCAACATGTGTAATAGCATTTGTCCCAGGAGTGCAACCTACTGCCTTGTACTGGGTCTCTGGAACTCAGGAAAAAGTTTTCAAGACGTGAGAGGTAGAATAGATGGTAATACTTGAATCTGTAGCCTCCAGGCACTGTATTTCTGAAGGTTTATTGTGTTCTTTTACACGTATCCTCATTTCCTGTGGCACGTTTCCAACCCAACAAATGAGTTAAGGATCAAACACTCTCAGTAAAAACTGTGTTTCCGTGGATGGGGAGTGGCTACATCTCTTGTTAGGAAGTTGGGGTCTTTCCATGTAAGAGAGATGCAGTAGATCTATCTAGCAGAGCTTTGGACAAATATGCGATAACCTGGAATGCTATTGCTAAAAACGAAGATCAGAAGGTTCTCCCAGATTGCAAGGTAAGAGTTGTCTGGAAAGGGAAATAGTTGATTGTGCTGAAACGTGATCTGCAGTTCTGCAATTTTGTTTGATGTTTCTTCTGACCTCGGTCCAAACAGCATACGTGCTAATTTGGGAGCCATCTTCAAACACACAAGGCTCAGAATATCTTGCAAAGTTAACTGAGTGGCTTTAAAGTCTGGGATGAAAAGAACAATGGCTCAAGTGGGAAAAAGGAAGGAAACCATTAAAAGCAGATATGGAATGAAGAATCTAATTGGGCTTGCGTGTTGTAATTCACTGCATAGAAATGTGTGATGGAATCTGCCTTGGCCTATCAGCTAGACAAACAGTGGGCTTAGCAATCAATGTTGTTCTGTTTGCAACCATGCAAACCGTTCTGGAGCCATGGGGACACTGAGCAATTTGCATCTCCTTTGCAGGGATGGAAGTAACTTGTAACCCATATCAGGTATTTTAGCCTATCCCACATGATTAAAGTAAACAGAAATGCTAAGAAGAATGGGAGCTGTGTTGTCATGTGGGCTGAGTTATTTACTCGCTGGAAACAAGGCTTGAAGAGAGATTGTTTTTGTACCACCTTGGGCAATATCTTGGAGGGTGCTAATTGTCTGGGGAATGATCATCAGCTTATTTCAGTGAGTTACAGTGCACCATCCTGGGAAGACTGGCTTCTGCAGCTCAATCCAAAGTGTGTACTGGGCAAGCATCTCAAAAACAATCCCGAATTAAGTTTATCTGCATCTGAAGATTTCAAAAGTATCTTCCTAGCAGAGACTTTGTGGGCCTACCATTATGCTGAGCTACAACTTAATGCCTTCCACGTAGGACTTTGCTATATTCACCGTCTCTCTCCTGATGTACCCGCTTTGCCAGGAACAGAAAATCAGCACAGTAGCAAAACTTGCTCATGAATGCATTCTGCAAACTGCAGAGGTGAGAAATTAGGTAAAATGTGCACTTTCCTGATTCCCAGCCTTTCCTACCAGCCTCTTTCCTGATGCGCACATCTCTGGAGTCAGAAGAGCCCCCTGCAGAGGTGAATGCCAATGACAATAGTGCTATCAAATCCCCGGAGCTGAGCTCTGACTGAAGCATTAGTGGCTTTAAAGCACAAAATTATCATAGTCATCAGAGCATGAAGATTTCTGAGATGATGTGGATAAATCCAAAGGGTCCTTGCAGTCTGGCACAGAGCTTCAGCCATAATGAGCTGAAGCCCCAGTTACATTTAATTCAATAGAAAGTTAGAGAAAGCTGTAATGTTCTCTCTAGAACAATAAAAGCATTTCTGTCTGCTTATGTAGTCTTCCCATTTCCAGAGCAAAGTAAGTTGGTAAGGAGCTTTAACAAACTTCATTGCTCTGTTTTACAGTAGGAGAAACTGAGTGAAGGAGACCTGCCCAGTGCTGCACAGCAAGTCAGTATTTCCTGACTCCTTCATTGGCTCTGTGCCTCATCCGTGTTCCCAAACATCCCAGCTACAACCTAATGTCCTTCTGTGATAGAAGCTGTGGCCTGGTCCAAGGCTTATTTCCAGAAGTGGTGCTCTGATTGTGATGGGTATCACACTGAGTAATGCAGTAACCTGGAAACAGCAGCCATTGTCCCATCTTCTTGCCATGTTTTTAGAGTGCATAGTCTCAGCCTCTGTACTTTACAGATAATTCAGGCAGGATATAGAGAGCCTGTAACCGTGGAAGATTTCGAATGATTACCTTTTGTTTGCTCTTAATGCATGAATCCGCAAAATAGGGCAAAAAAGTCTGAGACGTTTATTCCTTTTACCCAAGGCAAAATGTAAATGTTCAACTTCCCAGTGCAAATCTAGCTTAATAACTTTTCCAGATAATAAAATGGTTTCAAATTTACAAGATCTTAGTGGGGACTGTATCAGTTTTATGCTCAGCTTATGATTCAGTATTGGCTGTCTTCAAAGATTACTGTTTGTGCAATGTCAAACAAGTCACCATCACCTCTACTGGTATGTGGAAAGTGGGAAAATCTCCTGTTGGTAACAGCACCTCCATCCCCTAAAGCTACACTTTTAATGCTTTGACCTGTATCCCATTATCTCTGCACAGATACTGCTTTTGTTTACCTGCCACGTTCTTGCCCTGCAGGCCAGTTTTACCGCAATGCTCCTCAACAATGCAGCCTTCAAGTGCAATTTCAGTGCACTGTAGTAATTATGTTTGAAGGTTAATGTTTCATGAAAATATCTCAGAAGCATTTCTGCCCCTCTGCTTTACTGCTAACTTTGGTAATAGCTTGCTTTTCTTTCTTGCTTGTTTGTTGTGGCCTAATAGTAATGTGTCTGACAGGCTTAATCGACCTGGTGGAACTTAAGTGAAATATGAACTGTGGTTTTGGTCATCATTGGAAGGTGACAGGCTATGAATTTCTTTTTCTCCCTGAAAAAAAAATCTGAGTATCACAGGAGTGTTTGGAGCTGTGTCATCAGGCTGGATTTGGCCAAGATTTGGCCAAGATCCTCCAACACAAGGAGGACATGAAGCTTTTGGAGCTGGTCCAGAGGTAGGGCCACAAAGATGCTCAGAGGGCTGGGGCATCTTCCCTACAGGGATAGGCTGAGAGAGCTGGGGCTCTTCAGCCTGGAGAACAGGAGGCTCCAAGGAGACCTTACAGTGACCTTCCAGTACCTGAAGGAGCCAGGAAAACTGGGAGGGACTTTTTATAAGGGCAGGTAATGACAGAACAAGGGGAAATGGTTTTAAGCTGGAAGAAGGTAGATTTAGATTAGATATTAGGAAGAAAGTCTTTATTGCGAGAACAGTAAGACACTGGAACAGGTTGCCCAGTGATGGTTGTGGATGCTCCTTCCCTGGAAGCATTCAAGACCAGGCTGGATGGGGCTGTAAGCAACCTGGTCTGGTGGGAGGTGTCCCTTCTACAGCAGGGGTGGGGTGGGGGGGGAACTAGGTGGTCTTAAAAGTTCCTTCCAATCCAAACCGTTCCATGGTTTAATCAAAGTCCAGAAACAAGGGGCCTGGGCTACAGACAAGAACACAAATATTTGTCATCTTCTGGCTTTGCTATATGACACAGGAAAGGAAAATCTGGGGGGGGAGGGGAGGGGAGGAATGAAAAAAAAAAAAAGATCATCTGGTTGTAAAAACAACCCCTTTTTTAGAAATTTTCCTGCCATATTTCTAATGGGTTTTGCTTTCCCTATATCAAGTGGAAATATACATTTCCATTTAAGAAATAAAAATCCTGCATTATAAAAATGCTCTAAATTGATAAGACAGTCCTAAGCCACCAATAACTCTTCACAAAAAGTATGGAGATGGGCACAGATTGAGGGAGAATGGGGTCACACTTTGTCAGAGCTGCTGCTGGCTTTGCTCACAGTTTGCTCCGGACATTTGATTAATGTGCAGAAAATGCTCTCGTGTTTTCTTTCTCTCAGAATTGCTAGGCAATTCATTACATATGCAGAGAAAGGTTAGGGCCGTTTCAAAAGATGCTGTGTCTCTAAGTTATACAGAAGAGGGAAGGATGGGTGACATGGAACACGTTCAGCTCCCCTGGGCCATATTCTGTTTGCTGCTTGCCCAGCTACACGTCTTTGTCCTGGTGCAGGGTGTCACTGGGGACTGAATCACCCAGGAAAGGCACTTTTAGTATTTTTAAGCTGATTCTCTTGACTTTGTTGCATATGTGAATGTTAGGTGTGAGAAATGAAAGATGCTCGTCTAGCAGTATGTCCTATCTGCACAAGGGTGGAAGACGTTCTTGGCAGCATGGCGTTGCTCAGCAGTGCCTCAGATTCCAAGTGTAAGAGCTGAAAACCCAGGCTGTATAGGCAACAAGACAGATTTCTTTCAGGACTGAGTGTTATTTCAAAGCACGGGGTTCCCAGACTCCCTTAGCATCACAGACGTGTGCTAGCAAGGTGTCACACTTTGAGGTGTTTTGGTGAGATGCCTGCTGAATTCAAAGTAAGGCAATTCTGCCTCTTCCCTGTGGGGTTGCTGGTGGCAGAAGCAGTGTGGGATGGGGGCTATGCGGCTACAGCCAGAGCACAACATTCTCTGCTAGGTTCCCTCAGGAAGACTCATTTTGCCTGTCCTGCACAGCAGCCCTTTCCTCCATGCTCTGCCCCTTGACAGACTGATGTTATTATCCGGGCAATAGAGCCTGCATGAATTAGCTGCTTCCCTTTCTCCTGTAAGTAAAACCATCATGATGCCTTACTCAGTGCAGTGTGCCAATTGTCATTCCATATGTATAAAACTAACTTTAACTGGTTTTGTCACTGATGAGCTGAAAAATGAAATAGCTGTTATGAAGCTGTGTGAAATACTGGTTTTGTAAATTAGATTTTGCGTAGGAGAAGAAAGGATGGCTGGTTTTTTTTTAAATGTTATTTGTGTATCATTTTCAAACCTTAATTACTGAAAGTGATATAGTTTGATAGCTAAAAATATCATATCACTTTTGTGGTGGAAAATACTATTAAAATGAAAACAAATACAGGCAGATATGTACATAGGGAAGAGATAAACAGAAAGGAGAATGGATGAGGCAAATAGGTTTGGAAATGTCAGACAGGAAAAAACGACAGTTTTGCTTACATGCAGCACACATTTGTTTAAAATATATTTCAGATTTCACATGTTTTGAACTATTTAGATAAAAAAAAAAAAATAAAAATAAAAAAAAAAAAAAAGAAGCACTGCATCTATTTAGGATCTCAAAACCATGGATAAATTCTACACATTGAAATGTAAATATAACCACTGTAAAAATTCTTACATGGAAGTAATTAAAAGGTAAATATGAGACATTCAAAAGGTTAACAGAGAGCACCTGAGGCAAGTAGGAAGGTCACAGGGAGGAATGAGAATAAGGGTTCCCAAAATTTTACATTTCTGAGCAGTCCTTCTAATTCAGAACCTGCTCCCAGAAGTCACAAATTGATGTTTCAGTGCTACTCAAAAAGCAAAATGCATTCAGCTGATGGTGAGGCTGAGTTTTTGGATGGATGAAAGGAGGGTATCTGCCAAGCCTTCACACGTTACAGGTTCATGCTGTAGCACCTGAGAGTTGCTGATGTGTATTTGAACGTTAATTAGGTCAGGTGTTGTGAACTATTTAATTATTGATCAACTAAAAAAGCAGGAACTGGCTTTAAATTTCTTGAGATTCCTGTCATTCAAAGTGTAAGGTTAATTTAAAGAGCTATTCTGTCCTTGAAAACTCACACCTTCCTTAAAAGCATCCCCAAGTCTAAAAGTAGTTCCAAGAGTTAGGTCAGAAAGTGGTTCTTTGTTAGGAAAAAAAAACAAACAAACAAACCTGGCTAAGATGCACGTGTGGGAGATAGAGAAGTTTCACACCACCAACATTCCCCACATTGCTGCTGACACGAGATCTAGATGGGGTCATAGAATCATAGAATGGCTTGGGTTGCAAAGGCCCACAATGCTCATCCAGTTCCAACCCCCTGCTATGTGCAGGGTTGCCAACCAGCAGACCAGGCTGCCCACAGCCACATCCAGCCTGGCCTTGGATTCCTGCAGGGATGGGGCATCCACAGCCTCTCTGGGTACGTTATTTGGAAGGCGGTGAAATGTTCAGTCTTTGCAAATACCAAAAAAAGAACAGTGACGGCTGATGCAGAGTAAAGATTAACCCTCATGTTTTAGAGGCACAGGCAGCTAAGGCAACATCGCTGTTCAGCCCCATAACAGCTCACGCCGTGCCAGCGGCACATGCCCAAGCACACAGGTGGAAGAGGGATAGCGTGAAAAGCTCCTTATTACCGCTGGGTGGAGCTGAAGCCCTTTTTGTTCAAGCTGCTCCTTTCATAAGTTCCTCCTCTTTCGTAGAGAAGAAAAAAAAAAAAAAAAAAAAAAGTGAATCAGGCTGTTTACAGATCGATGTGGAGAGCTCATTATCCCGGTGACCTCATTCTTCTGGAAGGGGAGGTCAGTAAATGAATTTCATGGGGGTTGGGGGGGGGTTCTGCAACAGTGTGTGGTTGTTTGGACTTAAATGTCAGACACGGGCAGGACTTGTGATGAATTTGTAACAGTTAGTCATATAACGTCGTTGTTGTCTTTAAATGTCTGTGATAAACCAGCCAGACCTGAATGAGTTAAAGGAAATTTATCAGCGTGTGTTAAACAAGAAGTTTCTCTTTGTTTCTCAATTCAGCATTTCTTTTGTTAGCGATTTTGAGTGACAGCACCAGATCCACAATATGCGAGTTTGGATCAGGACAGGAATCGGGCAAATAGAGCTTATTTTGAAAACAAATTCCAAGCAGATGGGCAGGGCAGCAGGAGGGCGAAAGCAGTTGTCCAGATTGCTTGGTACTCATTAGTTGTTCTTTGTCCCATCTCTTAGCTGGGCTCCAGTTCCCTGTTTTCCACCTGCAACCAGACTCTCCGTATCTCATGCTGATTTATCTTCTTAGTGTTTTGCTAAGTGCCTGATTTTCCCACAGCTGGCTCGCTCTAGAGCCTGATCTCTTGAAGGTCGGCCACGTGTGCAGTGATCACTTAGGAGGTTTCTGCCCTGACTTGTCTTCATTGCCTCTCTCCCAGAGGGTGGCTGATGCAGAGCAAAGGCAGCAGGTGGGTTGTTTCTCTGGATGAGCACCTTGTAAAATCAGTGAGCTGAGCTTTGTGAGATGCGCATTCTGGTAGTGAGGAGCTCCATTTAACAATCTCTGTTGAATTTAGTTACGGTGGCTGAACATTTCTATACCTCACAGCTCTGGGAGCAAAAACGTCTCTAGGAGATAGAGCTAAATCCAGCAGGGGCTGTGATCTCAAGCTTTGGTACTACAAATGTCTGCTGAAAGCTGTGTCAGAAAAAGTTACAAGTGTAGATGCACCGCTATTGACCAGCAAGTGCTTTTGTTACCTCGACTGATACTGATCAGGCCATGCCAAGACATTCATACTGCCATTAGTTGTGACTTTAGTGTCCACTTGTGGCTTATTACTGCTTTTGTTATGGAGGCTGCAACCCTCTCTATTTGCAGGCAGAAGATACTGTGCCCTAGCACATTTGAGGCAAGGTCCAGTGGAGTGATATAAAGTGCTGATGAAAGTGTTTAGAAGCTTTGTTCAAAGCAAATGAGAGCGCTCACAGGATTTACTTTGTGTGCCCAGCTGTGTAATTCACAGCTGGCAGATTCTGATGGACAACTGAGAGTCAGAACTTCTTCAGCCCACTCAACCAGAAGGGCTAGATGAGGATGTCTGGCATTGGACTTGGGAGACAGGACAGCAGAAAAGCTCTCATGTTGGTTGTGTTGCTAATAGGGAACTCTGCTGACATAGCTTTGCTGGTACAAGTATAGCTGTAAAGATGCCGTGACATGGAAATATCCCCCGTTTTCACTTACGAAATAATTCTGAACATTTAGAAGATGTGTTAAGTTTTTCCACTCCTCAGTAGTTCCCTTACACTCCCCATAACCAGTCTCACTTCTTCTCTGCGCATCTCATTTCTTCTTTCTAAACCCACGTCAGGATTGGTACATAAAGTGCACCCCACGCATTGAAGCCTTCTGGCTCCACCTGACACCACTCTTGAATGCACTAACCAAATCACAGAACCACCTGGGTTGGAAAAGACCTTACAGATCACTGAGTCCAACCATCAACCGAATGTACTGCGTCCCACCACTAACCCATGTGCCCTAGTGCCATGATTACACATCTCCTGAATGCCTTCAGGGACTGGGCCTCCCCCCTGATCTGGGCAGCCTGTTCCAATGCTTGGTTTCCCTCTCCGTGAAGAAATTCTTCCAATACCTGATCTGAACCTCGCCTGGCACAACCTGAGGCCTTTTCCTCATGCCCTATCACTTGTCACTTGAGAAAAGAGCTACGGTGGCTACCGTGACAGGCATCCTAGATTTTGGTCCATATTTTCCAAATATATACCAAATTTTGTGCTCTACCCTGGATCTCTGCTGACACAATTATGTGAGATCAGCTTAATACATAATTAGTTCATAACATAAAGTGCATCTTTGTAATACAGCGTATTAATTAACAATGGCAGAGGGATCTTCTGATATTGTAAACGTGCTCAGATATGAGGGTGGTGATGTGATTGCACTCTTTGCATCTATTGGCTGTACCGTGTAATGATAAAAAGGGATAATTATTACACTCCTATTAATAATTTAGAAAGCTAAGCAACAGCACCTGGAAATTAGGTGTCAATTTTACAAGATTTCCACGGAATGAATAAGGACGAAAAATAGGTCAGGCAAAGTTATACTTCTGTCATTTTGAAGAGGGAAAGGATGTATTTTTAGCAATAAGAAAATACTGTCTGTCCCTAGCTACGCAGCACAGGTAGGTACCTGTAACAGATGAGCTTTATTACACATGACTGCTCAAGGCCTGACGGATCACTGATGCTTTCCACACTCTGCTGAAGTGTCTGTTGGTCTGTGTGCCAGTGCTGGTAGTCTGGCTGCATGAAGGGTTATCTTTCCCCATTTGCCCGAGGGATACTGTAATGCCACAGGGCTGTGTTCTGGCGTGGATTTGTTTTGTCTCTGATAGTAATTTTCCAGAGCAAGCATTCTATAACATTGTTTTTCAGAGTTTATTTTTTCTGTGCTTTTGATACAGAACTATGTGAGACTCTCACGTGTACATTCATACTTTGTGACACACAAAGGACGTGTTTGCTGTACATAAAGTTTGTGCTGATATGCAGTTGAATAGACTGCGACACGATGCAGCTTTAAAGAGTTGAAAGGCTGCACTCCATTTATTGTCTGCTCTGCTGTAGCTTTTATTACTGAAATATTTTTCTCTTTCAGTTTTTAATTTCCCCATCTTCCTTTAGGCAGACGGTGTGGATCATAGATCTTTAAAACTGCTTTCAATGGAGCATTATTATTGTTTATATTTAAGAATACAGTTTAAAACTCGAGGCCAAGTTGAAGAGTTGCAATGTGGGGTGCATATGTTTAGCACCTCTCCATGGGAATAACATTAAAAGACCAGAACTTCTATTTATAAATATGCCATTATAACTCCAACCGAAGAAAGACTGCTTTTAAAACTGAACACTTATGTTCTTTAGCTGCTCAATTCCTATTCAGCATATAGCAGTAGAATACATATATAGCAGCCACTTAATTGCTCTGCCTAATGTGATATTTATTTTCCTGACTTTTTCTTTCTGAGGACTTGCACTACTGTTTCTTTTGAGCTTTGTGCCCAGTGGGGCTGCTCTGGTGTGAAAAATACGCCATCAAACCACACATTACTGAACCACTTATTACCAAAATAGAAGCTGCATGCTTTCCTCACTCTGCATTCATCTCTACAACAGCAGCACGTCTCTCTGCAAAAGCAGTCTGGGAGCTCCCCACAGGACTCAGAAGAGTCATACTTTGATCATCTGGATCAGTTTTATGGAGATGAAGGGTTGACAAGTCACATATTTCATCACAAAGCATCCCAGCAACGTGAAGTTTGTATGTACACTGGGTGAATAATTAGCCAAACAATTCTGGTGTTGGGAGTGGTACTGGCGTAGGAAGATTTTATTCTTTTAATAAAAAGGGGATGGCACAGTGGCTGTAACTAGTTAGATCTCAGATGCAAGTGGAGTGTGCAGACAGACCATATTAAGCAGGTAGGCCTACTCCTATTATTCTGCCTTTCCCTTGGAGTGGAGGAGACACCATTCCTGGGATAGAAGAACAATCATGGAAGGTCATTTAGTGTTTATTTGTTTGTTTGTTTTACTTCTACCCCCTTACCTGTAACAGTGTAATCCAGAACTTCATCAGGAGTTATTTTCCCATGCTCTGATATGCTTCATCCGTTTCATATTTCATGCTTGAGTTTGTCATATTGCTTCATGTTCTGGAAAGATATAATAGTATTGAGTCATATTTCTAAAAACGTATTTTCCTGCAGCTTTTGGATTTTACTATGGGGAAGCATAAGTCACCAGAAGCTCCTTTTGCAGCCTCTTGATGGTTTTTCTGAACAGCAGGAAGTGTTCTACATTATAGAAACCTCATTTTTAGGTAGGTGCTGGGCAGCATGGAATCCTGCAGAATGGTTCCCAACACTTCTGTGCTTGCACTGATGGAGCTCTTTGGGCTTTCTTTTCTAGACCATAACATTTTTTTCAGTTCTATTGTATATAATTTTGAAATGCCCTATTTAAATGACTAGAAAGTGAATTGTGGGTACAGATTTTATAGGTTTCAGTCTACAAGGATGTTCCAGAATGACTCTACCATCTACAACCTATACAAGTCTTCTCAATTGCCCTCAGAATCTAACAGTCAGAATCAGGTGGCTTTGTTATAGTGTAACTTTGAATGTTTTTTTTACATGAATGAGATGGTGAATTTATCCAGTGAATATCAAGATCATCTCAATGACATCTCATTTTAGCATTTAATCAACTTGTTTAATTTTCTATGCTAACAGTGTTTACATAATACATAAATACTCTGATACCTGTATTAATGTAATGTATTACCTCCTGAATGATTGTAGGCTCTTAAGCACTTAATCAAATTCCTTGGGATTATCTTCTGCATCCTCTTTTGTAGGCAGGTTTATAAACCAGTTTGACCATTTCTATCTGGGGAGTGCTGTTTAACCTGAGCACATATGGGACTTTTTGTTCTGCTATTACAAACCCAGTGAAGATACATCTGCTCTTAGGAGTGTGATTGCTGCACGCTCACATTTGAAAGAGCATCAGGTCTTTTTTTTTTTAAAGTAGGCATCCCCTGTAATATTTTATCCTTTATTTATCCTTCATTTATACCCTTGATACAAGTGCTCCCTGTTCTATTTCAATAGTTACATTTCAGTTCATTCCTGTTCATTTATTTACATGGTTAAAAAGTAAATTTTTTTTGCTCTTCTACTTTGTAAACATTTTTAAATGCCCAACAAAAATGTTATCTACCATAAATAGAGCATTTCCCAGCTGTACGTTCATGCATTTATTTTGGTCTTAAATTCCTTTCCAATTTGTAGTGAGTGCAATACGTTACTGCAAATTGCTTGGTTTTGGCAGGCGTTACACTGAGCCCCTTGTACTGATCCCTTTTTTTGTGTTAGGATATTTTTTTACATCTACTGCAAATAAAACTTTTCCCTCTATTTAGCTATCCTTGCCTTTGTGTATGTGTTTTTAACTAGAAACACTGTAGTTCTCCTAGTTCTTGTCCATCCTTTAAACATCCCTAGCAATTTGAACTTGTGATAAGAAAAGTGAAAAGGTGAATATGTGTAAGATATTAATGTATAAGGAGCATAAACAAATCTGCTCTGTTCAAGTGTTTTAACATGTGAGAAGTCCAGCAAATACTTAATGATGAAGCGTTCGTTTCACTTCTCATCATTTGAACACATAATTTCTCTGTACAAACGCAGATGTCTTTTAGGTTATGCAGCTTTTATATGAAATTACATTTACCTCCTGTAAGCAGTGAGTCTGGAATAGAGTGCACAGCAAGTATAGAACTGGCCAAACAAAAATCCCTCTTTACAAATCAAAAATCCAGTTTGTTCCTTGAACCTCTGCACATCTTCTGAGGCTATTTGCAATTGCATTTGCACAGCAGAGTTAAAAAGGGACTAATAGGATACAGTAGGTTAAAACCCTTGTGTTACTATACAGCTTTAAGATCATCTGAAGGCCTAATCTTGCTGTGTTATGATTCCGTATTCCCTTCTTCATTGTTTTGTTTATCTAATTTTTGTTTAAAGCATTTATAGTTTATTTTTCTGAAAAGGCTTATGCACTTAAGAAATCCTTGTGCTTCTTCTAGTTAGAGATTACCCACTGTTAGAAGCTGTCAGACCCACCACCTGTCGTGGTCTGAGATCCAGGGAAGACCACTTCAGGATCATGCTCAGGGGTGCTTTGGTTTTCTTTTCCATCTTTACAGATCTGAACCTGATTTTTTTCAAGCTTTTATTTAGATTTTAAAATATAGGAGAGATCGGAGTAACATTTTTGTTACTGTTAATCATGAACTGCGTTTACTTTTCTCTGTAATAAGCAAGCAATCATTGAAATCTGGGTTAATCCAAACTGGGAAACTCATGGGAGTGACCCACATAGTATAAAATCCACTCTGTTCTCTTCTTACTGAGTGAAACACAGTGTAGTCCCAATTGTCTGAATACTTTAACAACTGAATGGATCCTGGGAAATCTCTGAAAGTCAGCTATCTCTGAAACCTGAGTTAGATGAAGCACGTTAACCAATATGAGGAAGAAAAAGGTGTGGGAAATTCCTTCTAAATTTGAGTTATTAGCCATGATAAAAATTGGAGTAGCACAAAGACTTCAAATGTGATCTTGCTCCCAGCCAGGAGTATGGGTCTTTTCTGTTGCATACCTTAAGGGCATTGTATTTCTCTTTTCTGATATTTTAAGGAGATCTTGGACAAAACAAAAGAGGGAGTCAAAAGAACCTTCTGCCCTTTTCTTATAGGTAGCACTAAAATAAGAAGCCAGTAGTCGTCAACTGCTTTTACAGGGCTGGTTTTCTTGTTGTTGTTGGGGTGTTGTTTTGTTTTGTAGTTTTAATGGCCACATCCTGACCCTGCTGAAGTCACGTAGCTGGGTTTGCACTCTTCTAAGCACAGGTCTGGACATGCATTTAAGCCCAGACTCGCCTCCAAAGCTTGGTGTTTACACATTAGTCTTTGCTCAGGAATAAAGCTTTGTCTGATCTCTTACCCACTGGCACAGCACTTCATCACAGGCTGGTGCTGTCATTCTTGTGCCACTCATAAGTAGAGTCACATTGCTTTCCAGACCACAGCAGATATTCCAGCCTTGATTCTTTGTCATCATGAGTACACGTTTTTCATTTCCAGCCAAGCCACGTGGAAAGGTGTGATGTGGAAATTGGAGCTCAGCAGAAAAAGCCCAGCTCAGAGACCCAGAGCTGCAGGACGTCACCAAGCAGTCCTAAAGCTGTGTGGCTGTAAAAGGATTTTCCAGGTGTCAAGAGAGCCCTGGAAAAAAAGTAGAGATGTGTAGACAGCTGGGAATTACCCTCATTTCTCCTCCGGTGTAGTAAAGAGCAAGCAGTGAAAAGGCTGGAATGTTGTCACATCCTGCAGATCCCCTGGGGTTGCTGCAGCTAAAACAGCTGTGATGTGCTCCTTAGGTCCAATCTGCTGCCTGCTGCAAAAGGAATCAAGTCATTGCTGGCAAGTCTGTTTGCCCTCAGGGGAATGTGGCATGTTCTGGAGTTGAGCCCAGTGTATCTAGGACGAGTGCAGAGGCTGCCACTGGACTTTGAATCATAGAATCATTACAGTTGGGAAAGGCCTGTAAGATCCCCAAGTCCAACCATCAAACCATCCCCACCATCCCCACTAACCACTTCCCTCAGTGCCACATCTCCATGGTTCTCGAACACCTCCAGGGACAGGGACTCCACCAGCTCCCTGGGCAGCTGTGCCAGAGCCTGACCAATGTTGTGTTCTCATCCTACTTAGCAGCAAGTCGCTGCCATGACCAGGTGTTCCCAGGCAGAAAATCCTCCTCAATGCCCTGCTTGTCTGAGCAAGGAGGAAGGGAGACTAAAGAGATGGCATGATGAGCTACCCATGGAAATGCTGGGTCAAATCTGAGACATGTCAACTTGGATTGGCCTGTTCAACAAACAGGCACAAAAAAAAACCTAGCTTTTATGGAACTGGAAAATTAACTGGGTCAGCAAAATGATGATGAATGATCTGTGACACAGTTCTGCTTAAAGCCCAAGTAGTCTCTGCGTTTATTTTCTGGCAAATGATTATATATTTTCCTGGATAATCTTTCGAGAATGTCAACCTCCCTTATTTGAATCATTCCATCCCTACTTGAAAATAATGCTGATAAAAAATGACATGTTGGTGACAGCCTACAGAGTGTACTGCAAGTGGTGATTTGTGTGTATGTCTACATGTGTCTGCCAGGAGTGCAAGTGCTATTTATATGAATGTACATAGAATGTAGTGAGAGAAAGATGCAGTGATTAACATTGGTCTTTGTCTAGACATGTTGCAATTAAAAAGTCAGGTAGGTAACTGAGTGTTAAATGTACCATGCTCCAAAGGCTACAAAACATGCACTACTACATTTGCTTTATTTTCTAGTCAAAGTTAAGCATAAGAATCACATGTACAGTACTTTCCTGCATCTGTGCAAATGCTTTTAATGCACTTTAGGATAAGTAGGCTTCAGGAAAGTGATATAGAAGATAGAGTTTACAGAGCTGCTGATTTGCCAAGCACATAAAATGCTGTAAGGTATACACTTCTGTTTTGGTTCTTACTGAAACCTTCCTAAGGCAAATGAAGGCGTGTGCTGGTAAAAATAACATTGCAAGTTTCTTCTTTGTTTAATATGAAAATTCTTTTATATCCTTTTTGTTTGTTTATCAGAAGATAATAGTGTCACTTTCCTAAAGGAATTAGGGCATTGATTTCTGGAGTTGCACTCACAAGGGTCCTGTTAGTATTTATTTGTTTTGTAACAGTTACCCAATCCCCAGCTGAGATGTAACCAGCCAAGTGTACACATTTGCCATGTTGCATCCTTAAATGCAATGGATCCAATAAAACCATCTTCACTAACTGACTTTCTTTATCTTCTGATTGATACAAAAATTAGAATGATTGTTTTTTTTCATATGGAAAATCTACTTGTGTACATGGTGTTCAGGAGAATTATCATATTAAATAGAGCTTATTGAAGAAAAAAATGTATATATGCAATTTGGTCTGGAGGGAGGTGTCCCTGCTTATAGCAGGTGAGTTGGAACTAGATGGCCTGTAAGGTCCCTTCCAACCCAAACCATTCTATGATTTGGGTAATTCCAAAAGCACTATGATGCCTTCCAGTTAGGATTCTGTGGATTTGGGGCTTCTAAAGAATTATCTGGCTTTCTATGCCCATTGTATTATGCGGTATGTTAGGTACAATGGAAACACTTACTTTAGAGAATCTTCTGCCTTTGATGCACAGGATTTGTCACTTGGTCAGGGATATTTGATGCCTTGATGACTAATGACATCAAGATGCACAAAGTAACAGAAGCATAAATGAGACTCGCTGAGAATGCATTCATGTGCTCTTTGGGAGGAGCTTTAATTTTTTAGCGATGACAAATTTTTAGTGATTACTGCTCACAGCTGAGAGTTCTGCACAGAGCTTTGTGGGCATTAACTAAACCAGTAGGGCTCTATTTGTGATGGAGGTGATCAGTAGGGTGGCTTCAGTGACTGTTCTGCTGTGAACAGACTCCCTCCTGTGACTGCTTTACCTCTGTAATCATGTATTGGTTTTAACTCTGTTTTGCTTTATTCTATCAGTCTCATCAAACTGGAGATTTTGTTTTCCATTTTTCAGATGCGATAATGTCCCTCGCTACACTGACTGCATTAAGGCGTGCATTTTTGAAAGGTTCTCTGCATTTGTATGTTAGTGTGCAGGCAATTTAAAAGGTATGTGAGCAGAGACAATTCCATGGTGTATATGTACATAAAATCCACAAGCGTGGAGTAATTTTCTTGATTTTCATGTCTTACGGAAAGAGGCAGTGAGAGAAGACCTCTATTTTACTTGGTGTGCTTTTTACTTAAGTCATCTCTTCAGTATTATATTATAGATTGTGGTTCAAAACCCTTGACCTACGTAAAAAAGCATTAGTGGTTTGTGGAAAAAAAACCAAAAACTAAAAATCTCGTTGAAATACTTGTGGGAATCCAAGGCCCTACCACAGCTGTGTTACAAACAGCACAGGGAGTTTTTCAAAGACTTTCACCTGCAAAATCAGCATTCTTGTGACCTCTGAGATCTGGCTAGTTTTTAGTGAGTTTAAGTCATAGAAGCAAAGTCAAGGGATTTTTATGTCTTCTAAAAGCTTTTTCGATAATACAGAATTGTGCTCCTCCTATTCCTCTAAATAACAACAGAAGCTTTGCAGGACAGACTGCCCTGGGAGGGGGAAGCCATCACCTGCAAGATGGCAATCAGTAGCACGTGGCAGTCATCTGAGAGCCCAAGTCCCCTGTGTGTCTTGCTGTCACTGAGGAGGCTAAAACCTCTGATTTTCTACCTAGGAGATAAAGTCTAAATGCTATTCATCTCATTTAATCACCAAGTCACACAACCAAGCTACTGTTGCATGGGTAAAGCAAAATTTATACATTTGGTTGTTGTTGTTGTTTTCCTAGTTCAAAGATTATAGTTTTATTTCACAGAAAATCACCAACTGGTTGCGAGCAATACGTTTTAAAATGCTTTCTGACATTTCAAGGAGCCTGATGCTCATGCTGCACCAATGCTGAGTTTCTGCTTAACGTAAAATCCTGTGTCAATACATTGTGACTTCGGTGGCGTAGTAAATCTGCTACTTAGATAAGCCATTATATTGCTTTTCCTATTGGTGTCATTAGCTGAGCTCACTGGGCCAGCCAACACAGCTCAGTATCTCCCAAGTGAGGAACCTGATGTAACATGTTGTTAGCGAGTGAGACAGCATCAAGGCGAGCATTAAGCAATGAGACATGACAGTGTATGTAGTGCCAGGGTATCCCGATGCAGTGTGAGTTGCTAGGCAGTGAGCTGACAGCCTGCTATCGCAAGCTGCTGACAAATGGCATGTTTCTTGACATGTTTCCTTAGGATGTGAAAAAAAGCTTCAATGTAAATAGACAGAGACAGAAGGTTTTTTTCAGAAAGTTACTGTGTGACTTGATTTTTCACCTCCCTTCACGTTTCAGTAAATTCCAGGTTTGACTCTTCTTTTGACCAAACAGAACAGGCAAGGGAGCAGAAGCAATAATTAAAAATAGTGTGAAAAATAGTTTAAGATTCTAAGTGGAGAAGAAGGGTGATTATTAGCTCTCTCTCAGTAATAAAATTCCCCCAGAAATCTTCCTTTGCAGATTCAGGTACTTGGAAGCACTGCAGATGTTGTGAGGAACAGGGAGTAAAGTTGTAATGCTGCCTAGCATGATTCTTTTGCACCTTTTGCTCACCAGATGTAACCTAGATAGCAGACGGCTCAGAAAGGCCTTTCTTCTACATCTATAGATTCTCCCCTCTTTGCATGGATGTGTGGGAGGGGGGATTAGTGCACAGCCGTATGGAGGGAGCTAACAGCAGTACAGTTTCTTAGCGAGCCATGCTGCAGGAGCAGTAAAGAAAGTGAAGGGAGCAGGAAATGATGGAGGAGGGGAGAGGACTCCAATGACTCTTAATGGAAGTGATGCAGAATTCCCTTGAGAGCCAAGGGGCTGAGAATACGAGGGCTCTGACCCTTCTACGTGCCTTGCAGACCCCAACTGGAGAGGCACTTTTAAGTAATCTATCAGTGCAAACTCCAGACTGTTTTTTCCTGCTTCGTGGGATTTTCCGCTCAACAAGAAGGATGTACATTTTTACTTAATGGGGATCTGAAAAGAAAATAGACTGTTATTTCTTCTGTAATTCAGCAGGTTGGATCATAGCTTTCCATTCATAAGACATTAAAGGGGAAGATGAGCATCTCCTAAAGACATCCTCCTTCCTTCTTGAGTACTGAGAGCCTTGAGTACTGTTCCTAAAACAAAAGGTAGGGGAGGGGCATGTAGTAGGGGAAGGAGTGGGTTGTGTGGGAGCAAGCCAGCACTTCATGATGTCCTTGGCTCCCTTTTCCAAGATCAAATCCTCTTCTACAATATTTCTGAGGCAGCTGATACTAGGCCTGATGACCTAGTATGCAAGCAGTAACCTATCGTTGCTTCTTAGTTTAAGAAAGCTGTCATTACATCAGCATTCATGCTTCTGCCCAGAACTTACACTGTATGTAAAAAACCTGACACCCACATGAACCCTTGCTTTTCAGCTATAGAAGGAAATCTCAGTGACAGAGTTCTTCAGATCGTCTCAGATCAACAAGAAAGAGATGTCCCACTCAAATCTGGAATATCCTCTGGGATCCGTGGGAGACAAGGACAGTTTTCCCCAGCAGGCTGCTTTTCCTGTCAGCTCCCTCGCTGCATGGTCTTTCTCTGAGACACTACATGGGAACTATGCAGAAGAGATAACACAGTCCTCTGCCAATTAATTTTCCTGGCCCGTTTCCATGGGCCTGAAGAGCAAAAAACATGTGCAGATGTAGGAGGCAAGGTCTGGCCCTGTGTGCTTTCCTGAAAAGCTAACTCTGTATCGCTGTCAGTAGTGCTCTCCCTTTATATCTTACTTAACAAAACAGAAGTGGAAAATTATATTTTTCTTAAGAATGTTTTGTGAGCTGTTATGCATGCCCTGATGGTGTTTTACAAGTGTTGCCTGCTTTATCACACACTGGCATTTTTATTCCCTTTATTCTTAAAGGTCAGTAAACCAGCTAGTAGGTCTAATTGCCCTAATTCTGTTCTGCTGCTTTCGACAGATAAGAGCTGCAAACGGGGCAATATCCTGTCAGTCTCCTTTGAACCTCCTGCCTTATAAGCATCCATCTAACTGCTGCCTTTTCTCATGGTTCATTGTGCAGCAATTAGTTTAAATACCTGCCTCTAGTTACTTAATAGAATAGAAGGAAACCATCAGAAGGAATAGATTAAATTGAAACGGAAAGGTCTTGAAAGATGTTTCCCACCTGTGTGAATCCAAACCAAAAACATTTATCTCAAACAGGATTCAGAAACAGAAGGGAGAAACAGAGCAACTTTCTCTTCATTTTCCAAATACACAATGGCATAAATCTCACATATGCACATTTGTTCTCTCTGTCTCAAAACAAAATCAGTACAGTCTGACTTTTTAATAATATGCTATAAATAACTGGTAATAAAAAACAAGGAACAGAACCAAGGGCTGTTATTCTTGAGGATCTTCTCTATCTCTAGCAGGAGCCCATATTTAATGCTACAGAGAAGGCAGTGTACCGGAACTCTATGCAAAATATATAAAGAAGAGAAATTTCTCCTGTCAGTGATCAGTTTATGCTGTGAAGCATCACTGGCACTAATTCTTGCAGTTATTCTCCCTGTCAGCATGTTGTTACTATATGTGTACTAATACTATACTTCACGTGTCTAATCTGTACACAAATATTCTAAGCTATTTGTTTCATCTGCTCAACCATTCGTCCTATAGCACAGAGTTCCTTGAGCCAAAGAAGTGGCACTTTGCAGTAACGTGGCACATCACTGGACGGTGATAATGCAGATAGGATAGTTGTGTATCATTCTCACCTGTAGATCAAAGCACTTTGATACACTAGTTTTCATTTCTCTTGTTTCATAGTCTTCTCTTACCGTGTTGTTCTTGTAGTTCTTTTAGATTCTTCTTTCCAATCCTCTTTTATTTATTATTTTATTAAGCCAGAAGCCAAAACGCAAAGTAGTATTTAGCTAAGAATCTATTACTGAAAATACGATTGTATTTTCTGTTAGCTTTTTTTCCCTATATGTTTTGTTTAGTTCTATAGTGCTTGTACAGTATTCAATTTTTATTGGACTATGCCCATAACTGAAGTCCACCTCATGCTTAATTTTAAGTCCATCTTCTGAAAGCTCCCTCCTAAAATTCTGCATTGCATTGTGTTTCCCTTATCTCCAGAAAAGTCATTTGAGATGCTCTTGATTTAGACTTCCCAAATTCAGATTGCTAGGATAGCATGTTAAAGTCATGATTGTCCAGGTATGAGAAACTGTTGTATTTTCCACCCATGCAAAGACATCTCATAGAATCACAGAATCACGGCATGGCCTGGGTTGAAAAAGACCACAGTGATCATCCAGTTTCAACCCCCTGCTATGTGCAGGTCACCAACCAGCAGACCAGGCTGCCCAGAGCCACATCCAGCCTGGCCTTGAATGCCTGCAGGGATGGGGCATCCACAACCTCCTTGGGCAGCCTGTGCCTTCCTATTCATTTCTCTATCATTATACAAGCACACTCACAAAAATAGTATGTGTGTCTTGCCTGTTCTATGTGACCTCTTTTTGTGCTCAGCATGATGTCTTGACCTCCATGGACAGCCCCAAAGCTCTTCCCTTTACCCAGCTATTTTTAGTGCCATTGGCTAACTGGTATCCAAAAGCTATCCAAGGTTCATGAATTATTAATTGTATGTGGATAATAACTATTTGTGAATCCCAAGTACAACTTGCATTCAGTTCTGGCAGCCTTCTCCCTGTCAGGGAGATTTGGACTGTAGCTTGTAAATTATCAGACAGAGAGAATGGGGGCTATTACATATGACAAGCAACAGTGTAATGAATAGTAGCTCTGAAATGCCAACTATTAAAAAAAAATGGATGCAACACGAACGGAGTGAGTAATGAGGAGTACATCAAACTTTCTCTGCATTGCCTTACTGCAGAATATTGCATCGTTAAAATATTATATTAAAAGTGTTCATTCTGAGCTGAATTTACTCAGTGATCTAAGCTCAGTATTTCTCTATGAAAACATCAAGTCTGGAAGCAAAATTTACCATGTTCATTAGTCACAAAGGATCTTTCTGTCATAGATGATACAGCTATGTTTTTATATAAATTTAATCTATGCAGAAGAGAGGGAAAGACAAGGTGAGTCCTTAGAAAGAATTCCTGTGTGAATTAAGACCATTGTGAAACTTGCTGATTTCTCACTACACTTTATCTTCACTGGTGAAAACTAAAAGCATCTGTAGCTATATCTAAAAGACAAAGAGTAACAAAACAAGCTAGCTTTTTTACAGTTCTCCTCCAGGGAAAGAACAAGATAATAAATCTGTCAAATTTTTGTTGTCTGTAACGTGCTGAGAGGTGTTCAGTTAGTGTGTTGGCAAGGGCGATGTGATGAGCTGTAGTACAGAATGAAATACTCAAATTCACCATCACTTTAGAATGATTGTTGTCAAAGTATTTTCTCATGCAACTCTCAAAGGCTGATTTAAAATGGACGTGCATTTTTTGTGAGATGTAATACTCCTCTGATTCTCGGGCGTGTGGGTTTTTTTCTGATATTACGTGGCATAGAGCAGTAGTTGAGGTGAACACTTGCTAAAAAACACCCATTGTATTTCTTGAATTTGCTTGCTGACTGTACTTTGAAGCCTTTCCAGAGTATACAGGAAGAATCTCTTCGAAATTTCAAAAGTTCAGCAGCTGTCTCCAGCTGAGACACATTTATAAACATTAGACCTTCCAGTCCAAGTGCTACATGTCAGATGATTTTTCTCATGAAACAAGCCTTGCCTCCATAGAGACTGACTTTTTATTTACTTTAAGGATATATTTTAAAGTGATTCTCAGCAGTGATGTTATAAGGCAGTGACAGTGGCATGATTCTTCTTTTTTGGTTTAAAGTGAAAGTTTGAGATGTCTCTACACTCCCCATAGTATTTGTACTGGTATGAAAATTGTTTCATGGTTTAGCAGAGAATTCAGACCTAGAATTCAGGTTTCTCAGACAGCTCTGGTAAAGAATATTGAAACCTTCAGGTCTTTTACTAAATGTTGTTTCATCTTTTTCTTTTACTGCAAATGATCTTGAATGTTGTTTACTAAGTCCTAACCTTCAGCATCCCCTGCATGTCCTGCTTCTGTAACTAAACTCGTTCATATTGATAATGTCTCATGCACAACAAAAATGGGAGAACTTGGAAAACAAGGGAGTGTCTGAGACATTATCTCTACCTCTTTTTTTTTTTTCACCTGCAAATGAGAATCTAAAACTGTATTACAACCCGGGTTTCTAATTTTCATATAAGAGCATATCATCAGTGTCCTTTACAACACCAAACTTCAGCTCCTGACAAGCCACTTTGCAGTAATGTTCTGCACCTGCAGTAATGTTCTCAAAGAAATATTACAGCATTATCAAATGTTGTTGAAGAGATTACCAGCATATAAGACCTACCAGCACAAGACTACAAAACATGATGTCTTGCCCTTTTGCTCATCCCAAAAGCATTCCCTGGAATGTTTATGTAAGCAATTCTGAAAATACTGCCTATAAAACAATCTATTCTACTTGCTCAAAGTAACTGAAGCATTGGTACTTATTAAACATAAAGCTGAACAGGTGAGCCATCCACATCCCTCACTGAAATGCTCTTTACTAATAAATGGCCTTCAATGGATCTTCAGCTACTTAGGCTATTAGATGTAATTACTTTTTTCAGACAAGGATTATTAGTTTTGGATTAAAAAAGGGACATTTTAGATTTTGCTTTTTATTATTTTTGAAAAGACACTGCATTGTTTCACAGTGCAAAAAAAAAAAAAAAACAACATAACCAAACTTATTTATTTCCCCATGTTTGTAAGCAGTAACAATTAGAAGAGCAGAGGATATCAGGAGCGTAGCAAACCAGCCAAGAGAGCAAAGGCTAAGAAACATAAATATGGAGTCTGGTTACCTTCTGTGAAGTTCAAGGGAATAATAAGGTGAAATCCATGATTTCTTGTATACAGGAAGAAGAAGCAATCTAAAAAAAAAAAAATTTTAAATGAGGAACTTACAGTAAAAGGACAAGTTCAATTTTTTAGTGTATTTATGGCAGTACTATCACTGCCCTGCGCTGTTATCTTAACAAGTAACAAAATGCTTGACAGATCTCTAGCAGTTTACACAGATTTCATGGCATCTAATGAGCAATAAAAGATGGACTATGACTGATTCTTGTGTGACTGCAGTGAATGATGGATGTAAAATAAAGAGCTTCCCTAATTTACATGACCCACATGAGGACCAGGCAGGCTGTGGTTTTGCCCACAAGGCAAGACAGAATCTACCCAACTGCACTTCTTGGTTCTTCTCATGCAGAAAAGAGAGAGCTACATCTCTTTCTTCCACCCTCTGCAATCCAGAATATGGAGAGGTAAGCATGCAGGAGCAAAACTTACTACTTTCTACTGTTAAAGTAAAGAACTCTAGGAAGTTTCATACCTTTTAAAGAGGGGCACTTCTTTATTTGCCCGTGTTAAGTTACCTCTTAATCATATTTTGGCTTATTAGCTAAATGGCATTAACTTAATCTGCTGCTAATTTATTACTCTCTATAATGAAACTACATAGAATCTGTGGGTGTGATGTCTCCTATTGTATGGTCAGATGTAAACATTGCATTAAACTTTGAGTATCTATCTAATAACACTTCATGTAACAGAATCAGTGGAGATCCAAGAGGGATATGGTTTTATGTTGTGGTTGTTTTTGTTGTTTTTTTTTTTTTTTAAACTTCTTTTTAGTTATTCAACATTTTGGTAAAAAAAAAAAAATACTTATTTCTTCTCCAAATAGCTGTTTAATCACTGCTTGGGGTTGAAAAAAGCATCATGGAGCAGATGGCAAGAACACAGGATTTAAGAAAGGGACAGATGTATCCATATTAGGGAGCCTGGAAGATAAATCTCTTGAAGGCTTGTAGCAGACATGATCATTACTTTGTTTACACAGATGAAATATGACTAGTTTCAATTAACAGTTGCTGTTGTCCATATTTGGGATCTTTTCCCATCAGATGGTCTTTGAAACCTGTTGTAAATCATCATGTTTGTGCTACTTACATTCTGTGTGTAAACCATATAGGTATTCATCTCCACTCTTTATGGAAAATGTCTAGATAGATATACAGCATAAAAAAAAAATGTGGAGGGATTTGCTTTCTATTAAGCAGTTTGCAGGCATTGTCTCTAATGACATACAGTCTGCAGTGATGTACAGGGATGCTAGGAAAGCACAAAAAGAAGGATGTTATTATTCAGCCTCTGTGCTGCCAATCCATTCTTTGCCTCAGCTCCCTCCCTGATGCTACCAGCGTTATTCCCATCACAAACAACTCCTCTTAGGACTCTAACATGAACCAAGAACCTGACTTTTGTACATCTGGGGAATAGGAAGGCAACACAGGAAAAACTGTATTGTCTTCCTGTGGAAACATCTATAAGTTGCATATAGGGCAGTTAGGAAATAACATGTTATCTGTGTGCAGCCTCCTCACTGCTGAGGAGTGGAAGAACTTCTGCTGACCTTGGGAAAACAATACTTTGCAGATGTGAAGAGGAAGTCCTCTTAAAGCATGTGTATGTGCTTGGATGTGTGTGTATATATATATAAATGCACACGTGTGCTTGGGAGAATTCAGAAGCTGCTGCTTTAATATACTCTTTAAAAAATGGTGATCTTAAAAATGTGAAGAACAACCAGTACAAGCTGCTGTGGTTGTGACTCCAGCTCATCTTTTCATTACTGCTTGAACACAAGTAACAAGTAGATGTGAATTCCTAAGGAGGTGCTCTAACATTAATCACAGTACTTTTAGGGGGCAGATATTAGTGCATCTGTTGAAATACTGAACTAAAGCAGCCACAAAGCACACACACACTCCTGAATAAAACATTCTTGTAGCATTTCCTTTCTCCAACTGAAAACTCTAAACGTTGGGTCTCTAGTTGGGTGTATTAGAATCAGATTCCTCTAGGACTGATGATTTTATCCATTAGAATACTTCTTATGGTTATTTTCATGTTTAACTGAAGCAACTGAAACTTGTATTTTCTTGTGATTGAAGCAGGAATGTCATCCACTTATTAAAAGCTAGGAAAAAAAGATGAGCATATAAAGTTTTAAGGGAATAGGAAAATGATGATAGTTACAGAGATGTTACATTTATCCAGTTCTGGCTCTTACTTTACCTACTACAAAAGCAAGGACACCAGAAAGTGACAGATCAAAAGAGTAGGAATATATATGAGGGGGCTTTGAAGACTGTGTATCTTACTAGAACTCCAAAATTTACTTGTACAATGTAAAGCACTGCATTTATAAAGCTAGATTTGTATACTTAAGCACTGCCATATCAGGAAGCAACGAAATTAAGGAGGCAGGTAGCACAGCTGCATAGTGATGACAAATGACTTGAGAAATGACTGTTCACTTCCAAAGGAAAACAAAACAAACCAATTTAATTCTCATAAAATTTGAAGTAAATTTAGCAGTATTTTCATTTCTTTTGCATCTCTAACCCTGCAGTAGTGTGAACTAAATGCAAATCAACCCATGAAATGACTTACCCAAAGAATGAAAATAAAAAGTAGGAATTACAAGCTATGTAAACATTGTCTACTATATTGGAATGTTTAGAAATATTAAAATATATTCTACTATATTATTAATTCCTGAAGGGAACAGTATGCTTTAGCAATTATCTTTTGGGATATCTCATATCAAACTATTTTTAACTAACAACTTTATATGTTAATGGCTGGTTTCAGATTCACAGCTCGTTAGAAGAACTTTATCTAGTGCTATGTAATTAGTAATTAATGAAGTGCTAACTAAGTGCCACAATGTAAGCTGTGCTCTTTCCAATCCTTAGTTACCAAAACTAAGATTAAGGAGTATCTCTTCTGCAGTACTCAGGAATCTTGTCTTAAAGGTAACTAAATTCATTTGATTTTATAGTAATGGATAACCATAATCCCAGAGCTTTGTTGGGATCATGACATGACTAGTTAGAAACAAATGCTATTTCTCTTTTTCCTTATGATTTTTAGAATAGTTTGTATTGCAACCTATGCAAGCAAAACTAATTGTATTAAAGTAACTGACATTATGAATTTTTCATATAAGATGCTTGTGCTATTTTCTGTTAATGAACATATAGTAAGCAGTGACTTTAATCCACTGACATTTTTATAGACTTAAGTTTTGCTATAGCAAGCGCTCTGGCTTGCAGTCTCAGTGCTTTATTACAGCTGCTCCTCCAAACATATTAAATTTTATGTATAGAAGCACAGGCATTTTATATTGCCTAATGGAAAAGTGTTTTTCATCTGTGAAATCAGAAATATGCTGATAAATTTCCAACATGTCAGTGGGTAGATAATGTTGAAGATGTAAGCTGCTCCTTCAGAAAGGAGATGTTTATATCCTACTTGGCTTGAGGGGTTTCTAGTTACAGTGGAGTTTGTTACACTCATGCAGAGAAGTGCAACTCTCTTTTTTTGGCAGTAGATGATATAAATAATCATTACTAATAAAATTTGGGATAAAAGCATCTTAAAAACAACTTTTAAAATCTATACTAAATAACGATTCAAGAGAGTATGTAAATGCAGAAAGGATGGACAGGCAACCATCATTTCTAATTTTGTTCTCTCACATGAAAGCAGCAGTGACAAATGTGATGTCCTGCGGGCTGTAAAATTTTCAGCCACGTTCATTTGGAATGAAAGAAGCTTGTTCAGGACTGACCATCTGCACACATTCCCTAACAGTCTGCCACTCACAAGTGGCAGCGGTTTCCTTGTACTTTTGACAGCAGCTTTCTTCATTCTAATCAGCTATTTTGCCACACGCTTTCATCTAGTCATCTCCTCTTTACGATGCTTCCTGTGATTTGAATGTTTAACAGCACAGCTGCAGTGTTCAACTAATAACACATTTTAAATGCAATACTAAATATAATGTGGAAGAACTGTCCCTATAAAATAATAAGGAGCATCAGTTGTGTGTATAGAATGGGTGCCTGGATACTGGAAGATGGTATCTTGGAAAAGATTGAGGAATCTCAGAGGAAAAGCACCTAACTAAGGATGGGGCTTCAGTGTAAAACTGGTATTTCAGCACTTTGGTAGAATTGGCCATTTTGGTTCTACAGACAAATATATCTTCAATTAGAACCTACGTTTTCCTCTTATCACTTCTCTTTACTACTCCTTGTTTAAAAATCTTTTTGGCACAAAATGATGACATGGCATCCAACATTTCCATCTCTTGGCATGTTGTTTGTATGACTGCATACATATACTGAGGAGAAATTTCTACTTAATTTCTGTTTCAGATGCCTTCATTTCTCAACCTATCCCCTTTAATTTAGACGTATGATCAGATTTATTTCCCCCAGCATCTATTCTGTTGTACTGATGATCATTTATCAGTACTGAATTTCTTACTGTATTGCCTACCTGCACAGTTGGTTCACCCTGAGTATCTTCTGCATCTGTCCCATGCTCTCGTGCCTTCTACAAGTGTTTTTTTTCTTTTGTACAGCCCTTTGCAAGGGCGTTTACAACACATGTTCACAAAATCTTACATACACTCCACTGTTTTGGCTTTTCACTCTCATTTTAAATGCCCGTTTGTTCTCCTGTTTCATCTCTTTTAGTTTTTGGTCCATGCTTTGTTGTTTTTCTTTCCTCACAACCCACTGTGAAGCTTTTTTGGAAAGATTTGATGAAAGATCTGAACAGTCTTTCAAAATTTGTGTTGCCAGCCCCCTGTATCCACCACTTAGGTACCGAGTACTGAGAAGCTTATTCTATCAGACATTGGTCTACCTCCTGCTTTAGAGAAGGAGAATTGCTTACTGCAAATTTACCTTTGCTTCCCCTTTCTGAAGCGTCTACGCTTTCCTTTTTTAAAAATACATTCTTATCTTTCTCGAATCTTCCTTTATTTCAGTGTTAAACATAATAGAGGTTCCAAAGCTGGTGAAGCATTCTTTCCATTCGCATTCTTTCCATTCACTGGTAGACCAAACTGTGGAAGGATGGTGTTCGGCGCTTTGTTTTCCTTTCATTTATCCTGTTTCAAGACAAGTACACAGGAGGAGAGTGTGTTCTCCTTGCAGGCAGCCTTCATTTCATCTGGACTGCTCAGATACGCTCAGGACCCTGGTCCATGTGCACTCTATCAGGTGCTATCTGCAACTCCGGATCGCCCACTGTGCCAGCAGGGATGTGGAGGAAGCAGTAACGGTCTCAATTCCACGGCGGGATGACAACGGGGCCATTCACGATGTAATGAGGTTAGGTGTTGTTTGTACAGCGCTCTGACTACGTGTGAGTGCCGGCTGTTAATTACTGCAGTAACTGGCTGGGGCTGGAGCCTTGCTGGCAGGGGTGTAAGTGGGAAAGCGGGCGATGCCAGGCCCGGTCTCCATGGCGGCAGTGCTTGCACTTCATGGCAGCTCTTGCAAAACCCGGTGGTTTTCTGAAGGCTTTCACTCTTGAGGTGATGCAAAGAGAGCCAAGGCCCCGTTTTTCCTCTCAACGCTCATCATTTCTTAACGGCGACGGGTGCAGCAAAAGATGATAGGAAGGCCGTGTATTGCATTGCTTTTAAATTGTGTCAACTTCTGTGTTAAAACCACTGCTTTTTTTTTTTTTTTCTTTGCGAGTCCACCTCTAACCGGCAGAACAGCCTCCACAAGAAGCGCTTCGGGCTCTTTCCCTCGTGGGGATTTGCGAGGAGCTCGGGACAGCGGTTAGCACCGGAACGGACGAAGCCGCCGGGGCTGCCCACAGCCCCCGTGAAGGGGCTGAAGCGGCGGGCGGCCGTGCTGCCCTCAGCGGGACGCCGCGTTCCCGCCCGGCCCGGTAAGCGGCGCTGAGTGAGGAGGGGGCGCGCGCCCCGCCGTTGTGCTGGCGCGTGCGCACGGAAGGAGGCGGGCCGGGAGCGCTCATCGCGCATGCGCGGGCGGCGCCGGCGGGGCTCCCCCCGCCCCCGCGCGCGCGTGTGTGTGTGAGAGAGAGAGTGTGTGTGTGTGTATGTGTGTGGTGTGTGTGTGTAGGGGGGGAGCTCGCGCGTGTGGAGGGGCCGCCGGCCGCCCCTCAGCGAGCTGGGGGTGAGCGGCGCTGAGCACGGCGAGCGCAGGCCGGCAGCCGGAGCGCCTTTCCCGCCCCCGCTCCTCGCTCGTCGCCGTCTCGCAGGTGAGGCAGGCGCGGCGCGGCGGGTTTATTGTCCGGAGGAGGAGAAAAAGGAGGCTTCGGCCGGCCAGCACGCCGGGCCCCGCAGTACCGCCGGCCGGGGATTGGAGCGCCGGGTCCCCTCCCAGATCCGGGGAGGGTCTCGGCCCCGCCGCGGGCCGGCTCCGTGCGGCCGGCACCCACCTGCGGCCGCCTCCCCTTCGCGGCGGCGGGCGCCATCCGCGGCGCTGGGCCGGGCCCCGCGGCGCCCCCTCCCCTGTCAGCGCGCCAGGGGTGGGTGCGGGAGCGCGCGCGTGTGCGGGGCCGCAAGATGGAGGGATGCGGGGCTGAGCGCCGGGCCGGAGCGTCTCCTCTCTCTCGTCTTTTTTATTTTTAATTCTTATTTTCCTCCATCCGGGACCCCGAGCAGCGGGTCGTGGCCTGCCCCCGTGCGGGGAGCGGGCTGCCGGGGCTTATCGCCGCGAGGCGTGCGGTGGTGTGCCGGGATGCCGATATCGGGGACGGCCGAGTGAGCGTGACGTGTGGGGTGTGGGGGCCGTGCGGGGTGCCGGGCGACACGCGCGATGGTTTTCCAGCAGGCGGGGGAAGTTCGGAGCGCCGGGAGCGCGGATAGGCGGCTGCTTGGGAGAGCAGGCAAATAGGTGCTGCTTGTTTGACAGCTGGAACGTTCGGCGTGTCGTGTTCCTGGCGGCTGGTGCTGGAAGATCAATGGCATACGGGGATCAAAGCGAGATGAGTGCCGGCGATAGGTGTTGGTTTAACTGCTACCCGTGTGTGTAACGGTGGATCCTGCCTGGCAAAATGGGGTGGATGTGTTTCTTTCGCAGATCCCCGTGCTGACAAAAGGTGCCTTTATGCAGACCTCTGGTGGATTTTTCTATCGCCGCTTCTATTCCTATGCTAAACTAAGGGGCTACACGTTTTTCATCAAGGGATGGTGACACACTGGAACAGGTTGCCCAAGGAGGTTGTAGATGCCCCTGCAGGCATTCAAGGCCAGGCTGGATGTGGCTCTGAGCAGCCTGGTCTGGTGGTTGGCGACCCTGCACACAGCAGGGGGTTGAAACAGGATGATCATTGTGGTCCTTTTCAACCCAGCCCATTCTATGATAAAGAACACAAAGACTTCTCCAAATGGGATAGATGCATAAGCAGGCAGTGCATGTACTGTAGGCCTATGGTTTTTGGTCATTTTTCAAGGCTGTCAATTGCCATGGGCTGCACCACAGTGTTTTTCTTAATCGTTGTCTGCCTCTGAATCTAGTTTGGTTTTAGTGATGTTGTGGTGGTGTTTCATTTCTAAACAAAATGAAGGCTACTTTTCACATCAGAAGAGGTTTGCAACCCTTGCTCGTTCATAGACCTGTTGTGTTTTCCTGTGGTTGTGTACATTTCTTAATGAATTGCAACTCAACAGGTTGGTTTCTTAAATCTTTTTTACATCCCAGGAGACCCTTAGAAATAATGCATGGACCTTACTACTGATTTTGCTGATACCTTTCTGTTGTCTTATTGCAAATGGTCTAATTCTTAGCACCTAAAGCAGCATCTAATACAGAAGAGCAAACAGTAAAGAAATAAGCTGTTCCCCAAAGCTTTCTCTTGATGATGTACATGTGTTTGATTTTTTTCATGTGTTATTGTAAGGTTCAGAAGCTGTGATAAGATACTCTCAGGACATCCGTAGGCATCTCTGCATAATCTCCCCTGGCTTGGGTCCTGCTTCTGTAAACTGACACGTTCCACACAGGTGCCAAAGCTGTTTGAATGAATCGATACCAGCTGGTGTTCAGGGGTTGATAATGGCTTGTAATCCTAGCATTCTGGCTACTCTGAAATACTTTCTTTCTGGGATAAATATGTATGTTTCGTTTGTATTTGCTTTTGCTTCTGCAAGAGATTTGCCCCCCCAGAAAACGATCATTTTCTCTGTATATCCCTGGATGTGGGTTGTCTGTAGTCGCGCTCAGAAGTTTGCTAAGCTAGGTCACTTGAATTGAAAGAGTGCCCTCTGGTGACATCTGCGTTTAGAGCGTGGGTTAAAAAAATGCTCCTGCTGATCCGAGCTCTAATTCTCTAATGCTCCTACCACCGGAGCTGGAGCTTTATTCTACACAGAAACGCTCAGGTGCATGTCTGAGTGAGGGGAAGGGCAGTCACTCGTAAATACATGTGGAAGATAAGATGTGCAGCAGTCACTTGGAGTCTGTTGCCCGTCTTGTGAAATACTCTAACTTGTATTTTGCCTGCATTTTGAGGAGGAGCTGGATTCCTCAGTTCATGGGGTGAGGGGGCTCTTGATGAGCTCATTGTTTACTGTATGTGGTGTTGTTTTCCTGCTGATAGTCCTGCTTTTGTGCAAAAGGTTTGGAGAGTGATTTTGTTTTTCTACACTTATCTTGCTGGTGACTGTATAGTCCAGAATCCCTCAATGTGGGTATGTTACTGATCACGGTACTGCTCAGCACCAGTAAACAACATGAAGATGTACAGCTAATTCCCTAGCTTTGGCTACATGTGTGAACTTAGATGTTAAAAAATTACTAAAGAAAGATGGACAACTCTGAGGCTCCAGAAAGCTTCTGATCTTGGTGTGCTAATGCTCTGGTTCACATAAATTCGAATATTAAAAGAATTGATAAGGACACACCTCTGTCTTATTTTCTTCCTTATTTTCTCTCCATTGAAATTGGAGATTTCTTTTCCTTTCTGTTTCCCTGGAGCTGAGTCATTTGGGCTCCTCCTTTCATTCAATAAATAAAGCTGAGTTGAAAACCTGCTTTAAGGGTGGGGAGCGCAGTTGTGTTTTGCCTAACTGTAAGACATCAAAGGCATAGTATATTCCTGCTTTGGATATTGTTTTACAGCCCTTGGGAGGGGTAATGTTAGAAGAGATACTTACAAATGCATTTTAAAACCAACAAGAAAACACTTGCGTTAATACCTTTACATTTAGATACTTGAAGCTGCTGCAGTAGAAATAATTTCTTAATATGCATTCATGGCTAGTATTTATTGCAGAAATGGGGCTCTGCGGGATTCACGTTTGTCTGTTTATGAACTAATCACCTTAGAAGACTGCTGAAGCAAGAGAATTGTAGTGTTACAGTTGGGTGTTTTAAAAAAAGCTCTGCATGCTTAGTTAGCTGGTACATGCAGATGTGTGACTGCAATTTTTTCCTCTTGCAAAGATCCTTAAAGATCGTGTAGGATTCCAAGGAAACTGGCGTTAGAACCGTGCCTGTGGTCAAGCTGGTATCATCCTGTATTCTGCCAAGCAGAAAGAGGACATCTGCAACCAGAGATGGAGCGAGACAGCAGCCAGAGGTACTGCAGCTCCTGCTGCTCCAGTGGCGGCCCAGGCACTGCAAGCTGATGGCAGCAGCTTTGTGCAGCCAGAGGAGCTATGGAAAGCAGAGAAGATAGGGGGGGAAATGTGAAAGTGGCCAAAATTCCAGAAGGGGAGGATGTGTTTGTTAATGTGGTATGTTCAGAACGTCAGAGCTTCTTGCTGTGACTCTTTTGAGTTAGCGTAGTCTAAATGGCAGTCACTGATCGTGCTTGCTGGCTGAGCACTGGTGTTTTCATTTATATGACAGTTTGGTTAGAAAAACCAATAACAAAATGAAATACTGGGAAATCCACTGGGCTGGTGCTGAATACTTTGAAATTCAATTTTCCTGAAGTACAACCTGAGGTTTGGCATGCTCTAATACAGTCATAGCTGGTCTTGTCTAACTTTCTTAAAGGCTTTGAGGTGGATTGTAAGCTGTTCCGTGGCACAAATGCTATCTTCCTTCAACTCATGGAGATGTCTTGAGAATGCTGTGAGAATCTTTGCTGTCCTGTATTTATTATCAGCACAGCTTTTTCCACAGATGTAACACAGAGAGCTGATGAATGCTTACTGTACCCTTTTCTGTAAGGACAGGATTTCCCCTTGCTTCCCCATCCATGTTGTCTTATGTTCCAACTACAAGAACGGCTGTGTAGTTAGAACTGCAGGGCAGTAGTGCTGGGATAAAGAAGCAGTGTACCTTGCAGATCCCACAAGTTCTGCCCTTAGTTCTGTAGGGCTGCACTTATCAGGCTGTGTTCTGGCTATTTGTACCTCTGTCAGGTGCACCCACAAGTTGAAGTTTCTTGTTACTGAAGATCTCAGGGTGTAGCTTTCCAGTGCTGGGAAGCTGAAGAGTTTCTTTGTCCAAATGTCAAGAAATGCTCTTGTCAGCTCTACGTATGACAGATCTTTGTGATTTAAAAACTTGCTTTCTCAGTTGTAAAAACAAATCCGCACTCTTTTGATATGTGGCAGTTGATGTGATGCCAGAATTGAGAGAGCAGTGCATCTGTTGCTGCTCAATGGTTAAATTGAAAGCCTTCTCTTTTTTTCTTCCTTTGAAGGCAGATAGTGCTTGGGGTCCCCTACAGCAGGATTCATCTTGGTGTAGACTCTTAAGAATACTAGTTTGTTTTGTTTATTTGAGGTGTGGGTCTTTTGATCTATTCTCCATGCTTATTTCAGATTTTTTTTAATATGCCTACATGCAAATATGTTTAATAGGCATTGTAAGCTTTAGATTGCGGGTCACCTGGGAGACGCATGTGCCTGCTCTGTTTTCTCTGCTCTATCTGAGGAGTCTCAAAGATTTCCCCACATGTTGCAAGTGTGACCCACAGCAATTAACGTAGCTCGGTGCCTCATCAGCATGTAGTTGAGATTTGAACGTGGATTAAAACAGGCTGGCTGAAGTTCAATCCAGATAAAATATACATGATGATGTGGAAGTAATTATCAACCTTCCTAATTGAAGAGTGCATTTGTCATTAGGTAAGTGTTAGTGCCCTCTGGTGACTTCAGTTGTTGCTAGCACTCATTGAAGCAGTAAAATCAGTTTTTTAAGTCTTTGACTAAAAGATTGAGACCCTCTAATCTGACTGGCTAGGAGTTGTAACCCTTGCCACTGCTTTTTTAGATCTTTATAGCAGTTCTTAGGGCAAATAATGAAGTGTAACTTGGGGGCAAAGCATGGGTCAGTTAAGGAAGAAATAACAGCATACCAAGGAGATAAACAGAAATGGCATAGAGAAAGAGTGATGGTTAAGCTTGCTGTGGGATCCTCTGCTGAAAGGGGACCAGCCTGATTAGGTTCTTTCAGGGAGCTCTTCAGTCTCTTTGCTTACACTGTATCATGTGTTGGTAGGCTGTCTGAGGCCTCTGTGGGAGAGGCAAGAGATGCACAGTGTGTGTTGCAGAGAAGTTTGAGATGCTGGCCTTTATGTTGAATTTCTGTTCTAAAGCAATTTAGATGTTTGCTTCATCTAGTGCAGAACATCTTGCTTGGGAGCCATCTCAGCAGGAGTCGGGAGCACAGCTGCTTTGGGATATATATGTGTTACTTCTTTTTCTCCTAATGGAGCTGTGGGATTGTCTGCAATCAATTAAGTCTGAAGCCATCCAGGACTGGCTACTTAAGAATCAGGACTCTGACCGTTGTTGCAGAAGTATGGCATTAAAAGCTGTTTGATTTGAGCCTCCCTCATTATTCATTAAGGGACAGCTTTCAGAGCATGGAGTTTGCTGTCCTCATTGAGGCTGACTCAGATTGATCGTACTGGGGGAAAAGTGTATTGATCTTGTTTTAAAAGTTGGAGGTGTATTTCTTAGATAATAGTGGCTAGATGAAACTGGCAGAGATCCTGAGAAAGTGATCTTAATGCAATTTGTAAATTAGTTTGCTTTTATCACATTATTAAGGTGCCCAGGGCTTGGGATAATTGCCTAAACTATAGTATCATATTTTCATTTAGGTTCAGAGTAAGCAGTATAACATTACAGAATTACTGGAGTTGGACCAAGAAGTGAATAAGCAGGTCTAGTGCAAGGCACATTTTCTGCTGTGATATAAACTTTTCCTATTAACATAGAGGCAGACTGAAGCCTGCAATGAAAAGCTAAAAGCCTGCATTTTCAAAGCTTTTCTTGCTAAGCTGATGTCTGAATTTGTTCCAAGTGAAGAGAGACAATCACAAGTGGACTTCTGGCTTGTCAGTTGTACATAAATGTATAAAATTAAAAAAAAAAAAAAAACAAAAAACCCTTGTGTTTTGAGTTTATTTCATTGACAAGTTGCTAGTTTGATCTTACAGTTGCTGCTGAGCTCTGTCACTTGCTTGACAAAGTTAGAGTTCTCCACACTTGTAACCAGCTGAGGTTGGTTTGTAATTGAAATCAGGTTTTGACCTCATGCATTTTTCAGTGGCAGCTTTTTTCTTGCCATTCACTTATCACACTGTTTTAACAGAAATGCTGGTGAGGTGAACTGCATCAGGAGACTTACCCAGCTAAGAAATTAAGCTTTTTCTTTTTTTTTTTCCTCCCTTGCTTTATTTTTCAGTTGGATAGTTTCCTCCAAGCTGTTTCTTCTACAGCCCTACAAAGTCTTGTGCTGAAGTTGTGGCAGAGAAAGGAATGGAAAACAGTGATCAGAGGCAGAGACAGCTGGCAATGCCAGATCAGACTTCCCACAAACCAGCTGAAATCAAAATGGATTATCTGTCCCACTGGTTATAGCATGTAGAGCATTCATCTCTAATGTTAGAGCACAAGCTATGCTCTATCCTGGATCCCTAGCAGGGTTTGCAAGTCTAGTAGCTTGGGTAAAAACTTATCAGTCCTTTGTGAACTTGGTATTTATTGCATTTCATTCAGAAACATTTGAGGCATTACAGGATCTTTGCGTTGCTTTTGAAAATTGCTCCAAATTGAAGGTCAGTTTTGTAATTGTCCCGTCTTTTTCAGTAGGCTGGAGTAGAAATGAGGATATTACTGGAAACTTGCTCATAGAGACATCTATTTGATCATACAAAACCTGATCCAGAAGGCTTCAAAGTGTTTTTTTTTGCTTTCCAAAAGCATTTGCAGTCAGCTCGTGTGTTAAGTTTTAGGTGGACATCTTGGATTTCAAAATGTGTATTAATAGTTTGACAGGCTAAATCAATAAAAGATAACACAATGATTTGGACTGCTTCTTGGTTGTTTTTTTTTTTTTTTTTTTTTTTTTTTTTTTCCATTAATACATCACAATTTTGTGCTGTTAGTAATTAATAACTCTAATATAATCCGGTGTGCTGGTAAAGCATATAGTTAAGTGGATGAGTCAGTCTTTGTATTTCCTGTCCTACTCTGTCATGCAATTAGCTTTCTCTGTATGCTTACAGGGCACCAGCAATGTGCTACTGTCCTAGCAAGTCCAGGCCAATCTGCTGACAGCCTTGTCTTTGATTAGCAGCTGCTTTTTCCCTGGACTTTATTGCTAAGCACACTCGAGTAGTTGTGGCTTCCCCTTGTGTAAGCTCTCATTTATTTTTAGAATATTTTGGATAATACTCACATTTCTGTACAATGACACGTTCGTTTTGGCATCTGGTGTCAGGCTTGTCTTACAAGTAGCTTTGAGTAACGGTGGTATGCTTACTGATGAAAGTTTTATGGAAATATCTGTGATTCCTTTCCAAACTGCCTATTGGTTTAAGAGTAGTAGAGTCCATTGGGTTCAGTCATCCCATGTGGTTGAAGTGACCTTCATGTACCTCCTAGGGATCAGAGAGCAGAGTTCCTGAAGGTATAGTAAGATATCTGCTGTGCTATCCACTCTGATCCTATATTTGGGAACCATTAAGGTGGTAGACAGTGAGCAGCCAGATGCTCAAGCTGGTTGCTAGACAGGTCAAAACCCAGGCCTAGCAGGTCTGCCTGAAGGTAGGAGGAGGATAAAGATATCCTAGGTATAAAGCTTTATTATTATTACTTTCTAATACGCCATGCATTGCTTGTTAGGCGTGCATTTTCTAGAATGAAACTGCATTCTGTTTGTATAGTAGCCAATGTCCCTCTATAGCAGATTTTTTTTCTCCTCTTTCCTGTTTGAAAAGTGCTTGGCTAACCACTTTCCTGGTTTACCCTATTAATGATGCATAATTCCTTCTGATCAACTACTCCCCACTCCCCGAGCCTAGGCTTGTATTGGATTGATTTTGAGCAAATTCTGCTAGATACATTTTGATGATACATGTTGCTGCTCCTGGTGCAACGCTGTGCTAGAAGTGCTTTTCTCATCCCTAGAGCACAGTAACTTTGTTTCTGAGGCAGTCCAGTGTAGAGCTTTCTTTGTCATGCTAATAGCAGAGTTTTTGAGGCTGCTTGTGTTGTGTTAGGTTAGACAAAGTCTTCGTTACAAAAGTGCCAAATTTAATCACGGTATGAAATTGTGATTCTTTGGTTATTTTTTTATACTGTGTAATGCCATTTGTAGGTCTTGCTGTGCTGGCAGAAAGTTTATTTGTGGAAATTGTGTAGAGTGGCAATGTGTATTAAAGAGCTCAAAGTGTCTACCCAGAATGCATCTAAAGGAATATGGGGAGGAAAATGATCTTAACCAAACTGTAGTCAGGAGATCAAACAAAAAAACTAGTCAATACTGTTCTCTCTTGAAGTGGATGCCAGGTCTGTGGTGTTTTATAAAGTTGAAGGTATATTAAAGTGATACCAAAGAAGTAGAAAAACTGCTTTTGAGGTACAGCGTATCTTTGCCTTTGAAGAATGGCATTTGTTCATAAGCAGATAGTATGCTTTAGGACCCACTTATAGATAGTGTTTCCTCAGTGCCTACGTGTAATGGCTTGCCCTCGCACTTAATTAGCAGCTGACTTCTTAATGCTGATAGGGTCTGTGCAGTGACTGAACTCAGACCGCATTTCATGCCACGACTTGTGTTTAATGCTTCTGAAAAGTCAAGCTTGGGTCTTTTGCTGTCTTAGTGATGGAAAGGTTTCTTCATTAGGACTTAGTTCATGCTTCAGGGAAGGCAATCCAGCTTCTATTAAAAGAAGTATTCAATTAAATCTGTTTGAGCCGGTGTTCAGGGACTTCACTTGTGCTGCTCCACAATAATTTTCAAGCATCTTTTTAACACTCTGAACTGCTTTAATTTCTTTTTGTGAACAAATGCGGTGTGACTGGAAGAGGGAGAAGGGGACTACTTGTGTATTTGTTACTGTATGTTCCCAAATGATTTACTGTATGTACAATACAAGGTTCTAAGGTATTTAAGGTGTTATGCCAGGACGTGTAGAGGAACCCCAGAAAAGCTGGGCTGTGTGCTGTGAAATGGTGCTCCTTTCTGTGCAGTTTGATTAACTCATGGGAGAAAACTGAAATGCCTGTAGGTGTGGAAGCAGAGCTGCATGCTTATGGCATGTGCTTGTTAAAAGCCCAAAGCCTGGGTGTGCCAACTGGAAATCGAGTTCAGGCTTGCAGTAGCAGAGATGTATACCTTCATGAGTTGAGGATGACAGTTTTGATGAGGAGTAATTATTGATGTCAGTTTAATAGCTTAGTTGTTAGACAGTAAGGACGTGGTCTGGATGTGTTGCTGAGGCTAAAAAGCTCGTTTAAAGGGTAGCTTAGGAAAATGGGAAATCTGTTGTGATGGAAATGTCATTCAATACAGATTTTATATAACAGCAATGTAATAAGTGAGATGTAGTTATGTTAAATTAGGTGAACATAAAATCTACTTAGCCAGTGTTAAGTGATACTGCTAAAAAGGAAAGCTTGTTTGATAAACAATTGAGGTCACTAGCATGGAAAATGTGTTGCTACCCTATTGTACTCTTATTTAACTTCCGTTAAATCCCTCATTTCTAAACAAAAATGTTCTGCAGAAAAGCTGAAGGCTTTAAGTATTTCAGCTGTGCTTATTTGAGAGTAGGAAAAAAAGCTAGCTCTTATTTTTCATGACCTAAAAAATCAATGGCTGTACGTGTTCTTTGCATGAAATGGTAATCTGAACTGCAAACACAGAACCAAGCAGTAGTGGAGTTGGACTACAGAAGTGAGATCTATTTGGGGAGCAGGAGAAGAACCTCCTCTTGCTGTCTTGGGGCATCGTGAAGTCTGTGTGGCTTTAGGTGTCAGCTTTCTGTGCTGGCACCGAGTGTCACAGGTGTTGTTCTAATGTTGCTGGTAGGAGTGAGAGAGGGAAGATGAGCAGAAGCAAAAGGGCTTCAGCAACTGAAGTTTTTGTTGCCGGTTTCACACTTTCTCTGGTGTCTCCTTTCCCTCTTGCGTTCCACGTCATTAATGGAATTGGATATCTTATTTCCCTGGGGCATCGGGGTGTGCTGCTGTGATCTTATCACTAGAATAGCTGATGAGTATTTCTTTGTGGCTTTCTCTGTATTTACGACTCTACTAATATTGATTGAAGCGCTTTGCTTACCAGAACAAAATGGTAATGTTTGGGAATTTATGCTTGGTATCTTTTCTACTCCATAGAAAGCCAACACTTTCTAATAAGGATCCCCAAAACTAGAAAATATATAAGGTGAAGGAGTCTTTCCTCAGTTGGAGATGCCATTTGCAGATTCTGCTCATCGTTTCAGAATGGGGCTGGGTTGAGCGTGCAGCTGGGTCCCAAGAGTGAACAGATGCTGAGTTTGCTTTGTTCCTCAGTGATGAGGAAGCAGTCTGATGTGCCAGCCTGTGTGGTGAAACAGCTCCACTGGCTGCTGCCTGCCAGCTCTGTCAGATGTAGTGGTTATTAGTGATGCTGTGCACAGCTCTGCTGCAAAACCCTGTTCTGCTATTGGTGAAAAAAATAGATCACAAAGCTGTCTTGCAAATAAACCACTGTGTGAATACTGAGTTTAAGCTGGTGGCTGCGTCTGTGCTCTTTGTGCTGAGGTGGTTTTCCCTCCGTGGTCTCAGAGGCAATGGGAGATAAGTTAGTGTGACTTATTACAGTCTCTTAACTTCTAAGTGGTGAAGCTGTGTCCAAAATGTAGTACCTGCCAAAACCACTCGGACCTTACTGTGGCTACCTGCCTTCTGAGCTGTTGTTCCATGAGATATTAATATTCCCTTTGAGGTGGTTGGCTCTCATTTATGTTTTGATAACGTGATGAGAATGAACCTTCTCAGCCTGGCAAGCTGAATCTGAAGTTCAGAAACAGAATGCGTTCATACTGCTACCAAGGGATTGGCTTTTTCAGCCATCAGGTAAAAGGCAACTTGCTTATAGCACCAAATGGAAGAACAAATTGCTAGCTTGTATGAAGAGCAGCAGGTTGTTAATTTACTGTAAGAGGAAAATGCTCAGGGACGTGATTTAGCAGAGAGTTGTTAGAATTAGGATAGTATAGTTAGGTTGTAGTTGGACTTGATGATCTTTAAGGTCCTTTCCAGTCTGAGTGATTCTATGAAAGGCTGCAGGCAGGGAAAGGGTCCCTAAAACAGATCACCTTGGCTTTAGACAGAACTGAACCACCTTAATTTAAATCAAGTGGTTTTGGAACTGTAAAAAAAAAAAAAAAAAAAAAAAAGGCATCTGATCTTTATTTCTTCTTTTTTTTTCTCACTGAACTATTTGCAGTTCCTGTTTTTCTAAAATCTGAGCAGTGGTAGTTGAATCTTTCATAGTACTGATATGAAGTGTTACAGTGTTAAAACACAATGAAAGCTTCTCTCAGAGGTGTGTAGGGTTTTTTGTAACTTCACTTCCTGTTCCAGGTGAGTCTTGTGATAGAAAAAATGCTTGTCTTGACCAAGCTGTGCATTTCTTTGACTGGTTAAGTTTTTGTTAATTTTTAAAATTTATTTATATATTTTTTAAATTCTTAAGTCTGTAATACAGTATATGACTGGACCTCAAGAAATGTATTTCCACTTAGGTGAAGTCAAGAATTAGCTTTCACTGCTTTTCCAGAGTGTCTAATTTCCATTGCTTATGACTAAAACAAATGCTGTTAATTAGGCTGGGCTTCTTAGCGAAGGCAAGGAAGAAGAGTTGTGTGAAATGTTTTTGGAAAGAGCTCTTGCAAGCTTTCCTACCACAAATTGTCAGAGAATGGAAGAGCTTACGTGGTAAAACCTGATGATTTATGCTTTCATCTAATTATTATGTCCCAAAATCTAAACTATTCCTTTATTTTAGCTCTGTGCTGTTTTGAAGATCCTGGAAAGAAAAGCAAAACATTTACTAATTAGTGTGTTAAGATGTTCAGTTTTTAATGGCAACTGAAGTAATGACTCCTAGTAGGTTCCTTTCCTGTGTGTGTGGTTTTGTTGTTGTTTTTTTTATTTTGGAGGATGTCAGACTGGCCTTTGTGAAGATGCAATTAACATCACAGAGTGCTCATATAAGAATGCTGTTTGTATTTGTAATTGTGATTCCCTGCCATCTCATGGAGTGAACTTCCATGCGTTATAGCAATGCCAAGATTTACCTTTTATGAGCTAGAAAGTCTAACACAGAGATGAATGTCACCTTGTTTCTAGATAAACAGCGTGTTTAACTCAAGAGTTAAGTTTTATTTGCTGTAAAACAGGGTTTTGCCATTCAAAATGCCATTCTGCTCCAAACCTTTCCCAAAATTGTATTTACAGTCTGACTCGTCATTCCTTCTGGATCCAGGTTTCCAGCTTGCACATCTCTGTAACTGAATCAGTTCTTAATGCGTGCATTGATTTGGCAGAAATGGGCACAGCTGCCTATCTTAAGCTGAAGCATATGTCTGGGTAGTAATTATCCAATCATCCCCTTGAATATTTCAGACTTCAAGTAGCATTTGGACAGAATGTCACTTGTGAGCTTACTGTACTGAGCTTACAGTGCAGGAATAATCCTAAAAATCCTTCATGATACGCTCTATTGAAAGCATGCAGGAGCAGTCTTTGTGTGTGGGATAAATGATCTGGGGTTGACTCCTAGGCGCTGAAAAGGCCAACAAATGCTGTTCTTCTGTCACTGCTTGCCATGCACTTAGAGGCATATTTAAACTGCAGGAATCTTGCTTGCTTCAGGTGCCAACAAACCACACAGGCCAGTCAACCTTGTATGCATTGTTTGCATTTATTTCTGTAATGCCAGTAAACTCAGTCCAGACTTGTGTTCTGTTTCCCTGGTACTTCGATCATATTGTCATGCAATCCCATACAGAGCAAAAGGATGTGTGCACCTTTAGCAGCTGATGATTTCTATATTCCTTTCAAGCATGGCTCGTAAAATAACATGCTTCTACCTCTGTGGGAAGTGCTTTGGGTAATTGTATGATTTCCTTGGTCCCTACATGGTTTGAATTGTCTCACATGCTGTAAATAACTATTATTTATCTTTCTGCTGCAGTATTTTTCCCTCTGTTTTGCAGCCAGGACTTTGAGGTTTGCCTTCATTACTGTTAGAGGTGTACAGGTATTTCTGTTTAGTTGGTTCCTGCACTTTGCCAGCTTTGCTTTTCAAATTAATGCTTGTTTTATATCTCAGTGCCTTTTTTGATGCCTTCTGAAAAACATTGCATTCTACATCAATTATACAAGTTCTACAAACTATGTAGATATTTATGATGTCACTTCTTCTTCAGAGCAGATCCTTTCATCAATAATGTAGATAGATGGCTCAGAAATAGCTCCAGCAGGGCTCTCACTTGCACTTTCTGTTTACCTTAAATTGCTTTTAAGTTTTTTTTTTCTGGTGCTTCAGCTGTTGTTAGTGCACAAGAAATGAGCTGGTTATACCAGAACTTCATGTTTCCAAAGAAATTCCTATCTGCCTTGAGTATCTAAAGAGATGAGGTTTTCCTTCAGTCTAGTATGAATTTGTTTTGATGACAAGATCTGATGATGTACAATAATAATATGTTATCCTCCTTCATGAAAGTGTTTACTCTAAATCACAACAGTAGAAACGAACACATGCTTGGTTTCCAGTATCAGTCAGTAGCATCTGTTTGGTTTATTGAAGTCCTGCATGTGTGTGTGCATTAACTTCGATTTGCTCAGCTTCTGTATCATGTTTTACTTTTCTCAGGCAGATGCTAGTAGTTACTGGCTGCTCTGAGGTGAGGAAAAGTATTCAATATTAATGGTTGGTGTTTGAGTTTTTATGAGCTTGCTTATCAGTTGCTTGGCTTACCGAGGTTCTTCCAAGGGGAGTGATGAGTGCAGAAGAGATGTCTGCTTGGATGGATAAGCAACTATCTGTGTATTGTTTGCTTATAGAAGATGGAAGAAACTGATAAACTTCCATAAACAAATGCAGGGGATTCTGGCACAGACAGAGCTCACTGGCACAGAAAATTCAGCCTCCTTCCCCAAATGTCTGTTGTATTCCCAAATAATGTTCATCATATCAACGGGACAATTGAGAAGCTGTCAGATTATTTCCTGTTAGCACCATTTCTATAGCAGCTGTACAAATTTCCAGGTAGATACGTGATGTTAAAAAGAAGTTATAGAGAAAACTGTTGAAATGTCACCCAAGTGTTGCTGGTAAGGACTTCACTCGTCTCTTTGAAAGCTGAATTCTAAAGCAGGCTGAGATGTTGGATTTCTTGTCCAAGTATGATCCTCTTTGTCTATTAACAGCTTGACATAAATTACAGTGAAATATTTCCTCAGCAGTATTTTCTTCCTCATCAGTTATAGTGTAAGATATTCAGTCAGTAGTTTTGTCTTCTTTCCCATAAATGTGAAGCCTGTCTTTTTGTCCCACTGTACAAATAATGTGAGGTAATGTAGGTGAGGCAGATGTATATCCCAGGACTTGAATTTTGCAGGCTTGTAAACTTGTACTCAGCAGCAGTTGAGTGTTTTATCATCTCTACCTTGCTAAAAGCCTGGCCCTGGGATGGTTGGGTTGTATTCATGTGGCTGTTGCCAGTTTTGCCTGCAGCACACACTGTTTTAGAGAAGCTTATTCAAAGAGCTGCATGGAAAAGTGAGTTTTCTTTGCGTGCCCACGTGATGTGTGGTATAATATAATTACTCCATGCCTAGCTCCTTAGTCTCAGTTTTCATCACTTACCTGTGCTTCTGTCACAGTGAGTGATAGTGATGCTGCTGATTGTTCCTGAAATGCTAAGGGCATTCAATGCACTGTTGTTACAAATTTTTTAGTACGATGTTTCTGTTCAGAGTGTGTTGTCTATGGATGTATCCTTCTGTTGTTGGTTTCACTAATGTCATGACTGTTTATCTAATGCATAACAAAAATATTTTGCAAACTGAACACCAATTAATCAGCACATCATCAGTCTTTTACTATTCTGCTTGTTTAAAAACAGGTTGTAATAAGGCCCTGTGGTGGGAGGCTTGGAAAAGCAGATTGTGGAAGGGTTTCGTCTTGTAATTCATGAGAGTATCTGACTCGAGTTGAAATTGTTCCCATTTATTTTCTTTGTACCTTTTATTCAGGCAAAGAAATGCCAGTAGCTCCTATCTTTCAAAAAATGTCTTCAGGATATGATTTCTCCTGTTTTGTTAGTTTGGGGATTCTCCTCTGGTTCCTGAATGAACAAGCCTGAATTTCTTCTTCAGATGTTTGAAGAAGTGTTTGTGAAACAGGCTATCAATAGGCTTGCATTCTGGAGGGGGAGATGGAAGAAGGTGAGACCTTAATGCATTCGTTGTGCTTTCTGTGCTTATGTTTGTTGGTTTCCTAATTCTCGCCCTCTTGGAATATGTGAGGAAAACAAACCGTGCATCATAACTTTAGATGTTAGGCTGTTCTGACAGCTGCTATAAAATAATAGCCAAGCCCAAAGGAATAAAACGCTTCTTTATGCAGTGTCCTTCCTGAAAACCTACAGAATGGGATAGAGGCTATGAGGTGGTCTCTGAAGAAACAGACTTGAGGAACCTGGTAATTTTTGAGCATAAATTTCTTAAGTTCTTGTGCAGTGAATTTGTTTTGCCTTAAAATTCTGTATCTCTACATTTTTGTCGAAAGAAAGCAAAACTCTTAGAACTTGAGGATGAGCTTAAATAGCACATGAAACACACGTTCGGGATTTTGGCCTACTTGTCACTTGTGATGATTCTTTCCTTCTGCTCAGTTCATGCCTGCACTGTGGGAGCACCAGGACCTGCTGCTGGCAGCTGTGTACCAACGCTAGTGCAGGAATGCGTTGCCTTGTGTTGTGATATCTTCCATGTGCTGGAAGCTATAAGCCATAGCTTCGTGGCTGTGAGTCAGTCATCTCTGCTGGGTATGGGCAGGTTTGAATGACAGAGGTTAGAACAGTAAGAATCTCCTCGTTGTGTGTAAAAGAGCAAAGCATTGACTACTGGAGCATCATGAAGGAGTAATTGTGGTAGTTGTAAATTGAGTAAGATATGAGACAGCACTTTAATGTGTACTGCCTTAATGTTACTTCTTTGTCTTTTTTTTTCCTAGATCTAAGTGATGATTGCATTGTCCAGAATGTGAGTGCATGCATGATGGTAAAACACTCTAGAGAGTGTTTGCTTAAAAAAAAGAGAAATTCACTTGTTTGTTTGTCCAAAGGCTAAAACCCTTTATAGGGAGAGAGAGGGGGATCTAAGTTAAGGACCATATTTGAATAAAGCATTGTTTTTGTACGTTAAAGACTTAATTGTAAATGTAAAACCTAATAAAAATATTTTTTTTCTATTTGTTGCTGTTCTGTAGATTTTTATTTCATCTGTGATGGAGCTTGAACAACTGATACTACCCTGACTGTTGTGCAACAGCTGCTTAGGGAAAGAGTGCATGTGTGACATACCGTGGAGCAGCTGAGTTATTTGAGGAGGGTAGGGGTGCAACAGGCCCAGCTGAACCACTGAAGAAAGGAGTCTGTTACTGGTTTAGCTGTACTGCTCTTGCAGTTGCTGTATCGCACAATTTCTTTCAGCAAGGAGTCTGGTATCAACTGAAACAGCTCTGGGTTTTTTTTCCTCTTCTAATGCTGTGTTCCAGACACTTTTCAAGAACTTGATTGTTTTATTCTGACTTTAAGCATAAATTTACATTTTATTCATGCTTTTCTGCTTTATCCTCCTGCTATTTACACGTAGCAAGCGTATCTTCTTGCAGGGTTCAGTTTTATTAGCATAAGCAAGCTGAGGCTTCCATTTCCTCATCTCTAATGGAATCTTCCATCAATGTGGAACCCCTTGCCTGCATCACGTATTTGGGTTCAAATCTTCTAGAAGCTAAGTGACCAGAGCCCCACAGAGTACAGCAGTCAGTCTCATGAAATATGGTGGCAGTAGTGTTTGAACTAATGCAAGCATTAGTCATTTCCAAATGATATGCTGAGACTCCGAGCAGAAATTTTACAGGGATTATCCTGTAATGATTGAATTTCATTTTTCATTTTCTTGTCCTCCAGATGGCTTTATTCCTGCTGATATTATTCTGCTTTCTTCTATTTCCCAATGTTATATCATTCTACTAATACTTGTACTGGTGTTGGGTATTTAATAACCATTAGTAATCTCTTCCTAGTCTAATATTATCTTCAAAATTATGCTCCGTATCTCAGATTTTGTCATGTTGTTATCCACTTGCCTGTCTTCTGCTGGGGTCTCTTATCTTAGTCCTTGCCAGCTGTGTCAGGTTATCAAATGCTTTGCCAAGATTCATGTCTGACTGGAGACTTCTTATACATGAAGTTTTAGATCTGGGATCTGAGCATTTCACTGTAAGTTTTTTGCAGGAGCGTGGGGTTATATTAAGTTGCTTGAGCTTTTATTTCACCTCTACTGTGAATGTTTCTACTTACCAGCTTTCATACGTTTTACTACCTCTTATTAGTATCATGCTTGCTGTAAACAGAATTAAAACGTGTTTAAGGGACTTCCGATCCAAGCCATTCTGTGATTCTGTGACTCATTATCACAGTGCAGACTTTTGCTGCTTCCAGACTCTTTGCAGTTACAAGGCAGACAACATTCAGCCTAGCAAATAAGTGATATTTCTTTGCTGTTAAATAAAGTGTTCCTTCACTAACCGTGATCCTTACATCACAGGTCTTCTAGGCGTGCTGAGGAGCGTATGCACCAAACTGAAAGGAAAAGCAGTGTGATCAGCCTTCACCCTGCTGGCAGCTGGTGCCAGTTCAGGTATCCTGTGGTGACCGTCACGCCTGTGTGCCAGTGTACTTTGTACTTCCTTGGCTCCTGCGTGCCCACAGACTGACTTGAACCACTTGCAGGCAGAGTGAAGTTGGCCATGCTGCAGCTTGCAGGCAGTGCTGCCATGTAGCAGGATATCCAGAACCTCCACCTGCCACCTTGGTGTGGATAGCAGGAGGTGCCCCAGCATTCATACTGAGTTGGGTTGAGTCAGCAGGATTCTTTGTGCTGCTTCCTGTTCAAGATGCAGCGTGTTACCTGGGTGAGTCACAATGTCTCTATGGTGATCTTATGGGAACTATAGCCCATATTTGTCTTAATAAGACTGAAAGGCATTTCACAAATGTGTGATGTTATAAAGATCAAGGGAAAAGTATCTGGAGAGTGCATTAAAATAGCAGTATTTTAATTCTTCCATGTTTTTAGTGTTGTTGGATTTACAGAGGTCGTACTGTTTGTGACCTTTTAGCAGACAGATTTTGGTTTCGAATTGCTTAATGGGAATTAGGGAACAAAAGGAACCCAACACCCAAAAAAACAAGCACTTTTAGGTGTTTTTCATGTAAAGTAGAAATTGGTGTGCAGAGAGAGTGGTTGTGATAGATGCTCTTGTAGCTATGCATGGTAAGAAGGAAGTGGAGATTAATTGACTTGTTTTGTGTTTACACATTCAAGAGAAAAGGGCAGTGAGACATCCTAAATGCAGAAGCAGTTCCACAAAGTACTTCTAGGCAGAAAGATCTGACTTTGCACGTATGAGGTGGGTGTGAAAGAAGAACTTAAGGAACTGAAGTTTGTTTCACTAAAGCATGTTTTGTGTTCAGTGTTAAAAATGAACGTTACTTTAAGAAGTGCCAAGTGATACTGGAAGAAACACAATTATAACTAAGAATCTAAGGGCTCAGATCCAGAGTGGCCACAAGATTTCATCAAAGTATCTTGAAGGCATGGTATGGAATAATTAAACCTAGCTGGGCTGTACTGTGCACATAGGGAAGTGAAGACAGCGAAGCCCAGTATTTTTCTGTTCCTTGTTTAGGAAGAACTAACTTTTTTCTGTACTGTATCAAAAATACCATTGAGAGTTTCCACGCAATCAACTTAAGTTCCTGATCTCATGTTAAACAGGTCGTTGGGTTCTGCAGTGCTTTGGTCCTCAAGTCCTTGGTAATGGCTCCACATTCATAGTTGATCGTAAGCCATGTGGGGCATTTCTTTTTTCCTTCATGGGAATCTGCGAACAACACAATGACATTTTGTGCTGCTATTATGAATAATATGGTTAAAAATGTTGGTCATCCTGACTCTTGGGTTATTCATTACATTGCCATGTGGATATGCTTCCTCAAAGCTGTTGTACTATTCTGGATGCTGACCTTAGCAGACAATTTTTTAACATAATGTTAGATTTTTCTTTTAAAGTGTTCTTTGGACAGTATGTTTTCCAGCTAATATTTTACCAAAGCTTTTACAAGAGTATCTCTGGATTCTGCACTGGAAGGGACTAGGCATCTTGTTAGGCACCTTCCTGTAATGGAGTGATCCTCAAATGCTGCCTTGGGTGAGTCTACAGAATAACTGAGACTCGCTGAAGATAGCAGTCCCTGCTTAGTGTAGGCATTTCCCTTCTTTGGATATGACAAATCTTCAGTATTTTTGGGTTGCTTTTTAAAATCTGGTATGCATGGCATGAATAGGTGGGAAGATACCGTGTGGGATATCAAATAGCCCAGGCTTTAGATTGGCTTAAATGCATCTCTGAGTATTTCATACTGCATATAAATCTTTCAGTTCCACTCTTAATACATTTCTGAGCACAGAGGCAGTGATTAAACCGAAAAGAACAAATGCTGAAAGTTCAAATTACTCAGTGTAATTCATTTCTTTGTAACTGGATATACTGAGTACACGCTGAAAACTAATGTGTGATTCACTACTGCGGTGTGGTACGTCATTTCACACTGTGAATCACTTTGTGATATTGCTGTTCACTGCTTACTGTAGTGTTAAGCAGAAGGGTAGGATAGCAAAATGCTTAATTACTTCAAGTTTGGGATTTCTTTTTGTTTGCCTTGAATGAGACACCAGCCAAAACTGTTGCCATGAGCTGTTCTTGTTATGAGAGGAGTATGATTTCATATTAAATTTATCTTTCATAGGCACAATTTTAATGTTGTAAGTTCTGGAACTTTAAAGTCGATAAATGCTTGTTAATTGGTGCTATTTCTGCCCCTTTGCTATTTATTAATGAAGTGGGAAGAAGTATGTGTAAATATATTCAAAGATAATATCAGAATGTGGCAGTGGGCATGAAATTAAGATCGCATGGATGGTGTTGTTACAGACAGTGCAGCCTAGTTGGCGAATGTTTTGTTTTGCTAGCTCAGTTTCTTTTTAATACAGACTTTTTCTAAGTGATTTTCACAAAATCTACTGTTTTTTTCTTTTAAATGAGAACTTAAAGAAAGTCCCTCGTTGCACAATTTACGAGAGCTGTTGTTTTATTAGCAGAAGGCAAGATAAAGCACTGAATCCAGCAGTGGCTGTAACTCGTTGAGGCTGCTGTGACTTAGGACAGCAGGAGGGCAGCTGGCTTCTGGAGCTCTGAGCTCAGTCTGTGCACTAGGTATGCTTTAGTTCCTGCCTCCTGCTCTGGCTGCAGGGCAGATTGCAGCCCATGCTGTCTGGCCTAGCGTGTGATGGCTGGGGCAACTGAAAAAGGAAAAGAGAAAGAGATCTACTTTTCTGGAGCATATGTGATTGCTCTCTCTGCCTTCCTGTCTGGTGGCACTTCTCATTTTAGCAGTGGATTTCAGCCATTCTTGATCAGCAAACACAGTTCCTACAAGATCCAGCACACTGACTGCTTAGAAGAGAAGATCTCAGATCAGTGTGCACCATCTCTATGCTCTAGCTGTACAGTGGAAAGTCTCTCGCCTAGTTTCCATGTTTACCTATTCTGTTTATCCTGCTGTTAAGTGAATGAGCTTGTGCTGTGTTCCTTCAGCACAGCAGTGAGTGCTTTTCCATCTGGCTCTTGGAATGGGTGGGTGCAAACAAATCTGGATGAATTAAGTTAGGATGCAGGTAGGAAGCTGGAGGTGTGGTGAGGAAGCAAGGATAAGGCTTGAGATACTGCACTAGGAAATGTGGGGGTGGTGGGGGCAAGGCTGCTAGAGCTTATCTCAGTGTGTATGTGGCATTAATCATCAGGAAACTGGGCTTCAACCTTATTACTAATAGTGGGGTTAGATTAGATTAGGTTGCACTGCCAACTCCACAGGCTTCTCTAATAAGCACAATTTCTTTGAAAGTACCAATTATGCTATGCCATAACAAAAACAAACAGCACCCTCCAATTCCCTCCATGGAGCAAATAAACAAAACTTCATTTTCACTTTGCTTACCAGAAGCTCTTCTCTTCCCCAATCCATTTTTTACTCCTTACCCTCAGTGAAGAAAAAGAAGTGGAATATCTATGAGATAGCAGTCAAACGTGTGGTCCTTAGTTTAAAATGGGCTTTGTGTGCTACTTGGTAGGCTTTGTAATATGTTGAAATGGTATGGTTTTAATTTTCCTTATAATTAATCATTATAAATGTGTGTTCTTAGCGGCTGGTTTTTGAGCAGAGAATAAGATGCAGTGGGAACAACAGCATGTGAAAAGTATGTAGGAAAGAAGCAGTCGGGAGCTGAGTTTGGAAATATGCCAGTGAGGCAATGTGAGAGACAGTTGGGACAGGGGAGGATGACAGTGACAAAACCAGTTGCAAGGCAAACAGGAGGTGGTTTTTTCCCTCTTGCATGGACTGTTAGCATAATACATTTAGCTGCTATTTTTAGTGGAGGAAACATAATCTTAAATGTAGTCTATGGGCTGGGAGTGTAACATTAAAGCAGAGTGCAGTGTTTTGTGTGTTGTGAAAGATAATCTCATCGATGTTTCTTAAAGAAAACCTCAAAACCCCAGCTTGTGAATGGCTGTTCTGAAGCACAGCACGATGCAGGTCAGCTGAGGGCTGTTACTGCCCAGAAATACCTGGCGGCTGTGGCGTTTGGCTGGAATTCACACTGTGTTTCAATTGACCTCTTTTGTGTATTGCAGTCCTACGATGACATTTTAAAGTTATTGCTTTTTTGAGGCTATTTTATTATTTAAATACTGCAGTTTCTTGCCTTCCAGCCTTGTCAGCACAGCATACCTGTTTAGCTTACTTGGAGACAGAGCTTTACAGATTATTTTCTTTGTTCCATTATTGTAAAGGTCTTAAATATTTGATGCAGTGATTTTGTCATTCGATATTATTCACCTGCCTGTCGTTGCCTTTTGTTTGCAACCTGCCTAACAGTTCTGAGTCAAACTACAAACCTCAAGTGGATTCCGTAAATAATGCATTCAGGTACAGCCGTGTTCGTTAGGAACACTCACCCATGAAAACTGATTTATAAGTCTTTTTCACACTAGGGGGCACTAGTATCTCATGAAATATAAACCCAAGCCAGTTTTTACTGTTTCACATATTGTGTAGTCTTATTCTTTTTGTAGCTTCCATTTCTCTGTAGGAATGAAAGCTAAACACAAATGCATCCTTGCAGGAATATATCAAAAATCAGTGTGTGGAATTTTCTTTCCTGTCTTTTGGAGTTTTTTTGCTATTTTTTTTTCCAAACGATAATATGAATCACTTGTGGTGAAACAGGCAAATTCCAGTCGTACTCTGAAATTGCTTCTAATGGGATAACTTTCAATTGATGGTGTTGAATTATCCATTAATTTCCTAAGAAATTGTATAGTAAACATCTTTTCTATAAGATATAGTAATATACAGTATAGATTAAGTGTACTTTACTTTGGTAGTCAAAGGAAAAGAATAGCCTGCAACATAGTTCATATTCTGAGCTTTATTAGGGTAAATTTACATATTGATACCTGGTATGCATTGCACCGAAAGTCCATGCTGGCATTGAGTAACTGATTGCAATGGAACCTTCAGCTGTTTAGACATTAAGTGGATCATTTTAGGATATGTGCTTGAGTCTAAGGTTTGGACCTCGATGTGCTATAGCCATTTTGGAAGTACTTCTTGTTTTGTGATGGATTTTTTTTTTCCCAATGCTGAATCTTGTTTAAAACACTTGAGCAAAATAGTTTCTAATTGCCTTTTTACTCTTTGTAGGAATGATCATTCAGTTGCCTTGGAGATGATCCTTCTGCTGTAAATGTAGGGCTGGAGATTAATGTTGTGGGCAGTATGGACCTAATGAACGGACAGTCAAGCAGTGTTAATATTGCAGCCACTGCTTCAGAGGTAAGGATTATAAAACTCTGTGGATACTTAATATCATAAATGCCAATTATTTTTATTTTTTTTTTATATTCGCCAAAAAGTAATTTTTTATTTCAACAGGTCTGGCATGGGAAGTTTTTGATGTGTTGGTTTTATATACCCCAGTTTAGATGTGAATAACTTAAACCTCTGACTTCTGTTTGCCAACAGAAAGCATCAGCTAGCATTGACAGCTTTGCCATAGCCAGTAACTGCCTCTTCTGTGCTCTCTTCCATCACATCTAGACAAGAAAGCTTTTCTTTGAGAATTTTAACAATAATAGACACTCTTAATGCATGAAGCTAGGTTGGCAAGGCCTGTGGGAGATGTTCTTGCCTTTGATAGGTAGTTGTGAGTGTAGGGGTAACTGACACTTATTTCTCCTCCTTTGAAGTTACTGTAGCTTTCCATTTACCATCCACTCATTGAGACTGGAAAATGAAGTCAGTACCAGAACTTGGAGGATTTTTTGCCAGAACTGCTGAGAGTTGTGACTGCTTCATAAATTCTTAGTGCTGATGGAGGGCTTGCAAGATCTGTTTTCTTGCAGATCACTCTTTCTGTAAGCTTTTTTTTTTTTCTCCTGAAGTGCCTTGGGCTGAAAGGATATTAAGATCTGCCCTCAGTCTATTGTGAGTGGTCTTTCCAGAAGTGCTGTTTCTCTTTTGAGTGACTGAATACATACGTGGGCATGTACACACGTACAGTAAGAACCTGAGCTTTCTGCTTGGAGAGGACAGTTCCTTTATTGCCAGTGCATGTTTTATTTTATTGTTGGTGCTTCTGTCAAATTACAAAACCCATTTTTACAACAGTATCACAGAATCACCAAGTTTGGAAAAGTCCTTCAAGATCATCCAGTCAGTCCAACCAGTAGATGTCATTTTTTTTCACTTTATTTAGAAGACAGTGCTCAAGAACACTGAACTCACTATGATGAGATCCACTAAGTCCTGACAACAGTTGTTTCCTTGAATAAATATATGAACCTTAAAACATGTTTATTTTATATATATTTACGCATCCATTTTAATAGCAGGGCTGCAGGTGTTCCATGCTCTTTGTACACACATATGGAAAGCACCACAAACAAGGTGAAAGGACAAGTGTTGTGTGATCACAAAGAATCAAATCACATCCAGAAACTTCACAAGCACTGTACTGCTGTTATGTATTGTTTGACCATTTCTTGGTACGTAACAGCCTTTCTTAGAGAAAAGCTCTTACTTTACCCAGTATGTTTATGTTATGTCTGATAGAATTGAATACAATTGAAACTTTATTTCAAATACTTTGTGCTTAAGAAGGTAATAATTACCTGTGTCATATAAATTTGCTTGAAACCAGTTGTTTGTTGGGTTTTTGAGGTTGGTTTTTCTTTTTTTGGACAACGTGGAGGAAGAAGATGTTGGAAGTGACATGCTTCTGAAAGTGCAGTACCTTGGTTACTGAAAATGCATGTCTGGCACTGTCAGAAGAAGCTAACCACAATGTTAAATTTACATGTGTATTCATTATTTATCCTTGCAACAAAAATGCTTAAGGGGGGGGGGGGGGGAAGAGTTAATTTCAGTTTGCTGAACTGTGAACGAGTTCAAATGCTCTGTGTTGTGAGTGAGAAGCTGAAGTCAAAATGTGTAGCACAGCCATAAAGACCTGCTTTTGTTAGGTTCTGAGGAGAAGAGATGAGAGCACGATAACTGTTTACCTGCATCAGTGACGCTGTGCTATCTCCCCTCCTGCCCTGACATCAGTGTAAATGACACAGGATGATACTGAAAGTGCAGTGAAGCTGGGCTTCCACAACAGGCAAAAACATTCATTGATATTTGTTGTGTATGTGACCTATAACCATGATCTGACATGTATGTTAGTAAAATTACAAGGTCTGTTAGAAAGTGCTTCAATACATGGGTCAGGGTCTTTTCAACCTCCTAGGAGTAGTTCAGAGTCTCCAAGTTAAAACCAGGTGGGTTTTGTTTTGTGTTCAGTGTGCTTTGCCACTGCAGAGTTGGAAGTTCCAGCAAGATTGTGAGTGTTCTTTGCATCAGTGCTAGGTTTCTCTCTCTTAAAAGCCTCCAATGCATAAGCAAAAATGACATAGGAGCTCAGATAGCACTTAGTTTGAGGCTCTGCTATTCTTGAAACTTGCAGATATAGAACCATAGAGTCACTTTGGTTGGAAAAGACCTTAAAGATCATTGAGTCCAACCACGACCTAACCGTACTACCCTAACTCTAACTGCCCTCTGCTAAATCATGTCCCTGAGCACCACATCCAAACAGTTTTTAAACGCATTCCAGGGCTTAACAACCCTTTCTGTAAAGAAGTTTTTCCTGATATCCAACCTAAACTTACCCTGGAGCAACTTGAGGCCATTTCCCCTTGTCGTGTCACCAGTGGAAGAGACCAACCCCGCTCTCACTGTGAGCACCTTTCAGATTTGTAAGAGAGCAATAAGGTCTCCCCTCAGCCTCCTTTTCCCCAGACTGAACAGCCCCATATTACAGTATGCTTACAGCAAGCATTAAGAAGAAGCATTAAAAGGTAATACGGTTATTGATTGTGGTAACTGTGCTCCCTCATAATGTTTTTGTCAATGTCACATCTCATTTCTTGCTTTTTTAATCAAGAGTTTGCTTTACACCAGCTTTCTAAAAGTGAGAAGAAACTAAGCAAATAGCTCATCAGGTCTTCACAGGAAAGCATGGGGCAGTGAAGTGGTGACTTGCTGTGTGTGTACATGTCTGAAATAAATGTCCAAGAAGTGTACATCTGGATGTGGCATCTGATCCTCTATGGGGAAAAAAGTGTGATGATAGAACAGAATCTAGATTTGCATCTATATCTCTATCTCTTTCAAATTTTAGTTGTTAAAAAGATACATAATTGCTTATAATAAGCATCTTAAGTGCAGACGTAATGTAGCTCACAGTGCAATTTTTGTAAATTTTAAAGCTTGTAAGAGATTGATACTGTTCTTTGTTAACTATTCTTTTGGGGCTAACTGTCTTTTTTCCTCCTTCAGTGATTTGTTGTTTGCTTGAAATTCAGACTTTGGTTCTTATTAACTATTCTCCCAGTGAGACACTGGAATTCAATTACACCTTGAAATAGAAGGTTTGTGTGTTGAGGACCACCTTTGAAGTCCACAGGAGCCAATTTGAGAGTCTCTGACTGTAGTGATTTTTGTCAGGAGGAAGCAAGTTCTGTGGCTTTTTTAATTGTTAATTTGCCCAACAGGAAAAAAGTGCAACAGTGGTGTTAGAAAAGAAATTTTGCTCATGGCAATGTAAAAATGAGGAAACCAAAATATTGTTAGTGTTTTTGTTTGTTCCTGCAGAAGAGCAGCAGTTCCGAATCCCTGAGTGACAAAGGTTCAGCTGAACTGAAGAAGAGCTTTGATGCAGTGGTATTTGATGTTCTGAAGGTTACACCAGAAGAATATGCAGTAAGCAATTTAAGTAATTTTTGTTTGTTTGTGGGATGGTGTGTATATATACATATGTGTGTATATATATATATATATATATTATTATTATTATTATTATTATTTTTGGTAGCTTTCCCTTCCCTATAGGAGATCCTGTATGTTTTGTGAGTAATTTCTTTCATCTTTTGCTTTCATAGGTAGACAATGAAGAGCAGCACAGGATCCAGATTCTGGTTAATGCTGTGTAGTCCTTTGGGGCTATGCTCTCCAGGCATTTTTTCACACTGTTGTATGCAGCATGGATCAGAGACTCATTTCTGTATGATGCAGCTTGATTCTGACACATATTTTAGTTGCTAGGATATACTTGATCTGAACTTGTTTTTTTTCTGGAGGCATTTTATTTAAACCTTTTGATGGTTTATTAATGTATGCTAATTGGGTAATGAAGTGAAGATGCCTAGTTTTATTGCTCAGGCAGTTGCAGATGCTGGCAAATGGTGCACACTCATCCTAACTGAAGTTACTAACAACTTGTGATGACGTTTAGCAAGATAGAAATTTTCACTCATTCTTACAGAGCAGTCCTGTATGAAAATAAGAAATGGTATAATCAAAACTGCTAATAATCTTTGCCCACCCTTGAAGGGATTGTAGTAATTTTTTACACTTTCCCAAGAAAAACACTTAGGGTTGACTTACACATGAGCTGCCCAGATGGTGTTTCAGTTATATTACAGAAAGCCTGTGTGATGTGCAGTCAGGCTTGTTGCATTTCAGCTCTTCTCCAACAGGATAGCTTTTGAGGTAGTCCTGCTGGACACCTGGTGGCTGTGATTCAGGATTATAGGTTCTCTGGATTAAAGTCTTCAGCAGCATAGAAATTTTTAAGCTCAATAATAAATAAGTAGAGAGTGTTTGTTACTTGTAGGTATTCTTATTGGGATAAACACAGAACTTCCTAAGTTCCACTCAGTGTCATCTTGTAGCACTTACGTTGCAAGAACTTTTTTTTACAGATAACACATGAATATCACTTCTCTTCCAGTACTTCTCAGACTTGTGTCTGTAATGCATTTATTATGTAGTCAAAGATGGGTAATTGGATTTTACTTTCTATGTACAAAGAAGGTGAAATAATTTCTGGACTATTCTGTACTCCTTGAACTTTGCTAATTCTTGCATCCTTTGTGTGTGTTTTTCTTTTGAGCTCAGTGGTACAGAAATATCAGTTGGATATCCTGCAGAGCCTGAGCCATTGGGTTCTTTAATTCAAGTGAGCGATGTATGGTGCTTCAAACTGGGTAGGGTCTCACTTGCAGTTATGATTGTTTTTTTTTGTTTAAACGTGTTGCATTGTGGACATGCAGCTGCTGTTTTCATTTATAGAGTGTGATATTTTGTTCTTTTCTCAGCTCTGCTGGTGCAGGTTTTGATGTGCACAGCATGCGGGCTCCTGATCATCCCTTTTGGAAATGCATAGCTAATGGTGGTGATTGCATTGGAAAACAGTGTTTTGTAGCTGGTAATTTGCTCTATCTGATAGTGCTGTTGTGTTCTACTGTAGTTTCCATGGAAATAAATAAATAGGAGGCATTAATTTCAGAACAACCTACATAGGACATTCAGGTTTTGTTTGCTGTAAGTGGATCTGAGGTGTTGCAAAGCATTTTTAACAGTTGAGTAGAATTTCCAGTGGTCAGTGTACGATCCTTTAGCAAGGTTATGATTAATTTCATTTCTCTTTCATTAATGTTTCTGTATGCAGGTGTGCTTTCTAGCTGATGTTCGGTTCTTTGGGCAAGTTCATCTGGTCTTGCACTGTTGCTTTTTTGAATGCTGATCATTCTTGCTGAAGGTTGTGGAAATAGGTTGGCTTGCCAAAAACTTACGTACCTTGGCAGAAAAGTACCTTTGACTCCTTAAACTTGTCTCTATTTTATTGGCTGTTTCCTTATTCTTACTGTTTTCAGTCTTACCTTAAAGGAAAAGTGTAAACTTTTCATTGGGTTTTTCGCATTGAGGATGCCAGCATCAGTGATAATGCAAAGCTATGCTAGTGAGGCTTTCATCATAATAATGGGTATGTACCCCTCAGACTGGACATGGATATGTTATGCATGGGTTTTGGGAAGTATGAGAAAGCTTCTAGTTTGTACCTCTTGTAAAACAGATGCAGTGCAGACTTCTGACATCTGTGATTTAGGGAAAGGTGCATACAGTAAGCAGCTGTAGAATGAATACTGCTTTTAAAATAGTATTTTCTCAAGTGGTGAACTGAGGAGATCAATTGTGAAGTAAGTACTTCATGCACAGAGAGAAGATAATGTGCTAAAAGCAGTAGAACAGCAATAAAAGCAAGTTGTTGCAGAAGAGCTAGTTGGATAATTATCAGGGAGCTTTGACTCTTAAGAGATAGAATTGCCATAAAGATGAGAGTTAAGTGATAATGTCAGCAATGGAAAGTTTCGTCCTGCATCTTTTACGTTGGGTTGTGTTTTGATGAAAGCAGGTAGCTGTGTACAGATGGGGTAGAGCAAAAGTTGGAATGATGTTAAGTTCAGAAATACTGGAAATTATTTGTGCTTGCAGTTTCAATACCAATATGAGACACCAAGATGTCTTCTCAGGTCCCACTGCGTTAGGGACATCACTGCTATTTTAAAGCTTAATTAATTTGGTGAGTGGGTGAACAAGAGACAAGGTGGAGGAGAAGATGGATTGATCCTAATCCTGTATTTTGAGAAAGTTGTTCACCAAATTGAAGATGTTTTTGGTAATTTTATTTTCACATTCTTCCCTTTGGCAATGGCCAAATTGGTGTTACACTTCAGTACAGTTGGTGTGCAAGTTTATGTGATGGCCTTCTAGTTTGTCCTTAGTAACCTTCTAACAAAAGTACCACATATCTTCAAGGGTTCCAGTTTGAACAGTAGCAGTAATGATTATTGTAACAAAGGTATAATATTACAGTTACAGAGCTGGCAACAGGCAGATGTTCAGGCTAAAGTAAGGTTAAAGGCTATTTTGGGAAGGGCCACGCTGCAGCTGGAATGGGTGAGATCTCAAGACCCGGCTGCTGCTGTTGAAAACGTGGAGCTTGCTGTACACATACCTTAAAAGCAGAGTTTCTGGGAAGATGTGTTCACTGAGTGCATGTTTCTTAAACCTGGAGAAAAAGAATGCCATTCAGTGGGTATAAAGCAGGACATGTTTGTCCTCTGCTAAAGATCCTACAGGCTGCCTTCTGGTGTAACTGATGGGAGTCTGTCCCTGTTCAAATACCAACGTTTAGGCTGATCACTGCTCACTTCTTCCTTAAACAGCTGAAAGCCACAAATCAAGTTGGTGCCAGCATTACCCACTGGTGCCTGGCCCTGCAGTTGCAGCCATTCAATATGTTTACAGGATAGACACGGCTACAGTGAATGCTGTCCATTTTGTTTGAAAGGAGAACTGTGGTTTCAAGTGTACAGGCACAATTTGGGGGGTGGGGATGGTGGGACTAAAGGAAAAAAAGAAAAATGCTTTGGGAGCTCAAGCTCCAAATTAAGATGCTGGCAAACCTCAGGTTGGAGAAATATTTATTTTTTTGCTTTACGGTAAATTCTGATTCCTTAGGCAGCTACTGTTTAATTATTTGACTGTTTTTAACTTTTTGACTTGCTTTTCCATTTTATTCATCAACTTCACCACAGTGGTGTAAATATTTGAGGTAGACTTAAGGGAAGCGCGGCTGCATAAATCCATTGCTTCTTTTCCTACCCAGTTATCTGAGAAGGATTCTTTATTCCATGACATAGTCTTTGCTACAAAGTAGATTTGGATTAACACGTATGTGCATTTCTCATTTTGATTTGCATTGAGCTTTGTCAAATAAATATTGGAAGCAATACTGCTTTGAAAATAATTTACAAATAAGCTCATTTTAAGCCACGTTGTTTGTGCAGAAAGAGATCTTGGATTTGTTGAATCCCCACGTCTAGAATGGAACAGAAGTAACTTGGGCTGGCCCCAGGTTCCCTGTAGGGCATCCTTTCTCTGTTGTGCAGGGCTCCACCAGGTTCACCATCTACTGCACTGGGTGTCAGTGCCTTAGGGAGCCTGAGGCAGTCTGTCTGCATCTGAGAGCAGGCTGAATAAAGCAGAGTGCTGGGCCCTGGGAGCATCTGATTTCAAAAAACCAACCAAACAAAAGCTTGCATGTGTTCCTGTTAGCTTCGCTTTAGAGGAGAATATTAAACAAGTATGTTTGCAGTGAGGGCAAGAAGAAGAAATTTTAGTGTGTAGAAGAATTATTACTGATAAAAGTTTTGGAGTGGACATTGTGAGAAAACAAGTAGAGTTTCAACACGGGAACTTTAATTCCCCTGTTTCGTTTTGGGCAGCAGAAGTATTTTACTACTGATGCAGTGTTTAACAGAAGCTTAGCTATTTTTTCAGAGAGGAAAAGTGTTCTGGCAGCCCACAGAGGCAGTGCTAAGCCAAGTTGGAAGGCTTAGATATATTTCCTTCTAAAAATTCAGATTAAGAAACAATTTATGAAGTGCTGCTCAAACCAACATGGCTTCAAGGAAAATCAGATTATCGCAGTGTCCTTCAGTAACCAGAATGCAGACTATTTTTTTCATTTCAGACAGAAACTTGGTTTTTCTTTTTCACAATGAGGGTTTCTTTCCAGGAGCTCTGGGATGTGCAGTGTCCTTGCAGGGTAGGTACACGACTGGAGAGCCTGTGCGAAGCAAGCAGCCTGGCTGGAGGAGCTGAGGCTTGCAAAGGGCTGGAAAAAGAGGGATTGTAGTCTGCATCATCAAATGTGAATGGCCGTGTAGGGCACAGAGAGGAGCTTGATGCAGTGGTGCTAACTACAGCTAGATGTTCTTAAGTTACAGGTGTTCTGGCAGGAGGGCAGTCCAGTGCTCACAGAAGAGAGAGAAGGAATTAGGGAGCATTATAAAATTTCATTTCAGTGACCTGTGTGTGCAAAGGAGCAGCGCTGTAAGGTGTGACTTACTCACCTGGATGAAAAACATACGGTGCGACAGTCTTGCCTGAAAGAGGGGTAAATACCTTCATGTGAAGTGATGTGGTCGTCATTTTATTGTTTTGAAGTACTTAGTTCTTAACAAGTCCAGCATCTCAACACCCAGGAGAGCTAAATATTTTTAAACTCTGTTGCTGAGGAGCGTCCCCAGATGATATCTTTCCACTACATACAAAAAACTCTCATAGCTTTTGCAGTAGAGGGCTGCCCTCCAGCTAATGTTCCTGTGTCCTAACTGCAGGGTGACAACTTGCTGTTTTGTGAAGGCGATTCTCCCTTGTAGGATTCCTCAAGAGGTTGAGGGGCTGGAAGTACATTAACTGTATGTTAAAATAGTATCTCTTCTAGTAACATTCTAGAGCTTTTAACTAAGATCTAATTGACAATATTAATGAAGAACAACATATAGATGAAGTTACTGGCCATCTCACTTCTGGAACGACAGAAAATAGGAAGTTTCCCAGTCTTGGTCTAATCAAAGAGCTTAGGTAAAGATAGTTAAGAGTAAACTCAGGGTTTTCTATTGCATGTGTAATTTTATAATACATGCAGCTGAAAACTCAATCAGAGGTAATTCTTGGCTTGCCTCACTGTAGCAAACTGATGTACACAATTGAAATTTTCTCACAGTCGCTTTTTGAGCACTGTATATATTATGTTGTCATGTTATTAGGAGTCACGTAGTAGTTATTTCAGGTGTTTTTAGTAATGAGAGTTAATGCTGAGTTGTGGTGGGTGTAGCTTTCTTCAATGCAAATACACAGTTCCCTATTTAAAATGTGTGCATTTTTTCTGAAAGTAATCGTTTGTTTAGGCATCAGTACTGAAAGGAACAATGCTCCAAGGTAGCTTAAGCAGTTCAATTCAATCAAGGTCAGAAATGTGGGAGCCCTGGGAAGCAAAACATTTGCACGTTCTTTTCTATTTTTGCACAAACAACAAATTGGTTTTCTGGTTCATTTCTGTTGCAATTTTGCATAGTTGTTTTGGTGAGGAGGATTTGCACTTGAATGTTAGGGTTTTTTTTTGTTTTGTTTTGTTTCTTTTGTGAGGATGTTTTTATATCATTAATATATATTTATAACAAGTTTTATTTCAATTTTACTTAAAAAAGGACAAAACTAATACAAAAAGAAAAAACAACAAAAAACTCTAAAAATATCCCAAATTTGATGAACGAATTGTTTCAGAAAGTCTTCCCAGCTGCCTTTAACCTTAAGTGCCCATCCTTTTGATTTCACCTCTCCCCTCCATTCTCACATTCATTTCTTATATTGAGTAGCACTGTGACAAACTCTGACACATATTTACCTCAAACAATGTATTACCTGAAAGGTTTAGAAGGCATGCAATAGAGTAAAGACGTAGTTCTGCAAACTGATGTTACAGGACTGGAGTGTCCTGTATTTGCCTATTTTATTTTACTTATCTGTTTAGCCAGAGTCTAAACTTGGGCCTCTAAGCATGAAGGTTTCCCTTCATTCTGAAAACTTGCTATGAAATCTGACTTACTTAATGTTGGATCTTTCAACTTCCTTAGAATAAGTTTTTTATGAACACGTCTTTGCTATTAGTTTTAACTCTTATTAACTCTAGAAATCTGTTCACAAGATTTTTCCCATTCCTTTTTAAAATATAATCATACTTCTGCGTATTTGTTCTGCCTGTCAGACATCTTTCCCAGCCCGAGGCATGCCTTGCCTATTTGTTTGCTCTGAAGAGCTTTGAATGTAGATTTTCTCACTAAGAAGGCATGCTGTTAAACTGACAAGCTAACGCTGTATTTGTTGAGCCAGCTACAGTATAACATAACCCAGAATGTGCTCTATTACATGTTCAGAAGTTTCTGATACTTGGTGGATTGTAAAGCTCCAGCCATACCCTCCACCTATAGCTGTGGCTCTTGGCAGAGTGGTGCTTCAGTCATTACCCAAGGATTCTCATCCTTGCCTACTCAACTTCAGCTTCATCTGCTCCAGTTAGGAGACAGTGGGAAATGCCATGAAAACTGAACAGTATTTCCTGCGCCTGCCTTTTGAATTCTTCGAAAGCAAAGTTTTATTAACCACATTTGGAAGAGTTTGTGTTGTCTCGGCTCGATTTCACAGATTTGCCCACTCACCTTGCCAGAAATGACTTAGGGCTGTCAGTATTTTTTGTGGTAAGCAACAATTCCGTGTCTGGGCAACAGGCTTCATGTTGGCATTTCTGCATTAGTGAGCCTGATGACCTCAAAAACAAAACGATGCTGAAACTTAACGCTGAATCAGTCTCCAGCTTCAGTGCTAAAAGTCATTGTTTTTTTCCTTCAAGAATAAGTCACTTTTTAACCTCGCAATAAAAAAGCAGCTTGATTTAGATTGCTTCACATTCAAAAGGCATTCTTTGGTTTTCACAGAAATCTGTTTATTTTTACTGTACTTGCTGTGAGCGCAAGTGAACAGAGAATTAATTTTGAAGGCAAAGAATATGTTGGACTACTATAGTCCTGAATTTCTGCTCTTACTAATCATTGCCACTTAAACGAACTTGGAGGGGGAGGTATCTGTGTCTGATATGCTCAACTTCATTGAAACTTCCAGGGCATGATAGAATTGCTACTGATGAAACTGGTACTGTTGCTGATCAATTGAGCGCTAAACCAAATTTTAAAATGTGGTTTGGGGTCTCATTTTTAAACTGTTTTTTAAATAGTTGGTGAATGTTAATAAATGAAAGATATGTTAAATGCTTCTAACCAGATGTGAGTATATTCATGTTACAGGACCAAGAATGTCTTGTTTATGTAAAACTCACACAGTTTCACTTTTATAAAGGTGTTCAGACATGTTTGAGAGAGCATATTGTCCTGTTTATAGTTGGAAGTATGGACTCAGTTAAATTGATTGATAATTTTTTATGGTTATGTTTGGTTGTCTGAGTTTAGATCAAAAAAGAGAAGTGAAGGTCAAGGAGATTTGCAGTCTGTAAATGTGATTGTTTCAGGAGAAAACATGCTCATTTTGTTAGAGTAGGTGCATCTCTTTGCACCTGCTCTCTTTCAGCCAGAGCACACTAGTTGAATTTTTCTGCAAGGACGACTGAACAAAGCCTCTGGATTCATTGTTAAAAGTGTACTTGCAGTTGACTTGGATGGCAGTAGAATTTCTGTGCTGTCTGGACACCAGGAAGAGGCGATCTCTTCCTTTGAATTTGAAAGCAGGCAACAGTCCTGAAGTGAAAGCTTCATGTGAGGCTCTGTATACAATTGAAAAAGCCAAACGTGGTCTTTGGCTGTTTTTGCTAGTCCTGCTTTTCCCTTTCAAAGCGAAACAGAAGTCTCACAATAAAAATGTACTTGGTGATTCTGACACCAAGGTGAGATAGCTGTATTTAATTTTAACTGTTGCTTTGTAACTGAACAATTACTTGGCTTGGTTATTCACATGGTTCAAATATGGTCCAAGTGTCAACTGCAGGCTTTAGGTGTTTTTTTAATAGAATCGTGTACATTATAGTTTGAAGAGAAATTGTGCTTGAGTAATTGAAGTGAGGCCCTTGTATTCTTGGATAGATCCTTATAGAAAACTTTTTAAATTCAAGCTCTGACTTGAATACCTGACTGTAGAATTATGCTCCTGAGAAGAATTTCTCATGATTTGTTTATCTTATTAAATGTATAGTTCAGAGTGCTTTAATTTTGCAGGATGGCTGTGTGGTGAGAGCCAAAACCTCTGAGGCTTGCTACTAGATGAAAATGTAATCACAAAAGAAAACGGAACAGAACAACGTACTTGTTTTCCTGCGGTGTAGTAATTCAATTAGTTGCTAAGCTAATTTTGAAATTAACTGGTGATTTCTTATTTCAGGGTCAGATAACACTAATGGATGTCCCCGTATTTAAAGCAATTCAGCCAGAGGTGAGTTGTTCATTGGTTTGCTTTTCAATTTTAAATGAAAAGGGTTATGCCTGTGCACACGTTCTGGAATTGCAAAGCGTAAGTATGTTCAATAAATTTCATTTTCTTTTACAGTTTGTATAGATCTGAAGCAGATGTTATTTAACACAAATATCTGGAACTAATTGTTTGAGGAATGGAAATTTAAATGTGTTCAACCAGTGCTGGAAGTGAAGCTGGTTTTCAATGTCTGTTTGATAAACATCTTAATTTGGCTATTCTGATGAGAACATTCTAGGTTCCAACTACTAATAGATCCAAATGAAAAGCTAAGTTAATAGGATGGATTGCAGATGGTATGTTCAAAAACGTGGTTTGATAATCTGAGTTGACATTTTTTGTGATTTTTTTTTTTCCAAAGAATTTAATAAATAAGCTACAGTGCTTGCTTTGTTGCCTTAAAGTTGGTCGTGTATCTCAGTATATATTAAAGGTATGATAGGAAGAATCATAGAATCACCCAGGTAAGAAAAATCATCCAAAATCATCCAGTCCAACCCTCTACCTCTCACCAGTATTTCCCACTAAACCACATCCCTCAGTACAACATCTGAACAGTTCTTGAACACCTGCAGGGACAGTGACTTCATCACTCCTCTGGACAGCCTGTTCCAATGCCTGACCACTCTCTCAGAGAAGTATTTCCTGATGCCAACCTGAATCTCCCCTGGCAAACCTGAGGCCATTCCCTTTTGTCCTATCACTAGTTACATGGGAGCAGAGGCTGACCCCACCTCACCACAGCCTCCCTTCAGGCAGTTGTAGACTGTGATAAGGTCTCCCCTGAGCTCCTTTTCTCCTCACTGAACAATCCCAGCTCCCTCAGCTAATCCTCATAAGACCTGTGCTCCAGACCCCTCACCAGCTCCGTTGCCCTTCTCTGGACACACTCCAGAACCTCAGCGTCTATTGAATCAAAGCCAAAACCAAATAGCACCCCTAAGCTTGAATACCACAATTTGTCCATTATATTTTTTTAACGAATATGGCAACTTTTCTGTGCTTTTGCTCTTTGTTCTGCTCAGAGAGCACACATGCACACGTGGCCCAGTTATACAATAACAAGATTCAGGAATGCTGTCTCAACCTCATAGAACAGTGAGGTCCATCTGGAGTTGATCAGCTTTGTTCAGTATTTTATGTAACATTTTTAGCATCATTGTATAGCAATGTATCAGGGCTAGGGATGCTTTTACACGTAGCATTTGCTTCACTTATGCGTTCAGTCCTAACTGTAGTTTAATTTAGCTGGTAATTAGCCAAGTTTTTTTGTTCACATGTCTAAAAATTATGGGGTTAAAATGAAATTTGTCTTTTGTCTCAGGAAAATGTCGAACATCAGAGTGACTGTCAGCAGTCCTCTTAGCCTCACCAAGTGGCCAGCAGTAAAGGCTGAGAGATAGTATGAGAAATAGTGCATTTAATCATGGATAAATCCTTCCTAAACTTCATCAACTGGAAACTTGGAGCTGCAAGTTGCACCCATGTAACATGCTTAACAGCCCACAGGACATTTCTTCCTTGACTAATTGGGGCTCATCCCCACTGAACTCAATTATATGTTAGATCTTCACATTTTACTGTTATTTCTTGTATATAATATGAAAATGCTTCTTTTATGTGTGCTGCTCATGTCACTCTCTATGTAACTTGTGCTCTTCTATTCAATAGTAGATGTTCTATTTGCTTTTTCTGTACCATGCACCTTTTCATTGCCTTTCTGTTGTATCTTTTCTGATCTCATTTGAAAAAGCAACTCTATTCAGGTTCTTTCTTACATAGGAGAGGAAATGAATTCAGACTGTATCCATTGTGTCCTGTGTTTCTCTGACTGATTCATATCTTTTCTGTAAAAAGAAAAGTGAGAGTAACCAAACACATCTTGTATTCAAGATGTGAGATCTGTAGATGTATTGGGATAATATATGGATGATTTGTTCTCTGTTTTGTTTTTAAATGACTCCGTATTCCTTTCTGAATATAGCCTGGCTTGATCTGATGTTTTCAGAGTTTTTGTAGCAACTATAATAAATTTTAAATTTGTTCATCCTTTTTTTGGTACAATTAGCATTTTCCTGTGGGCATTGCTTCACACCTTTCAAGCTTAATTTTTATTTCTCATGTTATTATCTACATTATCAGTAGCGTGGAAGTCTCTTTCAGCTCATCAGTCACCTTTAGAGCACTACAATCTATTTTACTGGTAGCAGGCTTTTGTTATTTGTCTCTGTATGGATCAGTGAAGAATGTTTGGCTTCCACTAAATGCATCTGCTGAAAATATCTTAGCTGTGGTTGCTGATTTCATCATTTATCTACTTGCAGATTTTTTCAAAGGCTGCTTTTTGATCTGTACTTGAAAATGTTTTAATGATTTAGCTTTCATGATTTCAGCAAGCTCCCCCCCCCCTTTTTTTTTCTTTTCTCCTAAATCCTTCAAAGAGCATCCCATTTGATCTCTTTTCAGGACATCCTTAGTCTTTTTGATTGACAGGATATGTTTACCCTGATCCTTCTAGTAGGATATCTTTTTTTTAGCTCTTTTTTGAGATCCTTAAAGTCTATTACCTTTTTATCTGATTATTTGAAGTACTTTCTGTATGCGTGTACTTCTAAAGCTAAGCATTACTGCTATGCAGGTCATATCGTGTCATCCTGTCCCCCCATCCTCCTGCAAATCAGTGTATCATCTGTATGCTTTTACACAATGCCTGTTCTGTAGTCACTGAGCTTTAAAGGACTGGGTATCAAAAAATCAAACCAGTAGTGTAAATAGTTAGGACTTTTCCTAATGCTCTGCAAATGTAGAAATTCCACTGCTTGAGCTTGATGGTAGTTTGCTCTTCTCAGTCTTGCTTGCATAGGATGAGCAGTCAGCTGCATAACGAGTACAAGGAATCAAATGATGTGGATATAGTGGATCAAGCCAGCACTCCATACCTTGTAACTTGCTGCTCTTGTAACATTGCCTCTCCAGTATTGTAGCTTATGTTTTATGAGCAAACCTACAGAAAATCACTGGGAGATGATAAGAAATGTCAAGAAAACACATCTAATTTTGTTGACTGTTCTACCTTATTAGTGTATACCACAAAAGGGAGAAGCATAAGAAAATAAGAAACTAACTTCTTAAAAGAAAATGTTGTGAGAGTAGATGAACATATCTAGAAATAAATTCATTTTAAGAAATCTGTGCTACATAAGAAGAAGCCACATGATGCCTTCAGTGAAAAATATCTGTAGCTAGTTTAGTACTTCTCACATTTGCACAAAAGAAGCTGAAGATACTGACAGCATGTGAGTAATATCTGTCCATCAGTGTTCCTTCACAGGTAGAAGGAGGCCAGTTGCCTTGTATCTCACATACTCCTAAGTTATGTTAGTTCTCAATGGAAAAGGAAGGGACGTACAGGTTAGTTCTCAGGTCAGAAGAAGCTGTATGCAATTAAAATTGAAAAGACAGGGAGACCTCTTTTTTTTCAAATAATTCTATGTACATTTCAGTCTGAGTGAGATGTTGCACCTGTGCCCATCAGATATTAGTATATAACTATAAATTGGGCCCTTATCTTAATACTTCCACGTACTGTCTAAAGATTCTTGGTAATGGATTTGGCTTAAAAAATACCACTACTGTTGTTAATCACATGAATGTCATTAAACCCCAGAGCCATCTAAACCAGGTCTGCTTCTGAGGCAAAACTTGCATGCAACCTTAACACAGTGCCAGGGCAATGGGTCACTTATATCTTTAACCATCATAGCTTTTTTGTTTGGTAACAAGGAATTGAAATGATAGAAAGGTGTGCCTTGAATTATTAACAAATTGCCATGCTTTTTCTAAACCTGAGAAAGCAACTAGATTTCTTTTTCTGCTATTAAGGAAGTGTAATCATCAGGTGCCAGTAAGGATGAATCAACTTGTGTTCTCCCCAAGTGCAAAGCCGTGATTTTTTTTTTTGTTCTGATGGAAACTGCATCACTGGGGGTGCTGAGGGACAGAGAATGCAAGCCAAGATCTTTTGGATGGTTTCCTCACCTCTCAGCCTGTTCTTTGCAATAGGAGTAGATCACAGTTGCATGGTTGTCTTGTGCATAGTCACTGATGAGCTGATGTAAGGAGATGGGCACATGTGTTGAGCACGTGTTGAACAGGATAGCATTTTCTTGGGTAGGTGCTGGTAGTGGGACTTCATAGTGACATTTGAAGGAATGGCTCTAGAATGCTGAGTTGGAGAATGCATTCTTCCTGGGTAGGAGGGAGCATCAGCCTTCTCTAGCAAGTGCAGACCAGCATGCCAGACTTAAACAAGTGGAAGAACTGAAGATCTCTCTTAACTGGCGTGAGACTCTTCAGTAGCTTTGGGATGTTGGTTGAAAACATTAAGAACTTCTAATTAAAAACAAAATTCAGAACGGTGTGGGATAACATGCTGTGCTGAGGTTAGAGCTTCAAATATTCAGATGCTAGATAATTTTAATACCTGACTGCATTAAACAGCACTATTGTTAATTATGTGTTGATTTTTGTTTTTAATCTTAACTGATATGATAATTGACATGTATGGTGTAATACTGTTTTCAGTAAGTGGTTATCAATACAGTAATAAAACTGAGAGCACTTTGGAGTGAAAGATGTGAAGAGAAAGCATGAATAAATGAAAACTAAGGGCTGTGCTTTGCTATTATGCTGCTTTAATAATTCAGCTGTCTCTGTTCTGGATAGTGTTCCTGATAGTTTCAACTGGCACTGCTGAGTAGGTTGTATGCTGAATGTATTTGGGTCTGTTCTGTGTGCTACTGTATACGAGTAGAAGAGCTCAGTAGTAAATTTAGATTTTTACAGCTCCTAGTTAAAAATGCTTTTTTGAAATTAAGAGGTAGTAAATAACAGTGAATATGGTGTTTTTGCCCAACTGCTGTGTAAGTTGCACAGACAGGAGGCATTACAGCTCAAGTACAGCAACAAAGTGGCTTTAGTTTTTTTCTTTTTAAGCAAACCATCTTGCACCATTTTATTCCACAAACCTTTCTTAAATGCTGAATGTTGCTCAGCTTCACATAAAATTGGCTCATTTGGAATGGAAAACTGGAAGTAGTGCTTCTTTTATTGTTGCTGCAGAAGGTGACCATTTTGGTATTTCTGTAATGCAGCATGCCAAGTTAAAACAACAGGACATGTCTTGGTTGATGTAATGTTTTATAATCTAAACTTAAATATCTTCAGAAGGTAATTAAAGACAAAAGACACACTCCTCTTCCTAGTTCAGATTCATGCTTACAGCAGTATTTTTGTGTGTTAGCTTTGTTGTGCTAGCAAATGGATCTTGAATTATTTCCTTAGCTTTTAATAATAGCTGAATTAAAAAAAAAAAAAAGTCTAATTCAACAGAAGATGAAATCTAATAATTCAAAAGCATTTGGAAACAATACTTACAGAATTTCAGTTTACAGAAGAAAATAGGAAAAGTACGACTCTTGTATTTATTATGTCAACTTCTTATTGCTCTGTTATTTTGAAACTTTCACGATGCTTCTCTCTATGGCAATGGCTCTGAACACTCACAGATGCAAAAAGTGAATTCTCATCTTTGTTCTTGCAGGAGCTGGCAAGCTGTGGTTGGAATAAAAAAGAGAAATATAGTTCTGCTCCAAACGCAGTTGCTTTCACCAGAAGATTCAACCATGTGAGTTGCTATTTTTTTTTTTTTAAATTCACTGTAATTACATGTATATGTTTAAAACATCTGGTGAATTAAGTGTTCTGGCACATCACTTCTTGTTGATCACAGCTGGTTATTTGAAAATTGCAAGTAATTGCTTAAAAGAGTTCATTATCTTCAGCTAGTACAGAAAGATCACGGCTCAAGTGCTAAACAAATAGCTGTGTTGGTTTTGGTTTTGGATTTTTTTTAAATAGCAGCTACTAATGAATAAAATGAGGAAAATATTAAGCATTTTTCCCAGACATGCTGGTTGTCCTTTTCATAACGATGGGAATAATCATTTCACATCAAAAGCTTACTATGTAGGACTTCTGGAGTCATAATTAGGTACTTCCTTCTGTTAATTATGTCTTTTGCTTCGTTAGATGTTTGTCCCTAGAAATAAGAACTTCTTGTCAGTATGATTATCTTTTTAAGGTGATTCTGAGCAAACTTAAAAATTCCAAACATCAATTGTCTTACGCTTATTTTTTAATTCTCTATTTTGCATAATTTTCCAGTTATGCATTTGAGACTTGTGGCTTTCTTAAAAATTTCTTTGTGTAAAACAAGATTACAATTTTAGCCTTCTCCTCTGTTAAAGCTGCAGAACTGCAGCTATGTAGTTAGCCAGCCGCATCTCAAAACTGTAATGCCTTTTTATTTAATACCTTATTTTTGTCTTTCAGATGAAGTAATTCTCTTACCCTCTTTTCTCCTCTTGTAAATGTTTAATAATGTCTCCAGTATAAAAGCTCTTTTCCAGACCTATTTATTTTCTGTGCCCAGAATCATGGCTTGAACATCTTTGTTAATCAACTCAAACTCAGACTGAGCCTCTGACTTTTTCAGTCTTTTGTTGTATGCTTTCACACTTTCCATTATTGCTCATATTCAAGATTTGACCAAGCTTTATCATATATCTACACTTAGAATAGTACTTAGCCATCTAATGATTAAAGTGCATGTCTGGGAGTGGGTTTGCCTGATTCACCTCTTGACTGAAGAAATGATGTTGTGCCTTGAAATTCTTGTGCCTGTAACATCACCTTCTGAAATCTGTTCCATCCCCACCCAGTATTTGGCTGAAATCTTCCTGGTCTAACTTGAGAAGTTACTGCATATCCAGCATGAGACTAGTTCTACACTGATAAACCAGATTCCAACATTGTGCTCTCGATTCATATTAGTTGTCTCTTTGAAGAAACATACTGTTTTGCTCAATATCCCAAAATGCTTTTGTAGTAAGGGCCACATTAGTGTACGTCAACTACCATACTTACAATTTTGGTATAACATAATAAGGAACTGCAGAAATTGGCTAAACAGTCAACAGGGGTTGAAAGGGACCTCAGCAGATCACTGAGTCCAACCTCCCTGCTAAAGCAGGCCACACAGGTCAGTGTCCAGCTGGGTCCTGAATATCTCTGTGGAAGGAGACTCTACAACCTCTCTGGGCATTCTGTTCCAGTGGGCCATCACCCTTACCATAAAGAATTTCTTTCCCATATCAGTATGGAACTTCCTGTGTTGAACTTTTAGGCTATTGCTCCTTGTTCTGTCACTACACACCACTGAGAAGAGTCTGACCTCGTCCATTTGCCTCCCGTGTCCTTTTAGATGTTTATCAACTTTAATCAGATCCCCTCTCAGTCAGGCTGAGCAGAGCCAGGTTTCTCAGACTTAACTTGAAACATATTAAAGAATTGGAATAATACAGTTGTTAGAAAGAAGTAAGGCGGCTAAGTCAGGTCATGTGAATAAGCAATTAACTGTCTGCAAACTGTCTGTCATTACAGAGGCACAGTTTAAAAGTGTCTAACCAGTCAGAGATGTTAAGGACAGAGGGAGGGAAGGTGTGCATTGTAGAGTTGGCCAGAGCCAGCCTGTGACTTAGCAGTTGTTAAAGGTCTTAACAATGGAATTAACATCTTAGTAGCATCTAAATAATGTTTAGAAAACACCTAAATGCAGTATTCTTAGAATAACAGAAATTTCATCTAGCAAAATTCCATTCATTTATTGCTGTAGTGTTATCTTGTCTCCCATTCATTCTTACACTGTTTTGGTTTTGTGATCAATTTAGATTTTAGCTGTTTTTTTCAAAGGTTGTTGCAGTGTGTTTTTTTTTTTCTGCAGAATGCTTACCAAATTTTTTTGCTTGGTTTATCGACTTTGTTTTATCTTAGTTTTTATAAAGATTCATAAGAAATGTCATTGTGCGTGCAATACAGAGAGTACAATACCAGAAATAATTGCCTTTTTCTGCAACACCTTTCTTCATAACAGTTCACAGTCCTGTTTCTCTAGAAAGCCTTGCTAACTGCTGAAGGGAACTTTGTATTTTCGTTATTCCGTGGTTCACGTTAGATAATTGTTGATAGTGACTGGCACTTTCATCTGTCATCTTTTTTTGACTGCACGTCATTTGTTTCAAGGAACTTCTGATTGAAAGACAGATCAAGAAGAAATATTAGAATTAGGTGACTCTCAAAGTTCTGTAGTGTCTGAGTTTGTTCAGTGCTTCAGTAGATTGAAAGGTCTGTCCCTGTTCTTCAAATTTTTTCAACATGGTGAAGGAGAACCTTGAATAAAATGCAGCAATCTGACTAGCTTTGAGCTGCTGTTTGCAGAGTCTCTTGTGCTGTTTCTCTGCCTTCCCTTTTTGCCCCTTTGGCTTTGCATCTGAAGGCCTCACAGTAATGATGCAGTCAGGAAGGGGCTGAGATTTGCTTATGAACCCTTTCTTGTGGAAGGGAGCAGTGATCAGAAAAGCAATAAACATACAGGCAGGTTGATGCAGGGAGAGGCTGCCTGACTTCAGATATCCTTCATGTAGACATTTTCTACGCTGCGTGCAAATAGAGCTGCAAATTTTCTAGTCAGAAGCTTTAGGTTTATAGGTAAGCTTGATCCTATGTAAGTGCTTTCTGTACAGTCATAGAAGTCAGATGTGCAACTCTGTCAGGTGAAGATGTCTTCGTTAACAATTTTTTGAGAGCCTTCTTAGTGTTGGAAGGTTTTCTTTTTCTGTGGTCTTCTTGCTTCCGGCAGAGTTAATCGTCTGAAAGTATTTGTGTATAATCACAGAGGGTGGTGTGACACACTGGAACAGGTTGCCTGAGGAGGTTGTGGATGCCCCATACCTGCAGGCATTCAAGGCCAGACTGGATGTGGCTGTGGGCAGCCCCTGGTCTGCTGGTTGGTGACCCTGCACATAGCAGGGGGTTGGAACTGAATGAGCACTGTGGTCCTTTTCAACCCAGGCCATTCTGTGATTCTGTGTTTTGTCCCTAACTTTCACTTCCCTTCTGGGTTTCGGCTGCATTTACTGCTTCCGAAGATTCTATTAGTCAGATGCCTGTTATTGATGTTTTTAATATCTGAAAGAAATACATTGTCAGTAATCTGAAATTGTCTTTGGAAAATCCGTAAAATAAGAGTGCTGTATATATATATATATATAAAAGAGCATCTTTGCCATGTCTTTGAGTTTTGTGGATAATAATAGATTTGGGACAGGCCAGTATGGGGCTCTGCTGCTGAGCTAGTCTTCCAAGGTCTCTCTTTTAAGAGATAAGTGGTAAGTACTTGGAGCCGTTGCAATTCAACAGTAAATCAACTGGATCAAGGAAAGTAGCTTTTCTGTCTGTTTTTCACATTGTCAGCACTGTTGCATTCAATTGTTCCAGTTCTTAGTCTCTCTTTTTGACTACATTTAAAGCCAGAAGATTTGGAGACATTTCTAGGCCTTCTTTTTCTCGTTTCTTTTTTTCTTGTTGGTTTCTCTTTACAATGTCACTTGAAAAATTGTTGCTAGCCGACTCTTATCAGCCTGTCAGAGAAGCTACTGTGAAGGGTCAGAGAGTTGATAATAGAGGAAACAAGTCCAAGTACTTAACGACTGGTTGTGAGGTGGATTAGTTTGCTTCCAGCCAATGTTCTGAGAAACTGCAGCATGCAGCTTCGGTGGCCAAGGGACATAGCATGTGCAGGAACTTCTTCCAGGAAGTTTACATCAATCTTTATTTTGGCACCAAGGAAAAGTCATCAGTCTTACCTTCACGTGCTGGGACTGGAGAGGAGATCAGAAGGCTGCAAGTGTTGTTTCAGTTGCAGATTGAAATTCTTCATGTTAGTACCTCAGTTTTTGGCTTACTGAGACAGTACTTGGGATAACTTTTGATGTAGTGTGGGCCTACAGTTCAGAATGTGTCATTGTGGAGGAGTCATTCATTTCAATAGTACTGTTTATATTTGGATTTTGCCATCTTTTGGAGAGCAGTGAAAAGCCGAGAATTCAAACAGCATAGGCAGTAGCAGCTGGAATAAGAAGATACAGTGGAGCAAGTTTTTGTCTTCCTTGCCTGGTCTAACTTCTCTGTTCTTGTTCAGCTGAAGGCAGTTCCTGTTGGGCACCTGCCCTACTTCTTGTGGGGTACAAATGTTTACAGCTAAAATACATTCAGTAAAATCACTGTAACTCTTGGCCAATAAAGACCACAAATCCATTTCATCAAATTTTTGCTCACCTTTAAATTTCACTGAGCTTAAATATGCATTGTGCATCTGTCTTTCCTTTTTCCCCCAACTTGCCAAAAGAGAGCCTTGAACAGCTCTCACGTTGTAAGTAAAAAGAACATTAAATCAGTAACAGCTGCTTCACAGCAAATTGATCTGCTGATAGCGTTTTGGAAACAGTATGAATTATGTGCAGTTGATTGCAGTCTACTGAGAATGAAGTAGTGTATTTCCAGCATTAGTTATGTGATAATTATATGTGGTGCCTGTAAAAACAGTTCGAGTTCACGGAAGGAGAAGTCAGTGAATCATTCCATGCCAGGATCCTTTTATTCTTGAAGCATGTGTTGTGATGCAGTACTGCATAGATCTGCACATCTGCTATTAAGTTCCTTTAAAAAAAAAAAAAAAAAAAAAGCAGCTTCTCTACATAATTCTTTTCAAGCTGTGATCCCAGCCTATTGAAGCTTTCTTTCTGAAAGTTAGTTGTATCAAAATACACAACTGTTGTAATTGGTAAAAATGTGTTAGTGTAAAAATTGTCAAGTTTACCTACTTACTGAACCTTTGTTCTCTATCTTTTGGAAATACCTTATGTAAAAGCTAACTGTCACTTTCCTGATGATATCAGTATCTGTATTCAAAGCCATTTTCCCCAACGCTTTCATTTAAATGGGATCAGAACTGTGCTGCCACAGAGCTTAAACTATTACAGAAACTTGGTCTAGTGGCCTGGTCTGGTGGTTGGCAACCCTGCACACAGCAGGGGGTTGGAACTAGATGATGATTGTGGTCCTTTTCAACCCAGGCCGTTCTATGAACTCATCAACTAGATTCAGTGCATTGGAACAGTTTTAAAGCAGAAGATCCCTCCTTGAAAGAGGCCAATTGTGTACGTTTTACTAATGCTGTGAAATGCTGATTTTTAAACCAAATACAAAAATGACAGGGCAGGGGGGAAATATGTTTTGTGATGTAGTGTTGCGGCGTCGCAATGACGTGGTAGTGAAATTTTCCTAGGGCTGCCTTCAGAATTAAAAACAAACAAACACGCGTGGAGGAGAAGGTGGCATTCTTCCTTTGGAAGCTGAGTTGGGTGGATGGGCTAAGCTTAGGAAACTGGAGGTTCTTCCTCATCTGTAAAGATGCAAGGTCCAAGGTTTTATTATGCATCCTGTGTTTTCAGGTAGCATATCAGAAGATTTTAAACGTTAGGAAGAATGATTCTGAAACTCTTAATAACGAGATAGTTTTGCATTTATCTGTCGCTTCATGGAGAGAGCAAAAATAGTTTTGGAACCAGTGGCTATGTGCTTAAAAAAGCCAGTATAGCCAGGCTGGTATTCCAGATATGGCAAGCAAGGGACGATATAAAAAGCTTGAACTGTTGTGATTTGAGGAAAAATGCATTCAGAAGTTGATTCTGTTTTTACATGATGATGGTAACAGGGAAGAATGTTAATATACAGATATAAGTAGGGGTTTAAATGCTGTCTTGAGCTGATATCAAAGAGATGGATACCCAAAAGCTGCGAGGAATCTAACTGTTGGGTGGGTGGACATTGTGGGGGAAATAAGATGTGAATACAGTGAGAGGATTTTACAGCAAATAACCACAGTATTTATGGAACCATCCATTGCTAATGTGAAGAAAGAACCTGAATAAAATATAAATGTGATTCTGTGTGGCTGATTTGAAACAAAAGGTTTTGTTTAAATTGTTTATTTTTCAATATTTGGAAAAACGAGGTGGTGGTTTATATAGACCAGACAGAACCAATAGCAGTACCACTGAAAATGCATGAAGGAGGAGATGAGGTGGTTGGAGTGGAAATGGTCAGGAGTTTAGTTCTTCCTGCTGCTTACTCTCACTGAAGGCATTGGACAGCCCAAAGCTGAGGAGGAGGTTTGGAGTTAGTTTTGTTTGCTTTCTTTGTAAGTTCTTGGAAGCATTGAGAACCCAGTCTGGCTGGGACTGGGACAGAAACCAGATTTCATTGAGTAAACAGGAGTACTTGTGTGGTACGGGGCCTGTGTCACTGTGAGACTGATGAACTTCCATAGACGTTTAGTCCAACGTGCCAAATGCTTTGTTTTTCTGTTCTCATGAACATACTGAAGCATTGTTCCATTAATCTGCGAACGATCTCTTATTTCATCCAAACTCTGTTTTTCTGACCAAAGGCTCATTATTTAGAGTGCATTGTCTCAATGCGATTCTTTGCGATGCAAAAACTTATGTTAAAACTTGAGGTTTCTTTGTCCTTCAGAGGGAGAGCATCTCTGAAGAAACTGCTTAATCATTCAAGGGTATAGTTTTTCTCAAGCTGTGTAACTACAGCAGCACGTCACATTGAGGTTTCAATTGTTTTGACTATACTTTGAAGTACTGTTGGACACTTCAGTAGAACTTAGGTATTCTGTAGTAATGCTGTTTGCACAGAACCACATTTTACGTTCATCAGGGTAACAGTCTCTCAGGAGACACTTTGGTGCATTTTTTTAATTGTCGTTGTTATTTTCCCTTTTAAGGGAAAAAGAAAACTTGAGCTCTATGACTTTTTCCTTTCCTGGCTGATATGGCCCTGGATAAACAGACCAAAGGGAAACAATGATGTAGGATGCTTTAGGATGCTGGTTGGGTTTTTTTTTTTTTTTTGGTAGTTCTGCTTTTCTGTTCCAGATCTCATGTTAGGGCACCTCAGTTCTCATCAGATCAGACAAACTTAACTGGAAATGTAGTTTTTTTTTTTATTTTTTGTGCTATTATTTTCATTTTTCAGTGCTTTTGTGTGTGAAGAATTGTCATACTGTACAGAGTTAAACAGGATAGATAGGATTTTTATTGTTATTCTTTTAAATTGAAATTTTAGCAGGAACTTGGGCATGTACACAATGTTAGTTTGCAAGTAGTAGTTTAATATTAATCTTAAAAATCAGCAGCATGACAGATTGACAGTTCTTTGCATAAGAGAGCATGCATTTCTTCTGTAGTTTTGTAAATTGCAGTTATGCTGCATCTTACTAATTTGTAAATTTTCTTTTAACCTGTATTGGGCACCTGAATAAAAGCTGCAGTGTTTTACGACCTTTTGCTAATTCTTTCCAACTGTTTTACTGCTTATCTGAAGAAATTTATTTTTTATCGTTCCTCTTTGTGCTGGAGCATAAGAGGGTGGAGGATGTGGGAAGAGAAAAAGTTGGAAATGTTATCAAAACATTTTCAAAGTATAGCTTTTGTGAGGCATTCATATAGTGAATAAAAGCAGCAAGCATCCTTTGTGCTATACTGAACATAATGACAATTTTTGTAAGCCAACACTATAGAACTTAACAAAAGAAACTGATAATATGCTTTGTATTAGCTGGGAATTGACTTAGCCATCAGTAAGATTAGGAATAATAAAGTCCAGGTTGCAGCATAGGATTCTTCCCGTGAGTTCCAGTGTCCAGGTGACTCCAATCTGAGTATGTTTCTTCAGTAGTGTTGAAAATTTGCCATTGTCAGTGAACTGTAAGATATCTGTGAGTTGAGTAGTGCAGCTTTGTAGTTATGGAAAAGCAGAAACAGAGCACATCATTACCAAGGTCTGTAGTGCACAGCTACCAGTTACGATAAGTGAAGAGAACAGCAAGATAAAAGGCTCTTCAAATTCAATACTAAACAAAGAGTGGATTTATTAATTTGATTTATAAGCAACTGCTTGACCATGTAATGGTAGATGGTATGGTGGGTGCAAATGAACAGAATAACACAGCAAAAAATAAGTAAATAAATAAAAATCAGGTCTTTTATTAAAGTCTGTGTTATTGGTAGGCATTGGGTAGTATAACTTTTTGAATCCTCTAAGTTTGCTTATATGTAGTAAAAGGAACTTGAACACTAAGAGACTTTTGATGTATTGCTAGTGAAATGACAGAACTAAACATGTAACGTTGATGCTCTGTTTCAAAAGGCCTGTTTTCTTTTTCAGGTAAGCTTCTGGGTAGTCAGAGAGATTCTACATGCACAGACCTTAAAAATAAGAGCTGAGGTTTTGAGCCACTATATTAAAACTGCAAAGGTAAGAAATTGGAGGGTGATGGTGGGGACTGTGGGATTCACCACAGTGAAGGATCTTGTAATTAGGTTGGTCAGTTCAGAAATACACATAGGTAAATATTTATCTGATACCCAGTTTAGCTGTGGTTTTATCTCCTGACATGATTAGATGTTTGGCTTGTGTGTGTAACAAAGTTGTCAGAAATATGACAGACCAAAGTCCTGAAATAGAAGCCTTTGTCTGCCAAAAAAAGAAAAAAAAAAAAAGAAAAAAGACATCAAAAAAGGCTTAACTAAGGAAGCACAATGGTAACTTATTTGAAATATTGTTACTTAATGTTTTCTAATGTTGAATAAACCCAAACATTACGTGTAGAGATGGGAACCTTCCAGTAGTGAACATAGTGCAGAACTCTTCTCGGAAACAAAGCAGGACCAGGCCTGTTGTTAGGCTCTGCTTTGGCCACAGCACACTGTATGTGTCTGATGGCATCAGGCAGCAGTGTTTGCAGAAATGCTGCTGTTTCTGAGACAGAATTCTGTGCTTGAATAACTGAAGTCAATTGAACATCACTTAGCTGTGAGTTGTAAGATTACAATCTAAAAAAAGACAGCAAAATATGTGAGGGTGCTTTTATGTTAATTTACTTACTGTTTTGTCTTGACTTTGCTTACATATGGCTTCTAATATAAAGTTGCTGCAATTATTGCCGTTTTCTGTTTACACCAATGCTGTTATCAAAGCAGCATGGTGCCAGAGGTCCCGTTAATTAACTTTTCAGAGAAGCTATAAATCCACTAGGCAGAACTTTTTGTGCTGACTACTATCTGTCTGTTGTATAGCTGGCTGTCCTTTACTGGTATCTCATTCTATACATGCACAAACTAATTGGACTTAATAATTGCATTCTCCTGAAGTTCCCAGGCTATCCTGATTGTTTATGACATCTGTTTCAATGCTGGCAGCAGCTAGAAGACTCTTGTTTCATTTTAATCAGCCATGTTGTTGTTCTGCATCCTTCTTCAGGACAGCAGACTACTTTATTTGGAAGCCAGTGGGGGGAAAAAATGAGTGACTGTGTGAGTGGTTGGACAAAGACAAGTAATGCTATTTAGTAGGAGTTAGGACTATGGTATATAAAATCATCTGGGTTGGAGGAGAGCTTCAAAATCACCAAGTACAACCATCTGCCTGACCTACCATATCCCACCACTAACCTGTGTCCTTTATTGCCACGTCCACAAATCTGCCTTGGGGATCCTGTTCCAATGCTTGGCCACCCTCTCCTAATGTTCAGGTAAATCTCCTTGACACAGCATCAGGCCATTTCTTCATGCTCTATTGCTTGCCACCTGAGAAAAGAGACCAACACCTCTCTACTGCAGCCTCCTGTCAGGTAGTTGTAGAGAACGAGATCTCCTCTCAGCTTCCTCTTCTCCAGACTTAAGTAGCCCCAGTTTCCTTAGCTGCTCCTCATGTGTTGCCTTTTCCAGTCCCTCCACCAACCTTATTGGTCTTGTCAACACATGCTCAAGGAACTCACTGTCTGAACGCAGTGTTTGAGGTACAGTCTCATCAAAACTTGAGATTCTACTCCTACTGGACAGCTTCTTCTGATACAAGCCAGGATGCTGCTGACCTGCTTGGCTACCTGGGCATGCTTCTGGCTCATGTTTACCTGGCTGTTGACCAGCAGCCCCAGAACCTTTCCTACCAGAAGACTTCACAGCCATGCTTCCCCAAGCCTCTCAAGTCTATACTGCTGTAAGCTTAACTGAAACTGCATGTGATTCCCTGATCTAGATCACTGATTAACAAATCAAGGCCCCAGATGTGAGCCCTGAGGAATGGCACTGGTGACCAGCTGTTGTTTCCCCACCTCACCCAACAGAACACTGATGGCCCTTTACACAAAATGCTGAAGAATCCTTTGAAGAGTGGATTAGCTGAGATAAGTGGTTATTCAGTAGGTTTAGAAAGTTCCTGCTGGTCAGTAGACTTGCTAGAACCATGGAGTTCTGGACATCCAGACTCAAACTGTTACTAGAGTGACCTGATAATATGTATTAAATGTGGGATTCCTGAGTAATACCTATGAGGACTTGGTTTCTTGAGGCCGCTGGTTCTCTGGCCCAGTGTTAAGCAGAGAGAGAATCATTTGCTGAGTTTCAAAGCCATGAGCTGGAAAGCCACCCCGTAGGATCACTTTCAGCCTCCCTAAAAAATGTGGTCCGTCATACTCAGAATCTGGTTAAGCCAGTCTTTTCTAACAAAGCCTCATCTCATGTGTGACCTCCCACTCAAGAAAAATTAGGTAAGCTGAGTTTGAAGGAGGAGAAAGACTTAGTTCACCATGTTTATAAAGGTTGCTCGTATTCTTGTATTATGAATTAGTTTTAGTTTTCATACTCCCCAAATTGCCTTTCAGTCAGAGAAGTACTCCAGGTACATTTACCCTGCTTGACTCCATCCTGCTTCAAATTCTGTAGGAGTTCTGTTGCAGCCTCAGTGGCTCCATAAATCTGTGGTGAAAAACGCTCTTACAATATTGAATGCTGCTGTGATTACATCATTCACGTGGGCTATCCTTTTTGGCATCTTCAGTCAGAAAATTCTCTTGAATGCTATGAATAGGAATGTGTTGGGTTTGAAAATTTCTGGCATTTCTGATGTATAATATACATTTTGGAACATATATTTTTGGCAGGGCTATATCTGGACTATGCAACGGCCAGTATCTTCTAATCCAAGACTTTATAGAAGCACTACTGGAAAACTAGAAAGTGCTATGAAAGTTATTTGAGTGGTCAGCAATTTGCTATAATTAAATGTTCATTTAAAAACATGTGAGGTACCTTCAGTTTAGATTGCAGCTTATTCTGTATTAACTGTGGACAGTAATTGGAACGTTGGTCATTTGTTGTATATTTTTGTTCTCAGAAACTGTATGAGCTGAACAATCTGCACGCTCTTATGGCAGTTGTGTCAGGCCTACAGAGTGCTCCTATCTTCAGACTGACTAAAACGTGGGCGGTAAGTGAGCAGTGGGACATTGGAGGGATTTTAATGCATTCTTAAAAAAAATACAGCATTCTCTAGCTTATTTTCAAGCTTGCAATAATTATTACAGATCTAATCTTCCTGTACTACATACATAATGTTTCTATTGCATCTGAAGTCTATGGTTTCCTGTTGGATTTTTTTTTTTTCCATTCTGGCATAGAAATTCCTTTGAAAAATAGTTCCCTGCAGATTCTGCTAAATGCAGAGGCTTTTAATTTGGCCCGAAGCTATTTTGTATTTAGTTGCTGGAAAATTAAGAATGCCAATGTGGGCCATATTTTAATCATTTAGGGGTTTATACTGATGGAATTTTTTTGCTATGGAGAACAGACGTCCAGAAATTAATGATTCAATTTCCATAGAAAGATCTGTAGTTTCTCTTACTGATAACTGAATCCAGCAATCTTCATCAGTTTTCAGGATGGTTTTCATAGTTACTGCAGCTGCTCTAACCATTGTATTTCTTAGGTGGTCTTCTGTACAGTTATGTAAGAGGCATTCTTTGTAAATGTTTTTTTGACATGTTTTCTGACTAGAATTAATAGTATTTTCATGTGGTTGCATCAGTTGGACATTCGGAGCAACTTTTGCTCATTGATACCTCTGAGTTGAGTAAACCTTGTTTGATCCAGCTATCCATTGGGTAGTTACCCAGTCGTACAAACAGATGCATTTTCAAATGTGATGAAAGGTATCAGATGGCTGAAATGCTTCTCTGCAGGGGATCTTTACAGATAGACCATTAAAATAAGGAAACAAACTAAACTTTCTCTGTAGACATACCTTACATATTGTGCATTACAAAATGTGTTTCTGTCATTCTGCCTCCTTTTCCACCCAAGGTAGGAAAATCTCAATTCCAGTGTTGCACAGCTGATGATTACCAGAAATTAATTAAAAGCACTCCTGCCAAGATACTCGTCTAGAATTCAGTGCACGTTTTGCAAACGTGCAGTTAAGTAAGATGTATTCCTTCAAATCACTCCAAGAAAACCTTAATGAAGCTAAGACTTCAGAACATTCTTGTGGCAAACTTCTGCTTTTCTGGTTTTGTCATTGTGGTGCTTCAACCACTTTACTTAGCAGTGATGAGAAATGGATTTGTGTGCATGACTCAAAATTAATACATACTGTTTCTGTACTAGTATAAATTTGTTAGCTGCTACCATGATTAAACCATTTGGATTCACGATTTCTTTCCTACTTCATCTTTTACACTTTTTGTGTTGTTGGGTTCTCTGCACTTCGGTCGGGCACGAACTGGAGACCTGATGTGAATTGCACCATAAGCACAAGGGAATCTCTTATAGGCTTTACTTATTGTTAGAGATTGTTCAAAGAGCCTGAAATGATGTATCAGACTTTGTGCAGCTCTGTATGTTTCTTTGAGGAAAATGCAATTAATTGAATTCAAGTTTGAATTTGCACTTGCCATACCTTCCAGTGCACAAAAGACAGAAAGACTTCCAAGCATGATATGCAGACAAAAGACATATTTTTTAATATTATTGAAAGCAAGCTAATCTAGGCTGATCAAAATGAGGCCATCTTTGAGGAGATAAAGTTTAAAAGCTAAACGTAATGTCCCAGTGGCTGGGAAGAAGTCATGGCCCCTTACTGTTGCTTTTGTGGTTGTTTTCTTTCTTTTTGTCAAGCAATTGGCACGTCCTCATTGAAACTGCAGACATGAGTTACTGCTCATTAGAATATTGGAAGCAAAGCTAACAATGTAAGTTAATTGCTGGAATGTGAAAGACCAACATGTCTTGGAAAACAAATTCCTCTTTAAAAGTGATTTTCTTCTGAAAGACTGTTGAATTCACTAATAAAGATTAAGATGAAGGCAACGTTGGTAGAAAAAGCAGTTATTTCAGTAGTGAAATTAGAACTTGAAAGTTTATTTCAATTCTGTTATGTCACATGAGTTGATCTTTATTTGAAAAAGGAAAGGGTATGAAAGCACTAAGTGTTTTGCACCTTGTAATTCTTCTACTATTGAGGATCTTGTGAGGGGGGAAAAAGTGATTGGGAGGCTAGGACACCAAGCCTTCTGTCAAAATGTTCACTGTAAACATCTTACACTTCCTTTGAATTCTGGCTCCAAGCTGAAGTGAAGCCTTTAATGTGGCTTTGCAACAGTAGTGCGGTTAGATGTTTCAAAAAGACATTGTTTAGTTTCTCAGTTTTGCAAAGAGAGCTCAGTGTTCAGTTAATACTGTCAAAGGAAGGTGTTGGGATGGGGGAGAATAGGCATTGGAGGAGATCATGACTTTGGTATTTTAAGTGGAGGTCGCTGTAATACTGATAAGATCCAGTAAAGTTGCTAGCTGGTGGAACAGTAAATACAGCCTGTATTCAAGTCTTCTGTATGCCCTCTATAGAGAAAAATGGATCAAATCTTCACACTCTTCCAGCGCATCAAGTATGTGGATGTCTATAGCTGCATTCGTTTTATTATTTGTAGTCTGGTTAAGGATATTTATCAGGTTTTAATGATATGATTTTGTTCTTTGAAAGACTAATTTGTTAAAAAAGTTTTCAATTCAAGAATAAGAACATTTGGGAATTTGGGTTTTTTTTGAAACTGGATTAATATAGAACTTGGTACTTCTGACAAGCAAACCTTAACTTTAAAGATCAATGTAGTGAACAAACTGCTACTTTCAAATACTACAAAAGTGGACAAATGTGTGAAGTGATGTATTTTAGCTAGATTAGTCATGAGAAAACTTGTATTATTTCAGAAGGATCACCAGGGCACCGAAGTTTATATTTGACTATTTTTTTAAAAAGGCTTATTTAAATTTGACCACTGAAATAGCACTTTTCTATATCTGTCCTTAACGTATTTCATCCATAAGGAGTAAATGCTGTAATTTTAAGCAGTCGTACTTGAAAACAAGTCACCAAAAAAGGGGGAGAGAGGGAAACAAAAGAATTAAATGCATGCACTTAAGGGTAAAACTTTGAGCAGTCGTAAAAATGACACTTCATCTCAACTGATTCTGCCTTTTTTTTTTTTTTGTAGTTACTGAGTCGGAAGGATAAAGCCACTTTTGAAAAGCTGGAGTATGTTATGAGTAAAGAAGATAATTACAAAAGGCTTAGAGATTACATCAGCAGCTTGAAGATGACTCCATGTATTCCCTATTTAGGTAAGCTGAAGTATTTCAAATGGGAAATACTAATGAAAAACCTTTCTGCAGTGATTACACAAACTGAACAGTGACACTTAAACGTACATGGAACAACTTTAATACTTCAGTAAAGAATATAGAACCACCAGTTGGTTCTGTGTATTCTGTATTTGGCAAGAAATAGCTTCACCAGCTTCAGGAAGAAAGTTGCTATTAAACCTCACAAACACTTCAAGTTTTACATACAGGATCAGTTTTCTAGTAAATGGTTTTCCCATATGTTGTATATGTACGCTGACTTCTGGAGAAGTGCTTAAACTATTATGCTTGGTAGCCCTCTTGAAGAGCTAAATATTTGAATGTTACAGTAATGCTGGGCTTTAATTTATGAGAAGCTTTAAATCACCAGCCTCTGATAAATAAATGCAGGTTTTAAGGTTTGGAACGTGCTAAAATCTGCAGCTATTGTTGCATTCAGTTATATTAAGATGACAAGTAACTAGATATTTACTACTGACTCATTTATGGGATAATTCAGTAACTGATATTATATCTGTGAAAGCTAGATAAATGCTTAGTATGAATTGTTTTGGCTTCCAAGCTGATCTAGTGTCACTCATTGTCTCAATGTTTTATGTTGTTCCGGGCGATTGTGTTCTTATAATGTAGCTTTTCTTTGCTACCGTCAGGTGTCAGTGGTTATACAAAATTCAGGAAATGTTTACTCATTTTTTTCCTTCTCTAGAAAAAAAAAAAAATTATACCCCTGTTGATTTCAATGCTCTCGCACTTAAATTTAAGGTGATAGCTGTGTTTCATTAAAATGTAATCTCTTTGATGATTGATACTACTTTTTAATATTAGCTTTTAAAAAATAAAATTCTTAATGCTGTGATCAATGTATTCATCACAATATTGCATCATCTGCTTCATTGCTTGATGTGAGCCACGTTGCCATCATTTTTGTTTGTAGCTAGAATGCTTCTAAAGTGCATAATAGTTGCATTAAATTCATGCTTTGGACTCGAACAGGAAGAAACACTTTACTCTGCAGAAGTAGTAGTAATTATAAAGATCAGTCCTATAGTATTTGTCATTCTGTCCTCATTTTTTATTTCCATTTTACATCCCTCCCAGAATATTGGTAATTGTTTGTGCCTATAATGGAACCTTGAAATACTCAGCATAAGCCTGTTTTGTCTGTTGTATGTGTGTGTGAGAATTGTGAGCATGGTGCATATCACACACATCCTGTTTGTTAACAGAGCTATTAAAACTAGGCCTGAATTAAAAGGGGCCAAAAACACCAAACAGAATGTCATGTAATTAATAATAGCAGTTTGTACTTTACCCATTCATCCATGTGCTTATATACGATCTGCGTTTCGTTCTGAAATGGAATTTCTAGCTTTCTAGAAGCTTTTTACCCTATATGCTATGATTTATTAGATATGAAGCCAGGTTCAAATCGTTTCCTTGCCAATTACAGAGTCTCAAGCCAGCCTGCTTTTAGATTTTTTCCAAATCTCGTGATACTCTGTCCTGTGCCATTATGGTTCTCTAAAATCTACTTCTATGCAGAGAATTATTTACACTCTGGTCTGTTTGTCAGGCTTTTTTAACATACTGTCCTACTACCTGCAAGTCTATATTTAGAACATTGGTTTCCAAATTTTTAGGGGATTTTTCAGGTTTTCTTCTGTTACAGATGGTTTCCTCTTCATACATGAGAAACTCTGTGTAACTTGTTGGTTCAGAGTAAGTTTTTGGCTTAACTTAATAATTTATTGAAGCAAATATTTTTTAGGAAGAAGGGGGGTTTAGTGCTCTGCTGTGACCAGCTGTAGTTAGTGTTTTGTGACATGCTTTGCCATGGTAGGAATTCTCAGTAATGACACAGAGTGTCCTCTGAGCCTATAATTCTCATAAGAAAAAGCAAATGCCCACCGATGCGTTCTTCTAGAATTAATGTTGTAAGATTTATATGTGTGGCCAAACAAACAAACAAAAAAATTGCTTTGCAGCTACAGTCGTGATGAATCTGCATCCATCTTGGAAGGTCGACTGCGGACTCCTACTTTTCTCATTTGATCAGAGGTTTTTATCTTCAGTAACACCCAAGTAGACTTGTATTATTCTAATGTTTCTTTCCCAAGGAGTTTATACTGACCTGAGTGTAATATGGGACAGAAGAACCAAACTTGCTTGCTTTCTGTCTTAAGCTTCCCAGCTGCAAGTTACAATTTCTGGAAGGATGGTTTTCTGCTGTTACTTCTAGTATCAGAATCATATGCAGGTGTATTGCTGCTCCTTGTTCAAAATGTGTGCAGAAGTCTACCAGAATAGCAGTTCTGAAGATGGTACGTGCTGCAGAGGGGATGAATCATAAAGTCCTTTCCTTCTGCAGAAAACAAGGGGTGGGGCTCCCTGCAGTGTTCACACAGAGGTGCTCAGGTTTCTGTTATCCCTAACCTGCTCTTCAGAAGAGTTCAGAGAATCAAATCTTCTATAGTAACTTTTGGAAATCCCTTCCAGAGCAATGCTTGCCTTGGTGGTGAAGGGCACTGTTTGGAAGGCAGTGAGCACATATAGGTATCTCAGCTGCAATTTCCAGGACTAATGTTTTACCCTGAAGAGTTCTAGATTTGTCCATGCAACCAAATGCGGACGTTGGATGTCTTTCAGGTTTTTTTTTTTTTACTGTCTTAGTATTATGGTTTAAAGTTTAATTGCTTTATTTTGTAGCCTTTGCAATGGAGGTGGTTTCTGAGCCACAGAAGTACAGATTGTTTTCTTGCTGCTTACCACAGCTCACTGTGGACAAGACAAAGACATTCTTCCATACTTACCAAGAAAGCTTCTCAGTTCCCTGCAGCAACAAGAAATGTCTTGATTGCAGAGTTCTTGAATGGCAATGAGAAGCAGCACGTGGTCTGTGGGCTCCTAACCTGAATGTGAGAGCTAAAAGCTGTTCAAGGGCAATAAATTGGTGCAGTATTAAGTCCTCATTGTCTGGTCAGGGATGTGTTATCACTGCTGAATCACCTGGACCACTAGAGTAGTCAGAACAAATGGCAGCTGTGTATACGATGTTCTATTTTGCCTTGGAACAAATGCACTTCTCAGGAGTCTTTCAGAATTCTGTCAGATCCGAGGTTGTGCAATGAAACAAGTGAGCCACATCATGAGAAGTGAGGTTTTTATTTAACTAAGCAGTACTACCCTGTGAAATACTTCCTTATAGCTGTCTTTCAAGATCTATATCCAGAAATGGGAGAACAGATTATCAAAGTGTTCATCTGCTGACCATTCAGCTACTTTGGTGATGTTGCTTGCAAATAAACTTTGGAAACATTTTTGCAAGCTGTTTCTGGCTTTAACAGTTTAAACATTTTCAAGGTCTGTTTGGTTATATTTGAACTGGCCGTACAGGAGTGGTGAAAGCTCTGTCCTTCTGGGACAGTGCTTCTCAACGTCTAGTGCAATAAGCTTGAGGGATGCTGCTACAACCTCTGTGGAAAACTGCTGCAGAAAAGTGAGAGACAAAGCACGAAAACATAATCATTTACACTGCTTAGAACATTCAGCCCCAGAATTACTGATAGTATTGTAAGCATTTGAAAGTAGAAGTTTGTTGTGGGTTGTAAACCAACTTGATAAAGAGGTGTTACGTTCTCCCTCCTCGTAACCATAAACTGGCAACTTCAGAGGAGTTCTTTCCTCTTATGGCATTTGTGCAATCGGAAGCTTTGAGGTATATTTGTAGTAATGTTTAGTTGACTTCATTCTGTAGTTTGAAATTAAGGGAGGCTGTTTTAGATGTCTAATAAGATTTAATTTAAAGGCTGACTGCAAACTGATTTCACCAAGGGATTTCTGCAGAACACACCTTTCACTGACTGTGCTGAATAAACACATGCTGTTTTTGTAGCGGGCAATAGATTCTTGTGGTAAAACAAGATCTCTTCCAAGCAGATGAAATCTGTAAGTTGAAGTAACTAGAGCTGACAGAAGTGTTCATTAAAGACCATTTCCCAGGTCATTTTCAGTTTTTAAACTTAACTGAACTGCTTTTCTAACTAGCTACCACAGAAAAAAAGAGTAGAGTATAGGTGGCTTGAATTTTAAGCGTCTGCAATTGAGAAAGCATTTTGTAGAACACTCAATCAATGAGGTCTGTACAACGTCTGTAACAAACAAATACCCCTTACATGAAGTCCAATTTCAGAACTGTAATCTTAAATAACATCTGTTAATATTCTTGCAAGTCAGGAATGAAATACGCTGGAACTTGATTCATTTTTTTTCTCCTTCCCCCACCCTCAGCTAAATAGTGTTGAAACTCACTGACTTCAATCCCTGTCCAAAAAGATGAACTACAATCCTTAAAGCCATATACGACCGATTAAAATATAGAGGGAACGTGCTTTGAAACCAAAATGCTCTTTTCTCTCCTCTGAATTACAAATGATGTTTTGCAGAGCTATTGGTGTTGATTAATTTGGGAACAACAATAATATTAAATTCTTCTTTTAGCTGTTACTGTTTCTTAGGCTAAGTGGGGCAGAGTTCTTTTAAAACATGAAGTGCCAAAGAAATGTTTGGGTTGCATTTCAGAGCAGCATATTTAGCTTTGTGTGGTATCAGATTAAATTATAGAAGCTGTATATCTGGTTGCAGCTGTTTAATAACTTTATACTAGGAAGAAGATTTTCATCTCAGACTCCGATAGCTTAAAGGAGCATTTGGTTATGTCAGATTTTGGAAGTATATCCAAATATAGTTTTGGTACAGTACCTTGTATGGCTTTTGTTGAAGGTTGGGGAAGTATTTTCTAATCAACTTCTCAAATTACATGTTAATCCCAGTGGAAGTCAGACATCCAGAAGACAAAAACATTTAATATAGATAATATTAGAGTAATATACACATAGGGGAAAGGAAATATTTGTGTCATAAGAGCAGTCCACTAGTTTTGGGTGTCTCGAAGCTGATTCCTGATCTATGTCAGCAGGAAGCTATGTTGGTATGATCCAGGCTGACAGGTAGAAAACTTTTGTTACTATTGTGAGACTTGATTCTTCTCTAACCTAACACGTGTGAGTATCCATTCAGACCTCATCACTCCCAATGGAAGCAGGGGAGAATCTCTACCTGTAAAGTCCTGATTTTATCATCGGGACTTTTCCCTTTTGCCATCAAAGTTCAAAGGATCAAAAGATGGTTTTAAGTAGGGTGAATGATTTGATTGTCTTGAGTTTTTATCATCCACTTCATAGAACTGTTCTTTTTCTCTCTTTGTGTAAGCGTTGAACAGAAGTTGTGACATTCAGATCTTAGGGAATTCCTACACCATTAAGAAATTTGTGTTTAATTCACCACTTCATTTTGAAATAATTATTTGTAGCAAAATCTCCTTCTGTTGGAAAGCTAGGATGTCTTCAGTTTTTTAGGTAGCTTCTGGGAGTAAGTCCTAAACATTAAGTCAAATTTTCATTGCAAGTTATACTAACACTTTTAAATAAATTGTTAAATAACTGATTAATTTTCACATTAAAGCAAGACAATGTCATTTCACATATTTACATTTAAGGGTTGAACTGGTCTCAAGAAGCATAAGCTTTTTAAGCGTTGAGCTGATATCTTTTCATTTATCTGGACATCTTTTTTTACCAGCCTTAAAGATTGTTTACATGAAGTATGTTGGGCTTGAACATAGATAAATACGTATCACAAATGTGAACATCTGCTTGTGTTGAATGTATGTTTAAAAAACACTGTCTGTTACAGTAGAAAAGGTTTCTTTAATTAAAAAAAAAAAAAAGGCAAGGGGCAACTGGGGAGAAAGGAAAATAGTAGACCTGCATGTTGCAGGGACAGATTGTGCAAAATAATGATTTGAAAGTAATATTTTATTTTTCTGTAACTCAAGCACCGATAAGTTTATACTTGATGGCTTGAGCACTGTGGGATTTTCCTCCTCAGTCTATAGGTCTGATCATCATTTGAACTGCTTTCAAGGAGTAGGAACCTCCCCGGTACTCAGCCCAAAATATTCCATCCTGGTACTTGCTCCTGTAGTGGCCTCCTCTGTACCACACCCCGTTCAGATTGGAGTGTGCACATGCGTTGTACCACCAGCCTCCCTTGTGGAAATGAGCACAGTTTCCTGTGGAAGAGAAAGAAGTAGGTAAAGTCACTGTTAGTACAGGAGAAACACAAGAGATCAGGAAACACTTTCACATTTTCACATTCTGGTTGTTTCTCAGAGGGGATTTTCGACGTCCTGTTGCAGTCATATCAGTTGCTGCTTCTATCTAAATTCTGTATTCTGCTGTAACTACTATTGTCTGGAGGGAGATAATTAACACAGTACTTAACGTGACAGCTGAAAACTAAAGAGATCGACTCTTCTCAGAATACTAGCAGTGCTTCTCAGTGAGCTAACATTCAAAGAGCTTGGGTTGTGTGCTGTTTAGAAATACTTCTGTGGAAGTAATGTGAATTGATGCAGTCCCAAGCAGCACTCGGGTCCACGGTTCCACAAATCGCTGCTTGCTAATTGTACATTTACTCTATGAGACTTCTATGAGTTTGCAGAGTTTGTGTTGCTTTCTGGTTATTGACAGCTGAGGAAAAAACAGAGACTAATTCTTAAGCGCAGTTCTATTATTACACTCCCCTGCTTCTTCTCTTAACCCTAAGGCTATAGGATGAGAGTCAAAATGAAACAACAAAGCCTTCTTTAAGGAGAATTAAATGAAGTGATCTGCCCATTTCTCAAGTATGGTCATGTAAGTCATGTAACTAAGAGCCTGTACACAGCTGCAGTTCCTTTGGTGCTATTCAGAAGCTTCTGTTCATGGAGGTTGTATTTATGTGGCCTTGTTATTCTGGGAGCTCACCTGCAAAGGAGTCCTGACTGCAAAGAATCACATGCGTGAGGTGAGGTTGTCATTGAGCTAAGTTACAAAGTCAATGCAATTTTTCTTGATCTATTTTAAACATCTTTTAGTAGAGTTATTCTATCAGAACTTGCATCGTTTTTCTGGTATTTTTTCTTTAAGGATAATATCACTGCTGGAATCTGCTGTGTTTGTTTTTCAAGTACGTGGTAATTGCCTTACCTGAATACATATCTCTGTCTCTGTCCAGTGTTGTGAACTGCTTTCCGTTGTGCCATATCATGGAATCGCCTGCGTTTCCTTGGTATGTTCCTAGGCGTAGCCTGTAGAATTCATTTTCGGGCTCCAGACGGAAGCTGCTGTATTCTGCATAGACTTTCTTGTTGCTCCAGTCCTCTAATTCAATCAGTAGTCTGTAATTATCCTGATTGGTAAGCATGTAAATATTTTCTAGTCCCAGCCAGTACTCTCCATCAATGTTTCCAAATCCTTTCTGTACAAAAGATAAGAAGGAGATGTTCACTCCAGTTTTTCTTGTTTGTCAGGCTTTTATCAGCAGGAGTTTTATAAACCAATGGAACTGGCGTAGTGAGCACCTTTTAAGCTTTAGGATGAGTACTCAACACATGCATTTAAATGCTTTATTTGCTGCCTTTGGCCATTTATTTACTGCTATTTATGAACTGCTAGCAGAATGACATAGTACCAGAGTCATTAAAGGTGGCAATGTTGTCAGTTGCGTTAATGGAGCTGTGCAGGCACGCAAAAATAGAATGGGAGACATCCATGCTATCAGCAGTGCAGCCTGCAGTTTGCTTAAGTCAGCTGCATGCAGTAGTGTGCCTTTAAGTACTTAAGGTTTGGTAATCACAGAATCACAGAATTGCCAGGGTTGGAAGGGACCTCAAGGATCATGAATCTCCAACCCCCCACCACATGCAGGGCCACCAACCTTCCCACCTAATGCTAGACCAGGCTGCCCAGGGCCCCATCCAATCTGGCCTTGAACACCTCCATGGACGGGGCATCCACAGCCTCTCTGGGCAGCTGTTCCAGCACCTCACCACTCTCTCTGTAAAGAATTTCCCCCTGACATCCAACCTAAATCTTCCCTCCAATAATAAGGATACTAAGTAATAAGGATACTAAGAATACCATTGCAGTTGAACGTCTCTATTTAATTTGAATGTTGTATTGCTTGATTTCAGCTTCTCTTAACACATTGGGGCCTACTAAAATGAAAAATCACTTAGGAGAAAGCTTGATCAAGATTGGCCTTCTGTCAAACACCATTTATAGACTCTTAATACACTTCCAGTGTATTATGTTAAAAATGTTTATGGCTACTTTGTAAGATGCTGTAACTGCCTTATGATATTTTGAGGTATGTGGGGAAAACCCACCCACCATTCTCAGAAGTAAAGTCCTTGAACAACTGTTGAAGAATAATGATTAAATTCTACAAGTATAGTGAGGGAAAAAAAAAAAAAAAGGTGAAAATCTCTTGTCTTTTCTTTGCATAGATGATACTTTTGGTCCAATTGAGTTAAATGTCTGTTTTCTCTTAAATATAACAAAAGCCACACCTGGAGGTCCATTTGAGGTAAGCACACAGGAAAGAGCTGTCCTACATCTATGAAATTAGAACATGATTATTTAAAAAAACAAACAGATTTTCACATTTTTTGCTAAGGGTGTAATTATTCCAAGGCAATATGGTTTTTTTGGCCTAGCTGTATTGCCTGATATCATAATATGTCATAATATGCATAGTATAATGTAATACATTATATATGTATGTATTACATTATATAATGTAATAATATCACAATGTAGTGTAAATAATATACAATAATGTAAAAATGTCGTATAAGAATGAGTTTCCCTTCACAAGCCCTACATCTTGCAGAGTTTCTAATATAATTTTAAAGGTAAGAATGATTTCTTTTAATTCATCACTTGAGGCCCTAATTCTACAGATCTATTGGTATGCTTAAGTGAATAATTTCACTAGCTGAAATTACTTATTCATAGAGGAGACAATTAAACTCTCTGAGTACTTATTGTAGTTTGTGTGTTAGTGGAAAGCATGTGTTCAATTAGGTCCTTGTAATTAATGACTTCCCAGTCACTGTCTAGAGTAACATCTCTTCTCAAATGTTGTGCATTACAAACAGGCTGTTTCAAACTGTGAGTCAATACAAAGTTAAGCAATGCATTCAATGAAATAAGACGTTCCTACTGAAATACACCCATCTCTGAGGAGAGCCCCTCCTGCTTCTGTGCAGTTAATTTCCTTTCTAGCTTAAGTGACTGCCTATTTTCATCTCTTCAGTATTTACCATTCACTGGAAACATTTGGGATGAAGAATTGCATTAGGAATGTTAACACCTTGACTGCAGTAGATAGCATACTCAGTGTCACACCAAAATGAAGGTGCTCATTTCCAGCATTCCAGAAGTTACCTTGTAACTGTCCCAGTTCCTGAAAAAGTTGACAGATCCATCTGTTCTCTTCTGAATAACTGCCCATCCTCCAGGGTCTAAGCTGTTCTCACACCATAACTGCATTGGTTCGTTGCTGTTTTCAGGTTTGATCATATAAATGCCACTGTTGGAATACCCAGCATCTTTGGCATGTTGGCAGTCTTTGAACGGACCTTTATGGAGAGAAATTCTGTAAGCGTTCAAGGTTGGCTGTGCAGTGTACATTGTTCCAAAATGTTTGGTTTTGCAGTGAAAGACTTGGAGGTGATGGAAAGTCAGAAATTCAATTAAGGTAAAATTACCGTGAAAAACAGCGTAAAAAGTTGCTTTGTGTGTATACATATAAAGTATAAGAATAAATGTATTCTGTTTTGAATAGAATAATCACTTTGCTAAGCAGATAACGCACTTCAGTTATCAGCGTGTGACTTTTAACTGTCTCTGGCAAGGATTTGTTCCCTGACTCTTGGTGCTGAAGAAGTACGTTATGGTTTGCATCGACTGTTTTCTCCTTTACCACTTACACCATAGTTAAATGGCAACTTATTTTGTAGCGTGCTAAATTGAAACTGGTCAGTTGAAAACAAACGTGAAGAAAACCAGACACAAAACACTCACACCAAAACAAAGCCTCCCACACTTGAACACGCAGTATTAGAGAGCAGTGCCAGAACGTACAGGTGTGCAATTTAGGGGAACGGAGTAACCTTACGCTGCATCACTTCTGTTTTTATGTTCTTACCCCGTCCAAGGAGCAGCCTGCTAAATAAATGTAAGTAGGAGTCTGTGCGAGTTTCATGTGCTGTCCGTTTGTGCTACATGTGAAAGTGCTGCTGTGAGGGAGGAAATAGGCAAGTGGTGGCAGATGGCCTTTGAGCAGCTAACGGGGCACATGTACGTGTTTTCAGGTTTATGATTCCAAAAAAGTGCTGCTTGGAAGCTCTATTTTGGAGCATATGAATACAGACTTTACAAAGACTACTTACAGAAGTGCATACAGTAAGAAGCATGCAGCTTACATATCTCTAAATTAATCTTTGCTTTGTTTGCCTTTCACATTTTGATAATATTTTAATTATGTCTGTTCGTGTATCATTACTTCAGTCAAGTTGATTAGAGACCAGCTATTCATAAAGCAAAGCGGGCTATGCTCTGATGGCTAGTAAGTGGAGGATGCTTTAAAGGCATTTAAAAGCTCAAACTCAGTAAATCTGGAAATAAATGACCTACTGCTTTCCCTTTTTTTTTTTTTTTTTTTTAAGGCTTATTTTCTCAAATCTGCTTGGAAGTTCAGAGAAAATTCTCGTCAGTCACAGAAGAGGCTAATGTGCAAAGAGGCATGAAAGATCTTTAATTAAAAGCAGAGGTTGAGTGAAAGTGACCTTCATTGCACACGAAGCTTCCAAGACAAAAGCAAATTGAAAAACATTCTTTTTTTTTTTTTTTTTAATGAATATATTCTTAGAGTATTAGTTGCCTGTTACCTAAGTCTATAATTAGCAAGAGATCTGTAGAACATTTCATATTAATTAGCAGGCAGAAAGTTTGTGTATCTGGAGAAGGTGACTTGCGGCTTCTGGTTGCAGCAGTGCCTGCCCACACTGAGCTGTAGTGCTGTGCATACTGTGCAGTCAATATCTGATGTTTTGTCATTCTTTTAGTGCTTGTAATAATAGTTTAGTAAAGAAACACAATAGCTTTGCTATGTGAGTGCTTTCTCCCTGGTTCACAATTAAAATTTCCATGTAGATAGCGTACATTGCAACTTCTTTATGCATCTCCTAGGCTAAGTTTGATGTCATTTCCTTTCCTTGAACTGCCTAGAGTAAAATTGGGCTCTGTATAACTGAACACAGAGGTCACTCTACAAGTATTCTTGTGAAGCAATTATTGCATTAGAAGAAGTGTAAACAGAAGTAGGTTTTTAATAATATCAAACATTGAAAATAGCCCAATTAGACCTGCCATGTATTATTTCCTTTAATTTTCTCTGGAGGAGGAATGAGGGTACATTTTTGCATGAGCGAACTGTGCAGATGTTTGGAGTGAGTTTAAGTGATTTAGCCTTCACAGCAGAACAAATTATACTAGCCAAAGCCAATGAAGCTCAACTGGCCTTAAGATCATAGTAAGATAGTAATTTATCTGCTTTTTGATGCTCAGATTTGTCTGTGTCCATACCGTGAATTGGTCTTGTAGTAGAGTTGATGAAATTCTGCTTTCAGCATTAGGAAATGTATCAAATCCCATGACTTCTGGTGCATAGTCTGAATATGTTCTGTATTTTGAGGAGTAAATCTTGTTACATCCATTTTGATTTTAAATTCCTGGTCTAAGAAGAGATCCATTCCTTGTTCAGTGCAAATGCTGGGATTGTGAAAGAGTGAAAGATTCTCCACAGTGTTCGCCATAGCATTGGTGTGGGTGCAGGGTTTCTGCTTAATCACAAAAGGCTGTGCCTTTGAAATTCGGTTGCTTTTAAGTTTAGTTAAAAATGTATTCTCTGTATAAGGAATAGAAATCTCCTATGATTATGTGATACGTGTGAATAGGAAAGGACCTCTGGAGATCATCTAATCCAACTCCTCCGTGTGTTCTGTAACAGCCTGTTTACTAAGCTTTTGGGGCAAACTGACTTCTTAGATACAGCTTTTAAGGAGTTTTAAGTTAGAAATAACTTGATGGATGTGTTAGTATATTACTTCTGAAATGTTTTAGACCCGTGATTTATTACATTCCATGTTCTGTTGTCTCATCTTGAACTGATGACATAGAAATAATGCTTATTTAAGCTTCACACAGAGGATTATGATCAGTAGTAAAGGAAAATCCCCACATAAAACAGGGTATATACTTAAGTTACATTATTAGCTGGGATGTATTAGCAGTAAAGTGGGTTGTGCATGTGGAATTTTCAAGTACCTGTTTAATTTGTAGCTGCTTTTTTGCTTTAACACAAATGCAGGACAGTTTGGGGATGCTGGCTGTTACCACAAGCACTGAGATAATGGTGAGAACTGAAATTCATGGAAAATTCTTCCTCAATTTCTAGAGCAGTGTTAATGCAAAATAAAGAACTGTTCTGAAAGTAAGATGGGCCTGCTGTTCCCCCAGAGTTTTTTTGAGTTTTGCTCCTCACTAGTGATTGAAAATGCACTTTGACATTTTCATAAACTTGTTGCGTGCAGGTATTTCTTTGAATGATTGAATCTTCCTAAGCATACTTTGTGCTCCTTTGCAAAAAATGGATTAAAACTGTGGACTTCTAGGAATTAACATGCAACCTTGAGGCATAGGTTTTCTGGGAAACAGGGAATGGCTGTTTTTTAAAATTATACTTCTGTGTGTGACTGGATGTTAATGCTTTTATATTAGCTGTTCCCTTTGTGTCATGATGTGTGACTTAAATTCTCGTGACATCTGGCATTTGACTTGGGCTTGTGCCTGAATGTTCTAGAGATCTGAATAAAAGTAGTCATTCTTTACATCAGCAGCTTGTTTGTGTTGTTGTGGGATAATCACAAATAAATGCTTCCCTTCAATTTAGGAACCAAGTTGTAACTAAAGGCAATTTAGGGGTGGACAGAAGGAGTAACTATTCCTGCTGTGCAAGCTAACAGAAGCCAAAAGCAAGAGTTAGTATGGATGTCTATGAAAAACATGAGTTGTGTTTTCTGAATCCTTAATTATTTTTTTTACTGTAATTCTGAAAAAGGTTTAATAGAGTTTTAATTGAAGTCGGGGCATCTCAGTAGTTAATTTTCTTATCAGTAGTTCTGCTTGTAGTGAAAAATGAATTTATGTAATGATCTAAGGAATGTAATGTGAAGATGTGATAAAGTCCTCTGCATTCATTTTCATAATATTTGTGATATTAACTTGACATCCTACTAACATCAGGTTGTTGTGAACCTAGTTACTCACTTAACATTTTCAAAGTTGAGTGCATCTGATTAGACCCAGCCTTCCTTCATTTGCCCTCTCAAACTTGTTTCACTCTCAAGTATTTCATCCACACCTTAGTCACCGTCCATTGTGCGGTGCTCATCTTAAAGCAGATCAGAACTTAAGGGATAAAATTCTTCCAACAGGAGTAACTTCTGGCAAGTTATGTACGTATAGCTCTAAAGGACATCTACTTAAAATTATTTTCTTAAGGTGAATTGGCTTCTCTTGTATTCACTGTTGCTAGTTACTGTAACGTGTAGTCATTAAGCATCTTCAGAGAAAGAGCAATAGATACTAGAAAGCATATGAATTTTCATTCCCATAAGTAAAACCCAGCTGGAGGTGCAAGCCCCAGCACTTTGTGACTCAGAGGTGTTATTTCACAGATTGCAATTTTAAGCTATAGTTGCAGAAGATGCATTTTTAGAAATAGCCAATGTTCAGAAATTCAATCTGGAAGAAGGGTTAGTATAGAAGGTACCTCTAATTCTTCATTTTAGTCTTATAATCAGGACAGTTTCCTTCTGAGGAATTAGACAAATAGCAGTAGTTTACTCACCTTCGTTAATTAATGCCAGCGGTGGTACTCTGAAGGGACTCTTTGTCGGAGAAGTAGCTGGATCAGGTGGTGGCCTTACATCTCTGTCCCTGGGGTACCCTGGGTCTCTCTGTATCTCGTTGCCTCCCAGGAGAACAGGAGTGTATGGCTGACTGTTGGGAATGTGCTGTGGCACTACTTGGACGAGCGGCGGGGACCCATGGGTGTCCTGCCGTGAGAAGATTCTCAAGCACTGCTCTTCCAACAGGGAGATGATCACAGACTGGTTATTTACAAGGTCAGTCAGTGCTGCATATTTTACTTCAAGCTCCTTGTATTTTGTTGCCATCTTCAACATTTCTGTTGTTACGTTGAGGACTTTATTTTCCAGTTGGGAAAGTTCAAGTGAGTTATCGCGCTTTCGGATTATCTCATGCAAGAGTTGCATATAGAGTTGAGTGACCCGAGAGTTCATGTTACGGCTTTCTTTCCTCAGCAACTTTACTTCATTCACAATGTTTCCATCCACGTCTACCACCAACTGCAAGATGTCAATCTCGCGTTTTTGCTTGGACAGCACATCCTTCAAGTTCTCTATGTCCATTCTTGTGACTTCGTCTTTTCTGTTACCAGTGCCTGGTTCGTTATTCACACAGATTGGCCCTGTGATTTTTTGTTCTGGGACCAAGAAGGTGTAACCACATTTCTTCCCTTCCTCTCCACCATCTGTGGAACGAGGATGCCTCCGTTGGGATGTTTTATTGAGGGTCGATGGTTCTGTACAGCGCCCGATAGACAGCAGTAGGAACAACAGCATACCCAAAGTCCATTTCAGTATCTTCATTTTGAAGGAAGTGTGATGACTTAGAAGAGACTGTTGAACAGATAGAACATAATTAATTAGAGCCATAACTAAGGCTCTAGTGCTTAAGCTAACTAAACTGATGGGTTTCATCATGCCTGCGTGCTTGTAGACGAATGTTTGGAGTCTTTTGGTTGCAGTTAGATTCTGTTAGGTTAGTTTCAGAGCATACAGTTGCCTACTCACTGTAAGTAAAGCACAAACTTATCGATTGTACCAAGTTGCCTGCAGTATATTTATTGGAATGCAAGTTGGGAAGTGGTGGTTTTAATTTTTCCACAGCTAGTTAAAAAGATTTGAATTTGGATTACACAAACCTTTCTGCCAGTTTCTTAGGTTTATATTAGTATCTATTAGTATCTATAGATACCTCCTGTTAAATAGACTATGCATACGTATCCATTCATATGCCCATGCATTTTTCAAGTTTGTATACACGTTGACATGGTAGACTTGAAAAATACATATATGCATCCACTTTGGGCAATGGTGTTAGGTAGGATATGAGTCAAACAGTTGTCTTAATGTTGATGAGAATTACATATTTGATTAACTTCAAATTTGTAAAGAAAGCCTATCGTGATGTGATCTGTACTTGTATATCCCTGCTTAACTGACTTTACTCTAAACTCAGTACTATCACATATATCTTTGAGGATGTATTTATCCCAGTAACATTAAAGTGTCAGGTATTTTGTCAATTTAAATACCATATTGAAGTATGTCATTCAGATATTAAGAAAATAACCTGTTCTTTTCAACTCTATGTAAATAACTACAATGCTGTGATGAAAATACAAGGATACTTGTAGAAATACGTGTTTTGTTTACTTTGTTTTTAAATATTTGATGTAACTAGCAAAGGCAGCACAAAAGTCAGGAGAAAACCTCATTTCTCAAGTTTAATTTGTCTTGTCAAGCAGATTGCTCTTCTCTGTCATCTCAGCTGCAGACCTGGCTTTCATTTGCAGTCTACTGTGAGCAGCTGTACAAGGCCTTGTGCAATGGCCTTTGCATGGTTACGGACAGGAGTCAAGTAAACCCAGAGAAAGTTAGTAATTTTCTTGCAATTCCTGCCAAACTCAAATGTAAGTGCATTTGGCAGTCCTGCAGCAATTACCCTGAAGGAAAAGCAGGCTAATGCTGCTTCCTTTACCTTCAGCTTTACAAGTGATGACTTTTATACCAGGTCACTTCTCCCTGTTCTCTTACTGACTTTAATATTACTGCTGCACACTCCATCTTTTCAACTTCAGAGTAAATGCATGAAGTTTGTACTTTTTTGATTTAACTATGAGCAGTGAATGCAAACTTCAGAATGTGCAATCAGGAATTACATCCTCAATCAGATGGTTCACAATTGCATTACACGTTCTGCTCTGGGGGAGAAGAAAGTATTTGCCTTTAACACATTGTAGAGTAAGAAATGAGAGAATACTTACAATCTTGAGAATGTTTATAATTAGATTTTTTCTATATATTTCACTCTTATTTTGATTATGAACTACTGGTAAATATATATGTATTTCAAAAACAGAACTCAGTTAAAAGTTTTGTTAGTGTGTCTGTACTAAAGGAATACATTCTATTAAAAATATGTAGGGGAAAGTATAGTTTTTCTCTGGGACTAATTGTGTATTTTCCTTTGTCAAATTCAGACTTCAGTAATCACTCAAGCGGTGCTCAGAGTTTTAAGTTCATTAGTTTAAATTTTCACATGAATCGTGGTGATGACATAGGAAACAAAACTGTGTGTGGTGTTGAACTTGAGAAGGATGAGCTAAATTAATAGTCTGAAGTTGGAAAGCCCTGTTGTGTCTCTTAAATTGTTTGTCAGTATTTTCAGTTGAAGGAAAAGTGACTTCATGGTGCACTTTATGAAACTGTAATTAAATTTCAGTATTTTACTATTTCTTTTTTTTTTTTCACAGCATATAGCAGCTACTTCATTGCCCAACAAGGTGAAGAACATCTGAGTCCCTGTCAGTTGTTTTAAGACCCTGTACACTTACTTAAATAATCAGTGGCTGGGGGAGGAAAAGCAATATGTTTTTTTTTCCCTGAAGCAGATGAAAACTAAAATGAATATTTGAAAAAATAAAACATTTTGCAGTGCAAACCCCTATTTGACCAAGTATTCTGTAGCAGCCTGCTTTCCACTATCTTTTAATCATTATGTTCATTTTGAACATTTATGCTTGTGTATTTAGTAAAGTTTGAAGTTCTTTGTCAACGTGTGCTGTCAGACTGTAAAATGAATGAAATGGTCTATGTAGCATAACCAAATGAAACTGCTGCACAACATTATGCCCTAGAACTTTTAAAGAATTGAAACATCTTGTATTAAACTCACTCCTTCTCATATGCAAAGATGAGTTTCTTCTGAGAATCTACCTGGTAGGTAACGTGTACTTCCACAGAAAACTTGATGGTGGAAAAAATTAAACATTTCAAGATGTTGTTTGGGGTGCTGGAGCAACTTAATGCTGAGCTTGTCATACAAGAGCTGGTTCTGTGTAACATATTTACCCGGAGCTTTAATCATCTTAGAAGGAAATGAAAGCACTGTTTCAAAAATTTCCTGATGTTCTGGGCAAGCAGCTTAAAAAAAAAAAAAATACAAACTGCTTATCCAAAATATCCCAGAACGATAGACTAATACGTAAGACTTTAAAATGACTAATATTAGAGATGGGAAATGGTTTGAGAGTACTTTGTTTTAACTATCTGCACTGCAAACCTTGTGCTTTATTGAGCTGCTGTGAGTGTAATGTTCAGCAGGATGTAGAATTTGGAGACCCACAGCAGAAATTAGGAAATCTGTTCTTTCAGAGCTGATGAAAACCACCTCTCCCTGGGCAGTGTAGGTTGTGATGACTGACTGTAATGGAAATGCTGCAGGTAAACGTGAATATAGGCTTCCCTTTGTATGGAAAGCATGGTGTCAGTATCTATCTTTACCCAGCATATTTATCAAAAGGATTTGGTTGGATAATAAATACTAATCAGGGCCTTTTATATAAGCCTCCATTTATAAACACGTACAACAGGAAGAGAAACAGCCAGCTGAGTTTTTTGTTTGTTTTTGAGCAAGTAAATGATATGGTGAGAGTAATGTTCCTGTGAGAATGATTAATGTGAATCTGAAAGCTTTATTGTTGATGTTTCTCATACACGTACATTTTCTCTTAAGCATCCTCTAAGCAGTTAAAATTACTAAAGCCATCTATATTCCCCTACCCCCCCCCCCCCCCCCCCAAATAAGCACAGTGTTTTTAGCTTAAAACTGGGTCCATAGCATTAGAAGTGATACTGCTATGGGGAAAACACTGCGGGGAAAAAAAAAGTTCACATGGATTCCTGATGCATCTGTGTACATCCGTAAATTACTTTCCTCTGTATAAACAAGTGCTTTTCCAGTAAGTGTTCGGTGGAATAACAGGATTGCTTTCAATTGTATTGACTGGAGTCCAGAAATAATAAGTTCTTGGGTTTGGTTTGTCGGATAGATGATGAATTGACTGGCAGAATTCTACTTCTGAGCTTAACAGGAGTCTGATTCCTTTTAGGAAAGGCAATAAAAATATTCAGGTATTTATTTGAAGTACTCACTATAAATCTATCACTTCCTATGATAGGTCCTTCGAAATTCTCTGCAGGAGAGGTTTGTAGACCATGTCATACTAAATATTCTGAAAACTAGCAACAAATGTGTGCATTACTGCAACTTAATGAGGATTTGTTCACATTTGTTTGCACCCATCGTGTTTGGATGGAGCATCTTAACAAGCAGCCCCAGTAGACCGGTGCATTCTGTTGTGTTATTTGGGGGCCTCCAAAGTCTGAAGCTGTCAGGCATCTAGCAGTGTTTGCTCTGGGAAGTTCTGCTTCATTCATCGCTGTGTAAATTTCAAGGACCAGACTAATAAGACATGTTATGAGCAGCCAATTAAGCCCAGTAAAATAATAATTAAAACCTGATAATAGCCCGTAGTTATTGGCAGAAGTTTACATGGCATGTTTTTCCATCACATTTCAAACCATTCTTGTGGCAACGCTGTAATATTAATAGCCCATTATTTGCTTAAAGTAAGCTTTTCAAAACTTGAACTCCAAAGCTGGAAGACAGCAAAGGACCAGGAGTTAAAACCTCGCATGTAACCATTTAACTGCTATAAAATTATTGACTCAGCTGTTTTCATTTGGGAAAGATTTAGGAATTGTTCTAAGCAGTGTAAATCAAAAGCTTGGGGAGTAATGAATGGATGTCCAAAGCGTGTAATGTAGGCTTCAGATGGGTTTTTGTTGTTGCTGTTGTGACTTAAGTTGTTCCTTTTAGCATGTAGGAAGCACAAAAGGATAGTTCTAAAAAAAAAAAAAAAAAAAGCTCAAGAACTTGGAAAGGCTCCATCTTTCTGTTTGTCAAGGTTGCCTCAGACTTCGTTCCATAGCTACTAAATTTTAATTAAGTTTGCTGCTGTAACTCTCTTTTTTCAGAGTTCACCCTTCACCCTCTTGCCGTGCCGGACGTTTCTGAGGGCTTGTTAATGTGAATACGTAACTTAAATTCTTTTGTATTGTTCTGGATTATTTGCCATAATTTCATTTCAAAGTCAGCATAAAGGAAGGCAAAAGTAGCACTTTGTTTTAACAACTTCTTTGTTTATTTCTCCCTGTACTTTTGTTTTCTGTGTGTAAAGCAGCGTTCTTGTTTTAATCACTGCTTTGTAACTTCATCTTTTCCCCCTCCCAGCCCTTCAAGAACTGTAACAAACCCCTCTGTTTAACAAGGCAAACTGTTGCCTTGTCAGTTGCGTTTCATTTTTATGAAACTGTTTGAAAACAATCTGCTGCTACATAACAATACGATTAATTTTCTTTTCCCTCTTTACACACTGTGTAGAAGGAAGAGCCTAGTGCCCATTACAGTGATTCCTTTGGATTTTCAGCTCCACGATTGCAGTGCTGCAAACTTAATTTTGTTCAGAACCAGTGAATGACTCTGGTTTCTTGACCAGTTGTACAAATCGTGCTGCTTCCACTGCTCAGAAGCAGCATAAATAAAGCTGTAGTTGGAAAGGCACGCAATGATTGTACTTAGAGATGTGCATTGGTTTACTTGGGGTTTCTTACAGTGGTTTTATTGAGGTATCCATTTTCTAGTAATGCTATGTCTGAGCTGTAACACTGGGTGAAATCCAGCTCCCTGAGGTCGATAGCAATTTTGGCTTTTGCTTTCTGGTGGGATCTGATTTTCACATGAATACGTTCACAATATCCAATTGTATGCGTAACAAAGAATCTGGTAGTACTGATTTCTCAGTAACTTTCAATAACATAAAACTTACAGGAGATTTACAGCGGAGCAAATGAAACTTGTTCATCCTTGCAACTGGAATGAGTTAGTCCCTGCTCTTAGGCAGAGTGCTTTATAATTCCTTCCAAGTTTCTCCCAAACGCCACGAAAATGAGGTCTATATTTTACTTGTCAAACTGCTCTCAGGCTGAGAGAGATTGGTTTGTTCATAATTGCCTGTGGATGATAGATGCGTGCAGAATTTGCACACAGCTCAAAATTAGACTCGCAAGAAAAGAATAACGTGAAAACTTACCAAGAGGAAAGAATGTTGCAGCTGGTTTTGCTTCTGTCGTAGGTGGACGATCCGGAGGCCAAGTTGCCTTTTCTTTCAGTGTTTTCTGATGTTGCGGATTGTTAAGCTGCAGTTGGAGTTGAAAACTGCTTTTGTCTTTCTCTGTTAGATCCAGGCTGCGCTGGGGAGTTGGGTTTCTCCATGCGATAACCAAACTACTTAAATCATTTAAATATAATTGAAGAAAAAGTTCCAGTATGTTTTATTCCGGAGGGAGGGAAAAAAAGCAATGTGTTTTTTTGTGTTTTTTTTTTTTTGAAGCTGCGGTGTTGTACTCTCCCATGCAGAAGTGCACTAACCAGCTACAGCTGACCCAGATTCCATATACATCACATTTGGACAGTTTTTTTTAAACAAACACACCAGCCTCAGCCGTTCAGCCCACCTATGATGTCACCGCCAACACGGAGAGCAGCAGAAACTCCTCCTTCGGATTTCCTATCCATACCCTCCAGAAAAGCGGGGGCAGGGAGGCCGAGGAGTCAGGAACAAGGAAAGATTGTTTGCCAGCTGAGGGGAGGGTACCATATGGCAACAGACTGTGCAAGAGTTCAGCAGGCAATTACAAATCAAACATTTTTACTACGCTGCCTAAAGATGCCTTTCAAGTTGTTACAGTGCTGGGCTTCATTTAGAAGAAAGATTCTTTCAGGCTGATAAAACTCCATTTGTGTTGCTGGGAATAAAAGGGGCAGCCTGGCTGGATACAACAGGGAAAAATGAACCATTTATAGTCGAGAAGAATGTTAATAGAATGTCACGTTCAATTCTTGACGTTCCCTTAATGAGAAACAGTTCCAGTTGGTAAATACATGAAGGCTCTGATGCATGTGGGAGATGTTAGAGCTGGCTGTGATGGTTTGGGGTCGATATCAGAGTGTTTGATAACATCTGATTAGGGTTAGAAGAAGAAAAGTAGAACAGAGCTAGTGAGGAATGCAGGATGCAGCTCCGTGAAGTAAAGCAGCAGTTCAGTGCATCGGTTTTACTGTCATCGATTTCTTCACAGCAGACAAACCAGTTACACTGGAAGGAATGACCTTCGTACAATTTCAGGACTGCTTTAGACTTTGTAGAAATGCACCAAATAATTTTAGAGAGCAGCTCTCTACAGCAAAACTCTTGATGGAGCTAAAAGAAAAATCCATGCTGAATTGCTCAAGTCATTCAGAAAGAGAATTGTGCAACTGGCTTCTAAGCTCATGGGTGATACTGCAGGTGCTCGTTCACAGGGAATTTCTTTGATTATAATTAGTAGGCGTGATTGATTTTTATTTTTTCTACAAAAGACTGAGTAGGTTTGGGCTTTTTAAGGCCTGCTTGGACATTGCTTACCAAAGCTGAGCTCAGGGGTAGTTTATGCAGTTCAGGATAACATTGCAGTGTAAACACGAATATCTGATCTTTCAGACCTTTCTTTTTTTTTTTTTTTAATAAGCTGATTTTAGCAGAATGGAAAACAGAGAATTTTAGTATTAGATCAGGTCATGTGTAATACCTTTTAATTCACTTTTTTATATGTCACCTTTCAACCACAGGTATTTTAATTTGTTTCTGTGTGTGTGCGCACACGCGCATGTACGTGTTGATTTTGGAGTGATGCCCAGAGTTTCCCAGCTCACATTTGAGGGCTGTACTGGTTGGGTGCTATACAAACACGACTGCTGTTCTAGTGAGATTGTATTAACAGCCTTCCACCTGTAAAGCCACGCTTTTTGTTATGATTCTGGTTATACAAGTCTGAGCGTGAAGCAAAATATATTTTTAAAAAATTCCCTACGACTGAAACAAGTTTCTCCAGTCATGTTGTCAAGTTTAGGTATTTTCACAGTCATGTAGGATTTCTGTATTGTGAAAGATGTAGAAGCGCAGTTGCTTTTTAATGGCAGGATTAGTTGGTCAGGGTGTTTCATTTAATTGGGCTGAGAAAGGTTAGGCTTTAGGTGAAGTTCTAGAGATGGAGGATTAAAATAAGCAAAATGAGCAGTGTATCAGTAACATGAACTTAAAAGGAGGAGGACTCGTCCCTTATGCATAATCATGGGGTGAAAGAATGGTGAAATTACTGTGCTGGCGAGGAAGAAAAAAGAGTTAAGACTTGGAGACCTAAAAACAAGGTTGGGTCTTAGCAGTTACGGTGAATATAAACTGCACAATTCACACTGTGTTTCGATGCATGCACTTCTTGCCTAGTTAACTTTTCCCATGTTACAAGTTGAGTGTGAGTTTTCATTCTGGTTGAGGAGTTGTAGATGAGATGTTTTTTTTTCCTTCTGTTGCTTTTTTTGCTGAGTTGGACGAGTTAAGTAGTAGACTCCCTAAAAACCTCAGTCAACTTAATCAGGTATGTTAGCATTATGTGATTACTTCATATTTGTCAAGGGGAATTCCTTGCTGGTAGCATGGCAGAAGAATAGGTTCATGAGTAGCTGTGTGTAATTACTTCTTGGGTAGCTCTTTTAATTACTTCTAAATTTAGAAAGATGCTGTCAGCGTTCAAGCAGTCAGCTAGTGCATGCCTGGCACAATGCAGGAGAGAAAAGGATCCTTTCTGTTCTGCTGAGACTCAAAACTGAGGATTAAGTCATGGAGTGGAGCTTAGATTCAATCCCAGCCAGAGGAGGTATGGTGATGTGTCTTCTTGGAAGTCCAGGCATTCTTACTGTTTTACTTCCAGGTCTGAAAGCTCTCATAGATCTTGCCAAAGATCTCAGGCATATCCAAAATAACCTACTAAGGTAATTTGTCAATGAAAGCAAGAAATTCTTTAAAATATTCTTTGCAACTTTTTCTGGTAAATGTGAGACACTAAAGAAATCTTTCATTCTAATCTTGCTCAGGTATTTATCTGTCAGACTTGACGTACATTGATTCTGCGTACCCATCAACGGGGAGCATTCTGGAAAGTGAGCAAAGAACAAACTTAATGAACAACATCCTACGAATTATCTCAGACTTACAGCAGTCTTGTGAATATGGTAAGCTAGCATGTGAATATTGTGCTGTTAAAGAGCAACCTCAAAAGCTTTGATATTTCTCTTCTGTAATACTATGCAAGCAAGGCGTAACCCTTTCGTATGCCATCATCTCTCTGCCTTACCCTCTCAGTTCAAAAGTGTAAAAGTTAATTTTGATATTGTTACTTATGATAGAGCATCAGCATCAGGATGAAAGAGTAAAGTTCCCTTTTCCTTAAATCACACACACGTTTGCAGTACATACGTTCTTGAGAAAAATGTGGAATACATTGCATTTAATAGTAGTTTTGCTGGTACGTACATTGTAACTTACATCCCTGTGTAATGTATATATAACTATCTCTGTAATAGCTTTATGATGATTTCTAAAACTAGTAAGATTGCTTTTGGAGTATTTCTTTAACTGGACGTAATAAAAATGTATATAGCTTGTCTTTTGGACATTTACATTGCTGTTCGTGCATCAGATAAAGTATTGTTTCTTCAAAGGTGGTCTCCCTCACAGTCCCTCTCTTCAATTTCTAGTGAAGTTGTAAAGCTGCATTTGTCATGGTGGAATGTGATATTAGCAGAGGATTGTGGCTCCACTGAAAGCTCAATATAATGAGAATGTGGTCTGTGAAGGAGCCCTCAGATAGAGTCCTACAGGTCTGAGACTTCAGTTTGGCCACGGGTTCTCTCCCACATCTCACTTCCACATAATCTGATAAGCAGAGCAGCTCAAAGTGCTCTACAGGGAAACATACTTGGTTTATGTAAGTGGAGAATGTAAACTCAGTGCATGAGAATTTGAAGGACTACAAAATTCAGCAGCAATAGAAACTGTAGTTTGTACCTCTGTCTCACATTAAAAGGTAAGCGATCTGATTCTGTTTAAATACTTTCTGGAAAAGAACTTTGCTTATTGAACGGTACGGTGATAATGAATGTCATCTGTTCTCCAGATATTCCTCTGTTGCCTCACGTCCAGAAATATCTAAACTCGGTTCAGTACATAGAAGAACTACAAAAGTTTGTAGAAGATGACAATTATAAGTAAGTATGAAATGCTGTAACTGACTGTAATTCATGACAGAAGAACTTTAGAACATGAAGCCTGTCACTGCTAAAATTCTGCTTACAGGAGGCAATTGCTTCCAGAGCATCTGTTGCAAGTTGTGAGGTTACAGTAGGGTCCTCTGGTAAGATAGGATAACAGCATGCTGGATAGCATGGTTTCTTCCTTTTCTGTTTGACTGTAATTAATCCACAGTCCTCTGAGTGTTTGTTAATGAAGTACCCATCCTAGTGGCTGACACCTAACACTCTTTTCATGGGATTCATCTGACTGACTGAGCAGAATGCAGTTACTTTGTTCTGATGAAAAATGTCACACTAATCAATGCATCCCGGTCCCAAGTTCTTAGTGAAGGCTTTCACTTTCATAAATTCCCATTTTTTATTTTTACCCTTGGGTTAGGTTACACAGTGCGAAATGTAAACACTTGATTTTTGAGAATCGAGACATTGTGCATCTGACTGCCCCTCCCAAAAAGTACACCACCTTAGACAGAGGCGTCCAATTTCTTAATGAAAAGATTATTACTATATTAAATGATTTGGCATCCAGCAAAACTTAGGGGTTGGAAATCTCTGGCAAGAAACAGGAACAAGCCCTGAGGATAGGAAGCGACCCGCAGCAGATCTGTTACATATGAAGAAAGTTTCTGTTTGCTACTGGCTGATCTGCTTGAGGAGGTTCCCCACCCATTCCCATCCTGCCTGTCCAGGAAGTTTGTCACCTTAGTTGTGCTGAATCAGTTGCTTGTGTAGCTGCATTCTAATGGTGGGAGGGGGCGTGCTTGCTAAAGGGACAGATTATCTTTTCTAAAATAACAATTTGTTAAATGGTAAAATGTTTATAGATCTAACATGGATTTACTGAAAGGCAGTAAATAGGGACCCTTAACATTTATGTCAAAGGATGGTTGGCAGGAGTTTAATCACCTAAATTCCTTTCATGTGTTTAATCCTTTAAGATTTGTGAGTTGTTCTTTGGAGCACGTTATATGCATTCTTGTGCAAGTATCCAGCCTTATTTTTTCCACCAAAATATTCTATAGCCTGATTTAGAAAGTGTTTCTTACTTATCACTGAATAAAGCTTTGTGCTCAAGCACTGCAGTTTAAAATAAACCCTCAAGTTGAACTGCAGCGTTTGATTCTTATTGGCAGATTCTTTTCATGAATTCAGATTCCACCTTCCTTCTTCCCTAGGCAGGATTATGTACTGATGGGAATTTTATTGCTGAAGGAGCTACAGCCTCTTCACCCTGTACAACGCAAGTTTTGGTAGCAGGGAGACTGAGACAATTGCAAGTAATACAGAAACATGACTGTTGTTCAGAAAGTCTGAGTAGACTTTTTACACCTGTGGGCTATGTATGGCTCCAGTCTAAATGTTTTCTGTGTGAAAGAAGTGTATTTTGAAGAGCCGTTGTTACTCTAAGTAACTGTTTTACTTCTGAAGTGTCTGCAAAAAGGCTGAAACTGAAGAACAGTCATTGTGACTCGAGTCCACGTTTTTTCTTACTGAAGGATTTTATTTAAGAAATTTGAACTTGTAATCAATCATTGCTAAGCAGTCTGGTGATGGGAGGGAGAGGAACTGTCAAACTTCAAACATAACTCTCCCTAAAAATAAATAGATGCTTTTCCATGCTTACTAATTTCAAAGATTATAGTTCTGCAAATTGTGCAAACGAGATGTTAGATATTTATAGAGTCTGCTTCCTTTACAGTGCTATTGAAAATAGCATTTAAAAGTGCCTGCTGTAGAAAAAGCTTCAATTATCGATGTGAGCAAGTTGATAATATATTTCATGAAATGCCAAAGAAGGATTTTGGCTTTCGTAACAGTAAAGACAAGTGAGTTGTCCCACTTCATAGCAAAAAGAAAATCTTGAGGGTATAGTGAATATAAATATTTGTTCCCAGGCAGGGAATGTTGCACAGTTCGAATCATAGAATTGCTCAGGTTGGAAAAGACCTTAAAGATCATCAGTAAAAGTTGCAGCGCTTTGCTGTAGTGTAAGTTTTGCTATTGGTTTAAGTCCTCCTTCAACACGGTATTGCTTGTTCTGGTTTGTGTGAGTCAAAGTGATAGGTTCGTTTACTGCATTATGCCTTGACATGTTGTATTCTAAGCCCAGAGCCCTGCTGCAGTCATTTTTCCACATGAAACAAAAAGAATGTTTGGAAATAACGTATGCTAAACATAGCTGCAAAGATGTATGTTGACATCATATTGTTTCTTGCAATGACAAAACCAAAAAACTTTCAATTGTAAACTTACATATATATCAAAACTCTTCCTTTTGCACACCTCTATTTCCTGCTAATTTTTAGTTCTCCTTTGGTGCAGGCTTTCATTAAAGATAGAACCAGGTACCAGCACCCCCCACTCTGCTGCTTCCAGAGAGGATTTAGTAGGTAAGTGCTCAGTACCTGTGAGAAGACTTCATGCTGCCAAATTCATTATTTTTGAGTTGTGATTGTGTAGCCAGTTTACTTTAGGCTAATGAGGAAGCATGAAGTCTAAACACAGTATGTTGGTAATGAAAATTCTGAATTGATCTGTAAAGAGAGGGTTTTTTTAAGAAGCTGGGTCAGTTAAATATCAGTAGGAGTATGTCATTAAGTTTTGTTATGGGGCATCTCTTACTAGTTGAGTTTAGAAAGTTTTTTGCAGCTTGTCCACAGTTTTCTTAGTAGTATCCTTGATAATAATTCTAAGATTACTTGGAAGTAATGTTGTCTTTGTTCCCAGGTTCTGAAGTTGGAGCGTCGCCACAAAGCGGACGGAAAAATGTTGCAGCTGAAGGAGCCTTGCTGCCGCCAACACCCCCTTCACCTCGGAACTTGATTCCACATGGGCATAGGAAGTGTCACAGCCTGGGATACAAGTCAGCATTTTATTTAACCTGAAAATCCTGAGCTTTGTGATGTATTATCTTTCAATATAAAGGCTTTGTTTTAAAATGGTGTGGTTTGTATGCAGTATTTCACTTGGAGACCAGTTTGTGCCAAGAGCTCAAATTCGAAATGATACTGCTAGAGTCACAACTGATAGTTAGTTAAACTGAGAAGCCTGTGTGTCTGCTAAAATAATAGCTGGTAAATTAGTCAAAATAGTTTTTTCTAACTGACAGAACATTTAATGAAATGCCATTGAGTTGATCTTATTTCAGTTTTAATTTTAAAAAGTAGTTCTGATTTCTATTCTTGTAGTGAGAAAGCTCCTTTGTGGATTTTTATGACTTTGCATATTGGTGGTATGAGTTTCTTGTATCTATCTAGTTGTACATCTGATATTTTGATAATTATCTCATTGCTTCCCTTCTCATTTTTTCAAAATGCAAGAAGTTAACTTTTCTGTAATTCATCTTTAACCTTCTAATTCTGCAAGTTCAGTTGCTAGATGCTCATATGAGGCTAGAATGAAATTCTAAAGTGTAGTCATGTGAGTGTTACATAAGACACTAAGCCCTTATGATATTAAAAATGATTCAAGGCCTTCTAATTTTCTCTTGGCTCAAAGAGCACTGTGTAGTTTTGGCACTAGCAGTTCCTTCAGGTAATAATGTTTGTGCCCTGTCACTTATGTACTGGTGCAGCTCCCTGTGCCACTCATCTAAAAGTCTATTTGCAACAATTTATGACTTGAGCCATGTTTTTTGTTAGGTTTTTGGAACACATTGCATGTTATCCTTCAGGATGTTAAAGCAGCATCTTTTGAAATACATCAGAGATGATGTAAGTTTTCTTTTTATTTTTTCCTAGTTTCATACACAAGATGAATACAGCTGAATTCAAAAGCGCAACATTCCCTAACGCAGGACCAAGGCACCTACTGGATGACAGCGTCATGGAGCCTCACGTCCCATCGAGAGGGCAGGCAGAAAGCTCCACCCTTTCTAGTGGAATTTCAATAGGTGGGAACTGTAAGCATACTTGTGCAGTAAATGATCTTCCAGTAAGGATTTTAGCATGTTTAGTTGGACGTTGTTTTATTCTAAAATACCAATTCTACTTTAGAGCAGACTTGAGAAATGTAGGTGTGGAAAGGTAGTATAAATTGTACAGCATAAACCACAGGGTAACAAATTATTAAAAAGTGGGTCATTATTTTTATAGCCTCTTAAATGATACTCCCCTCATTACCTCTTTCCTACCTCATGGAGTGGAGAGAAGTACAGAACACCATTTCATAGTTTTTTCTCTCTTCAAATGCCCACCCCCTCCCCCCCCCCCAGGTTGCTCTAAATTAAAATGGTCTCAAGGTATGTATTTAAAATGCCTTATAAAATTGACAGTGAGAACTGTAAGTTGCTGACAGTCTTTAGAAGCATAATTGATAAGACCTTTAGATTTTCTTGGCAGGAGCAGATAGCAATTTAACCTTCAGGTACTTCAAAATGTCAGAATAGACTTCATTTTGATAAATTATTTATCTTCAGATATTTGAGGTATCCTTTTTGCTTCCCGAGTTTCTGATGGGCCATAAGTTGCTCTTTTTTCCTTTTGCCCTCAGGAACTTAAAGGGAGGGGAGGAGAAGGAAGTGCTTCTCAGATCTACCTAACTGCAGCCAGAGTTGAGAAATTAAACTTCTGCCACAGTACCTTTTCTTGAAGTAATTTGTTTGGTAGGGTGTTTCAGTTTTTTTACAGTTACGATAACATAGGATTTTTGTAGTGATATATCCTTACTTGGATGATGTAACTGTAGAAAGCACCTCTGCTTTTTCTCCCCCAGCAAGAAAACAAGGTCATCTATTTTCAAATTATAGTTTTCAGGAATTGGTCTTGTGTTTTATTGAGAAGAAAGCCACAATTTAAGCAAACCCCACATTTTTCTTGTGAAAAAATGAAATACTTGGGGGCAGTGATTTTTAAAATTATGTTAGTAAGAGAATCCCTGGGACTAGCTTAAATCAGAGTATTTTGGACTTCTTCACAGCAGACAGCTTCCACTATTAAATGTGTACTGCTTGACAGTTGTCTGTAGATTGCCAGCTCTGGCAAAAGTTGCCATAATCATCCAGCAGGAACGGTGGTGCTTGTTAGCAGCACACAGCTCACATTCTCTGGGATTGCACCATACAGGAGATCAGAGCTCCTCGTGCAGTTTACTACCATCCAAGTAACTTCTCAGCATTGTGCAGGCTTTAGGGAGGAAATACAACTTTGAGATGTAGCACTGTCCTTTTCTTAGTGCAGTTGATTTGGATCCTTCATGTGATGCTTTAGCTGTTTACTTTTGATGTTTTCAGTCTAAATAATACAATAAACTTCTGCAGTTGACCCTTTTCTCAGGCTAGATTATTCTTCTGCTTCCATTAGAGTTGAGCAGGAAGAGTTTGCCAGAGTTGACAGACAGTTTTTCCATGTGGTATAATAACCTGTCACCATCTAGATGTTTTGGGGAATACAGGGATTTCCTATTTGGTCTAATCTGTGGATCTTACAACTTTTTGTATTGCTTAGATCAATCGTGGCCCTGTCAACTTGATAAGTCACTCTTTCAAGCTGCAATAAATTGCCCCTTTAGAAGACTTTTTTAAAATCACTTGTAAAACATCAGCCATAAGTGTTCTGTGGAAGATAACCATTTGTGGTTAGAGCTTCACCTTTTCCATTCTTTTCCACCTCCAATCTCCGCATGTTCAGATACTTCAGTTTTTTATCAATCTTTGACAGAGTCCAGCATCATCAGTGCTTTTGCTACCTCTTGATTATAAAAATTTCTATGATGCAAAGGGCAGATAGGTAGATAAATACATAAAGGAAAATAGAAATACATATATAGAATAAGTTCTAGAGGCTTGCAGTATTTATTAATGGAGAATTCTTGGAACTCTTAGTTGTCTGGCATTCTGTACTGCTGCCTCAGCAGTATTTAAAGAAGTTGATTGAAGCTGCTTAAGTTCGTCCATCAGGTTTGAAGTATTCTGTTTACTCAGTACTTGGAAGTTGTACAGTCACTGCAGCAGAGGTGGTTTACCAGGTTCTACACAACTTCAAAAGATGGACGAGAAAACTTCTGAATGTATGCACTGAAAAGAGTGTTATTCTTCTCTCTGCACATAAATGTGGATTTAAACCTGTTGCTCTGGAAACAGGACTGCCTTTTCTTAGATAAAAGCCCATACACGACTTAAGTTTTTGGATAAATGATTCCTCTTCAAAATGTGCCTGTTGTTTCTGATACGCCAGCAGCTTGAAAGTGGCCTTAATGATGACTCTGCCACTTCACTACTATTTTAAATCACTCTTTTGGTTTGAGGCTCAGAGCTGTTTGAACTTTTCAGTTTGCAAATAATAAAATCTTTTTAGCATTATGTCCTGATAATTTAAAAAATCATACATGTCCACTTAATAACAAAAAAACACACGTCTTCACAGTCAAGCACATGTGTATGCAGGTTGAAATATTATCAGCAATCTGTCCATTTTATCTGCCAAGTGGCACAGTAACGTAGTATGTAATGTAGTATGTGTGGGTTTTGTTTTGACTGAGTGTATGTGGTAGACATGGGGAAGAATTGTCACTGCCCTTTGCCCTCCCCTGCACAGTGTTCCTATGCAGTCTGTGCTACACACAATCATCTCATGAAACATATCACTAAAAATCACATAATAATGTTTAAGTTCATGGTCGCGTGGGGCCACGTGTGGCCTGCAGGTTGGATATGCCTGATCTAAATCATTGGAGCATGCAAATTTCTTTTTTGTCAGACCTCATGCTGGTTACCTTTTCTGTTGATAAATGGCTGTAGTTCTTTCACAGTTCAGAAAAGCAATTTTTAAACAAAGATTATCCAGTGTACTGCTTCTTCATATACTTGAGCACTCTTCCTTTTGTGTTTGTCCAATTATCTATGATAGAAGCTTTCACTCAGTAATCAGGAGATCAGCATCAGTATCACTGTTGTAGAGTAAGGTAGCCAGATGTACATCTGGTTCTGTTGCAATTTTATCTGAACAAGAACAGCAGTGCTGCAGATATCTTAAGTAGAAGAAACACTGGAGCAGACATACCCAGTATGAAATTGGAAATGTTTACATGAATTCAGAAATGTTAACAACACATATTTGTCTCATCTGAGGTTTAGACATTCATGTTTTCAACAGCTGCATTTGAGCTGCTCATCTGGAGCTTTTTATAATCACATGGAAAGATGGTATCTTCAAGGGTATGATTCATCTCATTCTCAAGGGAGCAGCTAAAAACAGCTTGTATGACTTTTGTCCTTAAAATACTTCAGTTCTTTGGATTTGGACAACTAACACAAATGAAAATGTGGACAGAAACCACTGAACAAGACTTCTGTTTTTTGTTTTTAGTGAACTGGGATAGATGCATTTACTTTTTAGTGGAAGCTTATTGAGAACTCCGCACAACTTGCTATCAGTTGGCATTAATGCTACAAGCTGTGATCTCTCTGTTTTGATGTGGTTGCTACATCCATTCTTTCAAAAGAGACATCTAAGCATCACCCTAGGCTGGGTTGAAGGAACAACCTGTGAACTTTTACCAGCTGTCTACCTGAATTTGCCCACCGTTTCCTTCTCATCTAAAAGTAGGGTATAAATAAAGCTGCTGCTACTAGATCATGGTTGCATTCATAGATAGATAAATCTTTATTTTATTCATAAGGTTGTTGGATTTTTTTTTAAGAATACAGTTTTCTAACACTACCTGATTTGCTTATACTTTTTTTTAAATTCTTCACATACTCAAGTGTCTTCAAGTATCTCTGCAGAAGTGTTCACCTTCATTCATGTTTATAGGAGTTTGGGATTTCCAGCACAGTTCAGCCAATCTATATTCTGCATCTGTTTAATTGTTCAAATAATTCTGCAGATGTGAAGGGAGTGTGTAAAATCACCTCTTCCTATATTGCTTCTGTGTGGCTTTTCTCCTCTTACACCAGTCAGATGCAGGGCAACTTTGTCTGGGAGGTTTCTGAACATGCATTCTCATGGGTGCACCAGTTAAGTGCTGTTATAGAAGCAAGACCACAGAAAGAAACAGCTGAAATTGAGAGTTAAATTTTAGGTGCTTAAAAACTCAAAGAAAACACGTTTCTAGATTATATTTGTAGGAGTTTTGGATGCAAATTAAGTTTTAACTTTGGTCTTTTCTTCCTTAGGCCTTTTTTTTTCCTTACTTTTCCTAGTCTACAGTGCTATGGGTGAAAGGTCTGAAAAACTAAAGCTATGAAGCATTTGTATTTAGTTGTGTGTTCCAGTTGGTCAAGGATAACTTGATCAGAGAAATTAATACCACAGTTTAAGAAAGGTGTTTGAAATCAATGCAAATTAATGTAAGAAGATGGCTTTGTGGGAACAGTACATTTGGCAAATCTGAACTGGCATAAAATGCTGACAAGACTGTCAACTTTTTAATGAATTCCTCTATTAATTCTCCATCATGAAGTACTTGAATTCTACAAGGGTTTATGTTTCTCTTTAAATAAATAAAGTATAGATGTAGGTATACAGCATACACATTTTCAGTTTTTAGGGAAGAACTCTACACAGCCAGTGTGTATTTGAATCTTATCCCATCCTGTACTGTTCAGGTGTTTAGGACTCCTGAGTCATCAGCAATCAGATGGAGAAGATTGAAGTTGGGTAGGACTTCAGGCAGAAGTAGTATTTTTTTTTAATAATATTCGTTTTACACAAGAACATAGATGCCAATCTCTTCCTCTAATTCTGGCTACCCCTTTTCTACTGTTGTGAAGTACTACTTTCTTAGGGATATCGTTTAAAAAAAAAAAAAGCAGAGTTGTGAAGTACTTTAATTTAAAAATGTGCATCTGGAAACATGGATTTGAGTAGAGGAAAGGGGCATTCAGCACCTGGCCTTCCCCAGTCCTTAATATTGTTTGGCAGAGGACATTCACTCTTTGTGTTTTGTGATCAGTGCAGCTGTGCACAACCTCTGTTTTTGCCCCATCTGTATCCTATGGCTTCTGTTCTTTTTGTTAGCTGGATGAAAGTAGTTATTAGTTATATTATATGTTTGTGTCTGGCAGTATATTGAGTTATCAGTCAATCTTAACACCATTAATGTTGAGCTCCTTAAACTTTGTCATACAGTACATGATAACAAGTTAAAATATTTGAGAAATTTTGTTATAGTAATAGACTTAACAAGGCAGAACGGTTTTTAGGACACAAAATCCATCTCCATGGCTTTTGCTAGACTGTACCGTGCTGCAACAATTGAGGATCAGGCCTACTGACCAGTGTTTTATGTTTTTGGATTAGAATTTCAGGCTCTGTCAGGTCAGTCACTGACTATAGCGACTAGAGCTCTGGAAACACTGTGTAACTGGAGCCAAAAGAGTGTCAGTTACAGATTTGAGAAGGGGAAAGAATTTTTAGTCTGAATACTTTTTAAGCTCTTTGGGGTTGGTTTGTTTATATTAACACCTGTTTAACTTTGGGGACTAACTTATGGATAAAGGAAGCCTGTGTTAAATGTTCCATATCCTCAGACTTTCAGCAACGAATGGATGCTGTGATTGGTGGGGGGAATGGGGTATGCCATGGTCAAGGCATTCCCTATCACAGAAGTGGAAGCCTAGCCTCGCTCTCTGGGTGGCTGTAGCAGAGGCATGTGTATGTGTATCTAGAAATGCAACCAGCAAATTCACTTCTGTATTCAGCTGCAGTTCTGGAGCTCTGGGTAAGCAATCCTGAAACGTCTCCGATGATCATCAGCACAGTGAGCAAAAACCCATTTTAGCAATTGCTGCTGTTCCTAGGGAAGGAAAAGTCCTTCCTGTTCTGTAGTATTCGTGTTATTAGTAAGAAAGGAAACTAGGAAGATAACAGTATGTGTTAGGTGGTTTCTTAAATCAAACCAGAACTCGTGCAGAAGATTACTTAATAGAAATGATTTGAACTGCCTAGAATTTCTTGTTAAGTTTAACCTGAAGACCTGCTTGAGGTTGTTGGAAAAAAAAACAAATATTGAGTACATACTTGAGAAAAATTTAAGAAGGTGATATATTTTTAAAGTAGTGAATGAATGAAATATTTCCAGTTGAGGTGGTAGTTAAATAGTGCACTTTAATGTTTAAACAGAATTTGGCTAGGCATCTAATTTTTAGTATGTTAAAACAGCTCCTTTCACTCTGTTTTGTTTTGAATCGGGGGATATAATACATCTTTTTCTTTTGAGGAAAGGTGGTTGTTTTTTTTTAATGTATTTTGTTATGCAGAAAATCTTGAGTTTCTTAGAATCTAAAAGAAGTTCCGTTAGATATGTTCTGTGTAAGCATTAAAGAGAGAGAGTTGAGAGCTAAAATTCAGCTGTTTACAGGCTTCTGTTACAGTTGCTTTGAGAACTACATAGGCATCTACATAGCTGGGATGGCTACTCTGCTTTCTTCTAAATTAACACTGCTTTAAAAAGTGTCATTCTTTATCAATGAAACCTTTTGATTGAGCCCCCGGAATAGATGTAAGTTCTCTCACTGCTCTGAATGTGTCACAAGGATTATCACTTTCTGAAAGATGACGTTCCAGCTCTTCAGCAGTAGTTTGTTTTGCATTTCTAAAAGCAGCACTTGATTTTAAATGTTTTTGTTAGAATACTTAGCATAGTGTTTGATATATAACTCTCTTAGCAAAGCCAATCTAGTTAGCATCAAAATGTCATTTCGGATAAAGTTTTAACATCTCATCCTGTTCAAATATTTATTATAAAACCAAACCCTCGTAATACAGAATTTGTTGTGCAGTTACTTGAAGTAAGGACTCTTAGTCCACTGTAGTAACAGTGGCTCTTAGATGTGCTGTCCTCACAGCTGCTGGATGATGCCATCTACGCTGACTGTTTTTCCTGGAATCTTGTTTAAGCTGTTTCTGTTCCATCAGTCCCTTTACAACCCAGCTATTGTAAAACAAGAGACAGTGCAGAATACAGGTACAAATCTCAAGGATTTGTGCCGATCTGCTATTCCATGTAGAGGGTAAATAATGAAGAAGTATGAAATCTTCATAAATATGGAAAGAAACAATCACAGAAATCAACTGTACAGCAGCTGCCTGCTGCTGTAACTTCTAAGTAGTTAAATGCTGAAGCATGTAAGTACTTAAATATTAAAGACACTTCTAGAAAATGTTTAGTCACCTCTTGAGTCTTATACTCCTCTTTCTTGCAGCAGTTTGTGCCTGGCTTAGGAGCCAGTATTTCCACCATCACTTCGTTGTCTCTTAGCTTCTTCCACCGTATCAGTTACCTTTAATGTTAGCGTGAAGCAGACTAGGATGTTCCTTTCAGGGCAAAATCAAGGAGAGACAAATAATCTAGTATTCCGTGGAGAACTATGCTAGATTATGTTAGTAAAATGTTGAGCTAATGTTTGGCAAGCAGGCTAAGTTGAGTTGGTTGGCAGGTAAAGGCATGTACTTTCTCTTGCGTGGAGAGAGGTACAGCCAGTGCTGAGATTTTCATTGCTCTGACTGCATTGCTCCTGCTGTGTGAGAATTGCTTCCATCTTTATTCTACTTTTACTCAAGAAATATACAGACTGCTTAACTCTTCAGGGCACAACTGCCCTCCTGATTTTTCTGTATGAAATCACAGGGAATTTATTATTTTCAGCCTTTCTTCTGCTATAGGAATCCTTAAGTAAGGTGTGTTGAGTCAGATTGCTTTGTGGTGTTTGTTTTTTTGTTTTTTGTTTTTTTTTAAGTTTCTTTGAAAGTAGTTCTAAATAACTTTTTTAATGTATTCAGGTAGGAGAGCCAGCAAACTTTCAAGTTAGAGTGCCAAAACAACAGATCCTTCAGCAATAAATCCTCGAAAGTACCTGAAAGAATGACAGAAATTACTTGAACAGCATAGGTAGTAGTAGTTATAATTACTGTAACAGCTAAAATTGTACCTGTTAAAGCCATGAAAGAAAGCAGATACTTGTCAGATATTTCCTTTAGGTTGCTGGAAAGCAAATCACAGATTTGTATACATATTGATTAAGTTATTTGTTTTCATTTTTAAGAACACTAGACATGACACTACCTTGTCAGTTTTTAAATACTTTCTAAAGTGCATAATCTATTAATCAGACAAATCAGCATTTACGATCATCCTTAAATTTTCAAAATGTCCTTTCCCTTATTAGGTAGGATTCCTTACATTTATCTTCTTCATGTGCACCTAGATGCAGTCCATTTTAATCTCTACTTCAATTTAATGTGAGATTCCTGAAGCAAACCCTTAATCATTTTCACTGTAGTGTTTTGGTGAAGTATGTTACATATTTCATCTTCAATATTCTGAGGAGAAACAGCCACATCAGAAGTAGTTGAATTGTGGATGATGAAGTTATCTTTCATTCTTATTCTTTCAAGGTAGCAGTGATGGTTCTGAACTCAGTGAAGAGACTTCTTGGCCAGCATTTGAAAGGTAAGAAAAACTTCCTCAAATTGCATTTCTTTATTGAAATATTACTGCTTGCAATCTCTCAGTCCTGAAAATGATTTTATTTTAGTGATCTGTAGATCACTTGTGAGAATTTGAGAGCCAAGGTTAATAAAACTCTAAAGAGGACTGCTGAATCTGGTAAGGCAGCAGAGAAGTACCTTCTGCTCACTAGTAGTTAACAGACTTTTGTCTGATTGAATACCTACTCATTGCGCAGATTCTTCCAAAAAGATCAGCCAGAGTATCATTAAACCCCAAATGATTTTTCTTCTTTTATATATTTGCATATCTTGTGTATGGTATTCATGTAACCTGCTGATTTTCACTTTCTCTGAGATACTTGATCCAGTTTTGTTCCATTTGTTCTTGTCATTGACATCTTCACTTTTTTTTTCCTCCCATGTCCTCTTGAACTCATTGTTACTTGCCTCTCCGTTACATAGGAAAGCACAGTAACAAACCTTATGTCTTCTTTTGTGGTTCAGAATTAGTATCTTGTCCCTTATCCAAATACCTGCAAATACTCAGGCTATATTGCCCAATTTAGTCCTTTCTCATGGCTTTTGAGAATGTGGAAGAAGACTAACAGCTGCACCTTATAGAAAAAGGTGGAAGTTTCATCTTCCCACAGCTTGATAAGATGTGCCATAAATGTGCCATTTGCTTCAGTAACTTGGTTTCAGGTTATCCATCAGCTTCAGAGTTGCCTTGGATGACTTCTACCATGCTATGAAGACATGCTTGTTACAAGTTTTTTTGTTGAAGAGATTTGTAGTCAGGAACCGTATCACAAACTTTGTTCTACTTGAATTTATTGAAGCAATTCAAGTTGTGTTACTTTTTGGCTGAAAATTTTGAAGATATCTCAGTGTCAAAAGTGAACACTTTAATATCTCACGTATAGATATGATTATATGCACAAGGAAACACCCTCAAGGTTTCATTAGGTAAGAAGTGAGAACATTCCATATAAGCATAGAAAGAAAGTTGGGTCAGAAAAGAGATGTGTAACTTTTATGTGCTCTCTGATGCAACATGAAATTTTCAGAGATTTTCATCTTTAATTTCCCAGCTGCATTATGAAATTAATCAAGTTCAAGATATTCAGTCAAAAATCTTATGGGAAAGCTTTAGACAAAAGTGATGAATTCAGCTGTGTACTCCTCAAGTAACAACAACAAAAACACTCTTAAGTTTTAGTAAGTCTCAATGTGTATCATAATTCTAGAGAACAGCAGCACTCTCCAGGATTGTTTGTGTGGACCTGTGAGGTAAAGCAGAGTTTTTTTCATCCATGTTGTGAGGAGAACTGACTGGCCCTGACTTCTGCTAGTTAAAAATTTTGCTTTATGTCCAACATGAGTATGTCAGAAGATTTTTTTTCCTCTAAATTCCCAATTCCTTCAGTATTTTCCTTCCTCCTGGGAAGGGCACTTTGGTAACTCCACTTGAAGTTTCACATTTTTGATAAGTTCTCTCCTTCTCTTCCAGCAAGGATTGGTTTCTTAACAGACATTCAGAAAATGTGATATGCAATAGGCTTGCATCTATTCTTTGGTTTATAAGATGCTGAAGCATGTTGTGAATTTAAATAATAAGCTGAAATGCAAATATTAAGATGGTACAATCACTAGAAAGAACATCCTTGCAATTTTTATCAGTCTGGCTACCACTCCTAAAAGAATTATTCATCAAGGCATAAACATTAGTTGTCTGGAATTGATAGATACTGGTAAATAGGGCTGCAGTCAGTGTTCCTAATGACTGTGCCTATGCCATACAAGTGGGAATTCAATATTCTCCATTTAGAAATAGGATCTTTGGGTACGAGAGCTCAAATCAGCATAACAATAGAAATAAAGGAGAAATAATGTGCCTAAAGGGAAGAAACGAGATGCATATTTCCCCAGTGACAGAAGGAAGTGTATGGAATATCAAATGTTCTTGTCTTTTTTTTCTGGCCCTCCAGATATTTTTAACTGGAAAATGCAGAAGGGAGGAGAACTGGAGTCTCCGTGGTGTTTTTTTAATATTTTTAAGAGTAAACTTATTTTGAAACTTGAGAGAGCTTTCAGCACTGGAGTGTCCCCTTAAGATAATCAAAATTACTCCAAAGAACTTAATTTCCAGTTGTGGCAGTGTATCATTTTAAGGGTAGTATATGAAATGCCACTTCATTCTCATTAGTTGTCAACCTGAGTGTTTCTGAGTAGATTTACCTTATATTGCTCAAATCCAAGACTGATGCCCTCCCTGTTATGCAAAAAAGAACTGTAAGGTTAAGAAGAAAACTTACTTCATTTGCATGTGAAATAGCTGTATGCATATACGTGCAACTCAATTACAGGTTTTCTTTCATCTTAATTACTGCTTAATTTGTCCAAATCTTGAATGCACTTTAAAAACAAAAAAATATTTCATACATTCTAAGCTATCTTTTATCTGCAGTGGTAGTTCATTAGTAACATGTTGGTAATTCCTCTTGCAACAGAAGAAATGTTTCATCTGGTTTCAAAAGAAAGCCATGACAACAATGAAATCATTATTTTTCTCATTTAATACTGTGGACCTTTACTGCATCTCTTTTGTAAGACTTCTACTTTTGCGGGCTTTTTTGCCTGCTATTCTGAATCTGGATTGGAACACAACAGTGTTACTTCTTTAGGATTCCCATATCACCCTGCCCATATATATGCACTTTTGCAGTTAATGCAAGGCATTTCTGACAAGTGGTGGGCTATTTGTTAGGTTTATACTATCTAGGAGATATTGTTTGTAAGCTTCTCAATCATGTTCTTAACCACCTGCTTTCTGCAGAATTGCATTTCAGCTTAATTTGTTCAATTTGAAAAAAAATGGATGAAAATAGGAGGTAGGAGAAAAGTGGACATATTTCTGTTGATTTAAATGGAATTCGGTAAATTTTCAGTTCAGAAAATCAAATTTCAGTAAAGCAAAGCAGTATTCAAAACGGAGATCTAGAACACAAATCCTGGATAACAGGATAGATCAGGTTACAGGTTCTAAAATGTGAAGCCTATGCGTAGAGCTGAACGTTGATATGAAATGGAGAATTGAGATGTGGCTTGGATTCCTTCAGTGGATCATAAGAACAACAGTGGTTGTCAGTCAAAATCCCAAGATATTTTGGTAGAGCTTTTGATTCCCTTCAACCCAACAGCTTGTGTGTGTGTGTGTGTCTGCTCATAGAATTAGAAATGTGTTCTTTTTTGTAGTAACATCTTAGTCAAAATTTTAAGACATCAATGTTTTATTAATATGCCTTCTTTATAGAGATGTAGTTTCTAAGCAGTAAACTCAGGCTTTTCTCTCAACGGTCACCTTCAGTGCTAATAAAACATCTCAGCATCATGAGTTTTGACAAAGTGAACACCTGTTCAAATAAAAGGCATAGTGTCTACCTCTGCATGTGTTTTTGTAAATAAAATGATCCTGCTTTTTATGTGGAAGAATTGGCTTTGTGATACGGACACAAAAAAAAAAAAATTACTAAGCTGTTTTAGCAGTCGTGCTGTTTGTGTGAATAAAAGTATATGTAATACATACAATTTATAATGGAATCCAACAGGAACAGGTTGTACCATTCTCTCGGTCCGGGGACAAGAGTGTCACGAAATGGCTATCGAGGCCACATGAAGGCCAGCAGGTACAATCCCCACTGCACACAGAGGTGTCAAACTTTCCCTCTGGTGTTGGTGATTTGGTTTGGTTTAATAATTAAGTGGTGTTTTCTGATGTTCTCTTTTTAACTTACATGTCCAAATAAATAAAGGTAAAGAGCTTTTTTCTTCAAACTTAAAACTTTTTCCTTCTGCGACTTAATCTGTGTCATCATAAGGGCTTTTGTTCATTCTGGTCTGCAAATCCCAATTCTGAACCACTGGATCTCTGTATCCATGCTTAAAGGTATTTTACCATTGGTAGCTTTCTAACTGCGTGCCACTGTGTAGTAGTGTTGGTAGTTCTGCAGACAGCTAAGTTCCTTCTTGTGCTAATGGCTGTAGCACTCAGAATGTTTTCTTTGTTAGTGGTTATTTATTGAATTCCTTTTCCCCAAGATAAGTGAGATGGATAAACAAAGTAACGCATGAAATTTGGTCCCTATTCTATATAATATACAGTGTTCTTTGAAAGCTGATACAGTAATGTGACTGATTCTTCTGAGTAATTAAGCATTGTCTGCAGCTGTGTGGCACTGTAATTGGGAAATAAATGGCAGGTAACTATGCAGTTTTTTCATGTTAAGAAGCAAGCATTGTCTCACTGAGTTAAACCCATGTTCCCATTGATGTCCAAAATTGTCTCCACATCCTCATCCTCAGTAGGTGCTGCAATGAAAAGGCTTGCTGGATTTCCAGTTCACTTTGAATATGTACAAGTGCAGGATGGATAAAGCAGCAAATGCTGGCTTACTTCAAAACAAGTTTCAGATGCTGCATGACTTCTTGGCTTTTCCAGAAAGCTGCTGGGTTCAGCATTGAGTTGTATGCTCTGATTGACATTTACTGAAATGATTCCTGTTGTGAATTTTTCTGATAGAAAATGTTTTATGCTCCAGTCAGCTTCATAACTGTAATAAAGCTAAGTTTTATTTTTCAGTGCTGTAGCTGGCATTTGTTTTTTGCCCTTTGCTCCTGTATCCTACATGAGTTAGATCAGGATGAGGAGCACACCAGATGCATTAAAACACCTTAAAGCTGTGGTTTGGGTTTCTGCTCTTTATTACTGCTCCTGCTCACTGTTCTTGCTCTTGGATATTTTTAAGACTGTGCATGTTTGAGCTTTTGCTTTGTTTTCTGATGTGCTAATGATTCCAGTGTTTCTAACACAAACAACAGAAAATTGACAATCTTTCCTGCAAGGACTGAAGGAGATGTTTTAATACAGAGAGCAACTGTACTCCAAACGTTTGCCAGTTAAAATCAATTGCTCTTGAATTTAAGTTGTTCTAGGCTTTAATTCTTTTTTTAATTAAAGACTACCTGCTTGGCTAATTTTTCAGATCGCTTTTGCTTGTGAGTGTAAATTCCACTGCAGCAATTCCACGTAACAGCCAAAGTCTTTTTCCACAATGAAGTCTAATAAATAAGAAGCTGGCAATTATAAATTAAAATACAGATGTTTGCAGTAGTTTGAGGTAATGATTGGAGAACTTCACTAGGAAAAATATATTCTTTTCACACACTTTTTCACATGCTCCTTTCAGCTCCCTAGAATCTGAAGATTTGGCTGTTCATTTGTATCCAGGAGCAGTTACTATTCAAGGCGTTCTCAGGAGGAAGACTTTGTTGAAAGAAGGCAAAAAACCCACAGTAAGATTGATTTATTGATTTATTTTTAAGAAAAAGAAAAACCTCATTTTCTCAGCTTCTTCCTTTGCTCAACTCTAAGTACAGTAAATGGCAAACATGCAGTTGATTTAAGCATCTGAGTTCTCATTTGCCTTGCTGATAAAGGTTAGGGTCACTGCTAGATTTTGCATTCTTCTGTTTGGTGGGTTTATTCAGTTTATGAGGATATGCCCGTGATGTAGGAAGTGGAAGAGAAGTGTAATGCAGCTTAAAATTTTGTGCAAATACAGATAACTCTAAAGGTGATGAACATGTTTCATCTTCCTGAACAGTTTATGGGTAGGTAATAACTCTCTTAGTCATTGCACTGCAACTGTCTGATTAATTACAAACCAAAATAGGTATTCATGCCAAAGGAGTATGCTTTATGGCTATGCATAAAATGAAAAAGAAAAGGGGCAAGCATACTCAAGTATATTTAAACATCTCTTTTATACATTATGCTTGTATTTTCCCCTTTCTCCCTAGGTAGCATCTTGGACAAAATATTGGGTAGCATTGTGTGGAACCCAACTCTTCTACTATGCTGCAAAATCTCTGAAGGCCACGGAGAGAAAACATGTACGTAAAACAGGCATATTTCAGTATCAAAATTAGAATATGATTTCCTGATGTAAACCCCGAGATAAGTTTTTAGTATGATTCCTAGTGAGTACTGTCCTGTCTTCCAGTCAGTCGGTTCACCTCGTGCAGATATGCCCTAGTGAAAATATCATGCATGCTCATGTGCTACAACAGGAACATCTGCTTTGCATGTGCCATGAATTTGTACATCTGTAAGGATGGAAAGTATGTCATGGGGTCTGCCTGCTTTTTTGAGGTAGAAGTTGTATCTCCTGATGATTTCTGAATCTTGCAAGAGTTTGCTACTTGAAAACCAAGAAGTCACTGAGACATCATTAGATGTGGCATTAAGCATGCAATGATTTCAACCGATTTCATACGTGTGGTAAAATGAGACTACCCTCTTTTTCCATCTCATCTCATGAACTACAAGTGACTACAAAACACTTCATACATTACCCAAAGAGCTAGCACATCACATGATGCTGGCTTTCCTTTCGTCTGCTGCGACTTCATTTGAAAGAATCTAGAAATACTTTGCTTATATGGGAAAGTAATAAAATGAATTTTCTGTTGCCGTTCCAGGGATGTCATGATGTGCATAGTTCACTTCTGTTTTCATTGGTTAATTATAATGGAAGAGAATGTGCCAGAGATTCTGCTAGGAAACTGGATAAAATTTGAGATACTTGAGTCTTTTTCCAAGTTCGTTCTTTACTTGGAACCATTACTTACAGTTGTCTTGGCCAGTGTTTCAGTTTAATTTATGACAACTGTCACTGAAGAACATTTGCTTTGCATAAAGTTTATGTAATTTTAGAAACTGAGATGTGCTGTAGGATCCTAGAAGGGGGACTGTCTTTTTTCTTTTTGGTGCAAAATACGGGGATTTAATCCTAACGTACTTATGTTCAGAGGGCAAAGATTGGAAGCTTAACGTTTCTGACTTGAAGGCTCCTGAATATTTGAGTTTTCTGTTCCATTTGGAAAGTTTGTGTCATGTATTGTCTTAATCTACAAAGCAGTCGAGTGTTTTCCACTTCTACTGAAAGCAAATAATTAGGAAGCAGTATTCTAATATATTCAAAGTAATTTAATACAAGCTAATTATTGGTAGAAAGGTTTCTTTGCCATATCAATCTACCCCACCCCTACTAACTTCGATTGCTTAGGTGAAAGCTAAACATCCCCCTAATTTGTTAGCTAAGAATGGCAATGCTGGTATGATCAAAGTCTTGTGAGCCAAGCGTTCTGCCTCCAGAGCGTCTTCAGAAAAGGGCATCTGTATAAATGCATTTACCTCTGCTATCAGTGAAAGGCATAAAGGACTGTCTCATTAAAAGTGAACGTAGTTGGAAAGCGCAGACTTGTAAACTATTATGAGCAGAAATGTGAATTACTAAAGCAAATGCAAAAGAAAGAACCGAGAAAAAACTTAGGCTGGCATAATGTCACTAACAATTAATTGCTAGTCTTTCTGGAAACACAAAGAAATTGAAAAGAAATCTTTGTCACGTCAGACTTTGCGCTCTTGTTAATGACATGATGCCTTTAGGCTTTATGCCAAAATTACATTTTGTTTTCTTTCAGGAACAGAGCGTGCATCTTACAAGTCTCTCCTGTCCACTGTCTGTTAAAATCCTGAACGATGGAAGAGTTGTACCATACCTGTACCTATTCAATCAGAAGTTATTTTGAGCTTGTGTATAAATATTTTAAAGCAATCTAAATGGCATGTAGGTGTAGAGAGCTGGGAAGAATTGTTTGGCTGGTAGTGGTGGTGTTTGGAAAGTCAAGGTGTTGAATGTTTATGTGATCCATCTGTTTATTCATTTTTTCAGAATAACCATTTTAATTATGTAGATCACTTTGCCCTTTCTTTAGGAAGAGTGAATGAAGTAAAAAGACAGCAAATGTGAAAAAAGTAATAATAAATTTTTTTAAAAAATTCAAGGTCAATATCTAATCTGTTACTGCAAAGATCTTTTGTCTTGGAGTCTGGTCATATCTATTTGATGCCCATTTAGAATGCTCTTTCAGAAATTATTTTCTGAACCTGTTGAGCTGACTTTTATCTCCCAATTCACAGATTTGTTGCGATACATACAACTAAACTGCTAGCAAACCGAGGGTAGTGTCTAAGAATTAAACATCTCACATCCTTTTCTTCCCCTGTTTATTTGCCAGAGGATGAGCTAGCAGACCAGGCTTACAGACTGAGACTAGGACATACTCAAAATGATAATGCTGGCGTGCTTCTGACTGCTGTGAGCACTGAGCTGAGTTTGAGCAGTATGGAGTCCCTAGGAAAGGGAGATGGAGTGTAGTGCTAACAGAGAGAAATGGCTGCTAGAGCACGTTGGCTTGGTCTTAATTATATGTTTAATTATGTATTTATTTCACTGGTTGTTTCTGTGGAATTGGAATGAATTGTCCAGTTCTGCCTTGAGTTTGTGCACAACTGATGTCTTGCTTTTAGCTGTTGAGGGCAGTGAACACAGCTTGTTCTGTACACAGATGCAAAGCATGTTGGGAAGCCCAGGTCTCTGATTTGCTTGCTCACGTGCAGGGATGATTAAAATAATGTAATACCTATCAGCTACAGTTTGGGCTGTTATTTATTTTGAACAAATCATTCACAGTGGGTGCACATGTACTCCTGCTCTCAAGAGCTTATTTATAGCTCTGAGTACAATCTTTACGGTGAAATGAAGGTGAAAGCTTACCTAATAACTGCTGTAGGAGGTTGGCAAAGGAGGGGGAGAGGCTCCAGTTTATTAAACAGCCTCATCATAGATGGTCAGGAACTTTGTTCAGCTAATTTACTTGTGTTGCACTTCTGGTACAGCTTTTGGTGGCTGGAATATCAGTTTCACTTGAGGGTTATTGTACAGAGGCTCAGCTTTTGTTCTGCAGTCAATGAAGAGGATTTCTCAAGTGTCACGCCCCTGTTCTCATTTGTCTGCAATTTCAGAAAGCAGATTTAATTGAAGTAGAATAAATTGTAGATGGTCCACCAGCTGTAGATAGTTGGTGTATCATTATGTGCTCACTATGCAAATTCTGTCCACTTAAATTCCCAAGAGATCCATTCTGCAAAATAGAGTTTGGAGGCTAGATCTGGGTAGAATTTTCTAACTGTCCATGTTAAATGGATTAAAGGAATGATGCTGTCTACCTGGAAGCAGGTTTCTTTTTCTAAAATTGATACATTGAGATTTACCTAGCTAAAATATTCTAGACACTTACCATTGTCATGTAAACATCTGTCCTTGCAACTTCTTTGCCCAAAGTTTGCTGATGTGGAAGGGAATGCTAGAAACAAACAATAGTTAATCTGCTATATAGGAGTTCCTGGCTAAAGCTCTCGTGGCACATATGTCTTGATTACAGGCATGCTTTTGACTATCCTGCTGCTATTGCCTTAGGCAACCGAGGCTGAGGACTTGGAATGCACTGACAGTGAAAGCAGTTCCAAGCTTAAAGTAGCCAACCTCTTTGGAAAATTACTTCATAATAATGGGCAAGATATATAATTGCAAAATGGGCAAGAAATCACCTCCCTTTTAAACACAGGCAAGCCCGTTGTTCTCACTTCTGTGGTCAAAGGCAAAAGAGTATTCCAGTGTAGGATGTGCTGTAGATATGCATCTGCTCTGAAGGGTACTGTAGGTACCTGGGTGAGACAAGTTTTCTTGTGTTGCATCTACTAAGACAGACTAATAAATATAATGACCTTTGTATTTTTAATAAGGAGGAGGTTTCAGTTGTTACGACAGTATTGGAAAGCTGTCCATACTGAACATGTGGACCTCAGAGCCCAGAGGATGAGGTACAGGAGAATCTCAGAGGAATGTTTGTAAGAAGCTGAAAGCTTAATGGTAGCAACAAAGATGCATCTGTGATCAAACCAGTAGTTGCACAGCTTTAGAAAAGGACAATAATAAAAGTAGACAACTTAAAATTAGTATTAAAGAAAAAGAAAGTATTCTCCTGGAGAAATGTGAGTACATCCATCAAAAGCTGTTAATAATGATTGAGATGGAAAAATCTTGCCAGTTTCTGTGACAACATAGCATGCATGAGAGATTTTTCCATGTTTGTAGGTATTTGGAAAAGCAACAGAGATTTTCTGAGCCTTCACTCAAGAATGAAGCTTTGTTCATTCCAAGCCTTCCCTTGCATTCTGTATCCAGGATTATGCCTATTTATTGGCACTTCAGAAAAATTGTTATTTGCTGCTCAGAGGCTGAGGGAGTGATCTGAATATCAGCTCAACAGGAGATTGAATTTTTGATTTGAAGATTTAAGTAAAAATACTTCTGAGCTCAGAACTGCAGCAGCACATCTAGTTCTGTGAAGCCTTACACTAGAGCTATGGTTTTCTATGCTTATCATAAGAGTTTCGTTCCTGTGGCATGTATAAAAAAAGCTGAGGGACCATGAACATTAAATCACAATGCAGCTTTCATTCCCTTCACATTAACAAAGCAAACTTGCTCTTAGCGTGGCTCCATGCATCAGTGGAGAACGAACTGCCTTGGGGGAACTATGTAAACATGCAATACAAAGCCAGCAGTGCAAAGGACTGGGAAACTGACGTGTGCTTCACGTGATGATGGATTGATGCTAGCAGGAAATGCTTTCCTTGTGTGGAGCTTTTTACTTTCCAGAGAGGCATTGTGATTAACTTACTGTTCTGAAAGTGCTGAGCACTCTTGAGATGGCAGTAAGAATGAAAGAAGCAAGCTCTGGCAATTTCAGGCATGTGATCTTTTTGCATATTGCAGGCTTATTATTGAAACGTATGACTGAGATAAGAAAGAGCAAATGTGTCATTTTAAATGACACTCTAGAAATGGATGCAGTTAGTTCTTAGTGGCACAGATTTCCACTTAGGTAAAACTAACCTGTTAATGCTTTGTAAGACTACTTGAAGTTTGCTTTTGCAAATCCCTTCTTAGTGTAAGTTGTCATCTTATTTTTCAAGGCAATGTCTTGAGTCCATAGGTCCTGAATGTATATGGAAAAAAACCTGTTATCCAGCTGCAAATTTAGTGATACAGCTATGTAATTTACTCCTTAATCTCATGAGTTGTTACCAAAGATGTCTATCACCCAGAAGCAGTAGAATGACTTAAAACTTGACCATAAAACGACTTAATATATGTGGTTCTACAGATTTTCTAAGGAATGGTCTTTTCCCACAGTTTTAGGTACCATAGTGGTATCAAAAGAAACCATCCACGTGAAGTTTAGCAGGCAAGTCTCTTGGAAGAACAGTCTTTACCCTTTTACACTTAAGCTATGTGTTCAAGCATCCGTTCAAAGTTTCCAAGTGTTGTTTCCACTGATGTTTAAATAGTTGAGCTGAACATGACTGATAGGAGCTTGTTGTGGAATGGTTCCTGCAAATGTCACTATGGCAACATAATGATGAGAGTACATAAATGCTGTGTTTAGAAGATAGAGGGTGGACTCCTAAATTATTTTGTACTTGGTTGAAATACTTTTCATGTTTCAAGTATTGACCTAACATTTGTTCATTTAAAGTTCTAATGTGTTTTAAACTGTGGTTTTAAATTGAGGTTTAAAATGTAGGGTGTTGGACAAGTCCCAGGTAGGTGAGCATATATAGACATTATAGTGAGTGTGATACTCTCAAACTAATTAGCAGGAATGATTCCTTTTGCTAATGTTCCCTTTTAACTGGATTTGTAAAAGTTAAACAGTATTATTTCTAAAATGATACAGAGGAGATTTGATACTTAACGCTGTAAGTCTGCTATAAGACATTAATGTGGAAAGTATTCTAGAATTATAAATTCATCTCAATAACTGAAAATATCCTTGGAATTATTTTAGCTGTATGGCTTCTGAAAATACCTGTAATGAAAGAGAGTACCAAATTACTGTGCTAACAAAGAGGTTAGAACAGGGATTTCACGAGGCCAGGACAAAGATGCATCTGATAACAAACAGCACAGAGTAGAGTTGGACCTTATGGGCACAGTGGAGAGGTTAAATATTGCAGAGGGGAGAAGTGCAAGGACTTATCTCAACGTCTGCAGTGGGCACATGAATGTGGGAAGAGGAGATCTGTCAACTGAAGACTTGAGGGAAACTGAATGGATTATTGATATTGAAGAGAGAATGAGTGTGTGAGCAAGCCATGGGAAGTGAATTGTGAGGGTCTACTAATAACAAGAAGACCAAGAAGAAAAATGGCCAAGGTGGGATTTAATGGGCGAGTTGCTTGGAACTGAGAGAAGAGTACTGAGAAGTAGAAAATAATATTGCCCAGCTGGGTGAAAAGGAGAGCAGAATAAAGAAGTTGTAAAGAGAGGGAGTAGCATAGGAGAGACAGTTGTCATGCTTAAATATGGAGGTACAAATTATGTCAATGTATGAGTGATAACTTAGGCAGGAAAACCCCATCGTTCTGGATATCTTCTCAATAAAAATGAGTTATTTACTGGAATATATATGCTCACTTTGAATAGTTGTGGCACAGATTAGTTAAATTTTTCTTTGTTAACAGTGGAGGGGATTAACTTTGCATTTTTAGTGCGTTTTTTAATGATGGTATATTCACACACAAGCAGAAAGATGGTGAGGAATGCTGTGGTATTCATACAGCGTGGTTTAGATGTTGGGTGCCTGGTTTGATGGATTGTGGTATTCCTTTAAATATCCTTTGGATTTAATTTGCTGCGGTAAGGTCTGTTTTCATGAATTCCATGTAAAATTAAATTTATTTAAAATTAAGTGCTGTGATAGTCTTTTGTCTATAATAGTGACACTGAGAGGAAGTGTTCTTTTGAATGCTTGTTCTGTGCAGTCGGTCAGTCTGGCTGAGGCTTTATGCTAGTTTACATCTCTGCTTGCATTTTCAGTTCAAATCCACCCCGAGCAAGAATGTGTCAGTCGTGGGCTGGATGGTGATGATGGCAGACGACCCTGAACATCCAGATCTCTTCTTATTGACAGATTCTGAGAAAGGTAGGCAGCACTCACACAAAGAGCACAGTGGTTCCAAGAATAAATGCTGATTTTGCTGAGGTTAACCTGTGTACCTTAGTCTTCATTACGTTCTAAGTACTGTCCAAAGTAACAACTTGTGTTTTTATTTTAAGTATTCATCTTCATTCTTTCAAACTATATTTAGTTTAGTCTTTCAGAGGCATTTTCACATACATGAAAATGTAAGTAGCCATGAAAAGAGTTTGCTATTCCACTAACACCAGATGCTTGACCAGGCCCCTCTCCCCTCCAAATGAAAAACAAACCACAAAACAAAACAGCTATTCAAATGCAGTGCCATTGCCAGGAAAAACAGTAAAATTCACTATTTTGCACTGAGAAGCCAGAGGGGGGAAAAGAAAAAAAGGAAAAAAAATTCCTTTATTCCATCATAGTGAGTGCCCTGGTTTCAGTTTAAACTGAAGAAAATGTTATTTTTCTATAACTCTACTCAAAAAGCATTATTACGAGCAGTTGTGATGAAGGAGTTTGACATTCCTCATTTTATTTACTTTCAGTCTGAGTACATTTTATTTCAGAGTGTCTGGGCTAGTTTAAGATTATCAGCTTAAACTCAGCAACAGCAGTGTGAAAAGCTTTTGTAATACTTGGCCTTTCTGAATTCAGGTAAGCGCTGTCTGACATGAGATACTGAAAATAATAATCTATCATGTCAATGTCTTTGGGAATAATTTTCAAAGATTTTCAAATGAAGCTTTCTGGAGCGCATTTCTATGCTGTCCTGCACTTAATAAACTAATGTGATGATATACCAAGTTGAAATAATGGCACTGAATAAAAATGTGCTTTTGTTACATAATTCTGAGAAATGTTTTGTTGTTTTTCTTGCTGACACTGGTGTTAGTTGAAATCTACAATGTCCAAAAGGAAGACAGACAAGCTATGACTTCTTGCACTATGTCCAAAATTGTTTATGCTCCTCCACGTATGGCAGTCAAGGTGCAAAGTTGCAAAACCTTTTGCTATTACATGTTTTCATAGCATTCAAATTTAGTTCTTTGACTGTAGATGAGATTTAAATGTAGTATTTGTTGTGTTTCCTAAGTTGTTTTCCCCCCCTACCTTTCTCACTTAGGAAATTCATACAAATTTCAAGCTGGAAATAGAATGAATGCGATGCTCTGGTTTAAACACCTGAGTGCTGCCTGCCAAAGCAACAGACAACAGGTGAGAACAAGACCTTGAGAAAGAAATAGCAGCTGTTAAAAGCTCAGATCTGACTGAGCTTCCAGAGGACCAGCTGTAATTGATGGCTTCACATGAAGAGCAATCTTCTCTGACCGGCCTGGACATTGATTTCACCTGCTTATTGACTTGGCTTAGCTTTTCTGTTTGTCTCCTTTAAAATGACTCCTCAGAGCTGTGATATTGAAGAAAAATCTTGAGGCTACCTTAGAGCAATTTGGAAAGTTGGGAAATGGAAGAAATACTGACAAATCTCAGTCTCAGACACAGTATTTTTGTCACTGCCCGTTTAAAAATGGCAACTCTGTAGTTATGTTGATTGTGTGTATTTCCAAAACATAAAAATTATTTAGATCTGAGTATATTTAAAAGACTTGGGAAACAAAAATAGAATTCTCTTTGAATCAAAAAGGAAGAAAAGTCTATTCTCCAAGCCCTGTTAAATTCTGTTCGCATATATATTGATACTGACTTTTTCATCAGCATAAGTGCATCTTTAACGCTCGTTTCTTCAAATTCCTTTCTTTCTTTGCACATCTGTTGGGTTCCTGAAGCACTGCTGAACTTGCATGGCTTCATACTTAAGAATAAGGGGAAACTAAAGACCTTTCCAAATCCTTCTGTGTATTCTTGTTCAGTTCTATTTCTGACACAAGTCTAAGGAATAAGGAGGGCTGCAGAAATGTCTGAGACGGTGCAAAAGAGTGAAAATTGTGTTCCTGGCTGGAGGAGGTGGAAATAGTAGCCAGTAGTGGCAAGGAGTTTGCAAGAGTGTGGTGACTGCCAGGCAGGCCCCAAAACTGCCTTCTGGTGACAGCTTTTATTCAGTAAGGCTTAACAATTCTATTCAATGCAAACTTGTCTAAAGCATTCTGCTCATGGCTTGTGCAGAAGTGGCAAGCCTTGGGGCCTTTGGGGCCTGGGGAAAAGATGATGGAGGTTTAAAAGAGGGGGAAAAGAGAGGAGAGAGTCATGAAAAAAAAAACCAACCTACCTCTAAGAGACCAACAGCCTCAGTTACTGTTATATGTTGCATACTTTGTTTTCTGGTATGTCTGAATGCAGTTGTACAGCAAGCAGTCTTGCAGCATTAGCTACTCCTAAGAGTCTCCCATAGAAGAAGCAGCTCTTCCTGCAAGCATTAGGCAATAAAGATTGGCTAATAAGCAAAAAATTAGTTTTCAAAAAAACCTTTTGGAAAAAAAAATCCTTTAAATTATTTATCTTGATCTTGATTTTGCCCCTGATCAGTGCTTTCCCTAGAGAGGTGCCTTACAGATCTATTTAAAACAGATCTTTCCTTATTGAGGGTATGGCTGCGTAAGACAAGAGTATGGACATCTACCAAATTGAAGAATACTGGAACTATTTTAACATATATGATTTTTAATTGTATGTAATTATTTTTAATGGTGTAATTTTAACCCAGTTATCATTTCTGCTTCTGCAGGTAAATGCAAGGCAAGAAATAATCTGCTTCAAACCTGACCAGACTGTGCATTTATTGACAGTCATCGGGAATGCAGTGGCTCTTTAGTACCCTGAGTAAACAGCATTTATTGCTTTCAGGCAAATTCTTGATAAGGAGAAATTGGGGATGTAAGCTGTGTAATGCAAGCTACCTTTAATATTCATGAAAGGGAGTGATGTCTGCATCACGCATTCAGGCTTCCTGTGGGAAAAGCCCAGCCAAGTGTTTATGCCTTGTTTTTGTAAATTAGCCCTAAAAATGCTGGAGGGCCTACATCAGTCACTGACCTGTGCCAAATATTTCCTAGCTCGTGGGACTCAAGTGAGAAGGTTCTGCTTGTGTAGTTCAGTCCTGAGATTCATCATGTTAAAGTTGATTTGTCAACAACTCAAAATCTTAAATTTCATCAGAGTTAATAAGATCTAAGGCCATGTAAGAAAATTATAAACAGTGCAGTGGTTTAGTATTTTTGTATTTCCTGCATTTTCTACAACTGTAAGTATGCTTGTACTGTTCTGTACTGACTGGATTAATGATGGTTTCGTTCCCAGCTTTCTCTCCTTCCTCCCTCACCCCCCCCCCCCTTTTTTTTTTTTTTTTGGCAGAATGAGCATTAGGTTGTATGTTTGAACAGGTTGAAGGTCTGTGAAACATTAGGATGTAAGTAGCTGCTACCTAAGTAACATCAGCTATTTGTATTTTTGTTTTCAGGTTCCTGCCAACTTGATGACCTTTGAATAGCAGGCTAATTCAAAACACAACAGAAAAAAAAGAACAATTTGAACCATCTCATAAATGAGAATGAGGTCCTGATGGAAAATGTGCCAGCTGCATTCTGTGCCAGAAGGGAGCCTGTCAAGCCGATCTCCTGGACTCTGGAGCCCTGAACAAAACAAGTAATGGCTGGGGATTAGGGTCCCCCGAATGAAAAATGGAATTGCAACATGAATTGCCATGGACCATGCTTTGTTATATCCTCTGAACTGACCTGTGGAAACCACTGCCTTAAAGAGTGAAAGGAAAAAACAACAATGAAACACCAAATAGTGTGTGTGAAACTTCTGGCGGTGCTGTGCTTGAGTTAAATAGATTGTAGCTTGTTTGAGTTTCTTTTAACTTTGTACTAATTTTGAAAATAACTCACCTTTTTAGGTATTCTTAAGAAAGCAAGTAAACTGGTATTTAAGAGTTGTATCAAAAGCTATGTCTGAACTGGGTAAAAGAGGTGCTGCACACTCTAGAGATGTTCTGTGGACTATACCAGGAGTTCTCAATGGAAGCTTGTCCCAGGCACACTGAGCCTGGAGCAACGTTAATTCTCTCGGACCTACGAGTATATGAAACATAACAAGTGCAAGTTTGAAGTAGCAGTAAGCTTGCAAACTGTAGTACTGTATGGGAGCCACATTCCCTGTGAGCGGGCACTTACACACTAAGAATGCTTTTGGAGCATTGTTACCTAATTCCTGGTTAGAGCATAGTTCACGTGTTCTGGGTGCTTGGGGTGTGTGTGAAAGACAAAACTGAAAGCACTGTTGGCTCAGAACTGAGTGTTTTCTTCCCATTTGTTTCTACACCTCTGTCTCCTACAGATGAAGGTTGAATGACAAAAAAAAAAAACAACCAACAACCCAACATCTTGGTGTAGTTCTTGGAGACGTTTTACTTCTCCAGGTATCTGTTAATCAGCTAGGGACCACTGTCAGTGTATGGTGTTTCATAATATCACTTACAGTCTATATTTTAAAATGATAGAGGCACAATCTCAAGCTTTCATGATCTCATTTGGCAATAATTGATTTTACTATCTGTCTTGGTCAAAATATGACATCGTGTGGTATTGACAATGTAGCCTAAAGTAGACCTTAAATACAGAAGCTCTTTTGATCGTTGGGCAAATAATTTATTAGGTGGGATAATACAAAGAGAAAAAAGGTATGGGACTGTCAAAGTTATATCCTTGACAGGAATAATTCTTGGTCACTGAAATTACTTGGAAAAATAATATGATTGTAAAAAGGGAAACATGCTTTATACATGTGTTTTATGCATAAAAACTTTGATTCTTGCGTTGTTTGGGTTTCCTTGACATCACCTAGATAGCATTTCCTGGATGATTAGTCTTCATTTAACCTTCCAAAACATGGTCTTTGTAAAGCAAGTAAACATTATCCAAAATATGACTCTGAGATATCAGAACTTTGAAGTCTGTGGAAAAATAGTAAATGTTTCATTGACGTTGTGGTTTAGTGGCCATAAATGAGCTTGCAGATTCCACCGTGAATACTCCTTTTTAAAAAGAAACAAACTACCTACCAGTTTGTGGCAGAGTTCTCTGACTGTGTAATAAAGTTTTCTACTAGTAGTGATTATTTTGAAAATGTACAGTTTGTTTCTTGCATCAGAGTAGAAGCCTATGAAGTCACATTTCATTCTCCCCAGAGTTAAATTAATCGCTTAATGGAAATGATTAATTTCTGATTTCTAGGGGGAAAAAATAGAGAAGGAGAATCCAGTCTCACAGTTAAAAACAAACCAAAAACCCACATATTTGGTAATGTGGAGTTAAATGGCAATAAGCTGGATTATGTTTCCAAAAATTGTTCTTGTGAATTGGCACTTGGTAGAAAGAAAACAGTAGAAGGATATTTCTGTCAGAGTTGCGCCGCAAGCAGTGTGGGAATTTGTGTCCCTCTGCAATTTTTTTTTTTCTGCTTTGGGGAACGAACAGTCTGTTCTGATCCTGAAGTCATGTATTTTGAAAAGGGGTTGCTTGTGCTGAATCCCTCTTCAATTCACACATCACCCAAGTTAACCCATGTTGGGTGCATAGTGAAGACGACATCTTCGTAGCCAGCAGTGTTACTGTAGTAGACTTTGCACAACATCAGTTTTGCTTTTTCGTTTCAAAAATTATTTAATGTGTGTTTTCTTCTCAGCAGCTAGATGTTTGTTTTTTGTTTTTTTTTTTTTTAAACATTGTGGATAACAGCCCGTGGATGTTGAATTTTTAAATAAGCTCTTATAGAGTCATTGCAGCATAACTGTGTCTGCTCTTCTGTCAGCGAAAGGAAACGTGCATCTGGGAGCCACAGCCTGACATCACACAGCTTTACTGAAGACAGAGCCAGGTCTGAAGGTGTCATTTATTATTGTTTTTTTTTTTTGTTTGTTCCAGCTGTTTTGAATTAGGCTTTTGTGGTAGGAGGATAGTGGGGAAAACAGTTCACAAATCATCGTTTAATGAGTTGTTGTTACCAGTCGTAATTGTCCTTACGCCTCCTGCTGTCTTTGGTTTTCCTCCCTCAGATAATGCTGCTTTCTGTGGGAGAGACGGAATATTGTGGGAGTAGTTTCTTAAAATGTGTAGCTGGGATAATTGGAGTGATTAATGACAACACAGAAAGCATTATTGGCACTTGTTGCAGTGAGTAGTTCAGTACTTTCCTATGGTTGATCTCATGTTTGTTCAAGTAGTCTTACAGGGCAACACAGCTACTGAAATGTTATAGACTTTGACATACGTGGTGCTCAGGAAGAGGTGGTGGTTTGGTTCCCTGAGGGAAAACTGCCTCAGCTCAGCGTTGGAAAGACTTGGACGAGTCAAATACACTGTAAAGAACACAGTAATGTTTTTTGGTTTTGCTTTTTTTCTTCACGCTTTAAAAAAAGGAGGTTAAAAATATGCGTTTAAATCAGTGCTTAGAAAGAAGGGGCAGCAGTGAGGTCCTGTTATTCAGGTAAGACTGTTACCCAGACTATTTCAGTTAGTTAACAGTTTGTGTATTTTCTCATGCTCTCTTTATTTTGTTAATGACTGATGAAGCTCTTCAGCTAATATTTGTCACTCCAATTTCACAATATTTTGGTTTGGAAATTAAAGGCATCCCTTACAGTTCCTTGATTGCAGGCATATGAATGAAAAGTACTCAGTGTAGATCCTCCTGGCCAGGCTTCCCATGTACCTGTGAGTCACCTGCTGAGCGCTCACTGCTTTGCACTGACAATCTTGGGGGACACTGAACAGTGGGGGACGTCAGGTTTGTCAAATTGGTGCAGTGCTCTAGAAATCTACAATGCCCTTGGTACTGATTTATTTTTTTATTACTTACTGCTGACTTTTCCCTTCCTAACTTCCTTTGCTAATTCTTACAAGCTTTTTCAAACCTGACTTCTGTTTCAGTATACTTTGACAGCAAGTAAGGAGATTCAGTTTTGAAAAACATTGATAATATGAGTAAATAGAGCTCTTCCCAGACATGTATTTCATTTTGCAGGCATTTCGTGGCACAGGCATATTGCTCAAGCTGCTAAGATTCATTAAGTATTTAGGTACAAGTTGCGAGCGTTAAAACTACAAACACTAAATGAATGCATGTAAATACTTAATGAGCTTTAGTACTCATCTTTGAAATTGTCTTACTGTTAGCTTTTTAAAATTACCTTTAAAATCATATCCTATGTGAGAAAGATCTGATCAGGAAGCTAACAGCAGACATTTTGCATCTCGGCAGCTTGCACGCTGAGCAGCCCCCAGTTATGCCATTACAGCCTGTTGTTCCAGCCTGCTGCTTGATGGACCAGGGTCTCTTCTGGGAAATCAGCTGATTGACTTTCCTCCTCTGAACTCAACTGCAAAGCCCTTGTACTTTTACCCAGAAAAGCATTAATAGAAATATGCTTATTGGTGGTAAGAAAATAAATAGCATAAAAGAACGCAGCATGATTTTATTAGCCAGCTTTTCCTCACTAGAATTCAGTATCCCATCTGGGTTTTTTTGGGGGCAGCATCAATCTCTTCTAGTTGCATTTTCTACCTTTCCAACAGTACAGTCCTCTTCTGCGAGATGTAACAAATGTTAAAAGGAAATGCTTTCCGTTCCAGCAGAAGTGATTGCAGCCTTTTGTGCTGCAGAGGCACTCTAGGAGGTGAGGTCCCTTTGGACAGACAGCAAATCCATCTCATGGTTTTGGATTAACTTTAGCAAATCTTATCCAAATCAAGGTAAATCATGGGATGTCATTTCTTACGGCTCTGTCAGTGGCATTTTTCTTTGCTTTCTACTTCTGATTTTTTTATGCTAAGTCACTAGACTTTTCCATGGCTGGCTGTAGTGTGCTGCATGTTAAAACATCAAGACATTAGTGCTGGTACTAAATCACATCAGCTAATTGCCTGTTCTGCCTATGACATCGTGTTCTAAAAGCATAGTTATTATTTACGTATTGCCCTTTTTCTTTCAGTTTTCCTCCAAAAATGGCTCGTGGAGAAGCTGATGGGGTTGGGAAAGTTCTAATTGAAGAAGCTGCATGAGTGGACCTAAAACTTGTTAGTAGGGATCACTGCTCGTGCTAATTTGTTATGTATCCAAAGCAGAGTGTGTGTTTGGGTTAAAGGAGGACTTTTGTCAGTGCCTTGTTATTAACTTGAATACTGATCCTGTTCCTTCAGTGCTGAGAGTATTGCACACTTGTGAGCTGTGCCCTTGGTGTGACAGGGGGTAACATTCCCTACGGTCATTGTTTCTGCAGAAGAGTTTAGCTGCTTTGGGCAGTGCAAAATAGCTGTAGCTTGAGTTGCTGTAGTATTTCTTCTGTCACTGAATGGTTTCTCTTTAGGAGAAATGCAGCAGTGTTTGGTGGCTTGGGCTCATGCGGCTTTTACCAGACGTAGCTCAGACTTCCTTAAAATTAATTTATTTTTATTTGGTATGTGTCTGAATGGATGTAGTAGTGGAGAAGGAAACCTGAAAAGGATTGTCTGAGTCATGGCTTGGAACATAGGAGCCTAAGAGCTCACGTGTTTAGAAATGAGTGTGCTTCTTTGTCCCGTTTCCTTTCATTTAAACATCGAAGGGTGTAGTTATGAGAGGATTTATTTCTTAACAGGCTTTTTGTCAACATAAAAACTACAGAGAAAAATGTTTGTGGGAAGAGAAGGCTGAATAAATCCATCTGATTCTTTCATAATAGCCCATAAGCTCAGTTATGTGTATTACGCTTCTGGTGCCAGCACGAGGTAGAGAGGACTATCCTTTACTGAAACAACTGCTGCAGATTGTTTTAATAGCGAGGCTTTATAGGCATCAGAAGGGGAAATGAAAGAATATGTTCTTCATAGGGAATTAAATGTTATTTTTCTGTTTCCCTGCATCCTTGATAAAAACAATGGCAGTTTTACTGTGGTGTTAATGGATGTCGGAAAGGGAAGGATAGCATGAAGTTTTATCTTATGCTTTCTAAACATCTTTGGAGATGGCAGAATGGTTCAGTTAAGGGAGAAAAGCCAAATCATTTAGGTTAGCTACTCATTGAAGAAAAGAGCTTGAAGTTATGTTATTAAGAAAAAAGTAATTAACAGAAATTCCTGGTCATGTTGTGGTTGCGGCTGCTAGCCTGATCATCCTCTTGAATTGCTTAAAGCATCGTGAATATTCCATTTCCCTTTTGTGTTTGCTTAGCATGTTATTTTTCTTTCTTTGGGTAAGTTCTGACCTTGAAATATGTTTCTTGAACGTATCTCTTATCATTCCAAAGCCTTTGGCAGGTAAAACAGAAAAGCAGTATAAATTGATGAAATAAAACATTGAAAGGAAGGGTTCTAGGTTGCCTTGCTTGCAGGCACCTCTGTGCGTGTACAGGAATGTTTGCATTTAAGCACTGCTGTACTCGAGTGTAAAAAGCACCAGGAATCACATCGACGTTTTATAACAAACCTTTAAGGACCAAGCATCACTGGAAGAGGGGATCAAGGTTGTCATGCAGTAAACGCAGCCGTTTGTAATATTCTCTGCTGGCGTGAGGCGTTGCAATGGCAGAGTGATTGCACTATGATCTCATGGAGTGATGTGCAGTTTGGCTGCCCTCTAGCCTATTTTTTCTTCAACATTTTTAATACTTTACTGTGTGTGTGCGTGTGTGTGTGTGAAAACTGTGTGTTCACATAAGCTAGTTTAAATGAATTGAAGTACAGGTTTCAAAAAGCTTTCCTATTGAAATAAATGATTTAAAAGACGGCCTGTGTCTGAAGTTTTGATTTCTCTTGCCAAGAACTGCATGGATGCAACCACCATTTTTTTGCTGTGTGGAATTTGACTGTCTTTTGGAATGGTGCTGGGGTTTGTAGAACTCTTCTTGGTGAACCTCTGGAATACAGCAAGTAAGTATTCCACTGTCAGCTGGTACATAAGAGCCCATAAGCTAGCAGGAAAATGCAGCTCATTGAAGAGATTTGTGCTGCTTTTGTTTTAGGGATTATTCAGTTAAATTGTGTGTTTTTCTGTCCATTGCAGTTTATCAGATTTTTCCCATTTATAGGTATGATGAATTAAGCTCGCTGAACACAGATCTCAGGCAGATTGGTTTTAACTTAAGGACGTGGAGGATAAATAAAAATGAAGAACAAATGAACAGCGGGAAAGGGATTGTACTTCATTAGCTTTTTGGTTCATGTTTTCTCTACTTTCTCTGCCTTTTTATTCCCCCTAAGCCCTACTAAGGGATTGTGCAGCCCTCAGTGTGAAATGCTGTGGGGTCACTGCTTGTCAGATTGTGAGCCTTGGGCTCCTTTCCTCTTTTTCCTTAATGGAACAATTTATTTCAAATGTACATACAAAAGGAGCAGGGCTAAAGTAGACTTCTTTTGTTACTTCCAAATTATTTTTTTTTTCCTTTTTGCATGTGAAGGAACCCAGGTGGAGGGAGGGAGAGGGCTTTGAGTCTGGGAGAAGTGGAGGAACCAAACCACAGCAAGGTGCTGCCAGAGGCATGGAATAACTGAGCTGAAAGTAGATCATCTTTATGTATTAATCTCAGATTTTGTGAGTGAGAATGTTAGGTACCAGATGATATCCAGATGTAAGCAGATGATATTGTTCTGGCATGAACTGTGTGCCTTGATTGAACAGTGGAAAGACCTGTTTTTGTAACAGCAAATAAATTGCATACAGCAGACTGAGTCCATGCTTCTACCTTGTAATGCTGTTTTCACTTAAATTGAGCATTATTACCAAAACATGCATCCTCATAAACATAATGCTTATCTTTTGCTGGTATTTGCCTTTAAGTTCCCAAATTTTTGTTCGATTTGGAACAAATTGAAGATCCTAAGTCATCTACTTTCCCTGACCTGGTACAAGAGGCTGTTAGCTGCTGCTGTGCAAAGCTCACCTTTACTGAAGGTCTTTATTTGGTACGTGTAACATGATAGAGTATCTTAGGAACCAGGTAACATGTTCCAGAGTATAAGAGTGAAGCTTTTGTTTTGAAAGGTTCCAAAGGGCTTTGCATGAAGGTGATCTGCAAAGGGAAAAATGAAAGTATTTTTTCAGATTTTATTTCTTGGGCAGCAAAACACAAAGGGAGCCCAAGCCGTTTTAAAGCTGAAGAGAGATCTCATGCAAGAATACAACAGCATCAAACTGCTAATATCTTCCATTTTCTTTTAAGGCAGGAAAATATCTTACTACTTTTATAGAAGAAGGATAAGTTGAACTGTTGTAAGGTCAAATAATATAGCTAAGCATTTAGATAGATATATAAAGAAATATTGTAAGATATTGTAAAAGCACTCTGCAACCAAGGATAACCTCTGGCTTATGCGACTCGTGGCATGACCATGCAGAACTTGTTTAATGGTTTAGAGTACAAGAGAAGAGCTCTGTAGAAATGTTCTAAGCAAACGTGGGGAGAGGGAGCTCTTGCCTTGCACAGGAGCACACACAAAGCAGTGGCTTAGAGTGAAATTTACTGTATCGTGAATAGCTCAGTAGCATTATGAAATAGTACTGGGAAAAGCATAAGCAAATCCTGAATTTCCCAGAGCTGAAGTAGCAGTATGGGCATAAACATATAAGGAGAGTTAATTCAAAGATTGTCTAAGTGGTGCTGATAACTGTGATCTGTTGCATTACTTGATTGTGGCTATTTGGTGTTGACAAGCGTTTAGAACCTTTGACTTATGCTGTTTATCCAAAATACTGCTATAGGAAGTTACCAAACTGAAGTCAGTCTCGTCTCACTGATCAGTGCTCCACTGGACTGAAACCTATTATCTGTAATCATATCGGTGCTGCTGTTCCTCTCACGCCTTATCATTGATACCTGTGCTGCTGTGGAGTAAATTTTTGGCAGTTTAAGTGGCTTCTGACAGTTAATGATGGTGCTCTGAAAGCAATATAGCTTGATTGTTTACATCTCATACAACATAATAAGGGCTGTCATAAATCTTTCTGCTAGTCTTCTAATTTTCTTGGTGTAATCCATCCAAGCTCCAGCCATGCTCATTTATGAGGATCCATCACGCAGAAGTCTGTCTGTGGGAACTTAGTGTTCCTATAAAGCCTGTGGCATTCCAGTTTGACTGTGGAAGCAAATTTTCTTTTACAGAAATCGGTATTAGCGTGGTGAAAGAGGACAGGTGGCTCTAGAGATGTCAGAGGTTGCAGAATACAGCAGCTTTTCCCAGAAGTGTCTCATGTACTTGAAGAGAACTACGTTCAGCAGTACGTGCAGCACTGTTCGTATTTAATGTCTTTGATGTCAGAAAATAAGAGCTTGTTCTATTCTCATTTAATCTAGAGTCTTGCTTCCAGCAGTGTCTGGACACTACAGTTCCAGAGAAAGGATGAGCTGTTCCTGGGGCCTCTTGCCTGCAGTGCTGTGTGCCACCAAAGCAGTAGATGAACTCTCACTGTCGACTGGAAGCAAGGTTGTACGTGAAGATCTCACTGATGCTTACTTTGTTACATATCCTGAAGTTTGGAAGTGAGGGAAGTGGAAAAGGAGGGGGGGATGTGGTGCTTTTTGTCTCTGTTCAGAAAGAATGGTTTTCATAAAGGGCTTGAAGCTGTACATGTAAGATGATAAAGAGCAGAACCAACGTGGCATGAACACACAAGCTTAGAGCCAATGTGAAATTTGCCCCAGGCTTGGTCTTAAATCATAGTTTACGTCTTGTCACAGACATCTGTATATTATTACTTATTTTCAAGAAGATTTCTTTTTAGAAGTCAAAGTAATGCCTAAACAAAAGGTTATTGCAAGCAGCTTTGTGTTTAATTTGTGAGGTGCTGCAATAAGGAAACTATTTGAGGATAAAGGTATTAGCTATTTGGTTATTTGAGAATAACTGCTAGCCATTACACACGGACATATCGTGCTTGCTACTATGGTATCTTACAAATATTTACTAAACAACATCCTGCTTAAATCCTATTCCTTGTTATTCTTCCAGTTCCATTTGACTGTATGAGAACTGCCAAGCAAAGTGACCTGATGATGGCTGTAAGATGGGGAAGCTGTTCCTCATGAGTGGCGGTGCCTTATCGCCCCATTCTTAGTCTCAGCAAGAAGTTAGGTGTCTCTCCTTACCGGGTGGTTCATCAGCAGGTCTGACTGCCTTACAGGAGCAATTGGTATGGCACTGTCATTTTGCTACAGATGGAGAAACTGAGGCATAACGGAGAAGAAAAAAGCATTGTGGTTGGTGCGTAACAGTAATAGTAGTGCCAGGCTGGAGATTAAGCCAGCTCTGCTGAGATTTTATCCAATACTTTCCAGTGGGTCATAAATGCATAAAGTAATCAGGCAAGGACTTTGTCAGAGCACATCTGCTCCAGTGTTTCTGGTAAAAATACATCCGTTATCCCAATTAAATCATATGGTCCGGCACTGATGATGTGTGAAGGTAAAGCCATCAGTGGCCTGGCTGTGTCTTTCAGACAGACCAAGAAGAATGTTGGGCAAGCTAAATCCATTTAATTTCTGGTGCTGCCAATGCTGGATATGGGTGTATGTGGAAGTGGAGCCCCAGGGATTTCAGTGGGGGCTCCGTGTGGACAAAATGATCTCTTTCGCTCAAGGAAGCTTATAATATCAAAACCACTGTAAGAAAATGGTCTCTGTACAAAGCTTACCGAGATGAAGGTTTTCTGATAGCATGTCAGTTAACATTCCCAAGAAGTGGTTTACCTAAGATTAATAATGCATTTGGAGGAGGTCTGTGAGATAGCCTGCTGCTTGTGTCAAGTCTCCTGCCAGTCTCAGAAGGGAGGGGTAAGTTGTATTTTCCTCTTGCTGTTCTGCTTGCATGAAAGTGAGCTGGGAAAATAAGAGTAAAGTAGTTCCTTCAAGTAGACGAGGTAAGGAGAAAGTGGTTGACCAGGTCTAATGCAAAAAAGAAACACAAACCTCTTAATTCACCCTCATGCTAAGGCGTTGCGTTGGTTTTTTTTTAAAAGGAGGTAACAGAAGTCATGCAAAGCTGTATACGTTTGTTTTCTACAACAGTGCTTTGTTTCCTTTTGGTCCTTTAAGTCCTTTTTCAGTACTGGAAATAAGCAGCCACATAGAGCCGTGTTTCTCCCTGCTGCTGTGCGTGTGTATGAACAGCTTCCAAAGGAGGCTTTTGTGGGGCATCAGATTGGTTTACCTTGGGCTCAATGAGTCCTTCAGTTAGGCTTTAATATATTATTCTCCCTGTCATTTCTACTTAGATAGTGACATCGAATGCTCCGATGATATCAACCCATTATTTGTTCCTTCATTGCCAAGTATTTGGGATGGAAACGTAGCAGGCAGTTAGATTAAAATAAAAATATCCTGCTGGCAAGGAAATAAATTGAATTAAGTCAGTGCTGCTCTGAATGTTGGTAACTGTGGATGAGTTTTCATGGTTCATTCTGAAGAGCTACCGAGGCACCCAGCACTTCATATATTAATGCTAAATTACTGTTGTTAAGTTTATTTCTCAACTCCCTTTAGTATTTAAAAAATGTATTATCCCCACATTGCAAAACTTGAAGGAGCTCTTTATCCATACCCCGGAACACAAGAAATGGAAAAGCAGCATCTAAAGTAAGAGGAGATTGTCACACAAACAACTGCGCGCAAACTGGCTGTGAATAAAAGATGTTCCGAGTCAGCAGGGAGAGGGAAATCTCCTCTTAGAGCTTCTCAAGGGAAGTGTGGGGACCAAGGCCCTCGGGCTTTCTGTGGGGCTGAATCAGATCATGAAAGAAGCTGTAAATAGGTGAGCAGTCCCAAGAGATGGCACTTAGTCACATAGGAAGTCTGTTCCATGCGGCAGTCTTTTAGGAGCAGGCTCAGAGATTGTTAAATATTGAAGGAAATGTGAACTTCAAAAAGTGGGTTTTTTTTAATTTAAATATCATAACAGTTCTAGTGTGTAAGGAGCACAAAGCATTGAGTTCAATTGCACTGAAGGGAGAGCATTGCCTGGCTAGAACTCCTACTGAGCATAAAAGTGAGCTCATAGGGTTGCCCAGATCTTTCTTATCTTCTGCCTTCTATTGAAATACGAGTTCTTAGGATGTGAATTTTCAAGCCGAGATGTCTGCACGTTAAATAATTGTCTGCACATTAAATAATTTGAGCTTTCAAAGAGCTCTGGGCCTTTGCTTACCTCATCTTAAACTGTAGGGATCTGAACTACTCAGAAAACACGAATTTACGCATCTTTTCCAAAGGTGGAATCTGGTTCCTTTGTTTGTACTGGAAGATGGATCAGAGCTGGTAAACAGACATTTGGTGCATAGCTAATTATGAGCTATGGAAAAAATATATATTTTTTTTAGTTTTTTCTTAAAAGATCAGGCTTAGGATTTAAAGTCGTAACACATTTATTGTGGTAATGCGAACTGAAGTCCCGTGAATCGAGGACCATAAGGGTTCCATTAGCACACATGGAAAGTAGGGTCGGATCTGTAATAGCACTGACAGTGCGTCCCATTCAGGAGCATTACTTTTTAAAAATTAAGCAAACCTCTCAAGTGGCTTAACGTTTAGCTGACAGTGCCAGCACGCTTTAATTTCCATTAAACCTGAAGTTGCCACACTCTCCATTTTAAATGGAAATAGTGTTCTGCTGATGTCACTGGTAAGCTTTCTTTTCTCCCAGTAAAAATGTTTGTGTTACAGTGACTTCTTGACAGGAAATCCCTGAGAATACGTTTGTCTTGGTGATCTGCTTCAGATGAAAATTGCTATACCAGTCAGCTTGTGGGAAGATAAAACCTACCTTTTTTTTTTTTTAATTCTGTCCATTTAAATCCAACATACATCAGTGTTGGAATCAGCGTGGATTCTTTCTGCTTGAAAGCCTCTGGGAAGAGATGTCTCAGGCCAAAGAAGCTCAAAGGCTGCTTCTAATTTTGTTGATTTCTTTTTTAATGTAATTTTTTTAAGTGATATCTATGGAACGTGTTAGCCACAAATTTGGGAAATCTGCCTTGTATCTCAGTCTTCTGTTTCTCCTGTTCCCTCCGCTGGCCTCAAAGCAGCAGCACAGCTATGCCAAGATACCCAGGTCTGTTTTCTGCACTCCATCCTTTCAGCCCCATTGGATGCTCAGTAGGAGCTGCTCAGTTCATGCATGCCGTGTGTTCTGCCTTCAAAGAGCTTTCCATCAGGTGAGAGGCACTCTGCTTTTTGCCTGTTTCAAATGTACCCTTCCACATGTCCTATAAGATGTCCTCACACACCTCTCCAGGTATTCAGGGAAAAGAAGTCCCTATTTCTGTTGCCATTGGACTCAATGCTTTGTACATGAGCAGTGGTCCATGGTGAGACCACTCAGGAAAATACTTTTAGCTATGGTTTCCAGCACAAGAAATGTTGCTAATCTGAGCTTAAAACATCAAGTTTGGCTGCTGCACAGCACTTTCTCAGTTGATTCCTTATTATTTAACACTTCTCTGAAGTTCAAGTCTTTTTTTTTTTTTTTCTCTCCCCCCTTCAATACAGCCTTCATCCAAAAGACACTGCCAAATGCTTTACAAGTAATACAGAGGAAGAGAAATTGTTTCTGGCATTTCTTGCAGTAGTCAGCCCTGAGCATCCAGGTTACCCAGCTCACAAAATACAGAACCTGATTTTGTTAGGATGTACAAATACTTCTGCTATCAAACAGACAGACAGACAGCCCACTTACCCTGCTACCAGTTAGCCACCAAGGTGAGCTTACTGAATTTATCTCTGAGCTTTTAGTTGTATCAATGGACACCATCTGGTCATTTATATTTCTTGTGAAAGATGGGGGTCCTGTGGTGTACCAAACTGTTGTCCCAGTTAAGCCTTTCACTCAGTACTTCAGAAGGCACTGCACTGGAGGAGAGGTGCCTTCTGCTTTCTGCTCCATACTTCCACATCTTCCTTCTCATTTCTTTTTTTTTTCCAAGGCTGGCTTGGTATTATGTCATTTCAGATGAAGAAGATTAAGTGAAATCCTGCTTTGGATTTCTGATGCTCTCCCCTCTGTTTTGTATTAACACTGAGAATTTGTTTCTGTGTTGTTTGTGGCTGAGGCTTTTTTCCCCACCCCCTGCCTGAGATGGCTCAAGAAATGCTGAACAGAGTGCTTAATGATTTCCAGTGTTTTCTCTTGACATTTTAGTTTAGGAGAATGAGCAATGCCTCCGCTGGGGACTTCCCTGGCAGATCCACGTCTGAACAGCCAGGGCTGGCTTCCAAGAACATTAAATTCCAGCTGCTTTTCCATCCAAGGCAAGGTTAGTTTAGTATCCCCCTTCCTCCCTGTGTCTTTACAGCAGGAGATATTCTAGCCAACGTATTCGTCATGTTTCTGAGCCTCCCTGCTGCTTGATTTATGCAGAGAGGACCAGGGAGAGAGATTCCAGTGTGAACTACCTGCAGGTGTGCAGCAGGGTGCTGCAGTCCGTGCGGACCCAGCTATGCTGGCTAATCCCCACACGTGGCACCAAGACTGTTTCTTTCCCATCGGTGCGTGCTGAGAGATGCCCTCGGTGCCTGGGAGCACCACAGAGACGAGCAGGAGGGCGAGAGGGATGCTGAGATGGAGTTTCCAAACTTGCAGCTGATGTTACTCTCCTCGTTGCTCCTCGTACTTCACTGTGCTGTTAAACTGTAGATAACTGTTAAAAAAAAAAAAAGTTATCTTAATGTTCCCTGTGTCGTGCAGTTTATGCACTCGTTCTGAGGTGAAGCAAGTGACTTATGCCTGTTTTTTTTTTAAGATAGCTTATGCATATTTGGTGCCTGGCTTCACGCTGCAAGGGACATAATTTTCAGTGGTATAATGGACCGCTTGAGTCTCTCTTGTCAACTGGGAGTTTGAGTATGCAGTGCATTTGGAAACGCAGCCCATCCTGACCCAGCAAACTGGCAAGGGAGAAATCCAAATCTATCAGTCGCTATTTCAGCCCGTGACTTCTGCTCGCCTTTGTCCCATCCCAGCGTGGTAAGACATAGCTTGTGTGCTCTTCTGGAGTTGGCTTCGTGTGTGCAGCTGCATGTTGAAAGGTACCGCAGTGTTTTCAGAAACCCAAAAGGTAGCCAGTCTCCAGCTGGTAAAATTGTCATCGTTCATAGACTGATTGAACTGCGGGACTTCACCCAAGTAGAGGATCAGGTCCAGTGTACACAGCTGGGCACCAAGCTGAGCTCAGTAACTATCTGTGCTCAGTGCTAAGCACCGGCCAACTGGGCTGCACACGTTTTTCTGCTAGGTAGCAGCGTGTCCATCAATGTCCTCTTGTTCGCCTGGATCCACGTTGTCTCCCATTGCTCTGTCCCTTCTCCTCTCCCTTCTAACTCCTCTCCCTTCCCTTCTTGCTCTCTTACAGCAAGAGAGCAAGTCACAAGAGATGAAAACTGATCCATTTTTGTGATGTTTCAGGGGAAAGTGTTACTGCCCTTGCACTTGAACTTCTCTAGGAGTGGTTATATTTCATTACGCATCTTATCCTTGTTTGTGAAACGACTACGAGCTGTGCTTGGTATGAGTTCAGTAGAGAAAAGAAATGGATGTTTAGGGAAGATTATTCCTCTTTGACGGCATTACTGTAAGCAAGGAAAGTTAAAGGAGGTTTTGCTTAGGTCCTCTATTTTTCTCTGACTTTGTGTTCATATTTTTTTCCTGAAGTTTGTCTAAAGATCTGCATGAAGACCCAAACCTCTAAGATGCTTTAACGTCGATCTTTCTTTGCCCCTGTGTATTCAACTAGCATGGTAAAATGTTTTGTTTCTCTTTTTTTTTTTTTCCAGAGTCTATGAGATCATTCAAGTATGGAGACTTGGCAGCCTCCATGTGCGTACAAAGACGGCTGTTTGAATTTCAGACTAAGTGTCGTTCTGGCTAAGGATAAATTATTTGGTGTGTTACATGAGGATTTGCTGCTTTATCTGGCCTGAATAAGGTTGGTTTATTATCAGTGCCCTGCAGTCGTGATTTACACTGGACTGCAGTTTTCTGTCCTTTGGAGTTTTCCATGTTTTACTGTCTAAAAGTACAGGCATTTCTTTTAAACAATTGGTAATAGAAAGGATTGTAGTGACTGGTTAATATGATTGGAAGGCCAAGAAAAGGCAATGCAAAACAAAATAGGAGAAAATACAGAAGTAATGGTGGGACCAGACAAGCAACGCAAATGTTTCCTTGGGCTTAATTGGTCACTTACAGCTCATGTACGGAGTTGGATGGTCACTCTGAACAGTGCAATCTCCAGAAAAGCTGAAGGAGAGTTTTCATATTTGAGATATTCTTGCTGGAGATGGGATTTACAACTTTTATTTTTAAATTTAAAAGCAGGAGCAATGGTTGGTGGTCATCATCAGTTCAGAAGGTGGGTTCATTTTATAGACGTGAGTCTTGAAGTCTGTTACAAAGAGATCCACTGCCTGAACTGTGCTGAGTTGCCAGGGTCATATGTGTCATCTGTGCAAAGGGTGAGTGCTCTGCTCTGTGCACTGCATGGAATGCTGAAGGAGAGCATTAATGAGCATTCCAGATTGATTTACAACACCTGGGTCCCACTTAAAATAGTGTTAAAGGAAGTAGCGCATCTGTATATCCGAGCCTGAGAAGACTGATAGAATTTTATTTGCTTCTGAATTCTGTAGCATAGATGAAGAGCGCACACCACCTCTCTTTCTTCATTTTTCTTTAAGTTACTTTTGCTGCCAGTCCATCCTTGCTGACACCAGTGACACTATAAAATACAGCTGCCCTGGTTTTGGTCCCTTTATTCACACACGCTGTAGATGAATATCAGAAGGTATTTGCTTATATTTCTTACATTGACAAATTGCTTTGTCTTTCAAAGAGTATGTGTGCCACTCACAGTGCAAGCCTGTGCTTTTGTTGTGGACAGCACTTGGGAAATGCTAAAAGCATAAGGGCACAGTGTATGTGTATACCCTGCACATGGTGTTGATTATCTTGTCCCATCTTTCGCATCAGAAGAGTCAAGAAACCAAGATGTTACTTCGTGTTAATCACACGTTGGAATGCATTGTTAAAGCCGTGTGCTTACAAAAGAAAAAGTTGTTCATCCTTTGGCCTTGTTTCAAGCAAGAAAATCAAAGTCTGTGTGAAGGAACCATCAGAGCTGTGGAGACAAAGGCAGTAAACCTTTCTTTAAACACAACTGTAGAATCACATCAATGGTTTGGGTTGGAAGGACCTTAAAGCACACCCAGTTCCAGTCCCCCCACCATCAGCAGATGCCCAAAGCCCCATCCACCTGGCCTTGAGCACCTCCAGGGATGGGGCACCCATGGCTTCTCTGGGCAGCAATGCCAGGGCCTCACCGCCCTTATAGTAAAGAGTTTATTCCTTATATCTAATCTAAATCTACCATCTTAAAGCCTTTAACCTTTGTCTTATCCATATGTGCCTTTGTAAAAGGACCCTTCTCAGCTTTCCTGTGGGTCCCTTGAGGCACTGCAGGGCTGCAGTGAGGTCTCCTCAGAGCCAAACGTGAACAAGCCCAACTCCCTCAACCTTTCTCCATAGGAGAGCTGCTCCAGCCCTCTGAGCATCTTCGTGGCCCTTCTCTGGACCCAGTCCAACAGGTCCATACCCTTCTTACACTGGACACCCTCAGGCAGAACACAATATTCCAGACAAGGCCTCAAAGAGAAATAGAATTCGGTAGAAATATGAATATCTGAACAGGAAAACTTCTAGTTTATGTTTAAAAAAGTAAAAAATAAAACACTGACTTAAAATTTTATGATCTTCCTCATCTTACAGAAGAGTGGGGTTGCCAGTTGTGTGTTGGTCAACCAAAGGGCTCCGTCTCTGGTTCCTGTTTAGTTTCCATGCAGGCCTTGTGCTGGCAGGGCAGAACCAAAACAAGGGGCTACTGAGCTGAGAGCTCTTGGTTCTGGGTTGCTGGGAGCCCTGAGGTTCAGGGCTAGGATTTTGTTTTGTTTGCACACTTGGGATAAAGTGCTAGGATAGTATCTTGGCCTGTCTTTGTCAGGAGCTTTAGCTGCTGCCTTGTTTAGCATTTGTGTGGATGTCTTTCCAACGTTCAGTGCGTTGCAATTAAGTCAGCTTCAGAAGCTGTAAGATGAAAGATGAGTGGGAAGGGAAAGAAAAATAGAGCAATAACCAAAGACTGCTGCCAAGAAGAACTAAAGAAACACCACCAAATGAAAAAGTGCCCTGTGGCTTCTTTCATACAGTCCCTCATCACAAGCAATAAAGCACCTCTTGAGTTGTTCTTCGCCTACTGGTTGTAAATCTTAATGCCTGTGCTCCCAGAGCCCTGGGGACCTCACAACAGCCTCTGTTTTCCTGCAGTCCAACAGCTGGGCACGTGAAGCAGACAGAGGAGTCAAAATGACGATGAGAAGAATGGCAATTACTGGATTTCTCCCTCTCCACCAGGGAAGCGGCTGTGAGTGCTGGGAGTTGGAGAGCAGGCAGCTCCTCTGGAAACACTGTTGGCTTCTAATATTCTCTGTTTTTCACAGCTAAAGAAGGGGCAGCAGCCACCTTGCCCATGGACAGAGCATGTGGAAGTGATGTCCTCGTTTCTCTTATGCCTCACCAGGTGAACCCTGAGGCTGTGAGGGTAAGGAAGGAGAGCAGAGAGCCCAGGAGAATGCGTGAAGCTGGCAAAGGCTGGACTGAATGTCTGCACAGTTAGCAAAGGACTTGGCCTGGGAAGGGAGACCTCGGTGTCGTGGAGGGCCCTTGCCTGAATATGAAGCCATATTTTAAAACAAAACACTAACACATTCAGCCTTCCTTACTTTTGCTCCAAATCACTGCAGCTGTGGTATGTATGAAGCTGTTAACTGTTGTGTCTCTTTTAATGTGCTTTAAAATGTGCCTGGAGGTTTGGGGAATTTCTTATTTCTTTTTTTTTTTTTTTTTTTTTAACTTGTATTTTTTTAATTCCCGCTGAAATGCTGCGCTGTTTATATTTAAGCAAAACCTCCAGCAGGAATGAATAAAATCAAAGAGCATCACGATCTTGCAAGGCAGATTGGCGGCTGACAGATATGTCTGGCTGAAGGAGCCTTTTCACAAGGAACAGGGGTAGGCAGAGCCTGGGGAACAGAGCAGCCCCTTTCCCTATCTCTGCTCACTCCCTTTCCCATGTTCATCTCCCCTGCCCCAAATCTCTCTCCTCTGCTTGAAGTGCGCATCAAATGCAGGGTGACAGCAGCATCAGAAGTCGTACTTGTTTGGCAGGGAAGCCTGGCCAGCCCCTTGGCTGCTCGCTCCCCTTTGCTCTCCAAGAGCAGCAGTGCCGTCTTGCGCTTTGGAGAAGCTTCTCCTTCTGTTTTCCAGTGGAATATCTGATGCCATTTCAGTTTCCACACTATAAGGCTCTTTAATTCGAGTGCAGTTTTTAGCAGCCTGTTTTCACTCAGGAACGTGGATAAGTTCTGAGGGCTTTTTCCTTTGTTAACACCTGGGTCAAGTGACCTGTGTTGCTTCATTGGCCAGAGAAATGACTTTGGCTGCAAGCGCATGGGGTTTGGTAGGAGTTCCTACCTTTGTACAGGAAGGAATCCAACAACAAAATGAGGCTCATTTCTCACTATGCCTCCGTCTGCCCTTCTGTTCCAAAGCAAAGAAAAAAGCACAATGCAGGCTCCATGGCACTGCTGCTGCAGGGATGTCACTCTGCTTTTGTGACGGGAACACTGGGGGGAAAGAAGCTTCATCAGAAAGCAAAGCATCTGGCAAAGGTGGAATGAGAAGTGTTTTGTGTTCTATTTTGCATCCTTGAATTGTACAGTGAAGACACGTGTAAGTTCTGGCAATGCTGAAATGTTGGAGCTTTTTGGCTTTTTTATGTTAGGGTCTTACACTCCCACACAGCTTTAAGTTTTCCTGCCTTTTTCACCCTGGAAATCCAGGCTATCTGAGGGAGCTCTGTACGGTGCTCCCGCTGACATTACCTCCAGGTCAGGCTATTAGCATGAGCAGCAGCAGGGAGTCTGTGCTTGGATGGGGCCCTTGGTTTCAGGCTCATGTTTACCATCTTGTCAGCTGGTTCTAACTGACTGTAGGAAAAACACTGGAAGCTGCGAGGGCCTTTTTATTAAGCTCATCTTCTGGTGTTGGTGGGCCAAGTGTTTTTTTTTTTTTTGTGCAACAGAGGAGGAGTTCCGTGCTCCTCCAATTCACTGTGTTTTAAATGAGATAAATGCATGATTTATTAACCAGGTCTCTAATTCAGGAATTGGAAAGCGTCCATTTAGTTTGCTAAGTTAAAAAAAAGAAAAAAAAAAAAGCTCCTTGCCCAAGGAGGCTGTGGATGCCCCATCCCTGCAGGCATTCAAGGCCAGGCTGGATGTGGCTCTGGGCAGCCTGGTCTGATGGTTGGTGACTCTGCATATAGCAGGGTGTTGGAACTGGGTGAGCATTGTGGTCCTTTTCAACCCAGGCCATTCTGTGATTCTGTGATTCGTGCAGTACAGTGGAGGAAAGAAGTCTCTATCAATAGTTCTCTGGAAGGAGTCCAGGTAGGAAGGAAAGGAGCTGTCTAGATGTCCTGTGGGGAAGTCAATGGATGTGCACGTCTCCTTACCCTTTCTGCTTTCTCTGCCAGCTGGTCTTTCCATAGTATTATTGCTCTAACAAATCCAGCCCTCACTTTTAAAGTGGGAAACAAAGAACACCAGCAGTGCCCTTCAAAAAACGTGCACGTACCTTTTCCCACCCACCCAAAAAAGAGTGGGGATGGAGAACATAAAAGACACAAAGCCCTTATGTTCTCCAAAGCCTCATGTACCTTCAGCACACTAAGTTTCTACTGTAAGCCTCTGCTCCCATTCCAAACCAAGCTAAAATTATCCTTCTGAAGTCTTTCCTAGACAAGCTTTTGTTACATGACTCTTTTGGACAAGCATCAATCTGTTTCCCAAAAGCCCGTCTTCCAGGAATGGCTTAGTGCTGGCTTTGGGGCAGGTGCTCAGATACTCTGCAGCAGACGCTGCTTTCTGGTGTAGCCCATCACTGCAGCATGCTGCAGAATGGCAGTCTGAGCATCCCTTAGTGCTGGAAGTTTGACCACAGCTGGAGCTGGTTCTTTGAAGCCTGTCTGTTCTATTTGCATCGAGTTGTTTCAGCTGATGTGGCGCTGCTTAGAAAAACACTGGAGGATCCAGACAGAAGTATTTATTTCCCTCATCTTTAAAGGCAGCTTTAGCCTGTACGTTTTTAACATCTTCAAAACCTGTTGGTGTTTGTGGCAGCAGCTATTCACAGTTGCTGTCTTCATGTTGTCCATCACCTTTTCCAAACGGCAGACAAAGCAAAGTGCACTCGTATGAAGAACTTTGATTCCAGGGTGACAACAGTGACCCGAGGAGCCCACCAGGCCCTTGCACTGTCTTGTCTCTATGCAAAGACTAATAGGTATCCAAATGTCTCAGGTTTTGTGGTTCCATTTTTTAAACTCTGAGCTGGCTTCGTTAGCGTACCAAAGATGGTAACTGAATGCATTTCTAAGCACAGTTTTTAGCTGCATTTGATATTGGGTTCTTTTGTCTTCCCTTTCTAGGTAATTAGAGAACTCTTCCAGCCCTCCAAATGAGGCAAACTGTGTGAGTAATGAGCTACTTTGTCCAATGTCAGAGTGCCTTCTCTCCAAGTGCTGTTTGCTGTCTGGATTTCTGACCATTGAACAAGAAGTGTCCATTGTGCTTCTCATTTTTCATTAATTTTGAAGCTAATACGTGCATCCAAACAGCTGTTTTCATTGGCCTGAAGTACTAAGCTACCAATAAATTTTCCTCCTGGATTTTTAACTCTTGCAGGCCTTTGGGATTTGGTTATTTCAAGAGTTCTTATTTGGTTGGGTTTGCGGACTGTTTTTTTCCTCCAGAACTGGAGTTTTCCCATTTAGCTGGAGCAGCAAAACTGAATGGGAACGTCTGGCTTATTTCAGAGCTCCATCAGTACAGACCTCCCTCATGACAGCCACAGTGATGTCACGTCCAGCAGCACAGGAGGGGATCAGAGCGTGCTCCTACCAAGGCAGCACAGCCCCCAGGTATGTTATGGGTAGTGCTCTGCAGTGAGGCAAAAACCGCCTGCTGTTGGCTCTGATCATTTGGTTACTTCTTTGAATTTAAATGTATGCATGTATGTCCTTGAACAACTATTTTTTTTTTCAGGCTCTTAAAAGAAAAATAACTTTTTAAGGGAGTTTTGGTTTCTTACGCGTTTCTTTTTTAATCCTTAGCGAGTTCCCTTGTTACTGCAGAGCTAAAGCTTTGGTCATGGGCTCATTTGGAAGCTTTGTGCTTTACTCGTCTTCGTGTTTATGGAGTATCAGTGGATTAACAGCAAAAAAAGACAAAAGCAATAACATTTGACCTCCAGAGCTGGCGATGTCTTTTTCCCTTCCTCTTTGTCCTCATCTTTTCACGGTAAAGAAACACAGTAAAACATTTGGTGTTTGCTTCCAGGTGATCTGTTCTTTTTCACCCTTCTCCTCCCCTCCCTGGGGATGGAGGCCCCCATCATCCTTTGAGATGTCAGGAATTCTAGGCGAAGATTTATGCAGCAGCATGAAGAGGCATTAGACCGTGCAGTGAGGGTCAGACATATGGTAGCAATGATTGCACAGCCCTGTAAAGCAGCCTCCCTGCAAAGCCCTGGCTGCGTTGTGAAAAGTCTTTCCTTGGATGGAAAGTGCTTAAAGATGACCTTGTGTCTGATCTGGTCAGGTTTGTGCTGCACACAACAAGGATGGGAACAAACAATGCTGTTTTCCTTTCCCAAAGTAAGTTACATTCACTTCCACACTTCTGTGTGGAAATGAGATTGAAGCCCATGTTTTCTTTCTCTCTTGACTCCACTCCGTTAGCTGTTGAGAATAGCAGCTCCTCAGGTCTCTGGTAATGCAGTCTTCACCTCAAACAGGGATTCTAAAATATTTAAGCATTTCTCTCCTGAGGCTTCTTGCTTCCTATTTGTTTCTTGTTGCTAAGCAATGCATTTATACCCCCAAAATTAAAATTTACAGCTCTCAAATTGTCCCTCAGCCTTATTCTCCAAACCTCACATCTGTAATGGGTTTTCCATCTGCCAGTTTTCCCAGGCCGCCCCATCCATCCTCCAGTCTGCAGAGGAAAAAGCCTTGCGGTGGAGGGTGTTTTTCCCCTTTTTTTTTAGCCTCCATCTGTAATTAATTTTCTTGCAAAGCCACATCTGTCTGTATGGGGCAGGGGAAGTGGGGAAAGCAAGGTAAAAAGTGAAGTCACTCTCTCCCTTTCCCAGTAAAAATGCAGCGTTTGGCAAACGCAATTGTAGTTCCTCAGGGCGTTTTAGTCTTTCCCTTCCATTCTCCTGCCCTCACCACCCCTTTCTCCAGTGCAGTCAAACAGAAAGGTGCAGTGCTGCTGGTGCTCAGCTGTAGTTCTGCCGGCGTGGAGCTTGTGGCTTTGGTCTATGCTGCAGCCCACATCTGACACTGCAGTGTGTTTCTGCTGCTGGGGTTGCTGCAAACGCTGCTGGCGTCCTCCGGAAAACTTCCTTCTGTCAATATTTGAATTTTCAAAGCCGTGCTAAATAGCTGCCGTGATGTTTCTCTTTTAAAAACTTAAGAAATAGCTACAGTGGTCCCAGTCAATATCCCTTCTCTACCATCGTTCAGTGCAGCCGTTCCAGAAATTTTAATGTTCTGCAGACCACCGGGGAGCTTCAAACAAGAGCGGGGCTGGCTGTGAGGCTGGTGGCCTGCCTGCTGCAGGAAGGGAAGGAGAAAGAAGGAGAAAGAACCTGCTGTCTTGGCCTGCCCAGAATGAACCCATAGCACAGAGTCTTGGTGAAGATGCTCTTCTTTGGAGCGCGGGATCTTCCTCACTTTTCCACTGACAACTCTCAAGGGGAGAGAGATCCTTCTCTTCTGCCTCTGTAGGCAGCTAGCAGAGGTCCAGAGCCTGGCCTTCCATTGGGTCACTATCCTTATCCCATTACATCATCTGCCACCATCGCATTCCAACTTTTCCAGCTTCCTTCAAGTTGAAAAAGCAGTCACACGATTGAGCAGAGGAGGTGGTCATCCTATAGAAAAGTCCTTGAAATCATAGAATCACAAGGTTGGAAACGACCTACAAGATCATCCAGTCCAACCGTCAAATGGGTGATGGCAAGGAAGGCTGGCCACTGAGCAGCCACTCAGCCCAGTCCACAGGCCAGCTTCTGTTTCACTGCAACCTCATGAGCTGAGAGATGCTGAGCTGGGGAAGTGATGCTGACCTGAGGAGTCCAGGTCTCTGCTGTCAGCCTCTGGGCTTGGCTGCTCACGGGGCTTAGGACAGGTTTGTAATGGAAAGTAAAAGTACACTGGCTCCTCATGCAGGAGAAACATGAAAACTTGAGCTTTGTGGGAAATCAGATACTTTTGGACATCTGGGTTTCCACCTTGTTGTACACTCAGAGCTTGAGCTGGATTCTAGCTGGATCACCACTGTTGTCAGCAGTGCTGACCTGAGTTGCCAGCACCTCATCCCTGCTGCAGCTTATGCAGCTGGTTGGTGAATTAGATGGGGTAATCAATCTGTGTTAAACATACCTGCTTTCTTTGCCAGGTTACTTTTAACTAAGGTCACTTCCACAGTGCACTTTACAACAGCCTGGGCAGCTGCACAGTACTGGCACAACTGGTGTAGGGATGGGAGGACAAATAGTGACAAGTATGTGCAGCTCAAGTGAATTCTGACACACTGCTTGCCACCTTACCACCTAGCACCAGAGGAAGGAGCTTTGCATTCCCTGCTGAAAGATGATTGCCCCACAGGAATCCCACCCACCAAACCACTAGCAAATTTGGAGTCTTGCCCCTTCTCAAGCCCCTGAAACCCTCAAGTCATCCCCAGATCATGACTGTGTCTTTCTGGTCTTTATATTTTAAGAATCGTCATTTTAACACTGGCTGAGGGAGGAAAAAGGGAGCACAGGACAAACAGGCTGCCCTCTGAGGAGCAGCTCCTGAAACTAAGCTGCTGAGGACATCGGTCTGATTCCAGCATGAAATGACCCAAATTTGAAAAAACACTGACACCCTGTGGAGACATACGGAGGGACATTATGCAGATCTTACCGGCCCTCATTGATACCATGGGGTTAATTATTGAGTTATTTCATGTCCTAGTTTAGATGGGCCATTTGTCAAACTTCTTCCAAATTCGTCTTCTTAAAAAGTCATTAAGAAAAAAAAAATCGTTTACCTCTTTTCAATTAGAACGGATTTGGTTTTTTAATCTTGTAGCTAAAACCGTAACCATTCATTTGTTAAGAAGAGCATTTCTTGGTCTATGGAGGAATATTCTTGAAGATACAAAGAATGAACCTGAAATGGGTTGCGTTGCACAAAGGCTGTTCTTCTACACACCTAGAATCATAGAATCGAAGAATATCCCAACTTGGAAGGGACCCACGAGGATCACTGGGTCCAATTCCAAGTCGATTGATTGTGTTCCTGACAGTGCTTCTGGGCAGAGACTGTCTCAATTAAAATTAAAAAAACCAGATATGTGCATTTCCTTTTTTGCTTGAGTTGAGCACAGGATCCCCATCTGGATCAGGGCTGGGTAGCAAGGAGTGTCCTGGTGCTCTGAGTGCAGCCGTGCATTGCACAGGAGATGATGGCAGGATGTGAGGGTGCTTCTGTTTGTTACATCCACTCAAACACAGCAAACCCAAGTGCTCCAAGTCCTCTACTCACCTTGTATGATAATTTCCTTCCAGGATGATCGCATGCGTATTTCTCTTGTGTTTGCACTGTCTGCTCTGTCTATGGACAGGCCTTCCACCGCAGAGGAAGTTCACATTCAAGTGTAATGAAGCCTTTTAAAGATAGCATCTCATAAAAACATCCATAAAAATGGATATTTCACTTCCAGGACTGTGACCAAATTGCAAACTTTACTAACTTTAAGTCACATCAGCACTCCCTTGAGCTTCATGCTTTCATCTGGGTGAAGATGGATATTTAATATTCGGCATGGAAGCAGTGAACTGCCCAGCAGTGTGTTTGTTTGTAGCAGGGAGCCCTATCCTGGTGATGGGGTTTCCATGCAGAGCCAACACGTCCATTTGTAACGAGGTTTGAGATGGAAGATATTTATAGACAACAAGTTCTTACGGACAGATCCAGCTTCCAAGACTGGGAACAGGATTGCAGACTCAAACACTGAATAGCTCAACCTCAAAATGGCTGAGCGTGCTTCCTCCCTCCCCTCACCCCCCAAACACCCCCTTGGGTGTGTTCCAAATGCAATATCCCCAGCTGTGCCAGCTGCAGATCGGGTGACGTGTGCTTCCCCTTCACCCAGCTGCCTTGGGCCCCAAGAGCCATCACTGACAAAGGTGTATTTCCTTTCAGTTGTCTCCCAGATTTACTGCCTCGAAGCTGTGCCGCCTTCTGATCAAAAGTGGGTGGATAAATCTGCTCCATGTTCTGCAGCCACTGCCTGCTGCCCTGAAGGAAGCGGGTCATGTCTGTAAGGAAGCGTTTCAACCTGCAGCCGTGGAGTACAAACAGCATCAATCACTCCTTTCAAACAAAGGTTGGGTGAGTTTGGGTGGTCTCCCCTCTCACCAGGAGAGGAGCTGGTAGCCTTTGGCATGAAAGCAGCCCTAGAACCTCAGCAGTCTCACAATCAGTCAAGTTAGGGTCAAGATTAAATTACTCCAGGAAAAAGAAAAGAAAAAAAAACCCACGCACAAAGTAAAAGTCCCCGCAGTCAGTTCTCAGCCTGTCTGACCTCTCTTAAAAGCACTGAGCATGCTTTCAAGGAGCTGGCTTGAAGAATGAAGCACTTCCGTGCTGTGAATCAGATAAGAGTTGTGCTGATAAAAGAAAAAAAAACTTGCCACGACTGCTGACAGCCTAAGCGAGCGATAGGAGGAACCTCTGGGGCCTCTGTGCAGTGTACTGGCTTTGCTCTCCAGTCAGATATGATTTGAATGTCTTTATTTGGGTTAATACTGACATACAGGACAGGAAGGGAAGCAAAGATATAGAAACCTGCTCAGCCTGACTGGCACAATACTGAGGCACGGTGACTGCTTGCTGTCTCTCAAGCGAAGGGGATTCAGTCTGTTTAAGAAACTTCCAAGAGTCCTCTTGTTTCAACCCTTGTATCTAACACTTCTATTGTTCCTAGCAATAAAAGCAAAATGCTCCTCTTCAAACAAGACTTACACAGAATTTTTTCCATATTGGATTCTACCTTACAAACACTGATTACGCCCACTGATGCTTCATGAGACAAGCAAGCCAGACTTGCACCTTGATTTGAAAATACTCTGAGATGATAAAAGAAAACTTTTTAATCTTTCATTCCTTTGCTGCGAAGCTTGAAAGCACAGAAAAACCACCTGGTTTTGTTGGGTTTTGTTTGTTTAGTTGTTGTGGGTTTCTGGTGTGCAGGCAGCTCAATGACTCCATGTTCTTCCTCGTTAGCCCAGCACAGCCTCTATTGTGAGTGATGCAGATGTCATCATAGGAAACCAAGTGAACAGACTTTGTTTTGTTCTTCAAAATGACTCTGAAAAAGAAAGGTTGGTGGCAAAGGGAATTGGGTTCTTCACTTCTTGAACTGCTGCTGTGGCACCAGGGGACAGGGTTTGGCAGTAACCAAGCAGAGAAACAGGCAGGAGCAAGGAAAGGAGCCTGCTGGGCTCAAGGGGTAGAGTAGGAATGCACAGCATGCAGTTTCTGTTTCACTTGGGTTTGGGGAGCATCAGAAATTTTGCTCAAAGCAGCGTTCCATCCTTCCCTCTGGATGGGCCCAGGAGGGCCTTCCTGACCCATCTGGTCCTTCCAATGCCAGCAAACTTGCTTTTCTTCTGCTCTGTGAGAGCTTGTGTGGTTTAGCTGATGGTTAAAGCTCTGGTTTGTGCTAGGCTGGTTTATGTCTTTATAAAGGTGGAATAGTAAATGTGAGCAGGGTGAATGGGGCCAATTGCAGTCAGCAAGAAAACTGCAAACCCTGAGTCTACTGCAGAGACCTGGTTATCAAAGAGACTTTGACACGCGTTATGCTTCACCCAAAGCCCGTATGCCATTCATGTGCCACTCTCAACAATACCTGAAAAGTCATGGCAATCAGATGAGGTCCCTGGTGAGTAGAAAAAAGGCAACACCGCACCCATTTTTATAAAGGATAAAAAAGGTGATCCCAGGAACTACTGACCTGCCAGTCTCACCTCTGTGCTGGGGAAGATCATGGAGCAGATCCTCCTGCAAGGTATGGTGAGGGAGGCAGGGAGGTGATACGTGAGAACCAGCATGGCTTCACCAAGGGCAAGGAGGTAGCATCTATTTTATTTGAGAATTTCGGTCTGAAGTCTTGTGTTTGAAGCTTGCCCTTAGTGTCACCCTGTCTGAAATAATTTCTGTGGCTTCAGTTTATTGTTTCCATTGGCTCATGGTTTTATTTTACATAGATACCTTCTGCAAAGCAACAGTCAGCTTGCTTGGCTGAGTCTAAGTGTTGTTCTCAACTCAGGAATTTCTTTTGTACTCTAAAAACCTGGCTTCAGCCTGTTGCCAGGATCACACACCTCTCCGAGCAGGAAGATCTGTGCAGCATCTGGTGACAGTGTCTATGTTGATTTAAAGCTTTTTCTTCTGAGCATGCTGAGATTTTTCCTGGAGCAGATATAGAATTATTTAACAGTCTCTCTGGCCTCCTTCCACCACTGAGCCCAGCTTCTGAGGCTGTCCTTGGCCTGCTCTCCCCCAGCCAGACCTTGTTCCCCAGCCCGAGCTCCCATGCCCAGTACCAGTTCAGGTTTTGTTGGTAGCTGTGGTTCTTTAAGCTCTCTTCCTGCAGTCTGCTGCCTCCTTGGCAAAGGATACCGGAGCTTTTCTGCCTGCCAGCTCTCCAAGATGGTGGCCCATCACAACCATTTTCCTTCCTCTATCCCACACCAGCCCCTCACCTTACCCATAACCTAACCCACCTGGCCCCTTGGAACTCTCAATGTTTCTATGGTTACAGTGCTTGGCACTTCAATATTGATGTGCTAATTAATAATGAAAGCCATAATTGTGGTTGGGTTTAAAATTTTAATTAGCTGAGGAGTCAGCAGAGAGGCGGTCCATAAATACCAGGGGGTGCTATTCATATACATGCATATAGACATTGCATGAATATGCAGAAGTACCTTTCCCTCTAGCAGTAACACTGCACAAGAAAAGTATCCTGTGTGAGGATGGCTGGGGCTGTTAGAGTGTGATGGGATGCTGAGAGATGTTAGGTGGGACTGCTCAAAGTTCCGTGGGAAAAAAGAAGCTTTTTATTTCTCAGCTTAAAAATGGAAGAGAAAACTCCTGGAAGCGAATATATTTCCTGTCTCAGTCAGTATTTTTGCAGTCTTAAATGAGGGGGAGGTTTTGCCTTCATGTGTATGAGGGTCCAGAGGAGGGCCACAAAGATGATCAGGGGACTGGAGCACCTCCCATGTGAGGGCAGGCTGAGGGAGCTGGGCTTGTGCAGCCTGGAGAAGAGAAGGCTGCAGGGTGACCTCATTGCAGCCTTTCAGTACCTAAAGGGAGCCTACAGACAGGAGGGGAATCAACTCTTGGAAAGGGTGAGTGACAGCAGAACGGGGGGAAATGGTTTGAAGTTGAGGGAGGGAAGATTGAGGTTGGATGTCAGGGGGATGTTCTTTACAGAGAGAGTGGTGAGGTGCTGGAACAGCTGCCCAGAGAGGCTGTGGATGCCCCGTCCATCCCTGGAGGTGTTCAAGGCCAGGTTGGATGGGGCCCTGGGCAGCCTGGGCTGGATTAAATGTGGAGGTTGGTGGCCCTGCATGTGGCAGAGGGGCTGTCCCACCAGCTGCAGCCTCAGAGCCAGCCGCCCCAAGGAGATGAGGGTGCTGAGCCCACGGCTGCTCCCGGAGGGTGCAGGGGAGCCTTTCTGCCCTGCGCGTGCCGCTGCTGTGGCGGATTTCTCTTAACCCTCCCGCGCTGATTTGCACGATCAGAAACGTGTAAACGCAGGGGGAAAATGATATCGCTTTTGTAGCGGCGTTGGCACTGTAAGTGCTGTAGGGAGCTGCTGTTAAGGCTGTAATGCAATGCAGCCGTCCTGTATCCCCAGTGACAGGGCGCAGCGCCGTGTTTAGGATGCCGGGCTGTCCATGCGCACACAACCTGCGCACCGCAGGGCCGGCCGCGGGCACGACGGGGTTAATGCCCGCGTTCCCCTCCTCCCGCCCCATTGGCCGGCCGCAGGTGGCGCTCCTTCCGCCGTCCCTATTGGCGGAGGGAGCACAGGAGCGCTCGGCGCCGACCAATGGGAAGGCGCGCCGCGTCCCGTCGGCGAGGCGACGGCAGCTTCTCATTGGGCAGCGATCGGGGCGGGCCCGGGGCGGCGGGCGGCACCATGTTGGGGAGCTGGCGGCGGCGCCGGCCGGGCTATGGAGCGGGGCACGGTGAGAGCGGGGACGGGCGGCGGCGAGCAGCGGGCGGCGGGAGGGAAGGTCGATCCGCTCCGCGTCTGCCTGCGTGGCTCAGGCGGGGCTGGAGGCACTTAAGGGCGGGCACGCCCCTACCCGGGGCGCTGCGGGGTTCGGCGGAGCGCCTCCGGCCTGAGAGCCCTCAGGATGCGTGCGTGCGTGTGTGTGTGTGAGAGAGGGGGTGAGTGGCGGGAAGGCGGAGCCGTTAGGACCGTTACGGCCGTTGGGCAGCGGCGCGCGCCGCGGCTGAGGGAGCAGCACCTGCACGGCCTCGAGCTGCCATGCGGGCGCGCAGCGCCTTCAGAGGGCAGCCTCGCAGCCCTGCCGACCGCACCGCGCTCGTTGGAAGCTGGAGGTTGAGTTCTCCTTGTGTACAGAAAAGTTCACGCTTAGGTTGTTTTGCCTGTGGGCAAGCGGGGATTTTTTTTACGGAAAAAGAGAGGCAGGTGGAGCTTTGTGTGCTGGATTATCACCACGGCACAGCGTGCTGAGAGTGGAAGTGACAGAATGAGGTGAAAAATCGAAGCGAAGGTCTGCGGGCCTTTACGTAGGAGGTTCCAAAAGGCGTAGGAAAAGAAAACGTGTGTTTGAACAGGAATTAGAGCGTGCGTAACCGTGTTTGTTTCAGGTTGTCGTCTGCTCAAACCTTGGTGTTTTGTGTCCTGCTGCCAACAGAGCAAACTTCTGCACCGCTCGGACCTTTTCCGTCATTTGGAGCACGTTGCAGAGATGCCTCAGAGATGGCTGCCCAGCTGGCTGTGCTCTGCTAGCTTTGGAGCCTGCTGGCCATGCCCGTGGGCTTGCTGCCGTTTGTAGCCTGTAGCATGCTTCAGTTCAGGTGTTTGTGTGCACGGTGAGCCCACCATCATTGAACTGCTCGGTTGGAAAAGACCTTAAAGATCGCCAAGTCCAACTGCAACCTAACCATAATAACCTAACCATGGTAATTAGCAGATGCTATTCTTTAGATATCGAGTTGGAAGACTTATTAGCTGCTGAGAATACAGACTTGGCCGTAATGAGAGGCAGAATTGATCAGGAAATGACCTGGTGAAATGGTGAAAATCTAAAAGTATTTTTGGTATTGTATATTTGGTATTAACTGTGGTATTGGAAAGCTGGTATGGTTGTTTGTTTCTGTTTTTCTGCTCGATCACAAGTATGGGAAAGCAATAGAGAGGGAAGTGGATTTTTTCTGTACTGTGTCATGGAGATGGAGGTTGGGTGATAAAGCAGCAGATTCTTTGGGTTATGTCTTCTGTCCAATAATGTTAGCTGGAAAGAGTGGGGGGAAAAAAAAGAGAAAAAAGAATGCAGCAGCTCTAGAGTCACCTGAGCTTAGAGAGAGATGAACGTTAGCTGCACTGTGGGAGGAAGGTGAGTTGTTCTGGGTTACTCTGTTGTTGTGTTGTGTTAGCTGTGGTTGGAGGCTTAAACGTTGTTTGCCTTTCCCTACTCTGATGCCTTTTGGTATTAAGGATGCGTGGTATCATTTCAGACTTCTCATGCTCCTGTGATGTAGAGCTAAGTGGCTTCTTTGTCCCTTTGCTCCCTTTTGCCCAGTGTGGGGATCCTGGCCTTGTCTTCTGGGTTTGCTTCTGAAACCATTTCCTTGTTGGATCTCCTCAAAGCTTACCTCGGTCCCTTACTTTCTCATTGACCTTTTGCCCTTTGTTCCATGGAGTTCTCTCTCCTTTATTTTCCCCCTTTAAAAAAAATGACATTGTAGCCATTATTTTCCTTGTTTCTGTGGCCACTCTTCCCGTCTCTGTCCTTGTTCCAGGACCAGCTTCACACGTCCCAAGCTCTCATAATCCTCTTTTTCAATCTGTTGTGACAAGGGCTTGTACTTTTCATTTGAAATAAATTAATTGTCCTTTTGGGAGAAATTAATTTCTTTCCAAACCGGATAAATATTTTCTTACGGTACCCCAGTGGTGTCACTCTTACTATCTTGAATTTAATAAAGATGAAGCTCTTGCTCTCCATGGCAAACTCGTTCATGAAAAGATTGATTTTTGTTGGCTCGCTTCGTACAGCGACGAGCATCATATTGGCACTAACGAGTAATGTGCAGGCTCTGCAGCTAGTGTGCAAAATCGATCTCATAGCAACCTCAGGGGTGCTTGGTTGATTCTGGGAGAAAAGCAGCTGATGTCTCTTTCTTACAGATGTCATAAGGAGTCAGTGGGCTCACCTGCTCGGAGCTGCAGAGAGCAGAGCCGTGGTCAGGGCTCCATCAGAGCATGAGGAGGAGTCCTATAGCGTGGGGAGGAAGCTTTGCTTTTTCGGCTAAGGGAATTACTGAAACATCTTGTAGCAAATACTTAATTTCTTTTGCTAGCTTCTATCTACATAGTTGGAGGCTTTCAGCCAGAATTACTTTGAGCTGTCACAACAGATGAGTGAAGTCAATGACCTTTAATTTAAATAGTGGCAATAGTTGTGTTCTCCCCCCTCTCCCCAGCCCAAAACACCCCTAGAGAAATGCCTGGAAATCAGTCTAGGAAATGGAGTGCCCAGCTTGAGTGTCAGAGCTAGGAGTGTCTTCTATCCAGTGCTTTACCTGGCCAACACTGGGCTGTGGGACTTTCCTAAAACATATGTGTGGATGGATATCTCACAATAAGGAGTGACCATTCTGAAAGGAATGGATGTTCTCCTGTGCAGCTTCTTACAAACTAATGCATTTGTGAAATGGGTGAAAGAAGCAGTGTTCAAAATGATCTAGAATTACTCATTTTAAAGAAATGAAGTTATGAAATTGTGACTGAGGACTCAGATGTAGCCTGATCTGCTTTGTTTTCTTCAGGTTTAAGAATAATATTATTATTTAGGGCTTTCTGAAATACTTTCCTTTTTGTTTTTGTCAGTCAGGGCTCTAGGGTCAGCTATGTCTTCCTTGCCTGCACTTCTTGTTATGCTGGCAGCATGCAGTATACAAGTGGATGTGCTGTTTGCAGAAATACAGGCTGCCTCCACAGAACAGAGAAGAGCAATAATTTGTTTTAATTACCATATAAACGTCTGGCTTGTTGTCTTTCACTATTTGTACAAGCACTTATTTTTCAGTAGATTGAAGTTAACATCATGTGTTTAGCATATGACCACAGTGTTTAAAGCATCCCTGATGCTTGATAGGCTTCTTTCTCCCTGTTCTCTAATCTCCATAGGGTTTTTATGTTGTTGTGACTGTTAAGCTCCATGTCCACATTTTACTTTTAACTCGTTGTCATTAGGAGATTTTGTGGATGGGTTTTGTAGGAAGTGTTTAAGAGGCAAAATGGGTGGCTTGGGAAAGGCTCAGCTGAACTGAGCTGTCACCTGGAGCAGGATAGTGGTGGCAAAGTGGTGCTGATGGAAAATGCTGGTCTGAAAATAGGACAGCCTGCTGGTTGGCCATGGAATGTCCATGTCCCTGCTGGCGGGCTTCTTCCAGAAGATTCAGCCACTTATCCTTTGTTGTGCTGGTGTGGGCTGTAGTTTCACCTACACGTTCAGGTATCCTCAGCGCTGCCTCCAGGAGAAATGCTTGCTCTTGCAGCATCCCCTCCTCAGATGCTTGTGCAACTCTTGGAACCACGTGTGGGGGAAGTGGTCAAGTTTTAACGCTCATCAAGTCTTACATGAAGGTGGAAAAGACATGAGCATAGGACTCCTCTCCAGTGGCAGTGCTGACGTGCCATCTTGCAGAGACAGATGGGCTATGCTGTGTCATCTCCCATTACTGGAGCTTCTGTGCCTCCTCCCTTTTCTCTCCAGCTTATTGAGTTGGCTCAACACTGGCAAAAGCAGCTCATGTCAGGGTGGATCAGCAGCCTGGATCCTTGGGCTGCCTGGTGGCTGCAGAGCCATTGCAGCCCTGGTGAGCTGTGCAGCAGGGCACGATGGCTGTGCACCACTGCAGGTTACAGGTTTGTTGAGAGGTGAGGCGCCTCTTGCAGCACCATTAGAACAGTGTGAATTTAAGTGTGCCCTGGGTAAGTTTTCTGGGACAAGGCAGTGCTAGTGTTTCCTGTTATTCTTCTTGTTAATTGAATTGTTGAACTGAATCTCAATTGTTGAGATTACAGGTATTTTGCTGCTTTTTTTTTTTTTTGTGGTTACTGGTGTTATGGTTGACTGCATAAGATATATAGTTAACCACAAGAAAGCGAAGTTGTCACTTTAGGAATGGAGGAAAGATGAATAAATTGTAGTGGTTACAAATCAAAGGCAATAAATTAAGTCTGTTGTGTACTTAAGTCTTAACACCTTCAGGAAATGAGGCAGTGAAGCTGCTGTAACTGAGTGTTTGATGTCAGAGGGGCCTACCTGGCACATCTCTCTTGAGAGGCGTATCTCTAGGAAACTGGAAGTCGTGTGTTCTACTGGTGGAGGGGTGTTTGTGGAATTGGAGCCATCAGCTGAAACTGCAGTTTCAGTAAAAGTCTCTACTGTTGTAACTGCAGTTAGCAGCATACTGTTATGATTTTGGCTCCACAGAGATGGTATCAGGCAAGTTCCCCTTCTGTGTGCATACAGGCTACAGGGAGGCAGTAAAACATAACAGAAATGCTTGGGCTTTAGGATACAAGTAGGTAATCCAGGCTTATGTGCCAAGATTGGATTGATTTTTAGCTTGTGGGAAGGCAATCTTCTAAGTTTGTGTTTTGCTTACTTTCAGGAGTTCCAGGAGATGCTTCAGTGGCAATCTGTCTCTTACAATGCAAGTTACAAATGAAATTTAGTAACTAACAGCCCGCTCCTCACCTGATCTCCAATAGACTTCCTGTAACGCTCAGAAGAAGGGGCGAGAGGAGAAGGGCCCGAGGTCGCCATGAAGCTAAAGCAGCGAGTTGTGCTGTTGGCCATCCTCCTTGTCATCTTCATTTTCACAAAAGTTTTCCTCATTGACAACCTGGACACCTCAGCTGCCAACCGGGAGGACCAGCGCGCCTTTCACCGCATGATGGCCAGCCTGCGTGTAGAACTGGACCCCCGGCTCGACCACACCTTGCAGTCCCCGTGGGAGATCGCAGCCCAGTGGGTCGTGCCCCGCGAGGTGTACCCTGAGGAGACACCTGAGCTGGGGGCTGTTATGCATGCCATGTCAACAAAGAAAATCATCAAAGCTGACGTGGGATACAAAGGGACCCAGCTGAAAGCTTTGCTAATACTTGAAGGAGGACAGAAGGTTGTTTTCAAACCTAAGAGGTAAATATTCTCTTCAGTGGTGGAGTTAATAGCTGCCTGACTTATTTATGTTGTTGCATTTATCTACGTTACAAATTTGCAGGCAAACAGAAAGGTCATTCTGTTACTTGTGAGACAGTAGAAAGCCTTGCTGGTCTCCTGGTTACCTGAGGTTACTGAGCCAGCTGTCTCTGGCTGTACAGCTTGAAACAACCTTTAGGAATGTTGATTAAACCTGATCGTGCTGAACATCATCTTCCTTATTCTGGAAGTGCTGGTTCTGGAGCGTGGAGGGTCTTTCTTGATAACAGTCACATTAAGGTGCCATGAGGGAATGCAGTTCAGGAATAGGGAAGGAATGAAAGCTCACAGTGGTCTTAAAAGCGTATCTGGGTGTCTGGTGCAATCGTATTAAGGCTGTAAAAATGACTTGTAGGTCAGAGCAAAAACCCCTGCATTTCTTGGCTGCCAGCATTGAGTACAGGAGGAGCAAATTAAGAATGGGCAAGCAGTGATACTTCCTTGGTGTGGCCTCTATTTATGGTGACCCGAAGGGAAATTTGACATGATGGAATGCTTATGAAATCTTGAGCCCATCTGTAAAGCTTTTTGAACTGCTTGCCTTGGGGGAAAGGAAGGAGAAGAAAAGAAAAAGATGTAAAAATGTAAGGTAGGTGTGTCTTATGAGTCCATTGCAAATTTCAAGTGTCATCACAGAGTGATACATACCTCTCCAAAGGATATTGGATTGAGGAACATAAAGATTTTCTGTCGTGTTAATGAATGATTAGAGAATGAGGAAAAACATCTGCCCTTCACTTTTTTAGTTTGCAGCCCTGTTTCCACATGGTCATTTACTGACCTGTGCTGGGTTTAACGGTGTGAACCTTTCACACAGGGGTGCTGGTGGCACAGCAGGCAGTGTGACCAGTGAAGGTAGTGACAAGGCATGGCATTTCTGTAGTGTTTTCTGTATAAGTGGGTGCTATAAAGAGTATCACCAAGCATTAAATTACATCCCAATAATGGAATGCCTGGGCAAGCAAGAGCAGTGACTGTTCTGCAAGAAGAACTTGTGCTTCTGGGAGTGTTTACAGGAATGCTAGGCAATTTATAGAGTGCTAGGTAATATGGCCACAGGTGAGGACAGATGGATGGCCTCGTGTTCTGTTTGCAACTGCTGAATAGCTGCTCTTGTAGGTAGTCTTGTATTGTCATTGCAAGATAGTCTGCTTAGCTAGCTTTTGGCCTGAACCGTGTATGGAAGTTACTGTGTTAAACAACCTTTTTGAGTGTGCTTACTGGCTGGAAAAGAATGGATTCTCTTGATTAGCTACCTCTGCCCTGGGAAATACTTGATGCCTACTGTGCGTGGAGGCAGGAAGTTGATTGTGTTTTGCCAATACGTTTTAGCTCTGCGGCTTCCAAAATGTGATCATGCTTTCACAAGTCTGCTGTAAGTGTATACAAAAGACCTGGCTTTGAGGCAGTGTTCTGAAGGTGGCTATCTCATTTCACAATTACTCAAAATCTAGCTTAAGTGAACAGTGATTAATGGTTGCTATCACTGCATGCCAATGGTTTTTGTAAAGTTGCTTGTTTGGAGCAACTGTCAAATTTGGAAGGAATCTCTCATATCCTTCTTCCAAAGCCTGCGTGCCATCTAGCACCGGTCAATTCTTTCTTGAGCTGCCCTGCAGAGAAGCCAAAGCATTTACTCAGGCTGATGAAATGTTGTCTGGCTCCAGAGATTTTCTCTGCATAGAGTTAAAACATCAGAGCCCTGTGGCTTCACTTCCACTGCTACTGCTTGGGCCCCAGGTCATTTGAAAAAACATCCATTTTGCACAGTTAGATTCATAGGTGGAAATGAGAAAACACGTAAGATGATTTTACCTTACTTTATGTGACAGCATATTGTGTTTCACCCATTTGCTCAGTATTAATTGTGTTATTTTTTGCTTATCTGAAGAATGCTTCTTTAGCAAATCAAGGCCTGATTCAGATGATGTGAATCTCTGACATTTCTCTGCTTTGACTATTTAAGTGACTTTTTTTTTTTTAAAAGGCTGCTGTTGTGATGTGTGTTGAATTTCTATTTCTTGTTGGTAATTGTCTTTTCTCCACCAAAATAAATGGCCTTTTTATATCCTGCATTCTCAGATTCATGCTTGCTGATCCTTTAACTACTAAAGATAGCACTTGACGTTTCTGCCACAATATCAGGTTTTATTTTCATGTTCATCTACAATCCATTCTAACCCCAAAATCATTTGCAGAGATGCTGCTTTCCAATATAAGTAGGCCCCTGTTCTGTCGCTGGGTCTGTGTGCTTTGTTCTTAGACGTGGCTTGGCATATGGTTGAATTAAAACTCATTAGTTTGAACAGGCCCTGCTTCCAAGCTCTTGAGCCCACTGTAAATTACTGATCTTTCATCTTTATTTACTACTTCAATGGTTTGTACTCTATTTAAAATCATTAATAATTTTCCTTCTCCCATAGGCAGTCATTTTGAAAGTAACCCAGAGAGTGTTTAGCTTAGCACTGTTCTTGTACTTTTTACTCTGTACAGCTGAACTGATGGAAATCCTGCATGAATCATTCTTTCTTACTTCAATTACAGGTATGCTAGGGATTATGTAGTGGAAGGAGAACCGTATGCTGGCTATGACAGACACAATGCAGAAGTGGCAGCCTTCCACTTGGATAGGTATGGAACTACTGGGTTACTTGGTTTCATCATCTGTGTTAAGGGCTTTTTCAGTATATTTTGACAAATATACCTCAGATGTGAGCTGTTTCTCACCTGCCAATATGTCACATTACTTTTGGGTTAAAATGATAAGGGTTTTTTGTGAAAGTTCAAAGATCTATGCAGGTTGCTGTCATTAAAGATTTTTGTGAGGTATTTGAAAAGGAGACTGAGCACTGAAACCACTGATGCATCATATTTGAAAGAATCTCTTGTTGGATATGTACCCCTTTATTCTTGTGTTCTTCAAGAATACCTAGCAAAAGCCTCATGCCCTCAGAACTAGCATATACGTTAGTTGTTGTGGTGATGGCTACGTATTTTGGCCCAAGATGCCATTGTGTCAAAGAGGACCTGAATGGCACTGTGCAGCCCAGGGTTCTGGGCTTTCAGGTGTGAGCCTGAAGCAGCAGCAACAGGTTTTCCAAGTCTAAGTTCTGCATTTATTTACTTGTAATGCCCACATTTTCTCAAACTTGCTTATCTGTATTTGCTGCAAGTTTTTTTCTTCATGCAAGTCTTCTGCTTTCAGACTGGTGCCTGTTCTTAGAGTTAATTTGTACTTATGGGACTTATTTGTTGGTTATCCATAACAAAGAAAACCAACAAAAAACCCCACGCTACAAATCAAATCAAACCACAGCTGTTAATGAGAGACTTTGCCATTGTTGCTGCATCGATTGTCCCTGTTCAAAGGCCAGACTCCTAGACTGTGTACTTCCAAGTATGATTAAATTGGGCTTAAGCATAACATTTTATTAGGTTGCAATTCCCACAAATAGATGATTTTTGCATGTGACCAGTCCAGAGATCATATGGTTGTTGCTTGATTCTGTTCACAAGACAGACAATAAATATTTCTGGCATAAAGTCCAGTTTCTGAGATTTGGAGTATGATGCATCCTGTGCTGTTCTGCTGCAAATGGTCTAATAAAGAACTGTCACTGATATCCTGTAAAGTGAGTCTAACATGCAGGCACTTCAGGAAAAGGAATTTCCTTTCTTTGCCTTGGAACAGCAAGGAGGTTGCTGCAGCATTCCAACTTTATTCCCTGGTCTCAAATCATCTTGATTTCACACAACAGCACAGAGACAGACAGTGTACTGTTTGGTTATTTTTAATTCAATCTGCTGTCCGTGTTGTTCATTTTCATTCCTCATCTTGTGTTTTGCTTTTTTTTTTTCCTTCCCTTTTTCCCCCAAATCAGGATTCTGGGTTTCCGACGAGCTCCACTGGTGGTTGGCAGGTTTGTGAATCTACGAACAGAGATCAAACCAGTTGCCACAGAGCAGCTTCTGGGTACCTTCATGACTGTGGGTAAGTGGATTCCATGGATTCTCCAACCCAGTAAAAAAGAATGCTTAATGGAAAAAAGAACTGTGGGATTCTGACACAGTTATAGAACAGTTAACTATGATACAGGAAGCTGGTAAGCTTCTTTCTGTGCCAGAAGAGATCGTAATGCTTGTATAACCCCATTTGGCGGGGGAGGAGAGCCTCATTTTCTCCAAGTAGTTTTTCATCTGTAATTTCTGTATTCCCTAATGCTGCTGTTACAGATGAGGATTTTTTGAGTAAGAAATGCATTTATTTTCCCAGAAGCTGGTAGAAAATCGGTGATGAGACCTGAAAGGAAAAAAATGGAATTGTATTTAATGTGAACACAGTGGTTATTTGGGATAATTGATAGAGAAGGAGCGTTGGTTGATGTTAAATGTTGTTTGTGCCACATCAGACTCTGGTAAGCATTCATAACTGTGTCAGAACTTCCTTATGTTGTTTACTGTAATAAATCTGTGATAATGTAATAGTGCTCACTAGAGATGATTAATATGAACTCCTGCCAGGTGGTCATTAAGCATCAAGAAGGGACTTAGAGTGCAGCCTTAACTCCTTCAGGCTCCTCATGAAAATCCTAATAGCTACTGGTTCTCTCTTGACGGGATGAATTAAGTGATAGTTGTTCATTACAGCTGATGTCTGTGTCTGTATGCATTTCTATTACAAACACTGCTGGTAGTCTCACCTACTGAGTTAACGTAACACTTTCAATTCTAAGGTTGAACTTTCAGAAGGTTACTTTGCCTTGCCAAACCTTTTGCACTCTGACTGGGTGTCTGCCACAGGCAGAATTTACTTTTTCTCGTTTCAGCCAAAATAACTAAGCAATATTCTAGCAAAAACACTGGCTTGAAAAGTATGGCTCCGCAGAATTTTCATTGCCTTTCCTTAGCTTTCTTGGAACTTGTTCTACAGAGCATAAAGCAGAGAAATGGGTGGTACCGGGGAGAAGATTGCATCAGGGGGAGTATCTCTCACATTTGCCAAAATTTCTGAGGTTTTAAAGGAAAGGTAGCTCATGAATACTCTGCAAATTTTCTAGAATCTCTTAGAATTCTGTCTCTTGGTAGACCTGTAAGCCATGGATAGGAAGAGAGACTTACAGGCCTTTCCATGTACATAGAGATCTGGTCTGCTGTCAGTTCAATGCTGTAAATGTCTGATGTCCTTTAGTTGTCCAGGTGAGATGCTAGGAGTGTAAGAGCCAGGTTTGAATGAACAGGGGACCACAGAAGACTGTCCGACTAAAGAATTGTGGTGTGGGATTTGAACCCATGCCTAAGGATGGAAAGTGAAAAGCACGTGTTGGTATTTGGGGAAGATGATGATTGTAGAGCTGGAGAAAGAAAGGACAGGGAGTAAGTGTGTCTCTTCCTTGTGATACCATTGTTGAAGAACGTTTTGGAAGAAGGCCTCTGAGAATGGAACTGGAATTGACTTGGCAAGATTCAAGCCAAGGTAGGCTAGGAGGATGAAACAGAAAAGGCTAAGCTAAACATGTTAATCCAGGCAAATGGATTAGTTTACCCTGCAGGCTTCAAAGCCCTTAAAGGACTGGAGACTGCAGGGTTTCATTGTTTCTCTCCTGTCAGAAGACACTCAGAAACTTCTGACACTACTGTGTTCCTGGTTCTTGCGAGCAACAGCTTGTTTCCCCTGCTGAGTCAGCTCACGTAGCTAGGATGTATTACAGGTCTCCAACTCCATTTGAGTTCTGCCTAGTCTTTTTTTTACTTCTTTCTTTTCGGTCAACTTTTTCAAGGAAAAAAATATTAAACAAACAGTGCTAAGGTTGCAAAGTCAAGTTCCCGAGGATTAGGAAGGGGTCATAAAAGCTTGGCGATTGCACAGTGTTGTATTATCTCTGTGTGATAAAAATACAATTTCTCTGGGAAAATACAATTACTCTTTCCTTTGAGTATAAGTCCTTAATGTTGTTTTGAATGAATGGATGTCTGTTAAATCCCTTCTGAGCCTCTCCTTCTTAGAGAGAGGAAGCATGAGGTCAAGTGCAGTGAAATGCTATTGCAACAACACATTCCTGAATTTCCCTCAAATTAAGTTCTGCTTTTTGATTATCTTTGTTTTTTTTTTTTTAAGGTAATAACACTTGCTTCTATGGAAAGTGCTACTATTGTCGGGAAACAGAACCAGCTTGTGCAGATGGGGACATCATGGAGGGGTCAGTGACTCTCTGGCTACCAGATGTCTGGCCTCTTCAGAAGCATCGGCACCCGTGGGGTAGGACATACCGTGAGGGCAAACTTGCCAGGTATGAGACCATGATAAGGTGTCAACGGTTTACGGGCTGGTTCGGCCCAGTTCCGTGACTAGCGGGGCGGAGGGATCCGCAGATCCGCGCCTCCGGAAAAAGGGAACAGGGGACCCCAAAATAATTAAAAACAGCGGCAACGATCTGAGGAGAAACAAACTAATTTACTAAATATAGTATTGGAATGCAAGATAACACACTATAATACAATATAATTAAATTTGAAGCTAATAAATCAAATATAATGAGAGAGAGAATGTCCGAAAGGTGGGTAGGCCTCACCACAACGCGGAGAGCTGAGGTGAGATGCGCAGTCCAGTTGAGCAGCAGGGAGAAAAAGGGGGGAGAGCCCACGAAGAGCAGGCTAAGAAGAGTGCATCAGGTGACCTTGCCAGGAGTTGTATCTCGAGACTCTCTGTGACCGCAAAGTCCCCTGGGGAATGTAGTTCTTCTCTTCCAGGCAGGTACCCAGAGCTTGAGCACCAACAGTTAAACTCCCACTGCCCCACATGATGTTATGATGTGGAATACCGAAAACCAAAAATCACAAAACCATGACATTCCACCCCTTATTCTACATCACTACATCATGCTTAACATATACAAACAAAATATAATTATGAAACACTAAACACATGCACACACAAACCTGTATATATACATGGAATTACTGACTGCACTCCCCCAACATCTAATTCCCTTGTGGTACACATTGAACATCCCCGTTTTTCTGCATCACCCACCAAGTGGACCCAGGTCCCTGGGCAAAAACAGTTCCACGAAGAGGTTTGCCCTTCCCAGAAGCTGAAAAGACCCAAACCGCTTTTCCCAGCATGTTCTTTACATGTACTACAGGGACCTTATCTCCCTTGACAGTATGTAGGGAGCTAGCAGGACCATCACGATTGATAGATCCTCTAGTATTGACCAACCAGGTGGCTTCTGCCAAATGCTTCTCCCAATGCTTAAATGTTCCGCCACCTATTGCTTTCAACATGGTTTTTAACAACCCATTGTAGCGTTCAATTTTACCAGAGGCTGGTGCATGATAGGGGATATGATAAATCCACTCAATGCCATGATCCTTGGCCCAAGTATTTACAAGAGAATTTTTGAAATGAGTCCCATTATCTGACTCAATTCTTTCTGGGGTGCCATGTCGCCACAGGACTTGTTTCTCAAGACCCAGTATGGTGTTTCGGGCGGTGGCATGGGGTACTGCATATGTTTCAAGCCACCCAGTGGTTGCCTCTACCATAGTAAGTACGTAACGCTTACCACTGTGAGATTGTGGCAAGGTGATATAATCAACCTGCCATGCCTCCCCATATTTATACTTTTGCCATCGCCCTTCCTCCCAGAGAGGTTTCATCCTCTTGGCTTGTTTAATTGTGGCGCATGTGTCACAGTCATGGATAACCTGTGAAATAGCATCCATAGTTAAGTCCACCCCTCGGTCTCTAGCCCATTTGTATGTTGCATCTCTTCCTTGATGACCCGAGGTCTCATGGGCCCACCGAGCTAGAAATAATTCACCCTTGTTCTGCCAATCCAGGTCTACTTGAGCCACCTCAATTTTGGCGGCTCGATCTACCTGATGGTTATTTTGCTGTTCTTCAGTAGCCCGACTCTTGGGCACATGAGCATCTACATGGCGCACCTTTACAACAATATTCTTTATTCGGGCAGCAATGTCTTTCCACAGTTCAGCAGCCCAAATGGGTTTACCCCTTCTTTGCCAGTTGTTCTGTTCCCACTGCTGTAACCACCCCCATAAAGCATTTGCCACCATCCATGAGTCAGTGTAAAGATAAAGCATTGGCCACCTCTCCCGTTCAGCAATATCTAAGGCCAGTTGGACAGCCTTTACCTCTGCAAATTGGCTTGATTCTCCTTTCCCTTCAGTGGCCTCTGCAACTTGTCGTGTGGGGCTCCACACAGCAGCTTTCCATCTGCGATGCTTTCCCACAATACGACATGATCCATCAGTGAACAGGGCATATGTCTTTTCATTTTCTGGTAGTTCATTGTATGGTGGGGCCTCTTTAGCACGTGATACCTCTTCTGCTGGTGGTGTTCCAAACGTTTTGCCTTCAGGCCAATCCATGATCACCTCTAGGATCCCTGGACGGCTGAGGTTCCCCATCCGAGCTCGCTGCGTAATCAACGCAATCCACTTACTCCAAGTGGCATCAGTAGCATGATGGGTGGAAGGAACCTTTCCCTTGAACATCCAGTTCAGCACTGGCAGTCGAGGTGCCAGAAGGAGCTGTGTTTCAGTACCAACTACTTCAGAAGCAGCCCGAACCCCCTCATAAGCAGCTAAGATCTCCTTTTCAGTTGGAGTGTAGCCCTCTTCCGACCCCCTGTAGGCCCGACTCCAGAATCCCAGGGGTTGGCCTCGGGTCTCTCCTGAGGCTCTTTGCCACAAACTCAAAGTGGGACCTTTCTCTCCAGCAGCAGTGTAGAGAATGTTCTTTACATCCTGCTCCGTCCGTACTGGCCCCAGGGCCACGGCACGGGCTATCTCTTGCTTAATCTGCTCAAAAGCCTGCTGCTGCTCAGGGCCCCATGTAAACTCATTCTTCATTCTTGTCACGTGATAAAGGGGGCTTACAATGAGGCTGTAGTTTGGAACATGCATTCTCCAAAAACCCACTACGCCCAGAAACGACTGTGTCTCTTTCTTATTAGTGGGCGGAGACATGGCAGTGATTTTGTCGATCACATCTGTCGGGATGTGACGACGGCCATCTTGCCACTTTATACCTAGGAACTGAATTTCCTGGGCAGGTCCTTTCACTTTGCTTCGCTTAATAGCAAAACCAGCATGCAGAAGGATCTGGATTATTTGCTCTCCTTTCTCAAAAACTTCCTTTGCTGTGTTGCCCCACACAATGATGTCATCAATATACTGTAAGTGCTCAGGAGCACTGCCCTGTTCCAGTGCAGCTTGGATCAACCCATGGCAAATGGTTGGGCTATGTTTCCACCCCTGGGGCAAACGATTCCAGGTATACTGATTGCCCCTCCAGGTGAAAGCAAACTGTGGCCTACATTCTTTGTCCAAAGGAATGGAGAAAAAGGCATTAGCAATGTCAATGGTGGCATACCATTTTGCTGCTTTTGACTCCAATTCATATTGGAGTTCTAACATGTCCGGCACAGCAGCACTCAGTGGGGGTGTGACTTCATTCAGGCCACGGTAATCTATTGTCAACCTCCATTCTCCACTGGCTTTACGCACTGGCCATATGGGACTATTAAAAGGCGAGTGAGTTTTGCTGATCACTCCCTGACTCTCTAGTTGATGAATCAGTTTCTGAATGGGGAGCAAGGAATCCCTGTTGGTGCGGTACTGCCGCCTGTGCACTGTTTTTGTAGCAATCGGTACCTGTTGCTCTTTTACTCGTAGCAACCCCACAACAGACGGATCTTCTGATAGGCCAGGCAAAACAGACAACTGCTTAACACCTTCCGTGTCTACAGCAGCTATTCCAAAGGCCCATCGATACCCTTTGGGATCCTTAAAGTATCCCCTTCTGAGGTAATCAATACCATAACTGAAACGTTACTGACTTTTATGCACAGTAAAACACCTGGAAACACAAACACTGACCAACAGGAATTGGTTACTTCTACTGAGAGGGATTTAAAATGTTCAATGTTAAATTAACTAGCAAGTATCAGGCTAAACTTAACAATTCCAGTGCATTTACTTCAGCAATTACTTTTCATACCAAATGTAAAGACACCCAAAATATTTATCTGCAATAAGCATATAGAAATAATTTCTTACTCTCTTATTTGCTGTACCAGTTTATGAGTTCCTTTTGTCGCTTTCCATCGCCCTAGCCAAAATAAGTTAGTACAATCATTTGGATGGGCTGCCTGCACACCGGGCAGGGTTTGTTCCTCTTCTTCAGTTTTCTTGCACATGTAAAACATGACATGAGATGGCCTGTTTTGCCATGTACTATGCAGCCATTTTTTGGCCTGCTTTGGCATATGACACAGGGCTCTATGCTGCTAACAGGCAGACTGGACTCCATACCTTCCTCTTTGTCTTTCATTTCTTTCTTCTCTTCTAACTGAGTCGAGATTCGTTTCATTTTCTGTCCTCTCACAGGGGCAACTGATATCAATTGTGGTGCCTCCTGTGGTTGATCAGGTTGGTCAGTTCCAATGCTCTCACCCTCCAGTTCGGCTTGGAGTCTGTCTTTTTCAATCATGAGAGCATTTAGTTCAGATTGAAGGGTGTCTCGCTCAGTTTGGACAATGTCCCGTTCAGATTGGAGAGTGTCGAGTTTGGATTGCAGGGAGTCTCTCTCGATTTGGAGGGCATCTCGTTGAGATTGGAGATCCCTTCTCTCAGTTTGAAGATTTTCCCTTTCGGCTTGGAGACTTTCTTTCTCAGTTTGGAGACACTCTTGCCAGGTTTTGAGATTCTCTCTCCTGGCTAGGAGACTCTTTTTCTCAACCTGGAGATTCTCTGTCTCGCCTTGGAGACTCTCTCTTTGGGATTGCAGGGAGTCTCTCTCAATTCGGAGGGCATCCTGTTCGGACTTGAGGCTATCCCTCTCAGACCGGAGGGCATCTCTCTCAGATTGGAGGTCTTTTCCCTTGACCAGGAGACTCTCTCGCTCAGCCCGGAGATTCTCCCTCTCTGCTCGGAGTCTCTCCTGCAAACTCTCCCTTTCAGCTTGGAGACTCTCTCGCTCATTTCGTACTGTCTCCCTGAGACTCTCCATTTCAGCTCTCAGACGCTCTCTCTCAATTTCACAAACTCTCTCCCTCTCTGGGATACTATTGAATAAGGCCCGATAAGCATTAGCTAGGCCCCAAATCATTTGTGCCTCCTCAGATCTGCCTGAGCCGCAACATTCCTCTTTCAAGTATGCATTTAAACTCTCAGGGTCTTTCAGGTGTTCAGGAGTGAAGTTCCATGACACCGAAGATGTCCATCTCTCTAAAGTCTCTCCCAAGCCTCTCCACACTCCCTGCCACTCAGTATTCTCTGGTTTTGGGGAAGGCTTCCTCATAATATGATAAATACAAATACTGAGTGAAATGATGAGAAGAACATTCAGGGAGATTGACAACGTGATCAGGTGAGCATTCAAAAACTGCATAAAGGATTCAAAGGAGAGACTGGGAGCCTGCTTAAAAATCCCAAGTTCTGTAAAATTAGCAGCTCCCTCTGCAAACAGGTTTAAAAGAGAAAGCAGAATCATTTTTTTCTCTTTCTTTACAAAAACAAGATAGTGCTCAAAGTTTACAAATATCCCAGAGTATTGGCAGTCCGCCTAGACTTTCAAGGTCACGTTCTCAGTGAGCACCTGTGAAAAAGATAAACTTTCCCAACAAAACTCTCTGAGAGCAGAGAGAGATTCGTTCTAAAAAACTAAAAAGCAGCTTATGCCCGCATTCTCCACCAAAAATGTCAACGGTTTACGGGCTGGTTCGGCCCAGTTCCGTGACTAGCGGGGCGGAGGGATCCGCAGATCCGCGCCTCCGGAAAAAGGGAACAGGGGACCCCAAAATAATTAAAAACAGCGGCAACGATCTGAGGAGAAACAAACTAATTTACTAAATATAGTATTGGAATGCAAGATAACACACTATAATACAATATAATTAAATTTGAAGCTAATAAATCAAATATAATGAGAGAGAGAATGTCCGAAAGGTGGGTAGGCCTCACCACAACGCGGAGAGCTGAGGTGAGATGCGCAGTCCAGTTGAGCAGCAGGGAGAAAAAGGGGGGAGAGCCCACGAAGAGCAGGCTAAGAAGAGTGCATCAGGTGACCTTGCCAGGAGTTGTATCTCGAGACTCTCTGTGACCGCAAAGTCCCCTGGGGAATGTAGTTCTTCTCTTCCAGGCAGGTACCCAGAGCTTGAGCACCAACAGTTAAACTCCCACTGCCCCACATGATGTTATGATGTGGAATACCGAAAACCAAAAATCACAAAACCATGACATAAGGTTAATCTTTATATGTGATAATTTATTCTGGAATTGCCCTTGCAATACAACGGCCGATTAAGGAGCAGGTCTTTTCTAAACCTGGATTTTTGTCAGTGCCTTTCTTTATACAGGAGTAGAAGTCAAGAAGTCTGGGATGAGATTTAATTTAAAAGTGAGCAAGAAAGAAACCTTCATTGTTTCCCATGGTACTGAGTGCTGTCTTTTTCCTTTTTCTTGCCCTTTACATAACTCCACCATACAGTCACTCTAAGCTCTGAAGATCCAAGACTCCTGGGCCACTAAACCTGCTTTTGATACCAGTGATGTTTGGGGAGCATGCCCAGTATATAAAAATGCTTTTAGAGGAGAACAGACATGGAATCTAGTAGTCCTGTACAGTGAATGTAGTATGTTAGTATTTAAATTGGAGTTCCGTGTATTTGCCATGGCCAGAACAGATGGAAAAGCTTACTGAGCTCCAAACCAAGTCTGTATCCATGGCAAGTGGAAAGGCTTTTAGTCTGTGTTCTAAAATTCTGGTTGAGTTGCAGTGATGTGATTGCTCTCAGAAGGAGTCTCATCCAATGGATTCGAGAATTATTTTAGGGTATTAAGTGTACAATTTGATTTCTGAGGAGCAGACATTATATCCTTTTCAACCAGTCAAAATCAACAATATTCAGGACGCTGTCAATTACAGTACTGACTGACTGATTTTCTTGGAAATGTGCTCTTTATTGAGGGACTGTTTTTTATCGTATGCTACCTGCTTATGTGGGGGTTTCCCCATGGCACTTAATATTCACTGAACTTTAAACTTGACTCATTCAGATTGTGTAGTTCTGTTGTTCTACATCTTACTGTGTTGTGCTTTTCACTTTGAGGGCATCAGGAGAATGAAACGTTCCAGATGTCTCACTCACTTTTTTTTTTTCTGCTTCTGGTAATTATGAAAAAAATAACCATAGGAGTTTTCTTTCTGATCTCACTGCTTATACTCTGCCCTGAGATGGCCTCTTGAACATAATTCATATAGTGCCATTAGTCTACATAATTTTTAATGGACATGTAATAGATAAAATCTCTGACCTTCAAAGTCCTAGGCTAATTAGATACTAAGAATGAGTAATAAATGTTGGAGAAAGATCTGTCTTGAGAATTCAATGAAAAATGAGGAGAAGAGAGTGTATCTCAACTTTGTTTCCAAGAGATTTAAGTGCCAATCTAAAATAAGAGAAAGAGAAACGCTTGAGGGGGAGAGAGTAGGTAGCATAAAGGAAGCGTGCGAAGCACAAGGAAGAACACGTTCTGAGGCTTTTGCCTTGTGGGTTTGTGCTGTAAACTGAATATGAGTTTGACCTGGATGCAAAAGAGAGAGAGAACTAGAGAAGTGCTAACAAAAAGCACCGAGAAAATAATTTGTTGTTGCTTTGCTTTGGATAACAGGGTAAGATGGGATATTGGAGCTTAGAGTCCAGACCTTTAGAAGGTGAGGTTGGGGTGTGTGACAGTTCTAGTTGTTAAATTCTGATCTTCTCTCAGCTTTAATTAATCTGCACATTTTTGAGCACGTCATTCTCTCCAGCTTTTGTTTCCTCCATTTGTTTCCAGTTCACAGATGGTTGAAGGCATTGCCAACTGCTATTTTGCGAAGGATGGTTTCATTCTTTACATGGAAGATGTTATAGATGTACTTGTTATTTAGATTGACAGATGGATAGGAAATATGCCAAAGATCTGGCTGATTTGGTGGTGGTGGTGAATAGCTCTGAAAACTGTAAAGAAGGAAAGGGGAAAATTTAGAAACCTAGATTTGGGGAATGGAGATGTGATATTTATGTTCCAAGTCTACAGGTGTGTGCATAAGCGATGTATAGAAGAAAAGGAGAGAAAAGAGAAACTTTGAATGTTGCCAGTGGATAAGGTGAGAGATTCCAAGAGGAAAGAGGCAACTGTGAGTGAAAGAGAATGAGCATACGTGGGGCCCTTATCTTGAAGCCAGTGGAGATCATTAGTAACCATGAAGAAGTTATTTGCATTAGACAGGAAAAACAGTCAGGAGGTTGGTGGAAAGCAAGGCTGATGGAAGCAGACCATAGCAGTAGAAATAGACGTGATGCTTGAAATCTGGATGAAATGAGAGCAGACCAGTCACGATGGACATCCATCCGTGCCATGAGGCAGCCCAACCACTGCTGGCTCGCAAGCAGTGAGTAAGCAAACTGACCTTTTCTGTTGGAAGATGATGTGAAACCCTTTATTAAAACTATGGCTTGCTCTGTACAGTAGAGCACTAACACAGGTTTTACTCTTCTGATAACACTTTTGTCTAGCTCTTTCTTCTTTTAGAGTCTTGATTTGCTGCACTCAACTTTTCCCTAAACACTGATGATTGGATACTGGGAGAGCTGTAAATACTTGTGGTGTGCAAGGATGGATCTTTCTCAAAGGTTTGGTTTGATTTCTCTTGATGGCCTACAGATGGGAGTATGATGAAAGCTATTGTGATGCAGTGAAGAAGACTTCACCCTACGACTCGGGCCCCCGCCTGCTGGATATCATTGACACAGCAATATTTGACTATTTAATCGGGAACGCTGACCGGCATCACTATGAGAGCTTTCAGGATGATGAAGGAGCCAGTATGCTCATCCTTCTGGATAATGCCAAAAGGTGAGAGTAAGGGAAATCCTGGTGGCCAGGCCTCGGCGGGTGTGAGGGCACACATTTATCTGCTCTCTCCGTTTTCTATCTTTCTCTCACTTATTTTTCCATTAATAATTGCTTTTGGTTTTGTTTTCCCTAAAATCCAAAGCTTGCTATCTTAGTACTCACCAAATATTAGAAACTTTCAAAGGCTATGGTACTTTGTGTTTTGCTTACGTGGGTATGATTGTTCTGGGTAAAGCCTTAATCAAACTACAGAAACTCCCAAATTAACCCAGTAGAACTTCTTTATTAAAATCAGCTTTTAAAGGTTTGTTTGCTTCTCCTACCACAGAACCCCTCTCAGTTGTACTGTTAGGTTATAGGATTTGCTGTGTGAGTGCCATGGTATAAACAGATCCCTCTGTAACGTCACTCTGGGTGATGTAGCATTCAGTGCCTTCTGGATCTGCCTGCTATACCAATAGAAGTTTAAAATGGAGACAGAGCTGATACAGAGAGAGCAAAATATGATAGAGGAGGAAAAACCTACTTTCAGGTGTGATAACATTATTAGGAATATCATTTTTGCAGAATCACACATTTGAAAATATTTAAGGGACTTTATAAATCATTTTTTATATAAAACATTAACTGCTATCAAGACAAAAATGAAGTGTGTAGTAGTAACTGGGAGTAACTGATGGGAAGTCCTTCCTGAGGCCAACCTTTACTATTAAGTGTGTGTCTGCTCTTTCCCCATTTCATCCATTTCACTTCCAGATTATGGATTCCTTTCTTTCCCCCTTCCTATGCTTCTCATGTGTCTGAAGAGGCTGAATTGAACATTTTGTCTTTATATGTTAGCCTTTTCAGTAAGACCCCTTCAGTTATGTCAGCAGGATGTGTTCTACCTTGAGATTGCTAAATTACTGTTGCTTTCAGATTGCCTGAGGTGAATTTGGCAAAAAATGGCTTTCTGTATTGCTCTGGCAGTGGGCTGGGAGGATGCTAGTTTGTTAGTCCCTGGAAGTGAATATTATAGTTGAGGGTCACAAAAAACCTTTCTTTATGGTACATGCTCATAGTATTACTGAAACACTTCTGGTGGGGCTTTACAGGCCAAGAAGTAAATTGGTTTTTTGTAAGCTTGGATAGAATTCTTTCCTCTTCTTTGAGATTAGTGTAGGGAAGCAGCTTTTTAAAGTCACTAACAACAGAATTGTTGGAGCAGAGTAGTGCCACACTCATAGGGTTAGTTATCTTTACTGAGGGAAAAGTTCTTTGTTGAAAGCAGTGTTACAAGGAGTAAAAAAAAAAGGGGGGGGGAGCTTAGATGAAGATTAGAATACTATTTAATATTTCTGGCAGATCTCCCTTAGGAAGTGTGATCGTGAAGTGTTAAGCTTGATCACCAATTACACTGAACTGTTGAACTAAACTTGGCGGTCTAAACTGACATGTGGCTGCTGTGTCAGACAGGCAAAACTCATGCTCTGTGTCTGGAGTACTACTTACTCCTTTCCTCCACTTTACAAGATGAACTCTGTTCTTCAACTCCTCTGAAGTTTGTTTCCTGAGGTGCCTTGATCTGATGAAGAGTTAGGTACACTGATGTTTCTTCCGTGTACCTGGTATGTTAGCTGACACTGAGGGTTATTTCTGTGATTGGTCATGACCTGTTTATATTCTCATTTAAATGATTTGTGCTATTGGAGTGTGAAATTGCCTAGTATTGATTTTTGAGTTCTTTACAAATCTGTTGATGTTGAGAGCAACATTGTGTTCAACTCGTTTACTTTTATTTTGCTTTTCAGCTTTGGCAACCCTGCCCTGGATGAAAGAAGCATCCTAGCTCCTCTTTATCAGTGCTGCATGTAAGTGAAGCGCAGAGATGCTGTTGACTTTACTTATGCTATTGCTGTTCTTAGATTTGCAATAAAATTACGTTTGAAGCTTTCTGGCAACCTGAAAATACTCAGGTACTACGATGCTTTCCAGTTTTGAAGTACTGTGTTTGTTTGATGTGTTGTCAGCGCTCAGGAGGCTGAGAAACACATTTTTATTAAGGCAGTAAATCAGGCAGTATAGGAAGCAGTCTCACCTCCAGGTCATTGGTTCAAATCTGTCCTTAGTCAGTATGGCAGGTACTTTGCATCTGCAGCTGTCTGCATCCAGCTCCTGCTGGAAGTTCACACCACAGTTACAGTTCTCCCTGATGGAAACTCATTGTGTCTGGCAACTGAACTGCCTTCATTTCCAAGTGTTATTTCTAAGCAAGACTGTAGCACTGCTCAGGGTGTGGCTTGCAAAATGGCTTTCAATTTTTGCAGGTTTTTGTTTTCAGCCTTGTAAACTGTGTTTTTTGCTCATTTTTTTTCTAATACCTGTGGGCAGTTGATTCTTTTTGTCCCCTCTGTCACCAGGCCACTGCTGCTTCTCATTAACAAGAAGTAGATGAAAGTACCAGGAAGAAAAGTAGTGTTATATCTGTTTCCTGCAGCTTTTACCAAGATAACATTGATCTCCCCTTAGGCCTGCCAAAATAAGCCTCTAGCTGAGAGTTCTTTGAGGCTGTTTGTGGATGGTTCTGTCTCCTGAATCCCTCATGGCCTGGGAAACCTGGAAGCTCTGCAGAAAGCCTGAGCTCTTGCCCCTGCTTGCTCCAAGCAGGGCTCTGTGTATGCTACAGCACACCTGACCTACATTCTGAAACATTTTTGCAGAAGCCATAGGGAGAACAATTAAACTAAATGCTTTTCAGATTCTTTAGTTTTCTTGTGCTAATTTTAAATGCATTTTTAGTTTCCTGTTTTATGAGAATCTTTTGGAATCTTTCATGTAGAGTCTTCAAGACACAACCAGAAGAGAAGTTTGTTTTAACAGACTTTGCAATTGCCTGCTTTTCAGATATCCCTTCTTCTGATACCAGGCACTACGCACAATACAGTGCCACTATTAGAAGCCATATACTGAATTATTTTAACTGTTGGTTTGTTATAACACTTACTTGCATTGCGTGTTTCCTTGGAGTCCATCAAAAGCAAAAGAGTTTAGACCAGTGATTCTAAAACACAAAAATGTGCTGGGAGAATCTCAGGAGCTTCCTGGAGCAAACTATTTAAATGGGTTAGCATAAAAAAGTTAATGGCAATTAAAGCAGAAAGGTCACTGATGTGTTCAGTGACAGATTTGTGTCCTCTGATTAGTTGCTGATCAGTGATGTTCTTCCTGAGGTAGCATGAGTTTTGTTTTTGCCATTAACAGCCAGACTATTGATTTTTTTGTTTGGAACTTTGTCCAGAAGGCCTCAGGGCTGGATAAGTTCCCTGCTAGGAGCTGAAAGTGTTCCTGTACAGCATAAGAATTATGTCCCATTAGATTCTCGCTTTTTCACTGCAAGTTTTTGAGTTACACCTAGATATATTGCCTGTGCTGCTGTTATGTCTTGACCTGCTATTCCCAAGCCATTTTTGCAGATAAAATCATGATGTGAGAAGCTCCATCAAGAAGCTGGCCTTAGTTATCGCTGATGGGACTTTACCCAGACAGTGGTATGATGACGTGTTTTGTTTTTCTTCTGCAGCATCCGGGTTTCTACCTGGAACAGACTCAATTACCTGAAGAATGGAGTACTGAAGTCTGCCTTAAAAACTGCTATGTCGCATGACCCCATCTCACCAGTGCTTTCTGACCCTCATCTGGATGCCCTAGACCAGCGGCTTCTCAGCATTCTGGCTACAGTGAAGCAGTGCACAGACCAGTTTGGGCCAGATGTTGTGCTGGTGGAAGACAGGATGACACTGTCTCATTTGTAATTCTAGTGGAACACAGAGGAAACTCCCTTTATAAGAAAGAAACAAACAAACAAAAAAAAAGAGAAAAACAGCACAATCAGTTCTGAAAGGCTGTGGCCAAGATGGACTGAAATGAACAGGAAAGCTTCCGAGCCAGAGAAACAGAGGTGATGCTGGCTTTTACCTTGGGCTGACAGCAGTGAGAGGTGGGAAGTTTGAGCCTTGCATGGCTCAGTACCTGTAAGGGCATCATGGTCATTGTGGTGTGTCCATTGCCGGCAGTGGACGTTGCACTGGATAAAAATGGCTCTTGGTGTTGGTGGAAGTGTATGGAATACAGACACTAATGTGTGGACTGATTTTTAGAGGGGACAAATGGAGATGAACAGTCTGATCCTCCTCCCTTTTCTTCCCCACGTACACTCTTGGGAGTTTTGTTTGATTCAGGGTTGTACATAATCAGCTGTGAGCTGGTTAGGTATGTTACTGCTTCTTTAGAAAATGAGGAACTGGTGAATAAAATAATTATTAGACTGAATAGTTGCACCCCTCAGGGGGTGGGATGTTCTTCGGAATGCCATTGGGGTGGGAGTGGTGACCTCTCAGCTCAATTGCCTTCAATAAAAACTGGGGAAGGGGGTTGCCTTTTGTGATAACGTTTCAGTTTTATCACTGAAGTCCTATCAAAGATTTATGCACAGGGTTGAAGACTTAGAGGAGGACAGGGTGGTTATAAGCACTTGGAGTTAAAATAAGTTCCCACGTGTCCTTCACTGTTTCCCATTTGTAAGAGACCTGGCAAGGTCTGAGTTAGGGAAACACCCCTCCAGTCCTATGTCAATATTAACCAAATCTTTATTATATTGTAGCTGAGGAGGAGAAGGACAGGGTCTGTCCTTGGAAGCAGATTCCATTTAGCGAAGCCGTGCTGCTTACTGCATGCCCTGTTTAATTTGGAGAATCTGGATGTGCCATGCTGCTGAAAAAGAGGTATATTGATGGACTTCCCAGTAACCTACAGCCATGGGAAGGGCCCTGAAGGGTGGAGAGAACCCTGAGCTCATCTCACATGGAGAGAGCTTCTTGCTGCTGTAAGCACGGCTCAGTGCTGCCGTTCTGTGGAGCACCAGCAGTTTTTCAGGCCCACCTTCTGCCTGGACTGTTTTGTGGCTTAGCTCTGAAGCTGTGAGCACTTGCAGTAAGAATTCTGCCTTGCCCAGCTGCTTCCTGCAACCCACGCTGTGCTGTGCTGACAGGAGGGCAGCCATCCTGAAGTCTTTGTTCCTGATGGTTTTGCTGTAAGGTGAGGAACCGTCTGCCAGTTGGCTTTGCAGAGCAGACAAGCAGCACTCCTCTGTGCTCGTCCTGTCATCCCTCAGCACTGTGTCAGTCTGCACTGCAGATGAGCTTGCGCACCTTGAAACTTGTCACTCTTGTGATAGGTCTGAATCTGTCTCCAGAAGGGAAACAGCTTCCATCGTACTTCCAAATTTACCACCTTCACATCAATTTTCAGTTCAGACAGTATGGAACTTAAAAGTAAGGAAACAGATCACTTCCTGAAGTGATTACATGTTATTGGATTTATGAGCTAGAGCAGCAAAATGTCAGCTCGAGATCTTTTTCTTGATTTGTCTGTCAAAATCTTTCTAGCTCTGCAGCAGGGTGACAGGCAGATAAGATGAAGAGCTGCTTCCTGTTGCTTGCATCTGCTGCCATACCTGATCAAAGGGGTGTTAGTGAAAGAGTTTATTTTTAAAAGGAATTTAGTTTGAAGTCTTTGTACTGCCTGAGCAGAGTATCTCAGACGCAGAATGCGACTGTTTTCCTGAAATTGGCTTTTATGTTCTTGTAGACATCTTTCAGACTTGGCCACAACACAGACTAAGGGTTGGAGCTAGAATTACTTCTTGGTGGTGCTAGTTAAGGCTAACACACAGCCAGTTTTTGGACACTGGTGTTGAACTGTTTCTTGCTGTACAGGATAATGTAACACATGCACTGCAAGCCACAATCCTTTCTGCATGTAGGCAGTGTGGGCAGTGCCTTGTGTGTCCCCTTTGCACGGAGCCAGGGGCTGATAGCTGGGTGTGAGCAGGGGCAGGAGCTGCCAAGGGCTGACCTGTCTGTCACTGCCTGCACTGCCGTGACTTGTGACATGTGGGCAGGTGTGAGTAGTTGAGGCTGACATTGCTGGAGGTACAGTGAGCAGCAGGTGGCTAGGGAATGCTCTCATTCTGAAGCAGAAGAGGCTTACACCGAGGCATTTGGACATAGCTTGTTTCCCAAAAAGTTCAAAATGATTTACACAAAAGGGGAGACTGTAAAGCACATTAATTTTTTACTCTCTTTTTGAGCACTTAATGTTTTGGGATGGATCTACAGAAATTTGAAGTTTTGATTTGGCCACTCTTAGTCATTTGTGTTTGACTTTAACAACAGATTTCAAAAAAGCATCTCTGTCTTTATGAAATGAAATTAATGTTCAGTGCTTATGCTTTGTATGTCATGGGCTTCTACACCAAAGCGTTTGCAGTCAGATTACTCTTGGGGATAAGTTTTCCATCAATATATATATCAAAGATTTAAAGCACTGTATTGGTTTAGTTGTAAGCAAAGGGCATGAAATCAAGCATCGTAATTTAGGAGTAAGCAGGAGATAGGTGCTTTCTTTTTCTCTTTTTGTATTTGTGTCATATTGATGCTTCTGGTCACTATAAGCACTGCTGGAGCTTGGTGTTCTGCAGCAGGGAGGAAGAATTCCTCTCTTCCCCAAAATCAGGAAGATCCAGTTTTGGCATTGTGAGAATCTCTGGTGTTCTGGCAGCAATCACTGTTTTGTTTGAATGTGGATCTCTGAGAAATGTTAAACTCAATTGTAAGCGTTGCAAAGGAAATAAGCAGCAGCATCTACATACAAACCAGAATCTGCTTGAATCTCTGGCAGTAGTGCCACTTGTGAGGCAGGTGCTATGTTCTTAAGTCGATGAGGGTTTTGTGGCACTTCTAATTGTTGTTCACTTTGCACACTGTAATTCCTGGCTCCAGATGTTACCAAACAGTTATGTTGTGGATGTTAGTAGTAGCAGAGCGCTTGAAGCACAGAAACCAAGAACTAATTAAAAAGAAACAGCAGATGGCTGATGATGCTCTGTCTCCTCCTTCCTAAGTCAGCACTTGGGCTGGAGGAGCCCCTGAGACTTGCTCCTCTTCCAGCAGCTAGTGAACTGGAGTGTGTCTTGCCAAACAAACTTCAACTGAAAAATAATAATTTATTAAGAAGGTAATTTATTTGCTGTGGCAGCTGGAGCAAGATGCTTGAAACAGACACCCCTGTTGGAGCTGTCAGAGGATTGCCCCTGGGAACAGCTGCACAAATGGAGGTTGCTAATAAGAAAACAGAGTGCAATCACAACTTTCTACTTGTATCCCCCAGGGTCGGGTTCTGCATAAAGGAACATTGTGTGAATAAAGATTTTAATAAAGCAGTGCTGATGGATTGTTTAAGTCTCTCTCCCAACCCACCCCCCTCCCCTCATTCCAGCATGTACTGAGTTGAATGTTTGAATTGTTTCGCTGCTGGTGTTTCATGGTTATACCTTCACTGATACTTATCAGTGGCATTTATTCCAGAAGTGTATTTTCAAGAGTGGGGCCATATGTGCAGCTTGGTTGGAAGAGCTAATAAGGGAAGATTGTGCTTAAGAAGTGTTCCCAAGCGATGCTGAACAAAACATACCTAGGCTTAAATGGTCTTTGGGAAGAAAATGGGTGGTTTTTTGTTTTTTTTTTTTTTTGCTTTAGAAAACACATTCCAGGGCCCTGCTTGTGCCAAGCATCCAGGCTGATGTCTTGGTTGTGTCCCACTAGGCTGGATTTGTTGTACAGAGCAAGGAGTGTGTGTTCATTTGGCAACAGATGCATATAGAATTGGCATGCATTTGTGGTTGGCTTCCCTGAGCTCCTATTGAAGCCCTGTTATGAGACAGGGCAAATAAACAGCTATCAAAAATCTGTTCCCACAGAGCACAGGGACTGACCTAGCTGGATCAGAGCTTGTTTTTGTAATAATAAAACAGTTGTGAGCATTTCAGGGGTAGGAGGTGATGCTCACAGCTCTCAGTGTCAGGCATCTGGAAGCAAAGGAGGCCACTGGGAGCTGCTGTGTACCCGTGACATCTGCGTGAGCTGTGCTGGCCCGTGGCTTTGGGCACAAGAGTGCCCTGAAATGGCCAAGGCACTGTGCTTGTGGAAATGCAGCACTGGTTCTGACCTGCCCTGGAGCATCAGCAGCACTGCCATGCTAAGCCACCAGAAGCTCCTACTTTTTCTTAAATTGCATTTTCTCAGCTGAAAGCTTGGAATTCAGCATTGCTGATTTCTGTAAGAACTGGTTTGGGATTTAATTGTTGTTGTTGGGAGCAGTTCTGGGTTTTCATAGCTCTCAGCATTGCATGGTGACAGTTTTTCATATCTCCTACTTCTATCTGTGAGATGTCAGTTTATTTCATGAATGGGACACAGTTCTTTGTATATAAGCAGGTCAATAACTGGTAAACATTGTAGATGCTTTTAAGTTTTGAAAGGCTGAAATAGCTCATCTTGAGAGTTTTTATGACAGCATTGTTGTAATACTCCTGTACTGTTGTGGTGCAGTTGGGCTTAGTGGTGGAAGGTTTTAAAGTGTTTCTGATTATATAATGAACACAATCTTGCAGAAGAATACACAGAGACAACTTTGAGCCAGAAAATGCTTTTGAAAACTAGCATTTTCTTGCACGTCTTTCAAGTTCTTTCTCTGCACATTTCTAAAATGTAGAAATGGGGGAAAAAAAAGTAGGTTCATTCTTCATGTATCCCATGTGTGGTACTCTGCTGTTTCTCCTTTGTAGTGTCAATATTTTTAGGAGGCTGGGGACAGGACTTTGTAGGAACAAATAAATTAAGGGGGACAGGGATTTCCTTTACTCCAGATCTTCCTTTTACTTAGTGATTCAAACCATAGAAGGATGGATGCTTGGCATTTCCCCATCCAGCAGATACAGCTGTAGGATAAAATCCAGATGGCAAGATTTGCTCTGAGTGCTTGCACCAAGTTGCCAGGAGTGCTGAATAAGGCAGATGTAGCTACTTTTTTTTTTTTTTGCAGTGCTGTTCTTCCATTTTCTTTAGATGCTCTGCAGTGTAAGGCCCAGCTTGACTCAAGATCATGGATTTTTAATCAGATGGATATCGCTCACCAGGACTGCTGTGGAATAACGCAGTGAGGTGAAATCACACATCCCAGTGTTATGCTGGGACTGGGCAAACCCCAGCAGCTGTCTTCCTCCTGTGAGAGCAGCTGAAGGCTAGCAATACTACAGCAAACCCCTGAGACTCAGCAGAGGGAGGAAAAAAGCAACGAAGTCCCAGCAAACTGCACTGGGGCACTGAGTGCTGTGCTTCCCAAGCCAGGTATGAGCCATTTGTCCACCCTTCTGCATGTTCCCATCTGGTCCTTGGGCATCACTTCCTGCCTGAGGCCCTGCAGAGGGAACTGAATTATTCAGGAAGGGTGGATTTTTGTTGGTTTTTTTTTTTTTTCTTCATGTTACTTCATTTTCTTTTGCTTCAGTGCCTTTTTAACCTCAGAGCCTGGTCAGACAGGGTGCATGTATTTGGCAGATTACTGAACAGTGACTCTTTTCTACTCTAGCTCTTGCAGTGTGCCATGAAGGTGACATGCCAGGAGCTGTGCTGTAGCACTGTGGCTGATGTTGCTATGGGACAGTCGTTTTACCTTTGCTATTATATTTTTCAAATCCTTTTCTTTGGGAACATGGGAGGATCTATTTCTCTGTGTGAAGCCTCTCTCTTCTGATAGGCTCTTCTTAGCTGATGGCACTGTGGCTACAATGCTTTTAATTTTGCTTATTTTTTTTTAATGTGCACTGATGTTAGTTCTGTTTTAGTTACAGCATCTAGTGTTAAGGTTTTAGCCTCACAAATAATTTTTTAAGCTGGAGCGATTACATTAATCAACACAGAATCTTTCTGATGCAGATTTGCAGTATTTATGGCCACCTGCAGATGGAGATGTGCTCCATGCCACGCCGTACTGGTGCTGGAATCCTGCTCCCCATCACCTGGATGAGAGAATTGCATTTCAGGATCCACTTCATTTTCCTGAGCACTCGAGATAAACTTGACATTCATTCATATCTGAAGCAGCACGTCTCAGCCTTATCTTGGTTAGGGTAAGTTGTGGGCATCCTGACGCTCACCAACTTGTGTACTTGTTACTTCCTTACAGTAAACCAGCAGAGGGTCCAGCCTGGGGTAGAATGCAAATTACACGTGGCTTATCCACTTCTCACCTTCCCTGCAGAGCTGAGTTTGTGCACTTGGCATGACAGCGCTGACTGCTCCTCTTTTAGAGGGCAGAAGTGTGCCCTTCCCCTATTATGTCCTCCCAAAATCAAACCCAGGCTTTGCTTGGGGTCCCGGAGTCTCCTGCTTTAATGAGAGCAGGCAGCCCTAAGGCCTGGCAGCCTGCAGCTGCCCTGTGCAGCTCATTGCTTTTGCAGCTTGCTGCAGAAAACTGGTTGTTGGTGGTAATGGGTTGTACTGCTGTTCTCTGATGTGACTTCATGGTGGTTATCTGCTGATCTGAACTTTGTTGCTGGCTGCTTGTGTGGAGCCCACCCCAGCTGCTGCTGTTTGGATGCACTGGTGTGCAAAGATGCACTGATGTAAGAATTACTAAATGGAACTTTAGTGTAGATAAGGAACGTGACACACACAGCAAACCCATCCCAGAGCCAGAGACCAAAATCTTTCCTCCCAGAGCCTCGATCTGCCGACTAAACCCCAGCAGATGTCCCTAGGAGCACCTCGCAGCTGTCCTGAGTCCGTTTGTGCCCCCTCGTCATTTCTGTGCCCTTTGGAAATGACCCCGCTGCGCAACGCGGCCAGCTGCGTACTGGGAACGGCGAGCCCGGAGGGCGCTTCCCGAAGCCCCACCTCGTGTCTCTGGCATCATCTGAGCATTTGGATTTGCGTGTGTTTCATCTGCAATCACGTTTTCCTGCTAAACTCACACCCTAGCACGCCATAGGGAAAGTCAAATCCCCAGAAACAAAACCCACCCGTGTTGAGCGCTCAGCGGCAGCTGCGCGGTGCTGCCCGGCTCGGACCGCCCGTCCCCGCGGCGTCCATCCAGCTGTGCGCACACGGCCATCCCCGGGGCCGGGTTTTGCTGCGTGCTGCTGGAGGAGGAGCCGTGCCCGGCCCAGCGGGGCAGGCCGTCCTGCTTGGACTCAGCTGGCCGTGCCCCCGGCCCGCGTATTTCACCGCTGCAGGAAGTGAGCTCACAGCTCCGGCGCCCCGAAGGCAGGACGGGAGCCCGCGGGCGCACAGCCCGGCTGGGCAGGAGATCCGCGCGGCCATGGGTCGGGGCACGCTGCTGTCTTGCCCGAGGCCAGCCTGCTATTTGCTGCTGCTGCTGCTGGGGAACTACGGGGTACTGGGGAGCAGTGGGAAGCAGCGGGGGCCGCTGGAGGAGCGCCAGAGCGATGTGACGGAGGCGGCACCGTGGGGCAGAGCGAGGTACGAGGCGGTGAAGAAGCAGCTGGGAGCCGTGGAAGCTCTCTCCAAGCAGTACTGGCAGTACCTGGCTTGCAAGGTGTGGCAGGAGGGCTGCGGGAAGGAGGAAAAGACCGGCCCAGGTAAGCTCCTTCCTCTCTCCTTGGGGAGAAGTAGTGGGGTCTGCACCCCGAGCTCCCACGAGCTCTGTGGAAAGGGATTCCCCATTGCTCAGCATGTGCTGTCCTGGGGAGGGAAGTGTGCTCGTGCCCATCCTGGCTCCATCTCTGGTGCACCTGCCTGCCATGGAGCCAGCTGCAGCTCGTTATCACTCTCTCCATCTCCTTCCCTGCACCTGGGCAGGGTGGCAGTTAACTTAGGAACATCTGGGTGCCTGTGTACAGCGCAGGAGTGAGGCTTGTCTCTGCTCTGACCTTTGCAGGCTGGACCTTGCCTCTGGTGGGCCAGGATTACCTGGAGATCCTCTCTGCCTGGTACTGCAGTTTTGGCAAGTGCTGCAAGACAGGAGACTGCCGCATCATCAACAATGTCACAGGTGGGTGCTGCTGTTTCCTTTGTTGTTGTCATTCTTCTAAAAAGCCTATTTTAGCAAGTGATGCATGTAAAAGGCATTTCTGGGGGGAGGAGGGACTGAGCCAAGTCCTGCTTCTTGTCACTCATTTGCAGTTCTTGGACTGCAAGAAAGCATGCTCTGTGCAGTGCAGTGCTGTGGTTTGCACCAGCCCTGCCTTCACCTGGCAGTTCTGGCCCCAGGGCAGGAAAGTGTCCCAGGATCTGTGTGCAAGCCCCATGCAGGTGTCACTCATTTGCCATCCCTGGAACTTCTGCTCTCTGTACAGTTTGCTGGGGGATACCTGGAAATGGTGGTACAGGAAATATTACAGAAAGGATTGGGGCTTCAGTGCCCTGTGTAGTCATCAAATGCTTCCTCCAATTTCCAAAGGGAAAAAGGAGTCAGCGGAAGATCTGTGTCTTTTTGCAGTCAGTGGCAGATATGAGCAGGGCACAGGATTTGCGAGCATCTTGCCTTGTTAACCCTGCACTATTAATGTCAGCTCAAGGTTCTCTTGAACATGAGTGCCATGAGCAGGGCCGTGTGGGCTTGGTGCTGTGCAGTGTTTTCTCGTATTCCTAGCAGCAGCAACTGGGCTTCTAGGTTAAGGCTAAGCTTTTGCTGTATTTCTTTCAGGGCTAGAACTGGACCTCCATAAGCATCTCCATGGGCAGCACTTGGCCAAAGAAATTGTTATCCAGGCAGTGCGAGGGTTCCTGGAGAGCCCTCAGCCTCAGAAGGCTCTGGTCCTCTCCTTCCATGGCTGGTCTGGCACAGGCAAAAACTTTGTGGCCCGCATGGTGGCTGCTCACCTGTACCAGGATGGGCTGAAGAGTGAATGTGTCAGGGTGTTCATTGCGCTCCTCCACTTCCCCCACCACAAGTACATAGACTCCTACAAGGTGAGTGCTGGTGGTATCTTGGTGTACTGGGTCTAGCTGGGATGGAGTTGTTTTGTTTTTTTTTCATACTAGCTGTGCTGTGTTGTATTTTAGGTTTGTGAGTGAAGCAGAGCTAGTAACACTGGTGTTCTAGCTATTACTGATCTGAGTGTGCGCGCTGCTTCAAAGTTTTCTGTTTTTCCCACTCTGCCCCTCAGCTAGTAGGTTGGGGGTATACGAGGAACTGGGAAAGGGTACAAAAGGGACAACTCACCAAGGGGATGTCCCATATATCATCGTGCTCAGCAGTAAAAGCTGAGGGGAGGGTGCCTGGGGTAGGCCTGGTCCCCACGCCATCTCCTGTTGTTGGCACCTCACTCCTGCTTGCTGTTCTGCAGCTTCAGCTGGAGAAGCAGATAAGTGAGACTGTGCAGCTCTGCAAGCAGTCACTGTTCATCTTTGATGAGGCAGAGAAACTTCATTTTGGTCTCCTGGATGTCATCAAGCCCTTCATGGTTCACTCTGACAAGAGCCAGCAAGATAACCGGAGATCCATCTTCCTCTTCCTCAGGTAACTCCTGGGCTTCCAAGGACGTGGGGAGGGACAAAGCCCCTGAAAGTGTGTGGTACGAGGGGCTTGGAATGCAGAGGTGAGGGAAGAGATGCCCAGCTCTTCCGAGGGGTGGTTGCCTCCATGGCCAGCTTTCCTTGCTGCTGCTGAGGAGCTGAGGCCTAGCTGAGCTAGTGCCTGGGCACCAATGAGGTTCAGAGATAGTGTGGTGTCATTCTGCACCTTGTATGAGAGCAGGGAGACCCTACACTGCAGGGAGCACAGCCAGTACTGCAGTTCCTTGTGGGACGTGGCTGTGCCATGTGGAGAGGTCCCACTTGCCTGGCCTGGTATATGGGGAAACTATATTCAGTTTCCCCCTCTGTCTGAAAGGGAATTTGTACCTTCACCTCACACCATCCAGGCAAGTGTGCTGACCTCCAAGCTCAGCGGTTCCCTAGGGAAGCTTCTCTGCTTGTAGAAGACCTGACTCTGGACCTGGTGCTACAGTGCTGACCTAATGTGTCCTGTCCACTCTGTGCAGAGTAGGCATGCTGCCAGCTGTGTGGAGCTGCCTTGGTCCACCTACCTGGCGTGCTGCGCAGCCCCAGTGCCCACGTCACCCCCTTTGTGTCACCAACCAGACAGAGCAGGGCGTCTTGAACTGCAGCAGTGTGTAATCAGTCCTGAGGGGGTTTCATTATGCCTAGTGGCAGTGTGACACAGACCTGTTGTTGCAGGGCTGGCTCTGGCCCAGCCTTATCTGGATGTGGCCTGGATTTGCAGCTGTTGCTGGGCTTGAGCAAATGGCCACCGCTCAGCCAAATGGACTAGGATGGGTATGAGCTGTGCTGGCAAGGTGGCAAAGGGAGGTGGTGATGGCTTCTTCATTTTACCTCCCCACCATCTGTGGAACGGGTCTGCAGTCTCTGACACACAAGGAAAAATAGGTATGAGACCCAAGTCCCCCACACAGAATTACAAAATCATTAGAGTTGGAAGGAACCTTTAAAGGTTGTCTGGCCCAACTCCCTTGCAGTGAACAGGGATGCCTACAGGTCGATCAGGTGCTCAGAGTCTCATCCATCCTGATTTTGGGTGTCTCCAAGGACAAGGCCTCCTCCACATCTCTGGGCAACCCCAGCTGGTTCCCAGCATCACCAATACCCTGGGGGGGAGGGCGCTCAGATCAGGGGCTGCCTTCTGAGGTGTGGGGGCTGCCCTGGGAGCCTCAATGGCTGCCTGGACCCTGCATCCCCCACCAGGAAAGGTCCATGTTCCTGCCCTTTTCTTCTCATGGGACTCCTGCTATGTACTCTGCCCTCTGGCTTGGACTTGGCAGGGGCTCACTGAGAGTTTGCTGTAGAGCCAAGTGTCACCTAAGGGGTCAGTGGCTTCCCAGACAGGGCAGGGTACTGACAGAAACAGAGGTTCTGTTGGCTCCTGGCCCCACGTGGGAGAGCAAGCGGTTGCCCCAGGCCTGGACTGACACCATTCATCTGTGTGAATGTTTCAGGTGCTGATTGGGCACAGTGATTGCTTTGCTGTACACAGAACTGCTGAGCTTTGCCTGTAGAGGAGGCTGCTGGCAGCTCTGAGCCTGGTAACATGGAGTGACTTCTCTTCTGTCTGCAGCAATATTGGTGGCAGTGCCATCAATGAGGTCGCCCTGGACTTCTGGCGAGCTGGACGGGCACGGGAGGAGATCCCTGTGGAGCTCCTGGAGCAACAGCTGCAGCTGGAGATGCTGCAGCTTGCAGGTAGGAGCTGGGCTACTGCAGCAGGCAGCCTGCCTAGTCACAAACCTGCCCATGAGCACCAGGCTGGGGCTTCCTTATGAGCTTTATGCTTCAGGAACATCTGGAAAAATGTTGACATACCCTTCCTTTCTTCCACATAACGCAGCCTAGTGAGCATGGCAGCAAGGCACATAGGAAGAGGAGCTGAGCCAATCTTGCTCCCTTTCAGCCCCAGAGCTGCCAGCTCTCAGGTGGCTGAAGCTTGCTTTGTCTTGCTTTTTGCTGCAGAGAACGGTTATGCCCGCAGCCATCTTCTCGAAGAGAACCTCGTTGATTTCTTTGTGCCATTCCTGCCTCTGGAGTACCACCACGTGAAGCTCTGCGCACGGGATGCGTTCCTGGCCCGTGGACTTCCCTACACAGAGGCAGCCCTTGATGAGGTTGCCAGGATGATGGTGTTTGTCCCCAAAGAAGAGAAGCTTTTCTCTGCACAAGGTTGTAAATCTGTATCACAGCGCATCAATTACTTCCTTCCTTGAACGCCAGGTGGGACTACATCCCTGGTGAAACTGATTCTGTACACCAGGAGCTGCTCTCCTTGCACGAGGTCAGGCAAGCAGATCATTCCTGCACAGGTGCAGGAACTGAACTCCATATTACTTCGAGGGCTGCTCACAGGGAAGGCAGTGCACTCTGCCCAACCTTACAGTTGGGGTGCCTGCAGGCTGAGCTCGGCTGGGTTTTTAAGTCCACATGGTGTTTCTCACTCCCTCCTTTTACCCTGAAGCAGTGATTTGGTTGTGCTGACAGATGCTTAGTTTCATGTGAGTGGGGGTATTGCCAGTTTGTTGCCACTTAGCGAAGGCCCAGGCCAGACTGATCGAGACAAGCCATGGCCTCATCCCTGTCCACAGCTTCCTCAGTCACATACAGAAAATGACTGCTTCATCTCCACTGGAGATTTTAAACCTACAGCCTTTTGCTTTGGAGTGACCTTCTCTCTGCTCTCTTGGTCTTTGCTCCATGGAAGCAGCTGTGGGATGAGGTGAGCTCCTGCCGAAATCACTTCTCTGAGCCATTTGGTGAAGAGCGTGTTTGCTGCATTGCAGGAACTGGTTTGGGGAGAGACAGACATGGGCAAAGGGCAGCTGAGGAGCACAGTGGGTGAAAGAACAGGTTGCAGATGAATTCTGGGTTTCAGAGGTGGAATAAGATAGTTTTTCCCCCCAGTATGTTGTATGCTGTGGGGTTTTGGCTGGTATCAGCATTACTACACCAAGGGGCTGTTTGCTGTCTGGATACTTGCCAGGTGATAAGAATGGACCAAAATACTTCAACAGTGATACAAGAATCGCTTTGTGACCTCGAGGTCAAAACTCCCTTCCAACACAGCTGCTGCACGGTGAGGTGAATCAGCAGCTGCCAAGGACAGCTCAGCTACCTCATGTGCGGACCTTTGATCTATTTTAAGCTTGGAACTTCTCAGCAGTGGCAGTGATGAGCAGCACAACTCCATGGACAGGCTGAGCACTGCTCTGCAGCCTCCGAGGTTGCCGATCTAATCTAATGAGGCTGTGTGGTCCAAAGCAGGGAGGTGAGCCAGCTGCTCATCTTGCTGCTCTCTGTACAAAGTTAGTTTAAGCTTGGCTGCTGACTTGAGGCTGGACCTAAGTGCTATGCCTACTTTAATCAGGCACTGCTCAGAGCTGGTTTATGGATTGTCATTTCATCACGCACATCAGTCCTGGAAACAGCAGATGGGTGCCTGAAGGAAAGCAGCTCTTCAGTGAGGATGCAACCCTGTAGAACAGCACAGTTCAGGCTCTGCTTTACAACCAGCTGATCTGCTTGGTCACTTGTGTAAGCCAGCGTGAGGTCAGTAAGGTTTTGGTTTTTTGAGTAACTGGCTTTGGGTTAGTACAGTGCAGGTTAAAAAAAATAACCTGCTTCTTAAAAAAATCAATGTCTAGGCAAGGTTTTTTTTGCCAATAAAATATTGCAACCTTTATTTAAAACAAAATGCAAATTGGCAAAACTTTGTGGAACAACAGGCAAAGAGGCCCTTCCAAGGGCCTTATTTACATCAAGTTTAACACTGTTCGCAGTTCACAGTCAGACGATAGTGAGAGAATTAAATTAGAAAAACAACCAAAATATATTACAATAACAATTAAAAACAAAACAGTTGACAACACTGTAGAGTGATTGGTGATTAATGTGTTTGATTTAATCCATTCCTGCCCTCTGTGAGTTCAGTACTGATGCCTGCAGCATGCCATGCTGAGCAGGCTCCACACCCTCGTGCACAGCAGCCATGCTGGGAAGATGACCTCCTTTGGTACAGGTATATCTCATCTTGCAGGTACTGCAGATACATCCCAGAAGCTGTCACTTCCTACTACCAGGGAATAGGCCAAGGGTTTGTTCTACACTCCAGGCCTGAGAGTACCCCAGTGCCCACGGCCTATTTACACCAGCTGCTCCCTGCTGACACCGGGCCAGTGGTGCTCGGGAGGAGCCTCTTCTGTGAGGATAAGGAACAGAGAGAACAGCCCTGTGTTCTGCATCAGGAGTGCTGCTCTGTTTAGCTCTGCTCTCCCAGCTGCAAAGTTTGATGCAGTCCTAAGACCAAAGCTCTTAATTCAGTCCTGCCAGCACTGATGAGAAGTACAGCCAGTTGTGTGCTGCCACCCAGCCAGCCAAGTGCACTGCGCCCAGGGTTAAGAAGGGCACACAGTGCAGAAAGCTGCACCTGCAGGTCGGCTGCTCCCCTGGGAGCTAGGGAGAGAAATTCCCCACACTGCCCTTACCAGGCCCCTATGGTCTGCCACAACCTGCTGCAAGATGACTGCCTTCAATTCTAGACCACAGTAGTGCAAGTTAGAGAGCCCAGCTGCATCTGCATCTTTACCACGAGGCCTTCTCACAGCAGTGAACAAAGGAAACAACAAGAGGAGGTTGTCATATCCACAAAGGCTGGATCAAGAGATGCTCTTCACTGGAAGAAGTAATGGGGCTTTGCCATCCATACAGTACTTGACACAGACTGTGTGCAAAGCTGAAAGCAGAGAAGCTGCTACGGTTGAGACCTTTAAGGCTGAACAGAAAGGCAAATCTAGCAGAGGGAAAGGACCTATAACAGTGATGGGAGAGAAGCTGCCCCAACTGTTTGTGATCCTGTGAGAGCAGGTGAATTCTGCTTCTTCTAACTGCCCACAGCTGTGTCCCTGCCAACTACCTCTGTGTGGGAGGAGAAAACAGGCAACACTCAAAGAAAGCAAAAGTGGGGAGGGTAGCTTTGCTGGGGCAGTTTGTTTCTTAAGCAGGGTGTGAAAGAGTTGAAAGGGGTCTGTTCTAATAATTAAGAATTCTGGGAATTGTTTGCTATTCTATCACTTTTGCAGGAGCTTTTTTGGAAGACCTACATTCAGGAAAAAATAAATTTTAAAAAGCTTCTTTTAAAATACTCAGCAGAACTGGAATAACACTTTTAAAACGTTCTGGTTAAAATACCTTTCCCCTGAGAATAACCACTTCAGTTCCAGTTGGCTTTTACTGGGCTGAAAAGCAGTACAGTGATGAAACCACACGATTGTCTGCAGGGCAAACAGGACCAGTCTTTCTGACACCAAGAAAGCTCTCATACCTTTCCACTCCTCCTGATTGTTAAGAAGGCAACATGAAGCAATGCCTTAAGATTTTTTTCCCTTTATGGGTCTGCTTTCTAAAGGCAGCTAATTTGGTGTGCAGTGATGCACATGTTCAATAAAGATGACTGAAGCAGATAAGGTAAACCACAAAAGCCCTCGGTAAAGTCTACAAGATAGCTGTTAGGTGCTCTGCCTCCCTGCTGAATAACTGCCCCAGGGACCTGCAGCTGAAGTGCAAGACCCAGAGGAGATCCAGGACAAGCTGGAAATCTTACTGCAGAATGAGACAGCAGGCTCTTCCAGGTGGGCTTGGTGCCATGAGGTAAGGATGACTAACCCACAAAGGGATCAGCTTGCCGTCTTGTAGGAACAATTAATTTACCTTAATATCTATTGACTGGGGTGGAAGGATTGTTTTTTTTTTTTTTCATTATTTCACTCACTTTGACAGTGAAGCACACGTGGTCCATTTCACCTCGCATACTGCTCCACTGGTGCACATTCATGCAGCGTGACACACAACTTTATCTACTACAGACTAGTAAATAATATGAGGATTCTCAGACAGGGGCACATTACTAAGAATGGTTCAGGCCACATCTCACCGTGCTCCATGGAAACAACAGTGGCATGTGCCAAGAGGTCCAGCCTGCTTCTGAGCACCAACAGGGCAATGCTTGTAGGCAGACAAGGAATGCCTGAGTGCCAACCATCTGAATTCACACTTGTGCTCCAGCTCAACTCTAAATGCTCAACCTAAAAGCAGCACAGTCACGCTTTAAAAACAAGTTAAAAAAGCAAAAAAAAAAAAAAAAAAAAAAAGATTTAAGGTGCAAAGCAAGCCAGATCCTCTGTCATCACAAACAGTGTGAAGTGAGCAGCAGCATGCAGGGTAACAGGTATTTGGATGCAGGTATCAGGCCTGTTTGCTTCTTCTCTCTAACCAACAGGTAGTTGAGGTCTCTGTACTTGCCAGTCTTGCACATGCACAGAACACCAGCTTTCTGAGGCCACAACAGTCAACAAACAGCACCAGGACGGAAAGAGACCAGCCACATGACTGCCTGCCTTCTGGGATTGTCAGTAGACCAGCAGAGACCATATTCCAGTGGAAGCTCTCCAAGCAAGGCCCTAACGCTTCTGTCACGTTTCAGGCCGAGTGCAGTTTACACAGCAGGAGATTCTGGTCCAGCTGTCAAAATACAGAAACTAAAAAAAGATGGCTGTGACTCATGTGTTGACATACCTAGTCACCTTCACGCCCCCAGACAGTGGAAGCCTGCAAGATTGCTAAGCAAGAGCAACAAATCCCAGAAAGCGCTGTGATGTGGTTGTGCTGTGTCAGGAGGAGGGAGTGATGCAGGGAGACCTGCAGGCAGGCCACGCTGTTCTGCTGGTTCCAGCACTGCCTGCTGAAGGTAAGCAGATTGCAGCCAGGGGCTGCTGCTGGCAGAGGTTCTGCCTTGCCTCCCATGGGCCTCAAGGTGCTGAAACTGAACTGGGGAGTCAACCTGGTAACGAGTTAAAAACAATCTAGAGCTTTAAAAAGAACAACAAAACAACACCCTATCCCATTAACATTGGCAAGTTGTGCAAGAGCCCCAAACTACTCACAACCAATGACCATCAAGCAGCACTCATGCTAGACCACTAGAAATAGGAATCGACTGAGTGAAGGCAGTGTGGTGGGAAGGGGGTAATTCCAGTGGTAAGTCTGCCCAGCATTCCTGATGCCTCAGCTACAATGAAGACGAGAACATGTGGAAGATGAGGTGGACAGGAGGGAAAAGGGATAATTTCATATATTAACTAATTTTGCAGTTCTCATTACAGCAGCAACAGCACTGTGGAAGTAAGCCACTGAGGTTAGTGCATCCACCTCCAGCAGCTCTGAATACTGTCAGTGCATTAGACCTGCCCCCAGCTGCACACAGCCTGCTCCTTCAGAGCTGCCCAGCCAGGACTGCTCAGCAGCTGGTACCAGCAGAGCCCCAGGGCCCTTCCTCGCCTTGTCAGGAGCCCAAAAGCGTGTGTTAGTGCTGATGGGGTGCATCTGTACAGCCAAGGGGCCGGCAGCCACTCCAGTACTCCGGCTGCCAGACCGTCCGTCCTTCCCAGAGCGAGAACCTGCCATCGATTCTCCTGCCTGTCAAAGGGAGGAGCAAGGATCTTCCTTGCCTTGCCATACTGAGCAGACCAGACTGGCAAGGTAGGGACAAATACTTGATGTTCTGCCCCTTACAGCTTGAATCTACCCTCTCCATCCCCATTTTCTGAGATGAACTTGTAAACGTGAGAACTCAGTGATCTGAGGTACTTCACATACTCAAGTATCAGTCTTTCCTTTTGAAAGCATCAGTACAGAAAAAAGTCCCCCCCACCCCACGTTTATTTCTCTTACCCAGATTGACAGTAGCTACCTTTGCACCACATCGCTGATTTCTTGGACGCACGACAATAAGTTATTAAGGACGGGGTTTGCCCCAGGGATGCTAGCAGCTGTTGAGGACACCTGCAGTTCCTGCAGGCTGAGTTCCAGTTTGCTCACGGCTTCCCGGAAGGCAAATTTGTTGCGTGTATGCGGAATGCAGTCCACGTAGCCTGAGCAGTAATCCAACAGCTGATGCCCTGTGTCCACCAGCTGGCTGTTTGGTGTTGGCTCAGCGATGGCACTCGAGAGAAGATCGGCGCACTCCAGCAATGCTTCCTTGCTGATTTTATCTGCTGGGATTTTCTCAGTTGCCTGTTTGGTCTTTCTTAATGCTACCTTTGCGCCAGCTGTGCCATTGGCCATTTTCACTGGGGAGGTGGAAGACGACGACAGAGGCACTTGAGGTGGAGGCATCATGGGCCTCCCAGATTTCCCACTGACAGGTGCTGCTGCTGCCTTCTTACTCCCTTCGCTTGACTCCAGCCCGTGCTGCGCTCCCGCTGCATTGCTGAGCTCTTCTGCTGCATCTGTGCAGGCAGCTGGCTGCTGTAGGAGCCTCATTACTGGTGGTGGAGGTGGAGCACACTTTGGTTTTACCCGTCTGGGCCGGTCCCTGTCACCGGAAGAAGTGACCTGATGCTCAGATAAGAGCTTAAATTTATTACCCTGAGAGTCTGTGCCAATGAGCTGCACATCTGCTGGAGTGTGTTTTAGAGTGGGTGAGATTAGGACTGGCACTTTGTGGTTATGAGTGGTTGGAAGTATTGCTGCACCCTTTACTGGAGAGGACCACCCTGGTCTCTCGCCATCCTCGAGGGCCCCTTGTCGAGGGCCACTGTTCTTTTCTTTGCTTTTAGGAGTTGCTGCTAGCCCTGGAATCTCCTTTTCCTCTGAATTGGAGGGGGTTCGGAAAGGGAGAGCTGTGGCACCCCTTGGCAAGAGTTTTGCTTTTGGTCTTTCTCTGGTCAAAGCAGAACCTTCTTCAAACCTTTTGGGCAGCAGGTCATTTGCCCTCCCCGTGCTCTCATCAGGCTGAGAGGAGGTGGACACCGTCCGTTCCAGCTGGATTTTTGACCTCTGGGAATTCCTGGGTAGGGTCATTGCCATTCTGTCCTGCTCTGGAAGCCCTGAGGACATGGAAGATGTAGAGTTCGACCTTGGAAAAGGCTTTGATGCTTCCTCATTGCCAGTGGGCTTTCCTGGTCGTAGACCCAGTGTCTTTTTAATTAAGCGTGGTGTAAAGAAACCTGTGATGCCAGACCACCCACCACCAGTGCTCACACCCCCACCGCTGCTGGTACCAGTGCCATCATCATTGTAGAAGGTCCTCTGCACAAAGCCCCCACCGTAGCACTTGGGTGGTGCCAGGTTTGCGTCCTGCTGTGTGGGAGCAAAAGCGAACCCATCCACGTGCTGCAAGGAAGCAACAGATGAGAAGTTACCCGTTAACTCGTATTTCTTGTGGGGCTGATTCTCCATCTCCCGGAAGGAGCTACTGCGCTTGGGAGGTGTGGGAGCATTCCTCTTCTTCATGAAGGAGCTGAAGAAGCCACCTTTTCTGTCCCTGGTGAAAGTGGTCTCTTTGGCATCCTCCAGCAGGCTGCTGGGTGACTTGTCCCTCTGCTTGTGAGGCAGTGCGGGAGACCCACTTGTTGGCTGCGTGCTTCTGATAAAACCTAGGAAGAAACAAGAATGAATCTACAAAATCTATTTCCATTTCCACCTCCCTATCCTCCAGAAGGCTGTAAGGGCCCAACTTTTAGTTACACAGGATCTGCAGAGAAAGACTGAGAAAGGATGGTGGCGCTTTTATTTCTGAGATTTCAATTTTTTTAACGTTGTGCATGCGTGACCTGTCTGTTGTCTGGGGAGGCAGTTTAGCAGAAGGTCAGGAGAAAGTGAAGCTGCTCTTTTCCCTCAGTTTCTTACCCCCTTGCTGTAGTTCTTTTCTCCTTCCCCAGATACTGCAAAGTATAAAAGAAAATCTCTTGCATTGTCAATTTCAGTTTGAAAGCTGTTATCTTAAAAATTTAGTTAAATCAAATTTAAAATTAAAAAAATGCACTGGAATTTACTAAAAGGACATTGCAAAAGCTGCTGTGTTTACTGGTTACTAGGGAATATCAGGCTGGCAAACAGCCCTCATGACACTGCTGCTCAAAGCACCAGCCTAGAATACTTGGGCTGGACAAGAGTTAACTTGAGCTTGGTGTCAGCTTATGTAAGGCTGAAGAAAGCTGGAGCCCCACATACACATTTACCACAGAACTGCTTCATGTCCCAACATTTGGGTTCTTTGTTCTGCAAACCGAGAGCAGAACCCAAAAGAATTGTGCCTGTACAGACATCTTCTCAGTTGTCAAAAGTAGTTCCTCTGCCTTCTCAGGAATGAGAGTGACACCTGAACTGGGCCCAGGCTCCCATCCTGCTCTGTATCGTTCTGTCACTGAAGAACAAGACCATGCAGGGTTCTTCCCCAAGACTCATCTCATCCCTCAGCTCCCTCAAGGAGCAAATCTGCCATCATTCAGATCTCTCCACCTCATTAATCCAGGAAGAGTACCCACAGCCCTGCCTCTCCTACCACAGTAATAATGTAAGTCCTGCAGTCAGGCTACAGACTGAAAGAAGCCAACACTATTAATCATATCTTGACTAGAATGTGAAATTTTACAAGCCATCCTGGCAGGATACTTGGTTGAAAGATCTCCAGTTGGTGGATGTTCTGTTCTCTTCTGCTTGTCTTTAAACTGGGAGCAGATCTATACCAGAACACACAGCCTCAGTGTGAGTGCCCTAGAGCTCATACCTGGTGCGGAGCTGGATGCCGAATGTTCCAGGGTATCCTGTGTTCCTTCAATGTTCTCCTTGTTCTCTGCCTGTTTCTTCAGTGTTCTTGTCTTGGAGGGAAGCATGGGCAACCGGGGCAGGTAAGGAACAATGGATGAGGAGGAGGCTGTTCTTCCAAGCTCCTCTGCTACCTCTATAAGGAGGAACAGTAAGTGGAATAGTTGGAACAAATCCAGAAGAAAATAAAATATGGATCTCTACAGCAGTCCCAGACCAGCAAGAAGACGTGACTGAGAATTCAAGTAGTTTATAAATTTAGCCTTTTGCAAATTCAGAGGTGCTTAGGGTATACCTTATTTTACAAACAGAAGTCAAACTAACTTACATCTTTGTAAATCCAGCCCAAAATGGTGATAGGATCTGCACAAGTGAGGCTCTGGTATATATCTAGTTCTTTGCTGGGTTAAGGTTGCTCAAGTGCTAAAGTTCACAATGAATGCATTTTCTTCCCTTTCTAAATAAGGTGCCTCTTGTTAGTTGCCTCAAAGCTGTGTTCTTTCTGACTCTTAGACATACGCTGCTTTGAGGCAAAACACTGCACATCTCTATTAGAAATGAAGATTTTACATTTCCTCCTCAGTATCAACACAAGGTAAGTGATTTAAAAACACTAACCAAAAAACCCTCCTGTACAGCCCCAGGTTATTGTTTGTGTAGGTCCCTTGATATGTCTGTTACAGATCCTCCCTGGTAGAATTTCATCTGGTGTGATTTTTCTGTAGTAGGGAAGTGCGTGGATTTTCATACTTGATTTCAGAATTTGAGATGCTGAAACTATTTGTGCTCCTTTGCCTAGTATCACACCTCTCCTAGCTGACCAGATTTGAAAGTTGAGTTGCATAGATTTTCTCCTAAAATAGCTAAGTAGAAAATCCAGATATTGAGGCAGACTTTTTAAGTAAATGCTAATAGAGTAGTATTTCACTACACTAATTTCTGCAATCAGAAACAGAATGTGATATGCATGCATCTTTCTCTCTCCCCTCGCATCGCTCGCTATTCCTGACTCCTTTAGTCTTCCTTTAGGCTTCCTCTAGTAAAGGAGACAATATTCTTTAAACAAACTCTTTGGTATCTTGGTGTTGGAGTTAATTACTGTGCAGTCTGCACTGACGCATCTAAAAAGTTTATTCAGAATTTGTGCCAGGAGTAAGAGCATGTATTTACAGACATATGAATAAGAAGTAGAGGATGAAGCCTTATCACAGCCTCCACAGCAAGCAGATAAGCTTTAAGAGCCTGTGCTTAAGAGACAGCACTCTGTAGGATAAACACTACCACTGCTCAGAAACGAAACAACAGGGGCTCTCACCCTCTGAGATGCTCGAGTCGTGGAACATGGTTTCAAAAGCCTGGTGAGTCTCAGCAAAGGAAGGTCGGTCTGGTGGGTTCCACTTCCAACCTGCAGTGTGAGAAAGCAGAGTAAGTCTGTAACAGGTAGGAGATAATTTGTTATTCTGTCTTTCATTAGTAGATTAAAAATCTGTTATGCAGCATTAGAGAGCTCTTTGTGGCAAATGCTAAGCAGCACACTTGGAGGATGAGTTTGTGCAACCATGTCAGCTGCTTGTCTCCTGCAGAGGTGCTGTGTTTGCTAAGAACTAAATTTCCTTCTTTTTTGGTGATTCCATATTAAGAGTCCTGCTCACAAGTGACTACAATTTGCCACAAAGAGCTACCTAGCTGTAATCAGAGATGACAGTTTTTGAGAGTTCTTGTTCTCTGGAGACCAGACTCACTTTGACCAGGTATGTCTCAGGTGACAGGGACTTTTCCACAACAGCTAACAAAATGGCATTAAGAAGTAAGGACTTAGGAACTGACCACAGATTTCTCCCACCCTTGCCAGGCTTTGTTCCCCAAACTGGAAGAAGATACTCACAGGCCCTCATCAGTTCATAAACCTTTGGAGGGCATCCCTCCGGTTGTTCCATCCGATAGCCCTTTTCCAGCAGATCATACACCTGAGAGAGATCAATGCCTGGGTATGGTGACATCCCATAGGTAGCAATTTCCCATAACAGCACCCCAAAGGCTGCAGAAGGAAGAAAATAAAATTCCTGGTCATAAGACTGCCCACATGGTATGCTGCTCTTACATTTTGGCCTTCGCTGCAGCTAGAGGCAGAACCTCTTTGCTGCAGACTCTTCAGGCCAGCCTAGGTGAAGACATTAACAATTTGTGAAGTTGTGACCTGGCATGTTCCTCCCACGTTTCTGCTCAGGCCAGAGTACACTTTACTCTCCAGGGTGGCAAATTAAAAGCCAGAATGAAACAGAATATAACAGTGAAGTGGAGTTTTCTTACCCCACACATCTGATTTGATGGAAAAGGTGTTATAGGCCAGGCTCTCAGGAGCAGTCCACTTGATTGGGAACTTGGCTCCAGCATGAGCTGTGTAGGTATCTCCAGTCATCAGCCTACTTAAGCCAAAGTCAGCCACCTTCACCACGTGGTTTTCTCCAACTAAGCAGTTCCGTGCTGCCAGGTCCCTGTATAAAGAAGAAAACACACAGGGCATTTAAACACAGTCTTGTGTTTGCAGAGTTTGTCCCTTTCTGCTTCTCAGTGCCATCTTACCCACCTGTGAATGAAGTTCTTCTTCTCCAGGTACTCCATAGCAGAGGATATCTGAGTGGCCATATAGAGCAGCACAACAGCACTCACTTCCTCCCGATTGCATTCCCGTAAATAGTCAAGCAAGTTCCCATATGGCATGTACTCTGTCACGATGTAAAAGGGGGGCTCCAGGGTACACACACCTAGCAGTGAGGAGAAGGCATGTGAATAAAGCTGCTGGTTTTTCCCTAGCCTACCAGTATGCCTGATTTAATTCCCATTTGTTGCAGTCTCTAGCAATGAGGGTTTCTCTGAAAATCCAAGCCTTTCATCTACAAGACCTGCATCAGTGCAGCCCAGCTTAAAGTTCATTGCATCTATTTACACATCCATCCACAGATGATGAGAAACGTGTCTACCAAAGCACCACTTTTCCTATATGTTATGCATAAAGGATGTATATTATACGTTTATATACTATACACTGTTGTTTGGAGGGTTACAGAACGAAACAGGACATATCTTGAACACCCATTATTTACTTTCCTTTCCCTCTTCTCCTAAAGCTAAAGAGTGGCCAACTGGAAGTGGGTACCTGTCAGCAGCAAGACACCCAGGCTGGAATGTCACGACAGAGTAATGTGAAGCACTCCCATGTATGCTAGCTGGGTAAGGGATCAGAGCAGTGGGACCTGCTCCTAAAGCAGCATTCTCACACATTGCTCAGATTACTCCTTGCTACAGTCATTGCAGTTATGTACAAAGTATGTATGAGTGGAGGAGGAAGGCAACGGGATACTCATGTCAAATCTCTGTGAGCTCTCACTGCAGCACTGCTGAATGCGTGCTGATACCATTATCCACATACAGGAGCAAAAATGCATCTCTAATGAGAAATTGTTTTAGTCTGGAAGCAAACAGGGCTGGGTGACCTTCATCTGTGTCCATTTTTTAAATGGGTACAAAATAGATGACATTATTAAAATCCTTCACGTTCTTCACATTTCTCCTTTCATCCTAGGCTTGGCTTGACAGCTTTGCTCCCAAAGGCAGCAAAAGTCCAGATGGAAATAAACACCAGTAAAAGTTTAAAATGTCTCATTAAAAATCTTTGTAGATACTTTTGTAAGGCTGGCTTAACTGAGTAGAAGAGGAATCTGACTTCACTGATAACTGAATCCAGGAGAATGGCTAAAGCCAATGGTACAGTTTAACAGGAGGTTGATACTGCAAGTTTTATACAGTGCCCCAAGAGCAAAGTCATGTCACTAATATGACAATATTTGATGTTTTATTTAGAACTGGTGTCTCAGCTCAACTTTGCTATATTAAGGAGAAAGCAGTCAAAAATACCACCCCATAATCTGACCTGATTCAAAAAACTATATAAATAAACCTGCCACTCTTTTTCAACAAGATGGATTACATTTTGGCAGAAACCTGAATAAGAACAGAAAGATCAAGGTATTTCACTAACCCAGTAACTGCACTAGATTTGGGTGCTTGATTTCCTTCATCACAGCAGCTTCTTTCAAGAACTCTTCCACCTCCATGGTATCTTCCTAGACAAACACAGAAGAGAAGATTTATCTTCACGACCAAGGTCTGCTCAATGCTACACATTCTAGCTGAATGGTATCCTTATCTCTGTTCTGATGTTTTGGCTTTTACTATAGCAAAAATGTCACAACACCCCTGAAAAGCTGGCCTGCAGCACAGCCAAATAACAGATGTACAGCCTCTGGAAAGCATTAGGTTCTACCAACTAGGTATCTACTGTGGCTGAAAAAAGGATGACTCTAAAAGTCACTTAGTTCTGCCTAGCTGTAAAAATTAAATTTGAAATCTCCCTTATTTAGGTGGGGGGGTACCTAAAATGTTAACATCCAACAGCTGTCATGTTGAAACAAATAGAAGGCTCTGAGAGAAATAAAAATAGAGAAGCTGAACTTTTCCAGAAAGATGGGAGAAGTTGTAGAATGTACTTCCAACACCTTTTATTTCTTACAGCTTCCACACCTTTTCTGAGGGAAGGGAAGTAGAAGTGGTAACCATGCCTACAGGCCTGGCTTGGACGTGCAGTTTCTGCAGGAGCCCATTGGACCAAAAGTTGTTTCTAAGCTACCTGCACTGCTGCAAGCTCAACAAGCTATCTTTGTTCTGCAAAGCTACTCTCAAAGCACGGATTTTATACAGATCAGCACGCTCCATTTTCAGATAGTCACATCATCAGGTGGTATAACTAAGGAAGTTACAATTTCCTTCTACTTATCATCAATGCTGATGCAATGATCTGATAACTCACCTTTAATGTTTTCACAGCAACGGTGAGGTTGTATTTCTTCCAGACACCAACATACACCTCGCCGTACTGCCCTCCCCCGAGTTTGTGCTTCATGGTGATGTCAGTCCGCTCCATCTCCCACTTGTCGTGGATGGGGGACACCCCATACACAGTGGGTTTATTGCACTTGGGTGCTGGGTAATGCAGAGTCGTCACCAGTCCATCTGCTACTGTGGAGTGATGGTGCACGAGTTCTGCCAGCGTGCTGAAACGGCTTTCTGCTGTCACGTACACCTGGCAGGAAGGAATCAGGAATCTGCTTAGGTAAAGGCTGCTGAGAGCTTTCAGTTATGCTGGAAAATGGATACAGTAAAAACATTCCAACAGATTTGGAAAAAAAAAACAGAAAACAGTGATAGAACCAGGTGTTAGAGTACTTGTTCTCAGTTGTGTTGAGCAAATGAATGTTCCTCTGTGCAATTTTCACCTGCAGAAGGCATCTAGATTTCTTTTCCCCACAGGGCTGTGCAGAAATCCTTACCTTTCCATCTGAGGTGGTGTTGATCCTGTAGTGGTAAACACGTCCCTCGTACCTGAGCGAGATGGACAGCTGCCCTGGGCTGCTCTCGCTCTCACGAACCAGGAAGCTGCCATTGATGAGGCTGCTCAACAGATACTCTGCTGCGCTGCGTGACACCGGCCCGTGATACCACGAGTGCTTCTCCAGGCTGTTCACTGGTGTGATGTAGTTGCTTGGTACCCAGCCCTGCCCATTCTTCGAACGTACCTCACTCCATTCACCATTCTGGTTGTAACCCAGGACTCGCAACTTCTCACCTACGACCCGAGAGGAAAAAAAGGAAAGTAAGCACAATATGATCTACTGGGTCTCATTAAGAGACATTCACTACCAGCTGACTAAGCCTTGTTTTGTAGCTAAACAATAAAAATCCTGCAGCAGTGACCTAACTAAACTGGTATATGCAAAGTATTTACGAGTAAAGTTTCAGCCAAAACGCTTGACTAACTTACTGCAGTGTAAACAACGAGCTCACAAAGCTTCTTGCAGTCCACATTTTAGACTAGAGATATGTTTTCCTTTTTTCTTGGAAGAATGAGGTTTGTCTCCATCCTGAAACCTTAAGTGGCATTTGGTTTTTTAACAATTGGGCAGATGGGCATATTCTGATATACTTACTAAACAGAAATTCTTCTGTGACATTCTTAATTCTTGATTTGGCTGCAGCTCAAAGCTCCTGAATTCAGTTATCACCGATAATGTAAAGGTTCTCCTCTGCCTCACAGAGATGCCTCACAGCCAGGGAGCTGGGGAGCCTGGATGTACTTGGTTTAGATCCTTGGCCAGTTAATCCAAGGTGTACCAGTACTAGAACTGCCCAGCAGGTGTCTCTCCAACACAGGAGAGAGAGATCATAGGCTTGTAATCCTTGGTTCGAGAACAATTTCTAACTGCACTCACTCTTTCCAATGGAACAACAGCAGAAGCGTTCAGGGTTCTATTTTCTCTTGCTAAGCATACGGCCTGCGGCTGCTCTGCAACTCAGATCCTCACCTTTGGTGATACTGAGTGTGTTGTCACCGCTTGCTACAAAGTCGTAAAGTGCAACAAAGAGGTTGGGATCGCTCTCAGTGGCTCCCAGCAGGTTCTCCTTGGAGCTCCACCTAATGGCTTCGTTCAGTGCCTGGGGTTCAACATCGCAACCATAGGGGCGGTGCAGGGCCTCTGAAGGAAGAGCAGAAGAGGAAATTACAGCTGTAAGTAAATCAAAGCCCGGCAAGCAGCAGAGCAGAGCTCCCACTGCACAGTATGTGGAAGAAATAAAAAATGCCCTTTTGATGTGAAGTAATGAACTTTTACAGTTTGCAGTGTTACATTTTCAATCTTTGTTTCCGTGGCTGAGATAAGTGGCTTGGATTTGAAAGCAATGTTAGGAGTAGAGGTAAACCAGACTGAATTATGACAAATAATACGCAACCGTAACTGAGTCAGTAGGAATGGTAGTGATTTGTGACACATTTCAAGACTATGCAAATAATAAAGTGGAAAGCTGACAAGGATAGAAAGTAATAAGGATAACACGAGGTATTTAGGAGCAGTGCTCCTGAACACAGGGCAATTCTGTCTTACTGCTTCAGATGATGCATACTTGCTAGTACAAGGAAGTGGGAGGAAAAATCAGTCTTGAAATGGTTTTTATAGAAAAAGGGTTTTCTAATCCACATTGAAGTTCCCCCAGGAACAAGCAGCTGGCTGCATTTCAGTATGAAGACACAAGAAAGACTTACACGTGGGGCAAAAATATATGCAAGTGTAATGATGTAAGTAATGCTTCCGAAGGCACAACTGAGAGCTGTTCCTGCACCACCACGTGTTCCCAATGCCCCTCATTGAATCTGCTCATGAAACCATCCCATAAGCAGACCTGGCCTGTTCCTGAGGGCCTGAGAAGTCAGGTACAGGATGTATTGAAGCAGACTGCTGCAGGAGAATCCACCCCACCAGGCTCCCACACATTCTCATGAGACTTACATACGTGAGCAAGAGCCAGTCTACATGGCACATGGAGAGAACAAAGAGCTCGAGAGCAACGCAGATGGGAGAGTTGGGAAGTCAGAGAGACAGAACAGGAAGAGGCCTATGCCAAGTAACAGGCAAACACGTGTCGAATCTGTGCCACGTGAGGAGCTCAAGCCTGGAAAACTTCAGTGTAGGGGGTTTCCCAGAATCCATGTTCGATTGTTTTTAAGCCTTATTATACATAGATGGGAAAGGAAATGACTGAGGTTTGTTAGTTTGTTCCCAAACACGTGGCTAAGTGGCTTTTGCCTGCATTTCTGGTAATCACACTGCTCAAATAACTTGCTTCCCAGCCATGACAAAGTGCCACTCTATCAAGGTTCTCCTAGCAAGAGCAGAAGTGACAGAGCCACAGCTACCGAAGTATGGCTTCGTTTTCTGCAGATGCAGTATTTCTGTATTTCTTGTTCTTAACTATCACCTGCAATTACCAACATCCCAGCCTGTCAGATAAAGAGTAATAATGCTGTGCTGTCAGCACAGGCTGCTGCTTTTTAGGGCTGGGTTTGTGCACATGCATGTGCAGTTATTATGCATCAGGAACAGCTTAAGTGGCAACAGAAAAGGACAGTGGTTCCTAAAGTGGTTCCTAAATCCAGCTCTCTTTGTAGAGCACAAATAGATGGTTAATTAAATAACACATTCTTCATACTCCAACAAGGCCTTGTGTTAGAAAAGCAGGAGGGGGTTTGGTGTCTTGAGCAAAGCAGCTCACCAAGTGTGCTGCACAGAGAACCTGAGTAGTGCTTCCCTGCTGGCTACAAGCAGCAAATACAAAAGCAGGCAGCTTCCAAAAACCATCCTGACTTTTCTGCTCTGAAATACCTTAATGGTGTTTAAGTTCTTCCTTTCAATTGTTCAGCTGCTGAAACAGCAAAAGCTTCAAACAAAAACACATACGCTTGTTTTATTTCACAACCAATGTATGACTTACAATTCCAAGCTAGCCCAACTCATATACCAGGCATCCAATCCCTAATAACCTACGGTGCTCAGTGCAGCGTGGGATCCATGCCATCCCATGTGCAAGGATAAGCAAGCTGAGTTCAATACGGTAATCACAAAGAGCTCGGTAAGGAAACTGAGATAGCCAAATGACACCACAAAGGACACGCCTCACACTGAACAGGCTGTGAGCTCTGGTCACACCAAGGGCAAGGAAGTGAACTGGGAAGTTCTCTTTGACATCAACTCAAAGCCTAACCATAAATCATATGTGATCGCTTTCATTTCCTACACAGTTGAGAACTTACATCATCATTTATTCTACAAGGAAGGTTATGCTTCAGCCACCTCCTTCCTCTGCTTTATTCCCACAGTACACTTTGCTTCCCTCCGGACACGAATGCTTTCCTATTCAGTCACCACCACCAAGAGACATTTTGCCTCCCACCCTGTGCCACTGAGGCTACAATTACGGATCTCTTCAGTTCAAGAGCAGAATGAGAGCCCAGCATACACCTCATCTCCCATAGCAGAACCGATCAGGCGCTGATGGTCTGTGTTTCTGAACCACTAACGCTTGTAGAAACAAAGCATTTTGATAATCCCGAATAAAAGCAGGCAATCTCAGTCCTGCTCCCACACAAGACAAAGAGCTGAGAGGTTCCACACCCTCCTTTAAGCCAGGGCAGTACAGGAACAGGAGGGCACACTGCAATCTCCCTAAGCATCCTACCTGTGAAGCTCGACCCAGCAGGCTCAGAGGCATCGTTGCCAAGGCAGCAGAGCAGCTTGTTCTCTTTGCCATAGCTGCTGGGCTGGAACAGGACCGTGCCCACAATCATGCCTGCTGCACAGCAAGCAGAAGGCCAACTAACTGCCACGAGAAGTGCTGGGCTGCCTCCACGTGCAGATCGTACTGGCAGCCAATGGAAAAGCAAGCGCAGCCTACGGGGTGGAGGAGTGAGGGAGCTGTGGTTATTTGGTTAGGAAGGGTGGAGCTTCCCAGGGAGCTCTGAACAAACCAGGGATGCGGAGGCTGGACTGCGGGGGGAAGCAATTTTGACATGAGCTGTAGAGCTGTGTTGCTCTGAGTCAGGCAGCAAAGCGTTGGGAAGAAAACAAACCGTTTCCTTGGAGAAATTCCTTTGTGCAAACTGCCAAACAGATCCTTCGTGAAGGAGACTGCCCAGATTGATTCATTTTTCCACTCCACATCCATGCCAGTGCACGAGCACCATTCACATGAACTAAGCAGAAGTGATGCGAGTCAAAATATTAACAGATGAATGAGCATTGAAAGAGAAAATGCTGCTGAACATTTCAGAGAGGAACAGCAAGCAGAGGCAGCACAGCACAACACGCCCAGTCTGAGCTGCGTAGCTGCTCACCCAGTAAGGTTCAGGTCAGCTCTCTGAAAGGACACCATCAAATTACCTGTCACAAACATGAGATCTATTTGGGGGAGTCCTCAGGAGCCCCAGTTCTCTAGCAGCCTCTAGGGCTGGTAGCAGAACAGACTTCTAATGCAGAGGAGGAAGGGTTAAAACACAAGCAATCACCTGTGGCAGTCCCACAGCTGGGATGCTGGTGGGCCTGCAGAAGGGCATAAAAGGCAGCAGGGGAAGGGCAGCAAGTGCTCTGGCTTTTTGTAGAGGGGTAGAAGCTGTTACAGCTCACCAGCCAAGAGCAGCATTTCTACAGCCACGAGCTCTGTGAGGAAGGCAGCAGCTTCGTGTGATGAGGGCACAGCTCAGACTGAAGGTAAGAAATGAGCAGTTGGGCTTGTTAGAAGTGTTTGTGTTTTGTAAGGCTGTAGGTGTGGAGTCACTACAGAACAGGTGTAGGCTGGATGCAGGCTGTGCAAAGAGTTACTTCTCCCTGTGTGAGCTGTACTGTGAGTTTTTCCCCTCTCCACTATCACTAATGAAGTGGAAATTGAAACCAGACAGAATATATTAGAACGCCTACATACAGTTGGCCTCCAAAAGTTCTTCTGACAGCTGAGATGCATCCTTTCCTTCTCCTCCAAAACAAAGCTCTGTGAATCCTGCTGCATGCTACCCAGCAGCTGGAGGTTGAGATGCTTTTACCTCTGAACCCCCAGGCTATCTTTTTCCTGTTTGTTCTTCCTCTTGCAGTTTGTCTTCTCTCTCTTGTGTGCTCTGAATGTTCTTAATTACGCTGGCATTTGAAATATTGCATTTATTAATACACAAAGAATAACAATGTGAGAGAAATGCAGAGCAAATAATTGCAGCAAATAAGCTTTTCAGGTGGGTCTGAAATGGTGTAGGGAAGTGAAAAGCTACATATTAATTTGTTGCTCAATTAGTATCAGCTGCAGTAGTTTAACAAACAAAATAGTTATTAGCCTGCTTGTTACAATACAACAGATGTGTAAGTGGTATCTCTGGAGCAAGGAAGGATTAGAAGATAATGAATCTGGGTTACAAATGCAGCATGGAAGCACAGGCACTGAGTGTGCTGTCTGTAGCCTCTCTGAGCTGTGATGGCCAGCAGGTCTGTAGGTGAGCTTGGGGCAGCCAGCACTGGTGTGGGCAGGGCACCAGTGACCCTGCACAGTGGGGAGGTTTGTAAAGGCCTGGCATGTGCAGCCAGGCAGAATGAAACCAGACTTCTTCTGAACATCAGGATAAGCATCATTTCTTTCAAACTGATTGCTGGATAGTTATTCTACTGTGTAGACCATCGCTTTGACATCTGCATCCACAGCAAACATCCTGTTCCTATTCCCTTCACACTAAGTGCACAATGTAAGACATGAATTCTGGTACACTCAACTTGTTTGACCGAAGCAGCAGCCTTTCAGGCAGAGCAGCTCTTCTCAGCTCCTCGGGCTATTCCCTGCTGTGCCCTTCAAAGCTGTTTCCTGAGCATGGTTAACCTTCCTCTACCACTTAAATCCTCCTTTCTGAGGTACTGCTTTTAATGTAAGGAAATCTTGCTGACTGCACTACTTTGAAATAAGTAGTATGAGCAGCTTCTAAAACTTGCTACATCTGGAAGATTCGGGCTGTCGATGTCTCCTAATCAAACAAAAGAAGTGCAAATAGCAAATGCAGCTCTGAGGGGTTTGGTGCTGCTGGCAGCAGGCCAACATGACTTCTTTGTAGGAAGGAAGAGAGGCCAAGAGCTACAGGACAGCGTCACTTTGACACTAGCTTTTAATACCAAGAAGCACAGTGTGGGTGTTCTGGGTTTCCTTTCTTTGTTTTATGAACACAAGGCCACCAAGATCCCCATGTGCATCCACATCTTTCACTTTATTTCTACTTGGGGTTTTCAAACCAAGTATCAATCCATGCTACTACTTTACCCAGCCTCACTTCATACTCTTGCTGCTAAGACTAACAGAGTAACAAAGTGTAGGCATTAATGGGCCTGGACCACAGGAACTGGACTGTCAAGTCACGAATGGTTCCTGGTATAACTGCCATTTTCCACTGCATCCTCCAAACACACATCACTTCGTGTGCTAGGCTTCAGGAGCTTCAACCTGCTTTAGTGGGAGGTCTTCTGCATTAATGAAGATGAGGACACAAAATTGATAACAGCAGCAAGAGGGTTTCCTATTTTGCTGACAGGTTTGGAACACTATCAAACCCTACAGTAGCTTTGTTTCTGAAACCAACTCTGAGCACTTCCTACTAACCAAAAGTACTCCATCCATCCTAAGAAGCAAACCAATGCTTGCCAGGCCGAGCAGCTGCTGTCTAATAACTCAGTAGCACAGAAGCAGGCCTATGAACTTTCTACCCTAGCAACAGACTTGAGGCCTTACCTCGATGGACCACCCAGTCTTTCTGCTGATGTGTGCAGCCATGAAAAACATCAGCTTAAAATGATTGGGACAGCCCATGTATGGCCCTGGTAAGATACAGGAGACCAAAACTAACTGCTGTTCCTAGGTGTTCTTCTCCTGCAAGCAAGCAGGCTCTTAATAATGTGGTTTGTTTGCGCTGAGCACAGATCCATAATTAGTCTCTGGGCCTCCCACAGCCCTGTGAGGTTTAAGTACCATAAACAACCCACTGCATAATGCCAAGAAATACAGCTCCAAGCCAGGCACTTGGGATGGGCAAGAAATAGGTTTCTATTTATGGTCTCAGGCTGGGAGAGACAGAATGTGGGAGGAGGCATCAGAGTCAGTGACAACATTGCATCATGAGGAGTCCTCATCATAAAAACACGTTGCAAGCCAAGTTGGCGTGCCTTCTTCCCTCAGGTATCAGAATGCATCTGACACAGGAAAAGGTTAACAACTGATGTCTGGTACTGGACAGTGAAATACATGGGGAGCCCAAAAGCTCTCCACACAGCTCACCTTTTAAGAACAGATTTATTTTAAACGTGGTAAAGAGCTGGATGAGATGTTCTCCTGCGTTCATTTCGTGGTGAAAGCAGTGGGTAGTGGCACAGAAGATGTTTTTGAGCTGGTTTGAGGTGGAAGGCCAAACGAAGGCGATACCTGGTATTGCTGTATTTTTACTGGTGGAAGGAGAGACTGACAGATCGATCTCAGTGGTGTCCACCAGCACATTTCCTTGCTGCCAGTAACTCTTACAGCACACCACTGCTCTCAGTATCACCCACTGCAGAACTTTCCTACTTGCAGCTTCTTCCTGGTAAAGAAACATCGCTCTGATACAGAATTTGGAATGAATCAAGCTTAAGCATCCAAGTATTAATCTGAGAATCTTGGACCATTCCTTGCTGAATGTGAGATGCACAGATTTTTTCATAGCTCATCGGCTGTGCAGGCATAATGGACTGAACCTCCTGTGAAGCATCTGGTAGCAGCAATGTTTCAAGAGTTTCGAAGCAGATTAAGTATCAACCACCTTCAGCAGAAACACTTGATGGACTGCCTGCTCATTACCTCTGATTTCTTGTCCTCACTGAACTCTGGCAGGAAAATGACTCTGGGATATACACAGCTAACAGATGATGCAGATTTCTATATGCACTTGAAAGCACTTTGAGGTGAGGAACTAATTTGAACACAAGTGAGCTGGACCTAACAATGATTAAAAAAAGCACAGCAGGTGTTTCTTGTCATGGGCATCAAGAGTGGTCAGGGACAACACTATTCACCAGTCTGACACATGCCTCCATGTGAGGAAGCCAAATCTAACACACAATAGAACAAGAATAATTTTCTCCTATGGGAGAAAGAAGTTGTAATGCAATTAAAAGTGATATACAACAACAGATTTTAAATGAAAAACTACACCTGTAACCTCCTTACAGAATCCTGAACATCTTATCAAAAATGTCTATTAGCTAATTACAAAGGACTGGTTCAGCTCATTTGAAGCTACCTAGCTTTGCAATGCTAGTATTCACAAAGAAGCAGAGAGACCACCAGCTTTAGGTGCTGTATATTACATACCTCCTTCCATTGAGTACAGAGGTGATGATGGTCCAATTTTTGTTCCTCTGAATCCTGCCTACAGTAGACTATGACTTACTCCCACAAGAGCAGTTTTAGGAAAGGAGTGCTATGGAGGGACACCAGCAAAGATAACTGGGAAACCACACACATGTAGATCAAAAGAGTGCTTAACATTCTTCCTCAGCTGTGGTGAGTTCCAGTAAAACTCCACTATAAAGAGTAAGGATTAGGTCACCCAGCCCTACAGGAAAGGTGGGCTGGCCAAAAGTTATGACAGCTTACAGCAGTCATCTAGGTTTATTCAAGCAGTACTTTGGGGGAGAAATAGCTTAAAGTGAATTACGCTTCCATGGAATTTCTGAGGAGTCATTAATTCTGGCCAGATCAAAGCTGAGATATTATCTACTTCTACGCAAACCAAACGGATGCTATTTACTCACCCAGTCTTAGACAAGCATTTGAAGTTAGAGTTGTTCTACAGAAAGGCTACTTGAAAAACCCTAAGCAAGCCAGAAATACCCACACTGACCTAGCCTAGCTGCTGAGAGTTTCATTCTGCAGATGTAAAGCAGCAACTGATCAGCCCTTGCAGTTAACATGACATAAATGTCCAAGCTGTTTTCCAAGTGACATAATGACTTCCAATAAGAAGCACTACAGTGCTAGGATCTCTCCTTAGACTCAGCACCTGGAACAATGACCGCATTGTTCTACTTCTCAGCCAGCTTTTTTGAGGTTTATTTTTAGCTTTTCCAGTTACAGGGAAAACTTGGAAGGAGAGGGTAGAGTCTAACTTACTGACCTGCAATTTCAGGAGTCAAAGAAACATCAATCTGATGGCATCAATCTGAGCCATGGCAGGACTTGAGCCCAAGTGGCCGTTTTGGCAAGCATCTTTTGGCAGCTGGCACTACTTACCTTCTGGAAGATGTTCGGAGGGTGGAGCTCCCCAGGTGAGCTGATAGAGCTTCAATTTCCAGTACATGAGTTTAATTCTTTAACACAATCCTGGAATGCTTGTTAGCACAGATGCGACTGCTCAGTTCCATCCACCCACAGTGAATATGCAGCAACTGCCAAAGCTACACAGTGCTTCTGGTTTAATCAAAGTTCTCGAGCTAAAAATAAATCACAGAGCTGTCAGCCTCAATTGCCAGCCACTGACAGAGATGCTGCTCAAGCAATTGTCCACAGCCATTTTCTTCCCTTGAACAAAGAAGAGTTTCTCTTTTAAAAATATTTACTATATATTTAACTCAATACTTATGATCTCGCTTCCATGAAATACATACACTTCAGAAAATAAGCCAGTGCTTCCTTTTATCCAAGAGAAACCTGTCCTGAGCAGGGATGAGTGCTCAAAATGGCATGCTGTCCTGACTGCAGCACCAGGGAGAGCCCTTCACGTGGAGCTGAGCCCCGGCTGAGGGACTCTGAGCTGCCCTGCTCCTCCTCAGCCCCGACCCACTGCTGTGTGGGGCAATGTGAGGAAGCACGGGTGAAGTCAGAGAAACGTGTCCATCAAACTAAACTTAGTTACTGGCTGCTATTTCACTTCCCCTTGGCTAAAGCCAGACACTTGTAATTGGCTCTGCTGAGCAGACAAGGGACTCCATTCAGCAGCGCCGCTCCCAACAGCTGCCAAATAACTGGGGTAACACAAACCCCACAGTTCCTACTCGGGGCAGACAGCTTGTCAGTTTCAGGCTGCGCCATGCATTTGTTTTTTAAGATCTCCTAACAGTGGTGGTTAGCCCTCGTGTGTCCAGACCTAGTGTTTAAAGCAAGAATACACTCACTGAAATTACACTTTCTGAAGAGTCGTCCTGGAATTCAGCAGAATTAATACAGCTTTGAAGAAAAAGAGCCCTTCGAAGACAGGAAGACTGAACAAGTCCAACATTCATAATCTAAAAGCAATCAAAGCTACAAGTCTGAACTGCAGGTATATTGATAAAAGAGACGGCTTCCTTATGAAGAAGAGTAACTGCAAATGAGTAAATATCGTGACTAAGTATGACTACAGGTTTATAATGGATAATTGTTGCCACAATACATCCTTATTACAGCTCACAGATCCATTTCTCCTGCTGTTGTACACAGCTCAGAGCTCAGTACCCCACCTGCAGAGTGGGAGTCATTGTCCTGTGCAGCAACATCCACGCTTACGCTGAATGTTCTATCATTTCTTCAACCTGCAGTCTTTCAACTGGCTTTTCTCTGTTGCTTTTAACAATTTAATATTATCAGCAACTTTGCTATCTTGCTTGCTTTTGACTTCTTCCTCTTCACATCATTTGTCAGTCTGATAGTAGCTTTTAAATGAAAAGAACAGCTCAGGTAAGGAAAAGTTAGGAACAAAAAAGGCTATTTACCCAGCTCTCCAGTAGCTGCATTCCTCACTCTTGTTCCTACAACAAAAACATGAATGCATTCCAACAGGACATATAGCCACTGCTTAGTATGCTGTATGACTGGGTTTGGTTACCAAATACTGCTATCTTGTGGTGAGAGGCATAAGATGATGTTATAAGGGAAAACGCTGAGCTGAAAGAGCAGTTAAAAAGTGCAGAGTTGCATCTAGGAAGAATACAGCAGATAATGGGAGACCTGAACGTGCCTGGATGCAGGCAAAGCAGGGCCAGCCTGCAGGTATTTTTTAACCAGTTTGACTTTAGAGCAGTAAAGAAAAGCAACAACTCTGTGCTGACGCAGTTAGAGGAGACCCAGGGGTAGTTCTTTAAGGAGCCTTCCTCCCACTTAACACTGGCACTGCTGTCTGAGGCTTCTCTCCTACGGCCTGCACTCCTGGTGGCACAGCAGCACACAGCACCGCTCACTGTGCTGTCAGCGTTCCTACCTGGGAGCCATCCTGCCCACTCTTACTGCTCTGGCCTTTGGGTGACACTTCTCCGAGTGCTTCATTTACTCTGTGTACTATATATATTCTGAGGGAGGAAGGAAGAAGGAAAGGGATGGGATTTCCTGGTGGGAGGTCAGCACTGCTGCTGGCTCAGCATCCCATTTGCTCTGGCTGTGCAGAGCAGTGGTTACCCCTACCCAGCACCCACCCACGACTAAACCCGAGGCAGAAAACAAGACCTCTGCCTACAGAATTCGGCTGTGTTCTGTTTCACAGCAAGGTCTCTGCCAGCTGTGCCTCACAGCTTTGAGGAGGATACGTGTAACTGCTGCTTCAATTAGGAGTTGTTTTAGGAGATGGAAATTTTGAATTGAGATTGAGACCAAGGAGCAGCCGTGCCATCCAGAAGGGATCCTCACCCAGTGCCCCCACACCTCCTGCTGCCAGAGCCCAAGATTCCTTCAGCATCTTAAATTGAATTATTGACAAATTTGACAGAGTTCCACCTCATTCCTTCTTCCTCCCACTCCACAGAAAAGCATTCCCAGTTGTTGCTGGCCCATGTAGGTTGTCAGGACAGCTGACTGCTTGGGTTACACAGGGCTGCATTGTATCCCTTCAAGAACCAGGCACCCTAAGTGCTTCCTCTGGGATCAGGGCTCAAGACTGGGCTGACAGCAGCACACCAGGTGCTGTCTTGAAATCCGAAATTCCAAACAACAGGCAGTGCTGCAACTGCTCCTCTCAAAATCGCTCTCCCTCTTGAGCCTCTTCAAAGCAAACCTACTGCAGATCTGACATCCGAGTAACTAAAGGCAGAGCAAACCTCTAAACTCAGCTGCCTGATGTTGCTTCTGAAAATGGAGAAACAGAACAGTCTCTTCTTTCTGCCTGTACCTGCCTCTCACCTGCTGCACCACGCAGGCTTCAAATAGGCCTTTCAGCTCAGGAAGACTTCATGGAATCAGAAGCTGATAAACATTTGAAAGTTATCTGAAGGGTCTTTAGAATTAATGGCGTGTTTCCTGTCCATCAACATCACTGCCAGAAACAGCCTTCCCATTGCTTTCATGCTGCTGTAAGCACTTAAAGCTACGTGACTGCGCTGCACGAGGTGCTTAGAAGTACCACTTTCCTGATAGATCACAGAATTGAAGCCAAGACCTCAGAAATAGTTAGGGAAGATAGGCAAGGAATGATATTTACGTGAACATATTGCTTTGACATCTTAACCTCTTACTATCTAAAACAAAACTGCACAAGCATAAAAAGTTGCATTTGAATGAAGCCTGCATAGTCAGCCTCTGCAGAGACTGAAGCAGGGGCTGGAATTCTGAATCCCAGCAGCAGTCAGCAGATGGGAGCTCCTCCACCCAAGGATGCTGAAGCTCCTGCAGGAAGGATCAGCAGAGATTCTGGGGCAATGGCCCCTGAAGGTTATGCTTCCATTAAGAACACAGACCCAAAACAGGGAAACACCCATAAAGACCAAATACAGCACCCACAGCACACAAATCCAGCAATGAAATACGGAGATTAGAGCCCCACGAACACCCACCAGAGACCTGCATGGAGTCTGCCACTTTTTCCTGCTAGCAAGACCATTAATTTAAACACGTAGGGTCACACCTCAGCTTCTGAAGCTGGAAAAACTGATTAATGGCAAACATCAAATTGCTAATATCAAATACATCAAGCAGTGGGCCCTCAAAAGGGCTGAGTAATCCAGGCTGGTACGTCCATTCATTAGTCACGTCCAGCGTGACTGTTCAAACTTCTCCATTGAGAATTTGGTCTCATTAAAATGCAGCTGAATATCAGCAGTGTAAGAAGTAAGTTTCTAATTACTGGAGAAACTAACAGATTTGTTCACGCAACTGACATCTTTCTGAGAGACAAACTGGTCAAATAATCAACCCACTTGTTTATCCACCTTCACGTTCACACCTAATTCCTCTTGAAGGAAAAAATCCAAGTCTTTTTTTCTTCAAAAATTCTTAAAGCAACTTCCAAAAATTCTATACAGTGAGTACTGCAGAGAGCTTGTTTATAACGGACTTCATACTGCTGGCATTGCTACTGCTGGCCCCAGTAAGGTGAAATTACACTCACAATAGATGTACACTTCAAGAGCAGGAATGAAACTGACTCACCCAACTAAAATATAGAGGTTTAATGATGTTACTTCTGAAGACAGGGCAGGGCTTCCTGCGTAATGACAGGTACAACATAATCATGGAGAAACCAACAGTGCTGGCTTTGTTTTTAATACGTGAAGGTGGCTGCTATCATCTAAACCCATGAAGTGCAGGTCATCCCTTCAGACTGGGGAGGCACAATGCTCAGCTCTGGGTGTGGAGCTCTCAGCCCACTGCTGATGGGCACTTTGCTCTTATGGAAGCAGGGCAGCAGTAAGGATGGCAGGCAACGCAGGGAAAAGTCAGTGCGTGAGAGGAAGGTGCAACTTGGGCAGAGAAAAAGAGGAAGGGGAACTAAAGCCACAGTGGTTTCTATGGGCAATATTTCTGTTTAGTCACACCGCCACAAGAGGTTAGCATTATCCTGACCACTTGAACGGGGCTCTGTAGCCCTTAAGACCAGCAGTAGGGACTTAGGAAAAACTTTGAGAAACTGAGCCCTCTGCAGCTGTTGGGATTCATCTCGTGTTGAGATCCATCTGTGCAAGGGAAAGTCTAAAGCTAAAACCAAAGTCCCTTGCTAACCACTACTTGCCAGAAGCTTCAGCATATACCTAATGAGTGATGCCTTCAATACAAAGCATACAAGACTTTAAAAACAGCTGGTGTGCAACACTACTCATGTTCCCTCCATAAACTCTCCTACGCTTCCTCATACTGATGAAGTAGGATTACAGCAAGTTAACTTCTAGCATCAAAAAAGAGAAGCAAATCCATCACAGGGTGAAGCACAACACAAAGCCTCTATAGTTGGGCTTGGAAAGAAAGCTGGACCTGTGGAAAGCACACAGTGTGAGTGTGTAGCATAGACTTCAAAGTGTCAGCAGTTCTGCCAGAGCTCTGCAGCACAAACCATCCTGTCTGCTCTGCCTTGTGCCTTATCTCTACAATGAAACACTGCCCTCCTTTTATAAATTTACTTAACCTATCAATGGGAAAAATAGATTAAGTAGCTAAGTACTAAAGAAAACAGCTTTTCTTAAATGCAGGGATTGTTACTTATTTCAATATCCATTCTTTCGGTTGGTTATCTTCATGGGGAGGAAAAAACATTTCCTTCAATTCCTGCATGCCTGTATTCCTGGTTCTAGAGCTGGCATCCTTCATCTGTCCATCAAGGCAGGGAACAAGGGAACAGACTGCTCCACTGGGAGAGGAGATGGTCAGATAGGGAGACATCATGCCAACAGGATAAGAAGGAAGGGGGCAGGACCTGCACAGAGCAAGAAAAAGAAAGGGAGGAAAAACAAGTATATTGAGTTATGCAAGTGATAGGAAGGATAAATACCACAGAAGAAACAAGGGCGTGTATGTTGAACAACACAAAAAGGAACAGCAGGGCCAGAAAGTAGACTTCAAGGAAGGAAAAGTTGTAGAGCAGTATGTAATAGAAAATAGTCACAGGACAAATGGAATGGAAGGTGACTGTTCTGCTATGATTTCACCTGTCTCATGTACAGATCGGATGTGGCTCAATATAAAGATTCAGGCAGCTGAGCAGGAAAGCTAAATGCCCAAAGAAAAGGAAATGGTCATTCTTCCAGCATCTATCCTTGGACATTCAGCTCTGCTGCCCTCCACCTAAGCCTCAGACAACCTTATTTCACACCATATATCCAGCATAGGATGACACTTGCTTCTCAAGTTAACTCATAAAACAGCTTGGGTTGGAAGGGACCTAAAAGATCATCTAGTTCCAGCCCCATAATAACAGTTATTTAATTCCTAGAAGCAAATCCAGAGTAATCCCAAGAAGGGTGATCTTCAGCTTGGTTAAATGGAGCACCGCCGTACGGCTGATGTACTGAGCCTGTTCTCCTGTTAACAAACTGAGATGTTGCTGCTGTAATTGCTTTTATGGTTTAAAAACTGACGAGCTCATCTCCCAGTAGGCCAAGGAGGGGGAGCACAGGGAGGCAACCGTGTGATGAAGAGTGCTTCAACCTTTCTGTACGAGGAAATAATGGACGGGGGGATGTAACAAAGCCAGATGTTAAGATGTGAAATGCACTTAAGGCCTCGAAACAAATTAGGAAAGTGCAGGGGAGAAGAAAAGGACAGCTGCAGTACACCAGAGCTCGTGCCCTCGCATTTAGGCAGTAATATGCATACCAGAGGAAATCCATCTTAGTTATATTTTAAAACATGCTTTCAGATCTCTTTTCCAAAAGTCTGTTTTGTGACCAGTGCATTCCCTTTAATGTGGCCTGTCACTGCCTGGTGCTAGAGGCAATGGCAGGCAATGTGACTGCTTGGCTGGGGGCTGCTTGTTAAGGACGAACACAGCAGGAGTGTCAGGGCTCAGATGAGCATCTCAACTCTTCACTGTAACACAGGAATGTTACAAAACTTCCCTTTTCAAGGCTAACAAGAACTTTGCAGTGGGAGAGAAATTAAGTCAAAGCATTGTAGCACCCTCTCGTGGTAGGCTGGAAAACGATTTTCTCATAAAGCAGCAGCAATTTACCCCTTTCCCTTCTTCCTTTCTTTCTAATTGTGAGCTGCTGGGCACTGCTGGCTGCTGGGTTTTAGTCCAGCTAGGCTGGACCTGGAAGCCAATTTATGTCTTAACCCCAGCCCATGAAATGAGAAAAACGTATTTTAGCAGAAACACTGCCACAAGGCTGGCACAGAAAGTCACAGCACCCTGATGTTTTTGCCTTTAAGAATTTAAGTATATTTAATGATGATGACTACAAAGAGCAAACAGACAATCTGGCACAGCACTGGATGCTGTTATGACAAAAGCAAGAGCCGAAGCTGCCAGCCATGGGTTTCATTAGGCAGTTATGGCAGGCTTATGCAAACCACCATTTGAGCTGCCACCAGTTTTGCACAGCACTCTTAAACCATCCAACCATGGGAGAAAGAAGTAGGAAAAGCAGGCTGGCTGCTCCTCTGCACCTCCTATCAGACTCCAGTTATTGCACTGAAACAAATCAAAGCCTCGGCTTCTAACAAGAACAACCAGCTCATTTCTCACAGCGATGGAAAACTTAATACCAACAAAGCTTCTTGAGAAGATGTGATACATCATTTCCTTATTTATTCTAAGAATCTCCTCCAGACAAAGCCTTTTTAATCTGATACGGTACCTCTGCTTTCTCTGTTTACTCTTGAGATTTTAAAGCCAGCCACAAATAACTACTGGGTAAAACCAACAAATACAGCACCGAATAACAGGCACAGAGCTTATGGTTAGTGGGGAAGTATTCTGCTGTGCTTCACTGGGTAATTGGGACAGAGCACAGCTTTCATCTGGTATCGGTTACAAAAACACTGCTGGTCCCTTCCAGGCTCTACAACTCTCCCTGTCAGAAAAAAAATAGAGAGAAAGATACCAGAGAAACATCCATCTGCTTGGTCAGGAGGCACAGCACGGATTCTCTTGAGCTGCAGAGAGCAGACCCTCACTGCTCATTCAGGTTACTGCACAAACCACACAGCTCATCACACCTCGCTTGATGCCAATCCAGCCAGTGAAGAAAGCAGGTCTGAAACCAAAGCAGAACTGAGCGCCATCACCAAGTGATCAAAGAAAGGCTCCCAGCAGCTGATCAAGGTCCTGCCTGTACCACAGCCTTCACTGTGTAATCACTGTGCCACTCAAAGGGTACCTGTACCAAGGATCAGTGATATTCTGAACAGCACATGTAGGACATTTAGAAATTTAAAGCTCAAGTCCGAAGAAGTTGCTATTTTAAATTTAGGTACCTTAAATCTGAGCCTTGGAACTGCCAACTGTTAGACACCGTTAGTATTTGCTGGTTTACAGCTACTTCAAGGATGGAAAAAATAGTTATGGAAGAGGAACTGCAGTTCAGCTCTGAGACAAAGGACACAGTTTCTCTCCTTCTACGCTGGACACAAAGAAAGCCTTACAATGAAAGTGTAAGGTGTGTGTAAGAAGCTGCAGTGAGCCCATCTCACACAGCCCAGCTCAGAGCAGCACAACACAGAGCTCTGCTGGGCACAGCCATTCAATGGGGGAGGAAAGCTGTGCCACAAACTGTTCCAGAAGATCTCGGATGCTATTCACGTGTCTATGAAGAGCTCATTTCACTCTTCCCAGATGACATCACTTGTACCAATTTTTAAAAAGTTTGCAAAAACAAAGACTTCATTTATTCCTAAACAGTCCTCATAGTCTCACTGATTGGAAAGCTGTGATACGTGAGGTCTCTGGACCACAAATTACACTTTAAAATGATTTCTTCGGAAATCCTTTCAGGGCCTTTTAACTCAATAGTTCCTCCAGACTCCTCCCATCATTTAATGCATTTCAGAAATACCTTGTGCTCTTTGGTTTTCTAAGCAGCAACCCAAAATTGATATTCTTATCAGTTGCACAGCCCCCCCCATGTTTCTAAGCAGCAGGACTGAACAGTCTTGTTAACTCTGTGACACTGCTGGTTAGCAAAATGAACCCAGGGCAGCAAAGGCTTTGAAATAATACTGAGAAAAATATTATTTTAAAGCATTATTCCTGAAGTTGAACAGCTAAGCTAATATCTCCAGTGTACAAAAATGAAGCTTTAAGGAAGCTTTCCTTAGGGCACAAGAGCTCTCCATCCCCAGGTGGAGGAATGCAGGAAAGGAAGGCAAGAACCTGGTGTGGCTGAACTGGGACCTGCTGCAAAACTGGAGAGCAGAAAGAAAACGCACAGGCAGTGGAAACAGGCACAGGTACCATGGGAAGACTATAAGGAAGCTGCTAGGCTGTGTGGGGTTGGGGTCGGGAAGGTCAGCGTCTAACTGAACTTGGGTATAACAGAAATGCTAAGTCACAGCCTGAAGCAATGATTGAGCACCTGGTGGGAAGGCAGGGCTCAGGTGTGTGCAATGAACCTGAGTGATGGAAGGGCTGGAGCCAGGATCCAACCCTTCCCAGCCCTCATTTAAGGGTTGGCAGTGGAGGTGAGGGCATCTCTTGCTGGAGATCTGTGCATATCTGAGGCCTTCTGAAGGTAAGTAGATTTTTTTTTTCTTTTGTTTCTATGTGTTCTACTTGAGAGAGACAAAGGTAAACAAGAACAGCAGAGGTGAAAACTCAATGCTTTGTTGTTGGAATTATAACAATAACAAGGAAGGAGAAACAGGCCAGATGCACACAGGGTCACAAATGCAGAATGTTCTCGCTCTTGTATCCTCTACTCTGACCCAGACAGCAGCACATGATAGTTGCTATGCCTTTGCCATACAGCTTACACCAGGAAGAAGCTGCTTCTGTTTCCTGTCAGTGTTAAATAACAAAGCAACAGCAAAAAAGCAGAGATGAGCCCAAAAGCCAAACCAGTAACACGATCTAATGATGGGGGAGAGTAAAATTGGCTTAGGGAAAATGAGTTTTCCTTCATCGAAGAGCAACTTTTCTTATGTGAAAAGTTCTCACGTGATTATTATCACAGAATATCTTCAGATCAACATAAATGAAGCTCCACGTCGATTAACAACTTTTTTTTTAATTGAAATGTCATAGATCAAGATTGTGAGGGCAATGTTTGTGGCTGAAAACACTTATCTGGGTTTGGGCAGCGGGGTGGAAGGAAAGAAATGAGGAAAACTCTATTGTAAGGAAAATACTGTATTGACACTTAAAAAAACCCCACAAAATACAGCCATAAAGTCAATCCAATTCTTAGTGAAGCATTTCTGTTCATTGTTATCTTCCCCTCCCCATGATGGAAAGGCGAAGTATTACATGAAAAGGCTGCCTATGTGAGAGTTAATGTGCACCCAAGCGCAGATAAGCAGCCATGGTGGGAGATGCCTGCGTCTTCCTATGAAGACCACAAAGCACACGAAACTTCCTAAGCAGATATTGGTAATAGAGCTGAGCCTTGTTGTTGTGGTTTGCAGTGTTACCAACAGGAAGCCTCAATGGTTTTGTAACACTCAGAACAATCTCTCTGGGTAATACCAAGATCAGTCTTTAAAATAAAAGAACATATTTCATGACCACAAAGCCAGACAGATGCCAGTGATGATGCTGTAACAGTGACAGAAAAAATTCAGGCCTGAGAGCTCAGCTGTGTTACCAACTTGGCACAAGCCCGTGCTTCTCTGCTGGTGGTCCAAACAGCCATGAGAACTGTTTATCAGCACATGATCTTCTGAATGCTGTTAGGAAGGAACCTGAAAGCCTATTTGCAGATTCACCTGCGAAGCCAATCAGGAACACATTCACACCACAGCTAGCAAGCCCTGCATCACTCCTAATTCTGTAGTGCTGCAAGAACAACCAACCATCTGGCAAGCAGTAATGCCAGCCCTCAGATTCTGAAAGTTATAACCCAGGTGGGGCCTTGGTCTGCACTCATCCATCCTTGGCTTTCTTGAAGCAGATGAAAATGAATTTGGCAAGTCACTAAGCAGCCTCACCTGTGCTACTTCCAGTAACTTTCACACACATCCCTACCAGAGTGAGTATAAAATGCTGCTGCTTGGTTCCTATTAGTTGCATTTCTGTGTGGTATCTTAGCAGTGTGAACTAGTCAGCTGTCAGCAGTAGTTAGAAGACAGTCAACATGAAGTTGTGACAACTACCAGAAATGGGCTAGAATAAACCATGCTAACAATTATCTAGCTGTATTTCTAAAACAAGATCTAAAAAGTATGATTTGATTTGAGCAACCTGACATATGCTGAAGCAAGTAGGTCACAGAACAGGTCACTTTTTCTGAACGCCAGTGAAAACATGACTTCAAGCCTACTGTCCCAGAATCTGTAATTAGCACTGAGATCTTCCTGAAGACAGCCCTGCTGCAGTGTCACTAGGAAACAGCCCAGCCCTCTCTTAACTCTTAATTACAGGAGCTGTCAGTTCAGCTAGATTAAAAAAGATGATTGAAGCTGCTTGTGACAACTCACTTTTGTGCCCAATAGCTTATAGAGCCACTTGCCACTGATTTGTTCACTTGGCTGTGTCCTTATTTCAAGAAAAATGTACAATTTTTTTTTTGCCAAACATTGCACTTGCAAGCAATAGAGAGTTTGTGAAATATTGCTAGAACAACTTGTACCACGCCATCTGCTGCATGTGGAGAGCTGAGAAACCACAGATCTGCCTGGGCTTTCAGACTGCTTTTTAAGATAGTTCTGATCACTGTGTTTGTCAGTAACTTCATTTCAGCCTCACCTTCAGCTGCGCTCCAGCATACGTGAAAAGTACCTGAGAAATATATCTGCTGTATGTCAGGAATCCAAACAGACCTGTGCTCTGTATTATACTGTCCCTTCTGAGTCAGCAGAGTCCTCTCACTTGTGAAGTACAGGATGCAAGAATTCCAACTCAAGGGATGAGAATGAACGTGCAACTGAAGCTGCAGGAGTAACTCAGCTGTCGTGGAGGATGATGCAGCAGAGAATGAGAAGGCTGCAATTTCATATTCTGCAGGAGACGTTCCTCCAGACACTCAGCTGAACTATTCTTTATTCCCCAAATGATTAGTTAAGAGTTATTTATACCTTATGGTCCCACAAGATTTCTGATTTACAGTACAAAGAGTCAGGCACTGAATACAGTGATTATATTCCATCTGCGTAGGGCATTTACTGACAGGAAAGTCTGCGGGCAAGGAGCTCTGGCCCAAACTCACTGCTTTTTGCTGGGACGAAAAAATAAAGAACATTTTAGGAGGCCCACAAAGTGCAGTTGTTAAACTGACCCTATTTTCTCTCCCTCTTTCCATTTTCCTGTACCCAACCCTTCAGTTTCACTGGATTTCAAAGGGACAGTTATTTGTGCTTCTTCCTATTTTAGAATGTTTTTATCATGTGGCATAGCACTCCAACTGCCTTAGGGGAGCTTTAATGATAATTTTATTTTTAAAAGTATAGGCTTATCTTGCTTGACCTTGATGCACTGAGCAAAAGGTTGCTAAACCCCTCCTCTAGAAAACAAAACAAGGAACAAATGTCCTGCGCCTGCTGGATCAAAAGCTCAAGTGTGGCAGTGCCTTTTGCTACCCCAAAATATATCACCAAGGCAACGGCAGCAGTACTGCAAACAGGTATAGCAAAGGCCTCCCAGCCAGGATTTAAATAATCTCATTTTCCTGCAGTATGTTTTCTTCAACACTCAGCAAGTCTTCTCGGAGATGAAAAGCATGCTAACACCATTCCAAAGGGTATCCTGGTACAGGAGGCGGTTATCTCTGCTCTTTGAGAAGAAAACATGAGCGTGTCACTGCTTAAAGGCCATACAAGGAGCCAACCAGAGCCAACACCAATTGGAATCCCGTGGTTCTCAGTGGCTGTACCCTTTCTCTCCAACAAACTACCTAAAGGATAAGAGAGAGCCTACCTTCCTGTTCTCCACCCTGCTCTTTCTCTAGAAGGAAAACAACCTGTGACAGCACCAAGAACTCTTGTCTGGCTGTACTGAACTGGAAAAAAATGATCTTAAACTGGTGTCTGCTACAGCTTCTTCCCACTGCCTCTGTGGGTCCAGTTAACCCTGCAGCTGCGTAAGAAGGAATACAAGTGTTTCAGTTCATGCTTCTCCCCTGCAGTACATCACTAGTAAGCAACGTGCTTGGTGGTACATTGCTTGCTTTTCTAAGTCACAGATCACATGCTAGGAATGCTAGCATGAGGTACTTAGAAGGCATAACTGCAAAATTCACAGCTGATCTTCTATGATTCTACGATCTTGAAGAACTCTGCTCCACTGACAGCAACCCACACAACTGTATGGCAGCTGAGTAGAAAAGGCCTAAGCAAGCTGATACAATGGTGAGCTGGAGCCCCAAGGAGCTGAGAGGTCTGTTCTCATGGCAGAATAGCAGGCTGCTACAATGCAGCTTTCTCTACTCTTCTTATAAAGTGGAAAACATTTTCAAACTCTTTGTTTCTTCCAAAAATAGGTACAAGCATTACTTCTGGGTATCTGTACATAACTGTAGCTGGAACCTCTGTAGTATAGCAAACAACGCTGGGACAAACTGGCTCAACTCCATCTCCATCTTTCATAGACAAATGCACTTCAAGTAAGTTGTTTAGAAATATGTTTTGGGTTCTGGTGGCCTAGCATAGGAGACTGTATGCTCAAGTACAACCACCAGCAGCTACAGTGTTCAGCAGGGTGTTCAAGGAAAGCTTGCAGGAAGCCTGATGAAGTAAAACAGGAGAAGAAGGTCAGTGAGTGAAAGCTAAGAATAGATCTCATGAAAAAAAATCTCAGGTAAGGGAAGTCAGAGTCACAAAAAAAAAAAAAAGAAGAAATTGCTGAGAAAGGAAGTTGGTTCCAGATCCAGGAATACGATGGATTTTGGTTATTGCCCAAGACAGGTGTTTAAATGTACCCGATTTTAACTAGCTTTTGCTATAGATTATTGCTCATGAGCTTTTCACTCACACCGAGTGGAACAGACGTGGATATATGGAGCTGAGGAGTTCACCAATACAGGATGGGAGGCTGAAGGTTGCCCTGAATCTCTCCAAAGCAAGATAGGAAAAAAAAAAAAAAAACACCCACAAACTTTTATCTAACCTAAAAGATTACAAATCTGCATTTTATTTTCAACAGACACTGTGCCATCTGCAAAAAAGGTAACTGAAGCAACAAAAGCCTAAGTAAAATGAAATTCATTACCTTACTGCTGGAGCAGTAGCTGCACTTCAAACACCCTTTCTGCTTCTCCTACTACACACAACCTTGTGAGAACAAGAGCCAAGCAGTCATTATGGTACCAAAGCACTGTAAGTCAGATTGGCACGTGCAGGACTCTTGCCTGCTATGTCATGCTTGGCAATCTATACAGCAATTCTACTCTGTCTCTGAAGCTGTACATGTCAGCAAGCTGAAAGAACGAGGGTAGATGCACAGCAGAGATCTGAATTTACAGTGTTATTCTGTTTTACAGTAATGTTTTCCTTTTCCCCAAAGCGCCTTCTAAAATGCAAAAATACAACAGTGTGAGACACCAAATCAATGATACTGTAGTTAAAAGAAGCAGTGAAATAGTAATCTTTAGCTGTAACTGTATTAATAGTGGGTCAAGCATTTCAGTGAGCGTGGAGCTGTTACGGTTTTCTAGTTGATGCTGTTCCCTGGACTTAAAAGCTGTGATAACACTGAGAATTTAAGCAGCAGATTTAGTGCTGCACTCTTGTTTTGATTGATGCTTCCATGTCAGCAGTCACAGCAGATGATATTTACATTTAGACTGCTGCTTGAGTGTTCCTTAATCTTTCTGCCTCTGCTCATTCTATTGAGCAAAATGAAATATGTATTGTCAGAAATAGCCTTGTTCCATAGACGTTGATGTCTCCCTATGACAAGGCAAACCACGATGCTCTCCAGAGCAGATTCAGTTCTTCAGGGTTACAGACTCATCCACGCACCTATAGCCTCGGTACTCGTGCTGAGCCAGTCCTTTTATGGCACCTCCTAAAAAACCGTGTCTTCTATTAGGAAGTTGTCAAACCAAGATAACAGATAAATATCAGAGGTATAAAAGGTTGGGATTTGGAGCCGTGCGAGAGATTACAGAGATGAATCGCGCCGCATCGAGCGCTTCTGCTCACAGCCATGAGACAGAAAGGCATAAGCACAAACTTCAGCCGCAAAGCGGCTGGATGGCAGCCGCAGCATCCCAGGCAACAGAAAGAAAGCCCTGTGCCACACAGACCTTGACAAAGCAGGAGTTACCGATCCAGACGGGCGCGCCGCGAGTCCCTCGATAGAGCGTGAGCCCCGGCTCGGCTCGCAAGCACATGGAGCGGCCGTCCTCGTAAACAAACCGGCGCCGAGCCGCGCCGTGCCCCGGGGCCGGGTCAGCGCCCCGGGCCGCATCCCCGGTCGCCCCCGGGACGTGGCAGCGCAGCCCAGCGCGGCGCAGCGCCATCCCCGCCCGGCCGAGGCGCCGCTCCTCCCCGCCCCCCCGGCCCAGGCGGCCACAACAAAAGCGGAGTGCGGCAGGGCGCTCTCGCCCCTTCCCCGCGCGGCCCCGCCGGCCCCTCACCGTGCTGCGCGAAGACGTTGAAGCCGCCCTCGGCCGCGCGCCCCGCCGCCTCCCTGCGGCGTCCCGCCGGCCTGCCCGCGCCGCTCCCTCGCGGTCCCCTCGGCTGCTGCTGCTGCTGCTGGGGCGGCGGCTGCTGCTGGAGCCCGGCGCCCGGCTCCCCGACGCGGCCCACCTGCTGCCCCATCGCCGCGCTGCCGGCCGCGGCCCGCCGCTCACATGCCGCCGCTCCCCGGCCCGGCGGGCGGCCTCCCGCTCCTCCCCCGTGTGCGCGGCCCGGCGGCTCCCGCCCGCCCCCGCCGGCCCCGCGGCGCTCCGGCCTGGCGCTCACGGACTCTCCCCCTCGGCCCCCGCCGCCATCTTAAACCACAGAGCGCCGGGAGAGGGGACAGAGCGGCTCCCGCAGTCCTCCCGGGGAGGCCGCCCCCTCCCAGGCTGGCGGGCGGTGCCGCCGGCGGGCGGGGGGTCGCGGCCGCGTCGGGCCGGGTCGCGTCCTCCTGAAGTCGCCGAGGCGTCCGCGCTGCCCGCGTTACGGCGCCCCGTTCCCGCCTGGGGGCGAGAGCTGCGGGCTGTGACCCGGGGCTGGGCAGTTCGGGCGTCAGGAATTGCTAGGTTCTGCACGGGCTCCGCGCTCGGCCACGCCGTGCGATTTTGGGGTGGTCCTGCGGGGAGGCGGCGGGGCCGAATGCACGAACCCTGCGGGTCCTTTCCAGCTCGGGATGTTCGGTTGTTCCACTGCGCAGGGCGACCTGTGAAGGTTCCTCCCGGCTCGAACAGTTCCATGGTTCTACGTAAACCTGGGACCGCTTTCCCACCTGTGCGGGTCAGAGCGCGGTGGGGAGGCACTGGATCTGGAAGCTGAACCCAGCCCTCTGCAGGCCCATTTTCTCATTCTGCGTGCACTGTTTCCCCCCTCTGCTCTGTGTACGCTTCCCACGCCGCGTGCACCTCTCCCGTTGCTCACAGGGCCCCAGGTGAACTGCCCTTCTTGTCCCCTCCTGACCCAGGGCAGGAGGCACAGCCACACGAACAACACCGGCGTGTTGCTGCCCAGGCACGGCTGGCAGCAGCATCTCGTCATCAGGTGGCTGAGCACGCACTGTAACTAATTGGTGTGCAACCAAACCCTCTTCTTTCAGCCTCTCTAATCCCGCATAAGGCTCTCCAACTGAAGCAAAAGGGGGGAGGTTTCATCCTGAGAGACAGCGATGCTTGCTGCAGTTTAGAAGACCTGAGTTCTCAAAGGTGTTTTGCTCTCCAAGCTGGCTACAATTTTAGCAGTAAAGGCAGTGTTTCATAGCAGTCTTTGTTTCTTCATGGATCAGGTGCAGGGCTGTCAGACTCAGGTGCCCTCACCTCATCGCTGAGAACAACATTAAACTCACTTGTTGATACAGAACCAGCCAGGCCCCAGGGACCCACAGCAACCTGTGCCTGCATCAGCCCTCCTGTGGCCATCTAGACTGGGATGCTGAGGAGAAACTCCTCCATGGCAGTCAGCTTGCCTGTGTGAAGTGTCTAGTGACATTTCTAAGGCCATATTGTACCTCCCCTGGGTCACAAGGTGTGACCAAAATGCTACCCATATTGTCACATGCACCTGAACTGCACCCAGTTCTAGTGCACTGGCTGGGCTGGTCCGTGCTCTGACACAGACTAGAGTGAATAGGAGCGAGGAGCATGAGCAATCAGAAGTGCCTTAATAAATGCATTAATAAGCTAGGAACACTGGGGAGATCGGGAAATAGAGACAGGCTTGCTAATAACAAAGCAGTTCCTAAAATAGCACTGGGACTATCTGGGGTACACTCTGCCAAACCAGGACTTCGTGCAGACATGGCTACAAGAGTATGAGCAGAGGGTGTGCGTGCAGGATGGGCAGTCCTGTGCAAAGCTGATCGACATGGGTAATCTCTGCAGTGGAGATATTTCCTGGTATCCTTCCAGCTAGAATTTGCAGGGTTTGGCATTTGTAAATGGCTTGCCTCGTAAACAAAATGTATGTTCTCTGGAGACTGGGGAGAGACAACGAACATAAAACTCCTCTGTGCCGTTTGCAGTTGCCTTGTAGGATAGAAGAACTCTCTCATATCAACAGGAATGGTACTTTTATTTCCTAATGCCTCTTTACTCGCTGATCCTAAAGAGCTAACCAGAAGAAGGCCATTAGCATTTCAAAAGGAGATGCCAACATCAAGAGACTATTATGCTTAGGTGCGCTAAGGAGAATTGTGTTTAATCACTGCTCTTATTCCTCAGGCCTTATGAAATCCCTCACTCCCTGTATCAGCAGCTTGTGCACATGTAACAGCTCGCTGTGGGTTTCCTTAATGTCTGACTGCTTGGAAAATGTCTGCCACACAGTAACATCTTAACTGGGGGTTAACAGGGACTTTGTTGTAAAGGGAAGGGGTCTGCAGCATGGTTACTGTTTGCTACTCTACAGCAGTGTTTTAAGACCGTGCCATACCCTACATAAGAAGCTTCAAAACCAGTGCCCCAGTTGTGGTCAGTCTCCTGAACGAGCTATGTCCTCGGGCTGTATCCCACTTGGTTCTCTCAGCAACGTATTTTAAATGGTGTCATTTCCTCTGGCCCCATGTAACAGGGGATGCTGAGTCCTGGTTGGTGCCCACCATTCTGAATTACCTAAAAGAGTGATGGGGATATAAACAAGAAGCTCCCCGAACTGAAACTGACCCTGTGTGACTGAGTCACCGATGACGCAGAGCCACACCACTCCATGTTGTTAGAACAGGGGCTAATAAGTATTTACTTCATGGAGTGTCACAGTTATAGTTAACTATGCCAAGATTACAAACTGCTTTTGAGAGGAGATTTTTAAATTTGCATCAGTGCTACCCATTTATTGTCAACTGTAATGTTATCAGGCACACGCAGTATCAGGAATTGGTTATATGTCAGAAGGTAATTTCAAATTCTTCTTCAAATTTTGAAGAAGGCTGGCAGCATGTGGTACCCTAACAGTTATTGCCCTCCTGGCAATTTTGGGTTCCCAGTCAATCTGCCATCTCATGAGCTGTTTGAGTAAGGGATAAAAGCACCAAGGAACAATGGCAGCATTGACGTTGCAGTAATAGGCCTGACCAGAAATGTGGTATTTCCAGCATCACTTCAGAACTGACTTTAAATATTTGCCAGATATCCATTTCTTGAAGTTTCTTCTAAGTACTAAGAATGCATTGCAGCACATCCATGGTGTGCTCCAAATATCACAAGATCAAGTAATTGGTGGATGAGCAGTGCTATGCTTTACATGCCATGAACTCACAGCTGTCATTTGCATGAAGTGTGGGTTCTGTGCCAGAAGAAGCCCATGGATAAATTGGAGACTCGTAAGCCTATGTTGAGTCAGCTCAGCAATTTGGATTTGTAACTTAGGAAAAATTAACTAGCATTACTGTACTGGTAATGTGAAAATTAATTCTAGGAGTAGTCTTTGTTCTTTTTCCAACTCATACACCTTCTGTGTACTGAAGCTACAGAGAGAACTATTAAATATTTGGCCCATATTTAGGAAGTGGACGATATTAGTTGAAGCATTTGTTAATTGCTTAGGACAGCAGAAGCTTAATCCCAATTGAGGCATTTGGAGAGTTCCCGAGAATAAGGGAAATGTGTGATTCCCATGGCAGGATTTTCGTGCTCCTGCTGCAGTGCAGGAGAACAGGCTGTGGAAATAAGGATGGCTGTAACTCACCTGGGACGGCTGCAAAAGGCAATGTGTGATGTCCACTAGGTGGCCCGGGCATTGCTGCTGGGTGTACCTGTAACACCCAGCCTCGGTCAGTGCAAACACCAGGCGGCCTCCTCTGAGTCGAAACGAAGGGGCTCTGGAGAAAGGCAAGAAAAAAAGAAAGAGAAATTTAAAGATGTGATACAGCTTTTGTGACAAGAGGTTAGTTACCCTGCAAAAAACAATAAAACCTGTAAGTGCTGAGCCATTTCAAAGGAGAATGTCATTTCTGGATGAAACACACACGAACGCTCATCCTTTCGTCTCCGACTGACGGCTCTTAACACACAGTCTGCAGAGATCTGTCACAGCACAATGGTTGGCATTTCAGCCTTTTAAAAGCTATTTTTAATCTTTACTATGATTTAAATTGTGTTACAGTGCATGCAAGATTGCTTGGAGTGCATGCATGCCTGTTTAATGGGAGTCTACAGACACAAACTCTTTCCTGGGAAGGAAGGTTTGCTACCAGATTTTGGCCAGCAGCATAGAAACATTCACGCACAGCCTCTGACAGATGACATTTCTTCTGCTACTAACTGCTCTTTTGGTCCACCATAGTTAACATTTTAAAAACTACAAACACACGCTGTGGTTTTGCATTAGCCGTAGTGCCCAGTTAACTAACTGCTCTCACTGGGTTACAGCTGTGTGTCCGTCCTTGCCCATATATCTATTAATTGCAAATAGGAACATATTGACTGCTCTGAGGGTTTACATGAACTGTTCCCATCACGGTACAACCCATAACCTTCTCGTAGTGTCCATCAGGGGAGAGCCAGAGGTGCAGGGGCATGGAATAAGCAGTTTGTTGGACTTCTTCAGCAACTGCTTTCCTGTCTGCTGTATTTGTGAGTGCTACAGCTGCACCGTCCTTCCCATGTGTCTGTTTAAGGCAGGAAAAGAGGTGCAAGGGTATGTGGATAAGAACATTCAGAATGGTGTTTGTTTGCCTTTTTCTCTAGAAAATGGGGAGAAAAAAAAAAGAAAAAAGAAAAAAAAAAAAAAAGATGACAAGCCTCTGCATCTGTTGGCAGTTGCAAATCAGTACTCAGCTTGGCCAGCGTGATTACTGATAAAGTACATTTGCTGAGGTAATATGAGGTTCCCTGGTGGTGTTGCTGATGATTCAGGCTTTTAGGTTTGTCTGCAGAAGGGTCAATAGGAGTGTTTTGCCACCAGCGTTCCAGCGCTGCTTCAAATTCATATTTAGGAGCCTAATTCTTTTGGTTTCTAATTTATTGAACAGTGAGAGATGTCTATTTGCAGACAGAAGCTTTTTGTTCTGTGTTTTCTCTTCTCACTGGCTGGGAGGTTTGTAGCCAGAGAGCTGACATTTAGCTAAGGGACAGCAAACACTTCAGAGTGCAGTACTCTCTCAATGCCTCAAGTCCAAACTCATCCCACCCTACCCTCCCATGATAACTACTGTGCCGTGTTTGAATTAGACTAAGCAAAGCACCATAGTAGTCCAAAACAAAATAGAGGCTTCATTAGCTCAGAAGAAAATACATCCTTCTCTTGGTTTTCTAATAAGTGCAGTTAAGATTAAATTGAATTCAGACTTAACAGCACTTCCTTCCCATGCTCTTTGCCTCACATACCGGTTTCCCCTCATGCTTCCTCCACCTCTCTCTTCTCTCTCGCCCCCTCTGGCTGTCACTCATGCTCAGAATGCTTTGCCAGCCAGAGAGTTCTTCAAGTTCAGTCTCCAATACTGCTACAAAGACCTGGTAGATTCTTCCTTGGCAGGCTTTCTAATTTAATTATGCAAGAATTGCAAGCAATCGCTGCGTCTTTCAAACGACATTGTGTTCCTGCCTCATACTCTAACACAGAATTAAATGCCTTCACTTGGCAGTTCTCAGATTTAATGTTGTTTCTTTGGAAAGTGCTCAGCCACGTGAAACTGAAAACAAAAATGCAACCAAACAAATGAAGCAAACAAATCAAACCGTGAAAGCCTCGTGGTTCTCTGAGATGTTTCTGTGACTGTGTTTCCACGTGTGAGCACACAGAGCAGTACCCAAGGGATCAGCATAGGCGTTTGGAATCAAACCTCACTTCAGTTTAAAACTTGTTCATTCTGTTAAACATGCAAATATTTCCATTCTCTTTGCAGATTCCGCCTCTCTGCTCGTTACCAAACCTCTCACAAGCCCTAATCTTCCTCTGATCGGGCTCTTAGAGTGTTTTGGGTGGTCTGTAGTTCGACTGTAAACTTGCAGAAGTGGGAAACATCTTATGAAAAAAACTTACACTGTCTCATTTCGCATCCAAATTCTTCTCCCATACCAGCTGTGTGTGTTTGCCTAGCAGCAAGTCTTCTGTTAATGAATGACTTGTTCTCATTAGCTTGTCAGGCTGGATATGTAGCCTGCAGTTCCTACTCACACAGAGCCGCACGCCCTCCCTTGTAGCTTCTGGTAAAGCAAATAATGAGACATACAAAGCCTTGTGTCTCTGAGTTTGGCCTTTGCACGTTTAATCATTAACTAACACAGAATGCCAGAATTAAGTAACTAGCTGGTGGTTAAATATATTGAACATCAGCTGAGTCCTATGGGCTGCCTGCGGTGGGGTTTGCTGCAGACTTTGCCATTGGCTGCCACTTCTAAGGCCTGTGTAGAAGAGAGGAAAAGTTGTTTGCTGAGAACTACTCGGCAGAGCCAAAGGAGTTGCTGACTCCATACATTTGTTTTGTGAAAACTGAAATCTGAGGTGGATTTTCTGACACCTGGGATGTTTCCAAAATGAAACTCTGTGCAACTTTGCCTAACTTTGAAGCTAGATGTGCTTCGGTCAGGAGACTGGACTCACTGAGCTCCAATGAGCCCTGCCAGCTTACATTCTTATTCTGTTAAAAGTTGAGATCATCTGCAGGTTTCCTCCATTCAGAGTATTAATAGACTGTCCTTTAGCCTGGCCGAACTCTTCACAAAACTCACAGGAGCTGAATATTTCCGGAACCTCTGCTCCTCCATCTGATTTGTGTAAAATCAGCCATCAGGTTCAAAAGTTACTGGAGGTAAAAGATGGAGCAGACAGACAGGCACTCCCCTCATCAAACACACAGGACAGCTGCATAAGCCTTGCCTTCTTAAGACAACCTTCCTTCCGTTTACTTTTGAGCGGAAAACTTGTCAAGTGTGCACTGAATGAGGCCTGAAGCTGTGTTGTATATTCCCAGCTGCAGCCAACCTGAAATAATACCCCCCTAGAGCCAACAGCACATTTCATATAGCTGAGACATTTACTGTACAATGGGAACAATGCAGAGAAGTTGAGACATTTAAGCCTGAAACCCGGGCATCTTCTTTCTGTCAGAGGTTATACTGTTGTGCTCACATGGGTGTGTGTTAAAGTCTCCCTTTAAGCACATTTGTGTCGTGTGTGTCTGTTACCTATCTGTGTCATCCTCAACTTTCTCATACCCGAGAGTGACAGAAAGGGGAATTTGACCTCAGCATGCTAGAGACCGCCTGGCTGTCTGCTGTCTGCCTTTCCCTTTCTGTCTCTTCTTTCTCAGGATGTAGTCACACTACAAAATTACCTTGAGTGATCTGTCTCAAAGTTTTTCCCAGGGGTTGCTCGCGATAAAGGGCAGACGTGTGACGTGCATTGACAGTCTGTGCTGCTGCAGGGAACACTGAGACAGTGTCAACCCACTGTGGGTTGGACGTGACCCTGAGATTTCTGTTCACCTAAGCCAGCTTTGCATCCCTCGGCATCTCTTCTGCAAGGGGCCAGCTGTATTGCTTCAATCCACAGAGCTTGCCTGATCAGCTGAGTGATTTTCTTTTGCAGCGATGGCAGCAGGCTGTAATGTTCCCTTTTCTCTCAGTTTACAGAAAACAAAGCTGTCTCCTTCAGCTTTCAGTCGCCCCGGAAAACATTAGTTTTGTGTTCCTGGGAAAGAGCTTCATAGCATTTCTATTTTCTGCCTCACAGGGAAGCAGAAACTGTGAAATTATCAGCATCCTCTGTGTCTCTGTGCGTTCCCTGGAGCTGTTATACTGTGCAGTCTGAAATAGAGATCTGCCTCAGGGATTTGCTAATGATGCATTCAGTCCCAGCATGGCACATGCTCATTCCTGGGGAGTTACTGAGTTAGCATTTATAGTTCCACACTTTTCCTCTGAGTACATGAAACCCTCTGATTTTCTCTCAGCACTGAGGTCTTGTGCGTTGGATTCTCTTCTCATGACAGCTCGTTTGGAATGCCACCAGAAAGCTTTCAGCCTGGATCTTTCCTTCTAAAATCACAGACTACAGTAGCATCACACCAGCGATTCTCCCATGACTTGGTGCCTGATCATCAGGCAACAGAGAAATGCAGTCTTTCGGAGGCACATTTTCAAAATAGCAAAACTAAGACATTTGCAGTGAAGATGGGTGATTGCTAGTGTTGATGCCGGATGCCTTTTGCAACTGAGTAAATGAGCTCATAAATGAAAAGCAAGGAGCCAGCAGACAGTGATGAAAGCACAAGAGGACAAACCATGGTAAGTAAGCACTGCTGGTTGTCCTAATGGTGCTAACTTGGCTACATGATGTAGGGAAATGGCAGTGGTAAAGGATGAAGTTACCTCACTCAAGCTTACCCTGTCCTCTGGTTTGTTTGTCAATTCTTGTTTCCCCTGACACTTTAGGCAAGGGGAATTTTCTGTGTGCGTGAGCAAGGGTGGAACCAGCAGGAACACTTTTACTGTATTTCATAGTAACTTGCTAGCGAAGACAAGACTTTTCTTGCATGACCTACATGCCTGAACTCAGAATCCCTCTCCCAGGTCTGCCATCTTCAACTTTAAAACCTTTAAACAAGCTCAAGTTTTCATCTCCTCATCCATATTTCCAAAGCATGTAAGCCTCAAGGCACTAGGCCAACAACGGAATATTGCTGAGCACAAAGATGTTTTTGTAACCACATCAACTCAGCCCAATGCCAATCAAATGCAGCAAACCCTGCTTATTGCTTCACCTCCCTGTACGGTTCCATTACAACCTTCCATTTTTGCTGGTCCTCAGCTGATAGGGATGGCTATTCTCTCAGCTTTGTAACTCTATTTTATTTTTTCACTTGCAGTGAAATAGAGCTGCCAGAGACTCAGCTGTGACACAGATTTATCTGAATTCAGGGTTTTGGAAGTGTTCCTTCACGCTTGTCATCTCCTTCAAAAAGCACTGCATTGTACCAAGGCTGTACATTCTTTACTGCTCTACTTGTTGCTATGGCCAGAGATGCCAAGTTTCAGCCTAATTCTTTTGAGAGACCAGACAGAAATCTGGATTTTCTTTCTTTCTGCTTTGTTTCTGCTCCTGGCTCCTACACTGTTCTCCCTCACCATCACCCAAAACTTCTTTCCAAGGCAGCTCGGAAACTTGGAAAGCACTGCCGTCTCCAATCCCTCAAACCCAGCAGCACTCCCTCCTTTGCCTGATTCAGGCAGGCTTCAGCAGAGAAGAGAACAAATGCAGAGATTTCCTCTCTGGCCAGGTATTTCCAAAGTGAAGGGGAAGCAAAAAGGAACAGATGGGTGCAGCCCTGAGCAAAGAAGAGGGAAGGTTTTGGCAGGGCAGCTACAAATGCACGGTGTTCTCTGTCAGGCTTGGGAAGGGTTCTTGCAGAAGGGAGAGCAGCAGGCCTGGCTGCATCACTGCCATGGAAACAGCCAAATTGCTGGTTGGACAGATTTAGAAACGTCTTCTGCTTGGGACTACTTTCAGTAGATGTCATCTATCTCTGCAGAGATTAAAACAAAGTGGAAATGAGGCAATGCCTCATGCTGAAAGCTGAAAACATAATTTCTTTCTTAGTTTATAATGGAGACTCGGTCTCCCGCGGCTTTATGAAGATATTTGTTCCCCTCTGGATAGGTTGTGGTTTTGGTGGGTATTACTTTTCCCCACATCCTCTTATTTTTGGAGGGCTTTCACCATGAAGAAGCGAAACCACTTTCAGCATTATGATTCTGGTTGCATCCCAAAGCTCCTGGGCTTCTCCATCGTGTTCACTGTGGAGTTTATGTAGCACCCTGACTACGTAAGTGACATTTCTCTCTAAGATCTCTTCTTGATGACCTCAGAGATCACGTGTTTCCTCAAAGAGAAAACCTGGCTGATTTGTTCTCACTAGAGCAGCTCATTTCATTTCCCCACACCTTTCCCATGGCCTCATAATATTATTTTCGAAGACAGTCTAAAAGATTACAAAATAAAGCTGGGATGTTACAGAAGGAAAAAAGCACTTGCAGGGTTAAACTGTAGTCACACCCACACAGATTCAGTACCTTTTGTGATGCGGAGTTAAGGAGCTTCTTTTTAAATATACCAAAGAAACAACGTCCTCAAGTGAAACAAAAAACCAAACTGACACAGCTCATTCAAAATAATAGGGAAAGGAAAAATTATTTGCCTCTTGGAAAACAATGCAAATTTGACATGGCAAGAAGGTCAGCATTTGAATTTCTGAGCTTGCAGAGCAATCCGGCAACCTGCTGACAGGCAGCAGGGCTTCACTTCTTTTTGGAAGGCTGATTTCAGTAGCACTGAGTGATGTTTGAGTAAGGAAACCACTGCCCTCTGCTGAGAGAACTGCACTTGGTTCTCTGCCTGTTCCAAGTGCCAGCAAAAGCAGCAATTGCACTGCTTGTAAGTGCACGAGGAATTGCTCACCGAGGCCCACGTTTAATTCCTGCTGCTCCTGTCTCTTTACAGGAGCTTGCTCATCTGGATCTCTTGTAGCAAATATTTTGAACGTTCCCAAAGTAAATAGGAGCAAGGGTAATTACAAACCAAATCTGGATGCGATGACAGCAGCAACTGTGAAAACTTGAACTGGAGGTTTCAGAAGCAGTCTGTGTGATCTATAAACACTTTGGGCACCCTTGGCTATGTGATGTGTGCTGAAGCCAGATTTAGGTTTTCTTGTCAAAATGCAGTCATGTGTTATCAGATCAGGCTGAAACCCTCTACAGTTTCTTAAATGATGATGATTTGATATTTTTTTAACTGCTGCTTTGCTGACTGAGTTTTGACCTCGGCCTTACAGCACCACCATTTTTTCTGGTTATACAAAATCAAACCATTTATTGCTATGCTTCGAACTGGCTTGATGATATAGGTCTAAGTTCACTGTCATTTTGTTATTTGTTTAAAAAAAAAGGATTTTAAAAACACCAACTCTTTAAAAAGTGTAACATGTTACAGTATTTCCTACCACTTGAGGGAGCTCTTTCATTTATACATTGTCACTTAGACAGTTGCTATGGTGCATGCATATTGAGAAACGATTAAACCATACTTAGAATAGCATATTATGACTGTTTACGAGGGTGGATGGTGATAGGACAAGGGGGGAATGGTTTTAGAGTGAGACAAGGGAGATTTAGGTTAGATATTAGGAGGAAGTTTTTCACACAGAGGGTGGTGATGCACTGGAACAGGCTGCCCAAGGAGGCTGTGGATGCCCCATCCCTGCAGGCATTCAAAGCCAGGCTGGATGTGGCTCTGGGCAGCCTGGTCTGCTGGTTGGTGACCTGCACATAGCAGGGGGTTGGAACTGGATGAGCATTGTGGGCCTTTTCAGCCCAGGCCGTTCTAGAATTCTGTGATATTATGGGGAATGCTGCACTTGACTGAAATATGTGGAAGTGCTGAGGCTTCTGGGAGACTCAATTTAAAGCCCAGATAGAAGCTCTAATTCCTGTGAAAATGAGTGACAATAAACAGCCACAGTTACTTAGAACTTTAAGTAGCGCATGGAGTTATGCAGAATTAAGAAAAAGCAGCACTAATCCCATCTGTTTGGGAACAGTGCCAAGCTTTATGGCAAGGTACAGCAGCAGGCAAAGGTCTTCCTGAAGGGCTGTGAAAACCTCAGCCCTCGGCCTGTCCTGGCTCTCCAAGTGAGATCAAGTAAAGCTGAAGCAAAAAGGTTGGCGTGTCTGGGACAGAAGTTGTGATGTGGGGGCGAACACGCCGTGATTCAGCCAGGAGTGCTGAGAAGTGGTGGTGGTGGTGAGGCAATCATTGAGCAATGCAGCCTGTAGGATTAGTGTAAAACGCTCAAGAAAATCAAGATTGCAAGCAGAGTGGTGACAAGCATGGTAAAGGATGTAGCTGATGAAACACTGCTGCAATTTGGACCTGTGAAGACAAGAGCAGAAGATGCACGTGAGTGGCAAAAAAATCAGTGGTGGCAGTGCCTCACTGAATTTATAAAAGATGGGAAGAAAGGCAACGAGGGGGGCTGGTCAGGAGTGCTGCCTGCAAACACACCTGGGGCAGAAGGAAGCTGTGATACAGATTTTAGGGAAAGGCTGAGAGACCAGAGGTGAGCGAAGCACCCGTCACACAGTGATGTTTGGGCCAGAGAGGTTCTTTAAGAGCTGTTAACAAACTCGGTGCTACCTACCCCTCATCTCTATAAGGCACAATAAGTGAAGCCCTGCAACCAGCTCTGAACGCCAGGTGCTCTCTTCTTTCTGCCAAAGGTATCTGATCTTCCTACCCTCCAGAGCTGAGCTTTTGCTGATCAGACACAACAGTTTCATCAGCGAGTTTTAGATCTTCAGGAAACGAAGCTTTCAGTTTCTTCCCCTTTTTCTCCTCGCTCCCCCTGCTCACGCTGGCACCGCAAGGCACCGCAGTGTGAATAGCCAGCACAGCACGACCAGCATGAGGGCACCCGCGACTGCGTGCCGCCAGCCCTGAGAGCATCTCTGAGAGGCACCTTGTTAAAACCCACTTGTGGAGAACGGGGGCTCAGTTCTGAAGGTTCCAGCCCAGCCATTCGCACGTCAGCAATTACTTTTTTCCTCTTTTTCAATCTTTACAGCAGCTTTCCTGCTAAGCAGCCCTACGCTTCAGTCCGGGAATAATCGTTCAGCAGGCTGCGTGCAGGGCACAGCCCTGGAGCTGCGAGGAGGAGGGAAGGCGGAGGTTGGCGGCTCAGTTCTCAGTTTAGGAACACTTCCCCGTTTACGCTGCAGCGGCAGAGGTTACCGGGGTTTGCCGACGTGCCGCAGTGACTCACAGCCCGTCACGCGCCGTGCCCTCCCTGCTGCAGGCGGTGAGCGGGTGCGGGTTGGGCCTTTCACCCCATTTCTGACGCTCCGAACAGAGACGGGACCTCCTCGTTTCCCTCCCCGTAACAACATTCGCCCTCGTTCCGGCACAACCGTTTGAAACGATCTCCCCGCGGAGGCCGCGAGTCGTGCCGAACCCCGGAGCAACTTGTTGAGCAACCGCGTTCCCCGCCAAGGACAAGGACGGGCGGAGGGTCGGGGTCCCGCCAGCCTTGACTCCGGCATCCCGCCTGCAGCGCCCACAGCCTCCACAGGGCGGGGATCTCCCGCGGGCCCGGGGCGTGCAGGCGGAGATGCGGGCGGAGCGGAGCGCGGCGCGCTCCCCCCACGTGCGCCTCACGTGCCCCCCCACCGCGGCGCGGCCGGCGGCCAATGGGCGGCGCCGCCGCTCCCCCCTCCCACTGCGCGGTGACGTGCGCGGGCGCGCGGCGAGCGGCGGAGGCGGGAAGAGCGGCGCGGGGCCGGCGCTTAGAGGAGCGGCGCGGGCGCTCGGAGGTGACCGTCCGGGTTGCGGGCGGCCGTTGTCTCGTCTCTGCCCGGCCGGCTCCGAGCGGTCGGCCCGCTCCCGGCTATCCCGGCTGCAGGCTCGGCTGCGAGGGGCCGGGAGGGGGCAGAGCTCGTCGGGGCTGGGCAGGACGAGGAGGGGAGAAGCGGGAGCTGCCGTGGTGCAGCGGTCACTTCCGCGCGTGTTTCGGGGCGCCGGGTGCCGCGCTGCTCCGGCACGGCTGCGGGCTGCCCGCTGGGAACCCGCGTGTGTGCTGCTCGGAGGGGCGCGGGGCGGTTGCGGGCGGTGTTGTGATGCTCCCGAGGGATGCGGTGGGCGCTTTGAGCTCAGCCCGCTGTCCCGCCGTGCTTTGGCCGTGGCAGAGGCTCGCTGCGTTGGGGTGCCGTGGTGTTAGGCTGCTCAGACGGAACCCAAGTGAGGAAGGCAGTTGTTTTGCTCGATTTCCTTCTGCACGGCTCTTGTTTCCTTGCCAGAAATCGCTGTGGCCGGTGCTAATGTGTTGCTGTATCCCCGGGGCTCGGATGGGGCACCGAGTCCTTCCTTAACTTTGAACTTGGTCCCAAGGAGGCTGTGGATGCCCCATCCCTGCAGGCATTCAAGGCCAGGCTGGATGTGGCTCTGGGCAGCCTGGTCTGCTGGTTGGTGACCCTGCACGTAGCAGGGGGTTGAAATTAGATGATCACCGTGGTCCTTTGCAACCCAGGCCACTCTATGATTCTATGATCCTTCCTTCCCCTGTCCCAGGACTCCTTGTTTTTACTTCCTTTCTGTTAACCTTTCTGCTGGATGCTAACAACTCCCACGCCGTGGGAAGGAAGGAGTGCTTCCTTGCTTCTTGGAGGTGGGCAGCGCGCTCTGAATGGAGCCACAGAACCCTTGCTGTTCAAGGACGGATGTGTCTCACCGGTGTAAGAGCAGAAGGGTTGAAGTGGCTGCTTTCCTACAATTTCCACGTGCTCTTAAGCTGCAGGTGGGCAAAACGGTCCTGTGCTGTTGCAGTGGGAAGGCAGGAAGGTGGAGAAAGTCATGTTGTCACAGTGGTGGCTGGCTTGCTTCTATAGGTGAGAGGATTGTTCAGATTGATTGCAGCGGTAATGGCAGAGAGCTGTTAGAAGGGGGCCAGATCCTGCCAGCAAGCTTTCTGCACCAGTGAGAGTATTTATTTGCTGTGAGAAGGTGTGTTGTTCTCGTGCCTGGTTCTTTGTGTGCTTCAGGTAAAGGCTTTTGTATAAGCTCACACCACTGTAATTTATATATCAGTCAGCTGAGAAGCTTGTTGTTTTTGTGCTGTTTGTATAGCATGTAGACTGACCTGGCTGTGACTTCACAACATGGGGCTGAAAAGGGGCAGTGTCCTGCAAGAAATGGTTTGTGGTCGATTGATGTTTTGCTTGGTGTTGCAGAAGCTGCTTCTGTGTGCTGTGTACCCAAAAGATTGGCAGATCCTCTGCTGGAGGAACAAATGCAGGAAGCTGACTCCTGCCAGCATATGATCATAAGAGTCCAGTTTCCCTTTTGTGTCTGTTTCAGTTTTCTGAGGAAATCCTTCTTTAAATACTTTGTGACTTCTTTTTCTTTGGCCTAGCTGTGATAGATCAGGTGTTCCCTATTAGCTAGCAGCTCTGACACTAGCAGTGATTTCTGTCATCGAATCTGGTGTAGTTCAAACCAGATTTTCTCTTCCTGTTTTTCCCTGGTTCGCAGCACAGCCGTTGTCTGGCCAGACAAAGTACAAGGATCTATTGAGGAAGCTGCTTTTTCAGTGAGAACTGAAGCTTGACAGGAGGGGGCTTGGCTCAGGCAGAATCGTGCGGGTGATCTTGCAAAGCAAACGTGCCAGAGCTCTCTGAAGACAAATTTTGCTGTCAGACTGACTACTGGAGAGTGTTTTCAAGGGCTTTTTGCGCTTTTAAGGATTTCACAAAGGCTCAAGTCATTTTAAATACTTAGATCTGTAAGGGAAAAGAGGGAGCTGTGGGAAAATAAAAGCTCTTTTTGTAGTGGTGAGGGAGAACTTGCTTGGATACTTTGCTCTTTTACAGATACAGTAAGGGAAAGGCAGTGTGACCTGCAGTACAGTGACTAATGCCAGTGTGTGCTTCTTTTCAACTACCCTTACTCTGAATTCATAATAGCAGGGGAAAAACCGTAACTGTAGTGCAGAGGCGACTGTGTAATTCATTCTGTAACTATGTGAAGAATAAATGGGGTTTTGTCATTAATTATTTCCTGTCCTTTTCTGGTTTAGCTAGGCAGCAATGGCAGGTGAAGACTGTGTAAGAAAACGCCCGTCTGGCTCCACCACAACCTACAAGAGCCCTGAGAATGAAGAAATGCAGAGGAGACCTGATGGCGACAGATCCTTTCAAAACTCCAGCAATGGTGAGGTTCTTTCACTTGGGATTAATTGGGTTTGTGTTAGTTTATATTGTGGCCAGCTGGGAAGTGATGTGGCTTACAGCTGGCTTGATTTGTGGATGATTATGTGGCAGTTTAAGTGGTTTTGCCTGTGGACTATGAGACAGAGTCCCCAGAGTCCTTCCTTGGTCATGCTGTGCTGCTTTCTGTGAGGAGGTTAATGACAGAACTGCAGCTCTTATTCTTTCTCTTTGGGAGGCAGGATGAGATGAAAAGCTAAGCTAGTTTGTCACGACGTGCCACATGAATCTCTGTTCCAAAACTCTGATAACAGTAATTGAAGGAGATAACTTTTTTTTTTTAATGCTCTCCTGAATAATGTCACTATTTCACTGTATATCTTTCAGTGGAACAGGGGTTGGAGCAAATATAAGTTGAGAACAAGTGAAATTTCTTCTTCCAAAGATATCCTTGAGAGAAAGCTGTCCCACAGACTATTGCAGAAATGAGACTTTCAGCTGTTGGTGGTACTAATGTTTTAAACTGGCAGAATGGAACTGCTATGTCAGTGCTGTTTTTAGAAATTTGCAGGTAGTGACTGCTGGAAAACAATTACGATGGGTTTAGAAGCAGACTTCTACCTCTTTACCTACGGAAACCTTAACTGTTGTGAGTAGGTTTGAGTTCTTGCACGCTTGTGGGTAAAGAATAAATACAGCTGTGATAATTAGCACGTGGTAGGCACGTGTGCCTGCTTCTTAAGAGCTTTTCTTTTTAGAATCTCTGAAATGCAACGTATCACTGCAGGTGAGATGCTGTGAGTGGGCAGCACCTAAACAATCTGGGATGGATGTCCTGACAGCGTGCTGGGCTTTCATGGGCAGGTCCACATCTGGTGGGTTGGGTTAGTATAAAAAGTCGTGTTTCAGTGCAGTCCAAAGTGCAGTGCAGGTCTTTCACAGGGAGACAAGAGTCACTCTCTGACTGACTGTGTTATAGGGTGACACAGAAGATGGATCCCTCTGTACAGGAATTCCTCTCTGCTGGATTAGACCAGCAGCTCTGCATCACAGAGTTTAAAGCTTTACCAAGTCAAAGGAGTGCTCTCATGTTCTAGATAGTGGCCCTTTCATGCAGTCTAATGTGTTTGTGTAAGTAGTTGTAACTTTGTGTGAAAGCACAGCTAAGCTGGAAGGGTTGCTCAAAAGTAGCGCTCATAACTATTTTCTAGCTTTCTTTCATCCTAGCTTCAGAGTAACTGTTCCTAAAGCATTAGTCCTGACAAATACACAGGCAGCTTGAGACTAATGATCTGGAATATCTGGCAACATCCTTTTACTGTAGCATCTTAACACCTGAGTTGCGTAGAGTTTTAAATGATACGCATGTTTACTGCAGTTCAGGAGTTCTAGACACCCCAGGACAGTATCTTGTATGCAAGTAAACACATAGTATTTTTGTAGCAATTCTTTCTGCAGGAAAAACTAAATCATTAATGTGACTTTGTACCCTTTATCCTCCCTGATTAGCAGAGACAATCTGCTTTTTAACTTAATAGTGTTAAGGGGCAATTGACTTGTTTCCAGAAGCGTGTTGGTCTCGTACTCTTTTCTCCTTGAAAAGACTAGAGTGTCTTAAGCAGCTGATTTAGTCCTGGCATAGTGTGAGCAGGTGATCTAGGCAACAGTAATCCTTTGACAAAATCCAGGCTGCCCTAAGTTTTGCATGTTTTCAGCTGCAGATGCATTGATAAATGCAAGACTGTTCTGCTTAATGGGATATTGACATTGGGCAGTACTGTGGCGGAAAGATTTAACCTGGAATGGCTGTAATAGAAACTGCATGGCAGATGTAAAAGGTTAGAGAAGATGTGGCTCTTCACTGTATTGAGGCCCTCTGAAATGCAGAGGTAAGACCATTTGAAACCAGTAAACTGATGACTGTGGAGAAATCAGAAGAGGACTGATCTGCAAACAAGTCTGTTGTGGCATATCTTTGCTGGGTATGAGTAAGCATGTTTGGTAATGCTCGTCTTGGAAAGGGCTTGTTATCTTCCAACCAAGAGGTTACTATGGATCATTCCTGGTGTGAAAGTTCATGAAGCTGCACAGATGATGTGTCCTTATTGATACAGGAGGAGGGAGCTTTGAACCTGGAAGAAATTTTGAACTCTTGAGAGTTTACTGTCTGACTCAGGGTGACGAGTGTGCATAAACTGCTGAAATTGAATTTCTTGGGTGCACTTCAGGGAGTTAGATGGAAAAAGCTGTCTTGCCCACGACTATATGGGTGCTGGTAATTCTTATGCTCTGACATGTTTTGTAATATATGGGTTTGTTGAAGGCTGAGAAGCTTCTTGTGACAAGCCTGGGAATGTGCAGTTGTGACCTGGAGAATGCTGCTGTTTCCTTCTGCTAGTCAAGAGGCTGTTTGGGTTCCATGTCCCTGCAGACTTTGCTTTTTAACTGGATTCCTTGCCCCGCTACAGCACAGTGACCTCTGTAGCCCATGCATTCTTCAAGCAGATCAGCTGAGCGTTGAGGGCAATTTAGTCATACTTTGTTCCCTATCTGCTGTATGGATGCATAAATTGGAATGATTCAGAATAAGACTGACTTGTGTTCTGTTGTATCTAGTGTGGAATGCTTCTGTCCTTTACAGTATCCCTGTGCTAGGCTGGCTTGAACATAGCTGGTCTTTTAGATAACAGCATCTTCAGTGATTTTTAGATTGGGAGCCTTTGAATCCAGGTATCTGACAGTAACAGGAAATCCTCCTGCCAGTGCTCCCTCCTTTTACCTTTTCAGTGATAAGTTGTCTGATCAAGATATAATGAATATAGTGCTTTCATCTCCTTTTATGAAAGGGCAGTACTGGGTACAGTTTGTGTGGTATCTGTTACTTTCCAAGAAGATCCTGAAGCTAAATAGCTTCTGTAATCATTGGGGAAAATATTTCTGGTTATCAGATGCAGCTGTGTACAGCATGTCCTAAAACCATCTGGGGAAGTACTTTTTGTTTTATGAACACATGACAATAAATTGAAGTTCATTTGTGTGCTTTTCTTAGCTTTTCTGGGAAGAAAAGTTTTTGAATGCTGTGCAGTTCAGATAGTCATCTTCCTCAGCTGTTCTGACTTCTGTGGCTCATGAAGGCATTACCAGCTGGAACTGTAACGCTGCTCACAAGCCTTGCCTTTACTCACACGACTTATTCCCACCTGTGCTCTTGGTTGTAATTACACACTGGAGCAGTTAAACAAAATGAGTACTTTTTTTTTTAATGCTGTTGATTTTTCTGAGAGCTTGCTCAGTAGAGTGCTGGCTAGCATCTCATGCAGGAATTGGTTTTGCTGGATTCCAGGCTGCAGTATTAATGAATTGTGTGAATTGGGATGATTCTTTTTCTCATCTCAATGTCACTTGCTTGTAATATGTACAAAAGAAGATTAGAAAAGAAAATCAAATCCAATTAAAAAAAAAAAAGACAGTTTGTAAACCTTTTTTGGTGAAACTTAAGTTGCTCACATTTTCAACAATAAGAAAATTGAGAACTACATGATCTCTTTAAGGCTGGTTTCCTGTGTGATTTGCTACTATGTCATTCTAGTCTTTAAAGATCTTTTTCTTTACAACTTCTAAATGTATTTCCTGTTTTCTTAGGTCGGAACCTGCTTTACTTTAATGGTAGATGTGTTTGCCTGTCTTGTGTGACCTTGAGTCTGATTTCTTGGATGGTAATGTAATCCTAGAGTGGTACAAAGGGATTTTTGATGGCAAAGGAAAGTGGAAAATTTAGACTTCTTAGTGGTGTACAGTTCCTCTTAGACTCAAAATCATGTGATGATTCTATTTCTAAATGACTTTAGGAAACATAAGTAGCAGCTTGCACAGCAGAAGGTGAATGATTCAAGATGATGATTTATCTATTCTCTGGTACCTGCCTGGTGATGCCCTGCCCAATAAACTCATCCTGTGGAACAGCAGGATGTGTTGGTGGGGGGGCAGATTTTCTTCAACAAGAGACAGTTTTGCATCTTTTTCAGAAGAAAGCTGAGCTTACAGGTGGTTTTACTTAGTTTGCTGCATGAGGTACGTGTGGAAGATGTTGAGATCTTGATTTAAAGACTCATTAAGCCATGCTGTGTTTCTAGTCCACGTGGTGTTTGCTTATTCACTGGTGTGGGGGTGGATAAAGTGATAGGAGGGACACTGTGTACAACTTCAGCAATTGCAATGTCAACAGGTCAGAGACCTGCCCATTTTCCTTTACAAATATTACAGTCACATGCTAAGGTATGGGTGAAACTAGCCATTTTTAGGGCCTTGTTAGTGGAAAAAGGATGATTTATTTCTTAAGAGAGTCACTCCTGAGCAGCTGTAGTGATAGGAAATGCGCAGTCAAAGCAGTTGCTGCTCATTTTTTGTTCAGCTTACAAAGGAAATAGTGCGACCCCCCAAGTCTCAGATGTCTTGGTGTCTTTGGCCCTGTTGGACAGTTTCTAGTGAAGTTGAAGACTTTGAAGACTGGCAGGTGGGTGAGAGAGCAGTTCTCACTTTTTGCAGCAAAGGTAGCTGGGCTGTGAGCTCAACAGCTCTGTGCGGTTTGCTTGCCAGCAGGTAAACACACAGTGGTTTTTAGCACAGCAATAATGGGTAGAAGGACTATTAATACAGTTGTGGAGCGGTGCAGTGAGGGAACTGAGTTCTTGAGATGTTATGAAGGATATGTTTTCCTGCTGCTTGTGGGATGGTTTTGCTTATTTTTTTCTGTGGTGCCCATTTGAGACCAGTGAAGTGCAGGAGCTGAGTGGCAAAAGCCATTTTACACTCTTGAATTGTTTCCCAAATGACAGTCTATCACACCGTTGTATTTGCTGAATGACTTAAATGCTGAGGTAACTTTTTGTTTTGGAGGCGAGGTGCTTAGCAGCCAGGAATTCTATTTCTGTGGAAAGTGAATTTTGCACGCAGCCAAAATATAAAGAAATCATGATATTTACTATTTCCATTCTTTGTTGCATTATGAGGTGGCTAAAACTACCTGTAAGAAGGTGTTGCCACTTTCCAATCTTCAGTCTATAGACTGTATATTTCTTTCTGTCCAAAATCTGTTCTTACTGCCTGCTTGATATGGGGTCATAGGAATGTCTAATGCTGACAGATGAGTATAGTTTCATTGAAGATGGAAATAGGAAATATTTCACTTAACTCTTGGTATTGTTAGTGACAGAAGTCCCATGGTGTTTTTAGCATGCATAGACCTGTTTTTTTTTCTAAGGGATAAAATGTTTTGGGGAAATACAGTCAGACTGATGCTTGTGATGGGGGAAGAAAGGAGTGAGAGTAGCTAGGTTTGAATACAGGATGACAGCCTTCCAACTTGCCAGTCTGCCCATCTTCAGGGATGGTTATTTTACAGATAGTCGTGTCTTGACTGCCTTGCCTGGAGGTCTCTACGTTGCCAGTAGACAACCTAATCTTTCGTCTAGTTCACAGTGCATAAGATAAAATTATGCTAGAAGATCAGCACGCTTGGATATGACCTTCTAGGGCTTGTTCTGATTGCTGTTTCAAGGCTGAATATGTTTAAGGACCTTGGAATGATTTGCAGAGTTGCAAAGCTTTCAGAAATCCAACACGTTATCAGCTCTTGCCTGCTTTATCATGTTGTGATCCTAAATGGCTGTTTAAAATACTTGCTCATAGCTTACTAACTTACTGTAGTTTAGTTTTGTATTTGCTGTGACATTACTAGGAATCGAAAGTATTAATGAGAAACTAGTGAATGAACTACTGGCTGCTGTTTTTCCTGTATTTTCAGTCATGCAGGACACACTGCTGCAAATGCAGCTGTTAAATATTTGCTTTCCTTCCTTAGGCCGCGTTGATGTGGACCATGTGATAACAAGGAAGATGCAGCTAATAGCAGAAGCTGAGGTAAATATACTCTAATGCTTCTTTGTGGGGAGGAGCAGGATAATTGAGCCTGATCATTTCTTTGGAGACTCATCAATCCTGGAACACAAATATACTCTATTCAGTCATAATTCAAGCGTGGTGACTTTTATACAGCCCTCTTTCTGTCCGTATCTCTTCTCACTTTGCACAAGAGAAGTATTGTTGTCAGATGCAGCTCTGTCTTGTTTGACCCCAATAGGTTAGAGTCCAGTGATAAGAATGAACTTTGAGGCCTGTAATAAAATTGAACTTGCCTCACTACTAACTTTTGAAAGTCTAATTGTCAGCTAGCCTGTTCCCTTTGACAGCTTGTGTATCCAGTGCTTCAAATTCTGTGTCCTGTTACCCATTGATGCACCTGGCCTGTGTCTCGTGGCTTCCATTGCCCTAGCTGTGGAGATGACCTTACTACTTCTCAGTAAGCACTATCCTCAGAGAAAATAATATTTCTATAAATGTCATCTGCATCTGTGTGAGCTACCATTGCCTTAGCATGCACTAAGGTGATTTATGGCCAAATTAAATGAAGTTAGCTAACAGTGAACTGCACCCTTCTTGCTAAGCATTGTTTCACAGCAGGCATGTTCTTTGAGGCAAACTGTCCTGCACTCTTGCTTCACTTTTATTGCAGAGAATTCCATGCTAAAGATGAGGTCATCTAATTGTCTCAGCCTTATGTAATTATTAGGGATTGAATACTTAAAGACAGAGACAGATACCTTGCAACTTTGAGGTCCTTTCCTGTTTTAAAGTCTCTTTATTATATAGATATGATGTGTAACTTACAGTAGATATAACTGTAGTGTATTTAAATGTCTTTCACAAAGTGTGTAGTGCTTTTTGTGCTGATGCTCCTAGAATTCAACCCATCAGAAGGATAGTCAGCTCTTAATTTTATTTCATATATTGTCTTCTCTGAGTGACTCTTACTGAAGGCATGATAGAGCAAGTCTCATATCTGCCTCATATCTTTTTTCTGCAGACAAATACAACCACTGCAATTCACTGCTTGCAACTAATGCTTGCACAAGCAACCTTTGAAGCACATGTAGCTGTGTAAGTTCCAGGGGACACTATCTGGATGCTGGGGGGACAACTTGATCTTGGATTTCTTTCTTTGAGAAAGTCATCCTTCTGTATGCTTTCTGGCTCCAAAGTTTGAGACGTGATAGCCTGTAGTCGAGGCAGTTTCTTATTCAGAAAGAGAATCAAAGAAAACCAGAAGGCTCAGTGGCACTTGAATGCTGAAGTTGCTCCTGAAACATGGGAAGTTCAGGTTTTATATGCTGAGTTCAGCAGATTGCAGATTTAAGATTCCTCAAAGCTCCAAGAATAGCTAAGCATAAAAACCTACATCTGTTACAAATGCCCGAGAATTCCTCTTCTGCCTCATCATTTTGACCGGTGGTTCACACAACAGAAGCTTGGATCCCATTTTACCCTTCATGGGGTCTGTATCTGAGGCCTGTACAGATGCTTCATTTCTGACAAGCGCTAATCACTGACAGCTTCCTTTCCATTCGTTTAACTGGGAGTTGTAACTGGTGGGTGTTGTTCCAATTAGGATCATAGAATCCTTAGAGTTGGAAGGGACTCTTAAAGTTCACCCAGTGTAACTCCAACACAATGCACAGGGATTTCTACAGCTTGATCAGATTGCTCTGGGAAACCTGTGCCAGTGCCTCACTACCCTTATCATGAAAAACTTTTTCCTTATATCCAATCTAAATATCTCCTCTTTTAGTTTGAAACTATTTCCTCTGTCCTGTCACAGCAGTCTCTGGTAAAGAGTCTGTCTCCTTTCTTACAGCCACCTTTTAGATAATGAAAGACCACTCTCACATCTGCTTGGAGCCGCCTTCTCTCCATACTGAACAGCTCTGGCTCTCAGCCTGTCTTTATAGGTGAGGTGTTCCATCCCTTGGCTCATCTTGTGGCCCTTCTCTGGGTACACTCCAGCAGATCCAGAACTTTGCTGTACTGAGGACTCCCCGTGTGGACACAGTACTCCAGGTGAGGTCTCTCCAGTGCACAGTAGAGGGGCAGGTCACGTCTTTTGACCTGCTGATCACACTTCTTTTGATGTGGCCCAGGATCCAGTTGACTTTCTGTGTTATGAGGGCACGCTGCTGGCTCATGTTCAGCTTGCCATTCACCAGTACTCCCAAGTCTTTTTCAACAGGGCTGTGCTCCTTTTTTTTGTACTTGTATTGATAGTGGGGGCTGCCACAACTCAGGTGCAAGACCTTGCATTTGGATTTGTTGAACTTCATGAGGTTCACCTGGGCCCACTGCTTAGGTCTCTCCAAGTGGCACCACACAGCTTGGTGTCATCTGCAAACTTGCTGTGGCTGCTCTCAGTCCCACTGTTGATATTATTGATGAAGATGTTAAAGAACACCTGATCCTTGAGGGGCACCATTTGTCACATCCAGATGCTGAGCCATTGACCACCACTCCCTGGTATGATTGCTTAATCAGTTCCTCATCCATCAAACAGTTCACCCATCAAATCCACATCTTTCCCATTTGGAGAGAAGGTTGTTGTGGGGAACTGTGTCAAAGGCTGTACTGAAGTCCAGATAGATGAGGTCAGTGGCTTTCCCCTTGTCTACTGACACAGTTAAACTTTCATGAAAAGCCACGGGGTTTGGCAGGCAGGGCCTGCCCTTGGTGAAGCTGTGCTGGTTATCCCATATTGCTTCCTCATGTCCACTGTGCCTTAGCATAGATTCCAGTTGTATCTGTTAGAATGAGTAAAATTAAGGGAAACTCTGGTGAATTTCTCTGTAGCATTGTTACAGGGTTGCTTGGCTCAACTTCCTCTGACTTATCAATTATTTGCCTGCTTCTGTTTTCTTATGGCATAGCATTTATTGCGTACTTGCTCCCCCTCCTTGTTGTTCCAATGATCAGATTCTTTTATTTAAAACTAAATTGTGACAGCTGAACATATCTGCCCTATTCTTTGTGTAACACTTGAAACACCAGTTAGGGAGCAGTTAAGCTCCGCTAGAGGACTGTGCCATATTGCAGTGAAGATCTGTGTGAGGTGCATTCTCTTATGTTTTACAAGTTCAGGGCTTGATCAGTTTGAGTGTGAACAGTTACTCTGGCAATTACTCAACTAGACAGGCCTTTGATTGGCAGTAGTGATGGTTGTCAGTATAATACAATGTTTTGCAGTTCTGTTGTGCAGAATTGCAGTTAACGTGGAGTTTCTGCTCTGGCTACATCCTATTTTATTTCATGAGAATTCACATCTTGTTTTCCCAGCCCAAATATGTGCATAAGTTGATGTCAGCCTTGGAGGGTTGTGTTAGGAGGGGCAGCATCAGCAGAGTGCTAACTGCAAAGGGAATGTGTAATTTAAGGAAATTGTTTCTGCTAAACTCTTGCTGAGAGGAAAGTTAAAAATAAAAATAAATGTGGTAGGAATGAATAGTGTTTTTCTGGAACGGAAATGAGCACACTCCAGGAGGAGTAGGAATTTGACTTCCTTGGTTAGGGATACGTGCACGTGTGCTGTAAGAACAGGCTGTGCCAAAAAGCAGTCTTCTGTTACAGGTTGTAGTTCCAAAGTACTCAACTTTTTTACTTCTTGTTTTTAAAAGATTAATCTGTGTTTTTGCAAGAGATCAGCCTCTTCTCTGCTTTCCAGAAAGCTCTAAGAATAGACAATCGAGTTGTATCATCAAGTGCCAGTGAAGCTTGTTTGTTCTATGCTAGCAGCTGCCAAATAGTGAGAAAATGTTTTGTAAGTTAAATATTAATCTATTCTTTCTCCTACTGCAGCTTTTTTAGTTCTCACTAAAGCTGACCACTGTGAAGAATGTGGTCTCATTTCAGGTTTTGTGTTTACTACCAGAAAGTTAAACTTGCTTGCTTGGCTGTTATTGCGTTACGCAGCAGCACTTCCTACAAATGCATTGTCTGTTACTAGGCTTTGCTCATCTAAAAAAGACCTTTTAGCTTGGCTTTTTGGGTCTATTTCCTCATCTTATTTGTCCTTCTGCCTGTTTCTGCTTAGCAAAAAACAATAGTGCTTCATCTTTCTCTGGTATAATAGGCTCTAGAAAAAAGACACCAAACAACAGAGCATCACAAAGGCCTTCCAAAGAAAGCAGTGTTCCTGCGTACAACTTCCAGATTCTTTCCTTCCTTGAAAATGGATTTCTTGGTTTTATTGCCTTTCAGCCTTCAAGATTAGAAAATAAGTATCAGAAAGGAATCATGAAGGCATTTGGAGAGAAAAACAAATGTTTCTTGAGCCAATGATGAGTAGGAAGATAAGATGAAATAATATGCAGCTACCACCTAGAAATACTTGAACAGTCTGAGAAAGTCTCAAGCAAAAGGATGGCCAGATAAGTTTTGCAAAGAATACTTGCATCAAGAAGAAAACCAACAATGACCATAATACATGATTAGATTTGTAGTCCTACAAACTTCGTTAAACATGCTTATCTTCTGTGCTGAAGATAACTATGTGACTTCTGAAGGGCTAATAATCTTAGGATTTCATGGTTTTTTAAGCTCTTGTGTTCACTTGAAATCCATGTTGCTTTTATTTCCTTGAGTGAATTCATTTTGCCTGATTTTCTACTTGCAAGAATAGCTCTTATGCCACTATGCAAATCTTGGGATCCTGTTTGCATCTAAAGAGCAAGAGAATTTGCACTGTAGTAAAGAGCTGTCCAGAGCTCAGTGTAATATTTTCTATGGAAGTAAGTAACTTTGAAGTGAGCATTTTATTGCTTAGTTTCTTCTAAAGGCATCTTTTAATGTCTTCCAGGCATGTGGAGATTAGGTCTTTGAAAGTTCGTGCTGAGAGACCGAAGAGCAAATTAAACTATACTGTAGACTGGAGAATTAGAGTGAATTGTGCATGTTAGCCTTTAGGGAAGACAGAAGTGATAAGGAAACAGGATTATAATCTCATCACTGTGTAGTTTGCCTTTCTTTCCTGGTTAACTTGTTATTGGAACGTTTAAGTAATATTTTCCTTTCTGGAAAGTAAACTTTTTTTAATCAGGTAAAGTAAGCAGTCTTTGACCAGGGTGGCCTATGCCTTGTTAACAGCCAGTTATTTGTTAACACCTTCTTTGTGCTCTGTCTGTGTTTTTCCAGGAAGATGGTGAAGGAGGAGGATGCTTATCTAGTTTCTCATGCATCCTTAGAAGCGCTAGCAAAGAAGATGCTTCAGAAGTTGCATTTTTCTGATAAAATGAGGGGAAAAAAGCATGAATAGGCTGAAAATGGTGCAGTTTTGTTCTAATGAGTTGCATGAGCTTTACACTGGTTATTTGCTCTGTCTTACAAAAAGGGATTCAGCAGGTTCACCTGGAATTTTTGAGTCACAAGTACTTCCAGTAGCACTACACTGGTTATGATGTAAATCTTGTTTGCACTTGATTTTAGCACTAAGGATGTAACTGTGACTAAAACTGAGAAGTGTTTTCTGGATCTGTATTATGAAAGCTGAGCTAAACGTAACAGCACCACCAAAAATGTGAAGTACCTGCCACTCCAGATGTGTGAAGTTGAGTATGTTTGCTTTGCTCCTCTATTGCACCTGGTAGGGAAGATTAAGGATATTCAGAGCTGTGTGGATGTCCCTGTCCAAGCTGACTCTAGCTGTGGGCTAATGGTACAGGATCCCTTACTCTGTTGTGCTCTGGGATAAAAAGGAGTATACCTTACTTAACTCTAGATACATTTTGGTAACTTGTTGCTCTATTCTTGCTCGGTCAGCAATTGAAGCCAGTTTTCATGAAGGAGGTGGACAGTCACTTCACAGAGTTTGTGAACAGTTTGGTGGCAAAGTCAGCACTCCTGGATTCCTCATCTTCAGCTTCCCTCTTCCCAGCTTCCTGCTCTGAGAAGGAGCTACACAAAGCCAAGTAAGTCAGGTCTATGCTAGTTCTATAACAAGATTGTTTCCTGGAAGCCTTATTTTCTTTTTCTTGAATGTTCTACTTCTAAATTGCAGGGCCTTGAGAGCTCCTCCAGAACATGGGAAGATCTTCACTGCCAGGAGGTCCCTCTTGGAGTGAGTAGTGTAGCTTTGCTTTTTCCATTAAATAAGTTGACTGAAAGTACTCTTGACAGCAAACTAACTAGCCTTTGCTTTGAGATGCTTCATTTGAAAGCTACATAACACAAGTATGATGTGTGATCTGCTATGTGAATGGCCTGATAGCTTTTGAATCTCTCCCCTAGTGAACTATTTGAAGTGAGTCACATCAGGACGATCTATCACATGTTCATCGCTCTTCTCATCGTCTTCATCCTCAGCACGCTTTTAGTAGACTTCATTGATGAAGGAAGGTAAGAGTGCTCTGGAAGGACAAGGGCCAGGGCTGGGAAATGCTCACTCCCAAAGAGCCAGAACTACACGAAAACTATAGAATGGTGCACAAAGTAATTCTTCTTGAGATGCTGTTGAAAGGGGATGTTCAACTTGATGTTCTTCAGATATCCTGCAATTGTTATTGAGTGGATAGGGTAATTTCAAATACGATTAGCTAAACATTGGGAAGATCTTACAGGTAGGTGTACTGTCAGTGAATTGTGGATTTAACATGCTTAGTTCATCACAAGGCCTAATGGAGGGGAGCCATCAGTGAATGTGGACTGCTTTTTTTTATATCAGTAAGGAAAGAGCAGCTTTCAGCTGCTTGCAGTGCTTGGAGGACTGTGTTTAGGGAGAAATAAAAAACAAACACAAAAAACTTGAAATGCGTTATCAGTCTTTTCTGTAGTGAGAAATGACAGTTCTGATACACTGTACTTGTGCTTAAATAAAAATAGAAACTTCTCATTTTTTCCTGTGGAAAAATCTCAAGGATATTGGCACAGCCTGTAAGCTTGTGCTTCGTAGGTAGCCTGTTCTGAAAGAGATTGCAAAAGACTGCTTTCCTCACACTTGATTGTTGCCTTGAATATCTTTTTGGCAAGATATATCTTGTGTACATGAGTAGGATTACATGTTTATCTTGCTGATAATCTGTTGTTCAGTGTGTAAAGCCAGAGCTGTGTCTTGATTATTACCGTTATCTTGCTTGTCTAGGTATAAAAGCAGGCTCATGCACTACTGAACGTTTATTTGGCTAATTCTAACTTAATAGCAGTGTGGATGCTGGGGGGATAGACATTTTTCTCTAAAATTGGCTAGTAGGACTCGATTATCTGTGATTGCTTTAAAAAAATAAGTTCTGAACTACTTGATAATTTGGATCCGATTTGCAGTTGAGCCTCTACCTTAAGAACAAATACATCTCATTGGTATGCTTTGCATTACTTGTTCCTCTTAGTTTGCTTTAGAATTGCTACTTAAGTATCGGTGGCTTTGATAGGCTCTCAGACTGCACATCTAGTCCTTATATTTAAGTTCAGTTAGTGAAATCATGTATCTGGTGCACGTAACTTGGTCATTCCCTCTGGCTGTTATCCTTTAGAGTCATTTGCAAAAATGTCTACCATTTTCACAAAGCAGAATTAAATTAGGCTTGGGTGGTAGGTGTTAAAATATCTTGCTCCTATTGGGGGGAGTTGGAGAAGGCCTCTCTCGATGTTGAACTCTTGTGGAGAAACTGGTTCTTAACATAGTAGTGGCAATATCCTATGAGTGTTCCCCAAAAGCTCTTTTGGGCCCAGTTCAGCTTAGCAGTGGATCATTCAGTGACATGCTTAATTACCAGCAGGAATAAGTTTTGAGCGTATTCTCAAAGCACTTTCTCATCTTAAAGGTGCACTTAAGCTCTGCTGGATTTGAAGGTAAGGACAGCTTACAGCTGTGCCTTATAGCACTGATGGCATGAGTCCTTCAGTTTTTATCTTCTGATGTGCTTGCAGGTAGTCACTTAAATCTCTGCTGCAGGCAGCCCTCTGTTTCTGAGCTGAAAACTACCTTCCTCACTACTGTCAAGACTCAAACTGTAATCTGTGTGGTTGGCCTTCTGTAGCCATTTACTGAAACAGAAGCGCTTCCTCTTGAAACAGTGGACACTAACTGTTGTCTATTTCCTTGTGCCTTCTAGGCTGGTCCTTGGGTTTGATCTCTTGGTCTACGTTTTTGGAAAGTTTCCGGTCGTCTTCTGTACTTGGCTGTGCATGTTCTGTGCCACGGTTATCATTCCATACAGCCTTTTCTTCCAGTGGGCCCAAGGTTACTGCACTTCCTCCCATCGTGTAATCTACTCTCTCTTCTACGGGACACTGTTCACTCTCTTCCAAACCATTGGGCTTGGGATTGGGCCAACTTATGTTGCTATATCATATGCCCTGCCTCCAGCTTCCCGTTTTATTGTAATACTGGAACAGGTAAGTACCTACCCAGTGTCCTTGGGTATATTGAAGCTTGTTTTCAAAAGTGAAAGGTGTTTTTCCTTAAAGAATCAAGTGTTGTGGGATTGTTGTTTGGTTGTTTTTTTCATTCATTAAATTAAGACAGGGCTATGGATGAAGTGAGTTTATGACTTAAACATGTATCAGGTCTAATGAGAAAAACTGATGATAGTGAGCTTTGTTTTGACATGGAAACAACTTTCTTTTTTTTCACCTCAAGATTTGATTGTATAATTTTTTCTGAACATGTATCAAGGCTGAAACTGCATTTACTTCTAGTTGTCTTGTGGATGCTAAGTGCCTTAAAACAACTTCAGTAAGCTGTTATGTAACATTCCCCTTTAAGTAAATAAATAAGGGGTACATAGTCAGCACCTGTTTCTTCCTGGTGGAATGTACAAACTGGAGAGAAACCAAAGTGCTGAATGCCCTACCCTAAAAGACTCGATGCAAGTTGGTATTAAACTGGTGTTCTGTTCATCTCCCAGGTTCGTCTTGTTATGAAGGCTCATTCATTCGTCCGTGAGAATGTGCCCAGAGTCCTGTCTTCTGTAAAGGACAAGTCTAGTGAGTAACTTCATTTTAGTTGACAATTGCGCATAACCAGCTGTTGCTCTGAGAGCTGTTGACTTTGGACAGGGAGCTGGCCTTCTGCAGCATCATTTCAATCTGAATTTTTTTATTTGGTTTTAAGTAATGAGCTACACTGTTGCTCAGATCTGTCACGCTTCAGCAGGACTTCTTATTTCACTTTTGTGAGCAGTATGGAGAGGCTGCCTGCTCACTCCTAGTCCAGTGCACTGGTCAAGTGACAGCAGTTCTAGAGGGCTTCTTGGCAATGTATACCAGAGCTGAACATGAACCCACATGCTGATACAGGCCTTAAGATTGATCTACCCTGCTTGAGCAGGGACGTTGGACTGCATGACCTCCAGAGATCCTTTTTGAACCTCATTGATTCTGTGATTTTTGTGAGCAGGAAAGGAGATGTGATATCAATGTGTCATCACTGCACTGTCTGTTAGTCATCCTGGCTTGTTAACTGCACTTGACAAGGGTATTTCCATCTGACAGTTTGCTTTATTCCTTGGGAATCCTCTACCTTTAGTTCCAGCCTGATCTTTTTTGATACACTGAGTGTTGTATATTGGGAAAGACCACTAGGTAAAACAAAACTTCAGTAAGCAAAAAGATTGAAGAGTTTTTTTTTTTCCTTTTCTTCCAGGCTCAGTACCTATTCCTCGAATTTCTCAATACTTGTACTTCCTCTTTGCTCCCACCCTCATTTATAGAGACAACTATCCCAGGTAACATGAGCAATATTAGCAGAACATTAAAGAACTGAAGCCAGTACTGAGGACCCCAGATTGTGACCTATTAGTTAAGTAGAGCTTTCATAAAGTCATGGTTAAGTCAGAAACCTGGCATGGACAAGTCTTGGTTATGAAAACTCACTCCGCTACTAATAGTGCTTTTGATATTACAATTCCTGTTTTTGTTGCTTTTGTGAAGTGTGCATGAACTGAACCAAATTGCCACTAATATCTAATAGTACCAGTCCCGGCAGTGGACTTGTGCATTGCTTCATGCATTGCTAATTGATGGTCTTGCCTATTGAGTTTGAGGAGGTAGAATGAAGCCTTATAAAACTGAGAACTCATGAACTTTTATGTACTTCTTGTTGTACTTTTATAGTGTCAAGTCAGCAGTACTTTACATGACTGTCGGGTGGATCACCACCTCCTGTGTAATTGCATAATGCTGCCCCAGAGATACTTTTTCCTTTATGTAATTGTCACAGCTGTCCTACATAGTTGTGAGGAACCAGCAAATCTGGTCTAGGCACCTCTTTTTAAAACTCAAGAGGTCACGGACTTTGAATTAAAAAACTAGTCTTTCCAAAGTAGAATCAGTAACCAAAAGGAGGATTTTGCTGCACTATGATTCTACTTAGATGTGACATTCTGCATTCTTTATCTTAGGAATCCTACGGTAAGATGGGGCTACGTAGCTACCAAGTTTGCACAGGTGAGTAATACAGCTTTCTGAAGAACAGATATTTCAGAGATCATCTAAACTGTGTTGCTAAACAGCCCTTTAGCACTAGTTGCTGTCAGCATGGTGTGAGCTAACTGGAAAAGAATACTTTTTAATGATTTAAAAAGAAATAAAAAAGCATTCTTGCTCAACTAAGGATTCTGTCAAAATATATGAAAATGGTCGTTAAACCTTCAAATGGTTTTTTTGAGCAAGTGGACTCCATTCCATAAAAACTAAAATTGTATGCCTGTACGGGGAGCACTGTGCACTGGTCCTCTTTACTCTGATGTTTTGCTGTACTGCACTTGCACAGCAACCTGTCTGCAGATACTCAGACCAGTGTTGAAATAAGAGGCTGGAGTTCAGTGCTTAATTGAGCTCACATCTGACCTGATCTTTACTTCAGTATTGAGGGAGAACCTATTTGGACTGTAAACTTCAGTAGCTTCTTGTGGATTTGTTTTCAAGCAGTGGCTTCGTGTGATTGAAACTTTTGCTTTAAAAGCAATACAGTCTTGTTTTAAAAATAAAAACAAGTAACAGAAAGGCCTCTGGCTGCTCACATGAGTATTTGGCTTACATCAGTATCTAAAGCAGTGGTTTGCGTTTGGTCTTCAACTTTCAGAGCATGGGTTTGTAAGCCACAGAAGGTATGAGGTGGTTTGGCCTGTTACTATCTTCTTTGGGATTAAGGAAAGTAAGTTTTAATACTAGATATAATTATAGAGTATTCTTCAATTAATTCTGTACTTGTCTTGGACCTGGATCACAAGGCACTGTTCCCTGCTTAGTTTCATGTTGATGTAAGTCTGTCTCGTAATTTCTGAGCTGACAGGACTAGGAGAAACTTAGAGCTTCTGTAGTAGAAAAGATGACTTTCTTCCTGGCAGTCAACATGCTGGGGAGATGGCTGCTGTTTATTCTTTGCCTGGACTGTTATGGAAGCTTATTAGTAGCAAAGTGAAATAAAATACTTGGCTTGTATTGGCAGCTGCTGCTCTTCTTTCAGAGCTATCAAGTGGTGATGTGTTAACTGTGCATTTCTCTTACAAAGTCAGACTACTTTTTTTTGTTCCAGGTGCTTGGTTCGCTTTTTTATGCCTACTACATCTTTGTGAGGCTCTGCATTCCTCAGTTTCGCAACAGTAGTCAAGAAACCTTTAATCTTCGAGGGCTGGTCTTGTGCATCTTCAACTCGATTCTGCCTGGTAAGACCTGGGTTCATGAATAACTATCTTTGTAGAACAGGCAAAAGGGAGGGAAAATAACTCTTGCATCAAGCATTCATGATAGGCAAGTTTGAACTGAAGTCTTCAAATTATAGGTCCTGTTGCAACCTTACTGTTGCCCTCTGAGATAAGTGTGATCCTGTGCAGTAAGAAACTGAAATGGTTTTACTGTTTTTGTGTAGGTGGCATAAAGCTTGTGTGTGTCAGTGTCTTGGAAAGCCCTTCCTAACAAGAAAAATCTTGACTGTGTTACATGTTCCCCCTTATTGCCAAGTGAAAATACAAGAAAATCAGTTTGACTCTGCTTTGCTTCTAGGTGTACTGATTCTTTTCCTGGTCTTCTTTGCCTTCCTTCACTGTTGGCTTAATGCGTTTGCTGAGATGATGCGCTTTGCAGATAGGATGTTCTACAAGGTAAGAAGCAGAAGTTCATAAAGCAGGCTCTATAAAATGTATTACCTTTTCTAACAGAAGGGAAAGCGGAAACTAGAGGGGGTGGTGGTGGTGTTTTCCTCTTGCTTTTTACTAAAAAAAAAAAAATCCATGGGGTTTTCCTTATCTTATGCCTTAAATTGGTGGTTGTGTTCTAGAACAGTTCTTATTTTTATTTGGTAGTCTGAATTGTTTGTGCAGTAGTAACCCTGTGCATGAATGGATCTATGCACCAGGCCTACTGAAGAGCTCAGTCAGGACATTGTTCTTTTATCATCTCAGCCACTGTGGTTTTAGATGAGAGTAAATCCTTATGCATTTCAAAATCATTGAAAGTACAACAGTGTGTTTTATTTTGTGGTGTGAATTGTTATATTGGCTTCGTATTGTTCTGATTGATGTGTTTGAACTTGATATTCCAGAAGAGACCTGTAGAATGTTTGATGCTTAATTAGATTTTTTATATTCTTTCAACTTTGCTTCCAGGACTGGTGGAATTCCACATCCTATGCAAACTATTACCGAACTTGGAACGTGGTAGTGCACGACTGGCTCTATTACTATGCCTATAGGGACTTCCTCTGGGTGAGCAACAAGCTCATATATTCCTTGTATTTCTAATTAAATCTTGAGCAAGATGGTGCTTTTTTCAACATGCAACATCACTACTGTTATACTGAGAAGCAAAGCTGGCTTTGGGCAGCCACTATAGTTTTTACAGCATCTTTTACTATGCCTACAGGATTTTGTGTGGTTTTGTTTTTTAATGAAACAAAAGAAAACAACTTGCAATGACCAAACTAAAACCACAGCAGAATAGATGAATAATACTTTGTATTCTTCTGTCTTCCAGTTTTTTGGCAAGAAGTTCAAAGCTGCAGCTATGCTGTCCGTTTTCACAGTATCAGCTGCTGTGCACGAGTATGTTCTGAGCATCTGCTTCGGCTTCTTCTACCCAGTTCTCTTTTGCCTGTTTATGTGCTTTGGAAGTAAGTTCCCAGTAGAGTATGTGAGTGGGCTGTGGCGTCATTATTGTACAGAATCATCTGATTTCCAAGAGTTTGCAGTTGTGTGTCCAAACCTAGTGAATGGCTTAGAGATGTGAAGATGTGAATGGGGAGGAAGAGACCTATGTATGATACCCTGATGTTCACGTGACACTATGCATTTAGTAGCACTGCTTCCTTTTTGCCAAGCCTTAGTTGAATTGCTGCTTGTCAGCAAGTTGGGAATGTTCTTCCTTTAAAGTTGTAGTGTAAGACAAGTATTACTTTGCTACTGCAGCAAGGAAGAGAGTGCGTTTACAAGTTAAGGTTCTGGCATTTCATTTTGGGGTGTAAGTGAGAGGGCTCTAAATCTCTAGGTCATCTCTGCCAGCATGATTTGGTCATCTGCATAACACAAACAGTATTGACACCCAAGCAAAGTGGCATAGAGCTGCATCAGCTTGGAGAACTTTTTTGGAAGTTAAGGTCAATTGGTAGTATTTGCTGTACTGCCAGGCATAATCAGATACTTGTGCACTGCACTGACCTTGGGGAACAGCCTTGTTCTGGAGGTGAAGCAGTGGGAAGGGGGAATATCCAGCAAAAATCAGCTGTTTTCTGAATGATGCTTCTCATTTCCAGTGCTCTTTAACTTCATCCTTAATGACCGCCGGAAGGGACCCATCTGGAACGTGATCATGTGGACATCCCTCTTTCTGGGCCAAGGTGTCATCATCTGCCTCTACAGCCAGGAGTGGTACGCCCGCCAGTACTGCCCTGCAGAAAATGTGAGTGGCTGACCCTCCCTAGGGGATAACTGACCAGGCCAGTGGCTTGCTCTTTCTTGCCATGGGGATGGGGCAGGGGTTAAATGACACAAGCCTTTCCGACAGTGTGCTATGTTAGTTCAGTAGGAGCTATTCAGAAACTGCATAGAAGTCTCAAAGCTTTTTGTCATGGCAGCACTTTAATTAGTATTTTGTATGCTGACAGTATTTCACTTCTTGAAACTGAGGCCATTTTTCTCACTGAAGAAAACATAAGCTACTACTTGCAAGTAAACTAGACCACTCATGCCATGTGAGTGTAACTATAGCACTTGGCTACTGAGGTCACGGGAAACTTTTCTAGGAGGTCTGCAAAAACTGAGCCTGTTGTGTTCCTCCTAGGCTAGAATGGGTGATAATAAGAATTGCTTGCCTCTTGTCAGATGTTTCTGTAGTTGGTTTTACCTTTACTTACTCTGACACTTTCATGGTATCGGAGTTGTCTTCCACATAAAATATATTGCTCTGCTAGTTGATTTCAATTTTAATCAAAGGTATGCTCAGACAAACCAATTTTGAGTCTCATGTAAGTGTTTACTATCATAAATTACAGGCTCCATGAGACAAGATGCTGTTATATCCACAGTTCTGATGCATCTGCTAAATACTGTGCAGAGTGGGAGGTGGGCAAGGAGCTTGTCATGTCTGCAGCTAAACCTGTGCTTTTCAGGGGAGATGAGAATAGAGTCTGAGGTGTGGAAATGTGGTTTGACCTTTCTTTCTGGGGAAGTTTGACTTCAGCAGACCACACCGCAGCTGGTGCTGTTTGCCTGTGACTAACATACTGCCTCTCTGTGTTTTGCAGCCTGCGTTCCTGGACTACCTAAAGCCTCGCTCATGGTCGTGTCACGTGCAGATGTAAGAACTTGTATGCTCTGGCCATGCCATCACAGAAGAACAGAGTTTCCTCCACATATTTGGACCATTGACTAATTCACTGCGGACTTTTTCTAAGGGAATTTTTGCCTCCTGATTATTTGGGAGAAACTGTAACTTTTAAAAACAGTACTGAGGCAACCCAGTTGAGCTGGATTGCACCAGGCTTCATAGGCAGCATCTGTTATGTGCTGCCACCCTTTGAGCCATTTCCATGCCAGTGAAACATTATGCTGAAGGTGGAGTCTACTGGAATCCTACTCGTCCAGGGGTCCCCCAAGTGGCTGCTCTTCTGGGCAGTCGTCCAGTCAGATTTGCTAGTAGCTCATGGTTGGCTTCCGTCCATTTCCTTGGTCACCCCTTTGTAATTCTTTCTCCTTTTTGGTAATGGGATGTCTACAGAACTTCTATTCTTTGTGATCTTGTCCGTTGCTATGCCACGGACAAGTGACAGAGCAACAAGTTATTTGCCTCCTTGCTGTGAAAATAGCCAAAGCATTCCTGGATGGCTTTGAACTGCATTCTATGTACGATGGCTGCCTAGAGATTTCAAATGAGCAGAGGAAGAGGGTATTTTTTGTGTGGCTGTGTTGGAGAATCAGCTCTTTCTATCTTCAGAAGCAGGGCATAGTATGTGAAGTTTGTCTCTTTTAAATGGAAAACTTAGGTTTTCTCTATATTCGTTAAGTTCATTGCTGACTTTACAGCTTTTTTGTCTTCTGAAAGCCCTCGTGACTTGAGGAATAGATTTCTTGTAGCTCTTCCGTTGCTCACAGATAATCAGATTTTTTTTAACACAATTTACATAAAAGAGCTTTTTCTTTTAATTTGGCAGATGCTTTAAGGTATACATAGTAAGGCTTTCTGTAGTGAGAAAGATTTGAAATACTATGACTGAACTGTAAGAAAATGTGATTGACTTTACAGGTACATAGTATTTTCTCATTTGAGATGGCTGTGTTGGGTTCTTTACCAGCATGTCATGGTGCCCTTTGCCAACAGGTACTGTAGCAGTCTCTATCACTGTCAGTAGGGAATTAGGGTTGACCCAGCAGCTGGAGTCAGAGCTGCTTTTGCATCTGCCTGTGTCTGCCCTCATCAGTGAGATTTTTTTCAGGTGAAGATCTAGGTATTGCTGCTCTTCTTCTGAAGAGGTAGGACATCTTCCCATAGACACTGCTAAAAGAAGTGTAGTGAATTTGATCTTTCAGTATGTATTTATAACAGCAGCTATCCTGTCTGAATTAGGCAGAGCCCCTTCAGTTTCCTTGCTCTGTCAGATGTTAAGCACAGAAAGGAATTTAGATCAGATTTGGGTGTTTTTCTGTTCAGTTTTCCTGAAATCATAGCTTCCATTATTGGAGAAGGAGGGTAACCTGCTAGTTTCTTTAACTGTTGTCACCTTGGCTTTGGTCATGGGGAATTCTCTTAATTACTCAGTGTTCTTAATTGACACATCACAGCAACAGCTTTTCCTTACTAACCTACAGCCTTGGTATCAGATACCAGCAGTTATGGACTTGTGGACCTGTCTCCCACTTAAATGTCTTTTGGGCTTCTCTTTTTATTAACCTGAGTCAAAAGTAAATTCATGAGAGCGAGGCGATACTTACTCTTCCAACTTTTGAAATGCCTATATGAGGAAATGCTATACTTCAGAAGGGATGCTGTCAGGTCAAATTTGCCAAATTGCAGACTTGCATGTGTTGTTCTCTTCTAAAAACATCTCCTACCAGAACTTGTCTGAAACAGTTGAGTTAGCTTCAGAGGAAGGAGTTCGTGTATGTAACCAAACTTGACAGTATTAGTATACAAAATCCCAAGAATGAAATACATTGCTCTTATCTTGTTCAGTCTGAATAATCCTAAGTCTTTCTTTCCCTTTCTGCTTTGAGAGCAAGGGATAGAAGTGCTGGAGGAACTGAACAGTCACTCTCAAATCAAGCTTTTTTCTTTAAAACGCAAAGAAAGCATGAACAAAAGCAAGTAAACCCTTTGGCCAAACAGCTCTATCACTTGCTTAATACAGGATGAAATTCAGTTTAGTACTTTAGAGCTGGTGCTTGAAACACTTATATACAGATATGATTGTACTCAAACAGGGTGTGATGGTTTTGGAACTCATTTTTTTTCTTCTTGATGCCTGTGTCAGGTCTTGCTACTATCTCAGTGTTCTGAAAAGAAATAAAATCCTGGCACTTTGTGCCAAGTTGTAGTGTTGCCCTTGCAGCTGGCATTGTGTCATACCCCTAATGAAAAATATCAGCATTTTCTGGGTCAGCATCCTTGGTGTTGGAAACCTGGGGGTTCAAGCATCTGGCAAGCAAAAGGCAACCGGGATGGGGTGCTCAGCTGTTGGCACTGGTCTGAAGATTTATGACAGGTTAAGGTTTTCAGCCTTGTAGATCAAGGCATCTCACAACTGTGCTGTCAGGGAATTATTTTCAATTTCGTAGGGTTTTTTAAATTGCTTTGAATATAGGCTTACATTCATTTTTCTGGAGGGGAGAATACTGAGTCCTCTGTTTAATTAGTCTGTTATAGTATGTTTGCTTGAAAAGAGCTTGCTTAGACCATGAGTACCAGAGCTAGTGGTGTGGTGTTCTGGTCAAGTAAGTGAATGTTAAAGTTTATTTCCTGCCCTTTTCAAGTTTCTAATGGTATATACTGTCTTCTGTGATTCTTACCAACACAAGAATTATAAAGCTTGCTTCCATAGTAACTCCTTCAGTTTTAAGGTGGGAAGCGTCCAGCTTTGGAATGGCAGCCAGTACAGCTGCAGCTCATTGCTCAACATCACAAAAATCAGTGTTAATATTGTGAAATTTATCCAAAATCTGTCCCATTATCATGCAGATAATGGTTAGTTCTCAGGAAAACTGAATCCGTGCAGAGTCTTCACGCCTTGTACGTCCTTTCTGTTAGGATGTTTTGCTTTCTGCCTTCCAAAGTGAAGCAGTCTTGCATTTGAGCTGTTAACTGTACGTTATCCTGTGACTGCCACCCAAATAAGGCATGTGGTCCGTGCTGTGGTGGGAGGGGGGAGATCCTAATGTATTTTTAAATATAAAATGGTACTGACATGAATCAGTCCACCTGCCAATGGACAGCTGAGCTGTTTGAGTTCCCACCTTTTTGAATATAGTTGGGCTGGAAGGCTGGCAGTCCAGTGTAAGTGTGACCCAGGAGCAGGCCCACACGCTCTGCAGTGTCGGGTTTGTGAAGCAGCTCTGTGCTGTGCCTCTGAGCCAGCTGAGCTCACCCTTGTCCTTTCTGGTGCTTGCAGCCAGGCCAGCTCCCCCTTCCAGGGTGAAGAAGCCATTGCTGTCTCCTCATCCAGCAGCGGAGTGGCAGGGAAGAGGCGTGCAAGGAGAGGACTGTGCAGCAGTCACCTGCTGGCCCCTGGTACCAGCAGTCCCACGTATATGCAACCTGTACTGTGTTCTGTCATGCAGAGGAGCTGTTTATAATCTACTGTATTACAGCAGTTGAAATATATTTTCCTATTAGAGGAGAAAAAAAAAAACCAACAAAAACTGTCTTGGCCTGTTTCTTTCCTGAGGTTCTGGATTGGTTTGGGATGAGGGTGGCAGAAGAAGAAGGGGAAGGGGAGTAAAGCTGGGCTTGGGGCAGGGTAATGTGTGGGGTTGTTCCCCTGGGAGGGGAGATGCTGTGAGAGGCTGCTTCCAGAATGCAGGGATGGCAATGCTCTGTTTCCATAGTGATGGAGTCAGCGAGGAGCTGCCTGGCTGGTAATAGCTAGCAGGTATGGAGGGCTCTGCTGCTCCCTATGCAGCGTGGGAGCTGGAATACTTGGGAGGTTTGGGAGCTGCTGGTCTGCAGCAGGGGCTGCAAGATGATGGCTGTGGGGTGACTTGAAAAATGTCCCAGCTCCAGGGAGCTCCTTGCACAGCCTCTGTCCAGTCCAGCCCCTCTGCTAGAGGAGTGGATGTTCTTGGAGCTGAGGTAGAAGTGCAGAGGAGCACAGGGAAAGGGCCTGTAGCTCTTGGAACAGTCTAGAGTTTCTAGCCTCTCCCAGCTTAACCCGTGTTAAATTGGAACAACTGCCAAAATGTACATCATGTTGGTGATTTCTGCCTTTGCTTTGGGCCTGAAAATGGTTTGTGTGCCAGGAACTTTATGTGCTATTTTCCAGCTGTGCACCACATGCTTGAAGTCTTTTCTATGTCCTTAAGCTGTAGCAGCGACAGAATAGCACCATCAATCAATCTTCCCATCCTTTGTGGTGAGAATGGAGTGTACTGCCAAGCACTAGTTTTAAAGAGGAGTGGAGAGCGGGAGGAAATCACTGCCATGTATTCACCTATCAGAAGTTTTACCCTATTTTTCTTTGGTTACACCTATGTGCACGACCACATTTCTGTGCAGTCAATGAAATGCTGTTAACCTATCTGGAAACCTCAGTACAAAAGGATATAGCTGATAAGGAGGTCAAAGAGTATTCACAAAGAACAGTGTGTATTGGCAAGGGTAAGCTTCACATGAGGGTCCCTGGAGGTTACAAAATTAATGGAAATAAGATTTTTTTTTTCATTAGCAAGCAAGAAGGAAAAGCAGTAATGTTAATGGAGAAATACAGTTACAATGAAGTCTGGTTCAGTTGTTAGATGTGTAAAAGCAGCAGTTAACCCCATTTGCAAATGATAAAATCAAGCACTCTTGTGCATGTAGCATTTAGAGAACAGAACTCTTCTGATGGTTTCATTAAGTGCACTGAGCTATCATTTTGTGATGCTAAATGTTAATAAATTGCAGAAGTTGTATTTGACTTAAACACCTTTGACTTTTCTACATCTATGAATCAAGTTGATGCCATGTCAGTTATGAAATGCATTTTTATAGGTTTAAGTAGGTAATTAATAGGGTAGTCCTTCAAGCTTTGCCCTCTGTAGAGCCATTTAAGAGCTTCTTGTTGGGTATTCCTCCCTGGAACTAAAGCATCAGGTGCTTCTTCCCAGCTGAGCTACCTAGTGTCAGATGCTTTTTTTTTTCCCTGTTAATTAATAACACAAAAAAATATTAACCCTGTGAAGTACAAAGGTGGGTTTGACTCTGTTTCTAGATTGCTCATTACTGAAAACTTCCTTGGTTAAGCATAAAAAAAATCCAAGCATCTCTTCACCATGCCCACCAATGGAATGCCAGTTCCTGGACCGAAAGCAGTTGGAAGACAAATGAGCAATTCCTTGTGCATGGGATCTGTCAGCAAGGACCATTCAGGTAGGGCTGGAGTTGGAGATGGGGCAGAGGATGGTGTCCTTTGGGTTCCTTTTCACAACAGGATGCTTTTCTGGGGGAGTTCTAAGCCTTGCCTTTGTTTAGGCAATTGCTAGTATTTCAGGGTGTTAAAGCTTGTAGAAAGTTAACTGGTAGAAATCCTGAAGAAGGGTAATGGATTAACATAAATAACTTCAGCTGCTTATACCATCCCTTGGTGTTTGCACACCTGACAGCGTGGCACAGCTATGCATTTAGTGCCACTGTCCCCACAATTTGAAGGTAACTTGTTATAGGCTTCGCCAAAGATTCAGCAGCTGCTAAAAATGGGGTTAGCTGCCTGTGTTTGAGAGAACTGTTCCTGCTTTGGGATAAATGAGTGAGCAACTTCTCACAGTTCTTCTCAGCCCTCTGTTTTATCAGCAGAATAAATGAGTTCTGACACACTGCTTTCCAGAGATCCCTTTGTTAAGGGGTACATCGAGGATGCTGGACCACGTCAGGCCTGTTTCTTCCTCCCCAGAGTACAGTTTTGTTCCCGAAGAGATTTTCCGAGCCCTGACCTGTGCTAGCAGTTCTCTTGGCAGCCCAGACTACTTACAGTCCTACCAAAAAACAAAAACCACAATGGGCTTCAGGGTAAGCGTTTCCATCTTCTGCTTTTTATTGTCCAGAATTGACTCTTTCTTAAGGGCATGTTTTTATTCTGTTGGTGAAAGAGAAGGGTGCCAACCTTCTTAGACAAACTGATCTTGCGTTACGTTACTTTTCTGATCGTGTCATTTGATGTGGATCCAAAGCATAGTCTTAATGCCTGCAAAATGGTAAACATGTTTGTACCGATGTGTTTCTGTGAACCCCTTGTAGCAACTGTTTTGTGCATGCTGCTTTCTTTAGCCCTAAGACCGAAATAATTACATGGAGCTTGTTTAGACAGTCATTTTGACCTCTCCCACTCCTTGGCACATTTCTGGCTAAGAAGTGACAGCCACGTGTGCTTTGTCTGCAGGGCTGCCTGCAAACCCCAGATCGGCTTTGGCATTATCCTAATCGTCGGAGCAAGTTCAGACACTTGACAGACCACCCTGTCAGCTTGACAGGCGCTGGAAGGTAAGCAAAGAAGGGATAAGGAGTTGACTGCGATGGAAAGACATTAGCACTACAAATGCAGATAGGTCTTTCCATTGGTTTCTCTAGTGGTGAGTGTCTGTGCTGCCTAATGAGGCTGGATGAATGGACCAGCTATCCGAACTGAGCTTATTTGGGTGAAATTCAAGAGAACGATGTTTCAGGGCTAATAAATAAAGAGTTGCTATGTGATCTCTCCTTGGAAGCTTTCTTCCAATGGATCCCAGGCTCACTGGCATACTCTGATCCAGGATTAGGAAAAGAAGCTCTTCTGGCTTTAATGGACTTAGCAGGGAATAGCTTTACACTTCTTTGTAAATAAGCGTTACTTAAATAGCACTAGGAATTGAAAAATGCTTTGCTCCTCTACAGTTTGCAGCTATGTACTTGACAAAGCATTGACAACAGGCATGAAAAGCAGTTTCTTGGCCAGTAATAGGCAATGTGAGATTAATCTGCCAAACAAACATTATCTTATCAGTCTTTTTTGTGCCGCAAGAGGCCAGTAGAAGAGAAAGGTAGGTTGCTTGTGTTCTGGGTCAGTGTACAGCTCTTTCCCTTTGTTTCAGGGATGTCTCTTACTTGTGTGATGTGATGATCCAAGAAGATAAGAAAACAGTGGCCCTCAAAAGCTCTTTTTCTCAGAGTCCTCAGGAACAAAGCAGTGGTCCAGTCTCAAGTACTCCTGTGAGTGCTGCTCCTCATTTATTTTTCTGTGTACATCAATAAGTGGGAGAAGGGAATTCTTCACGTACACCCCCAGTGTTGCCATGGGTTGTGGCTTTGTTCGGTTTCTGAGCCAAAATGATTTTAGTGTTTTACCCTGATTCTAAAAGCCATCAGTTCTCCCTTCAGTTCACAGCCTCCAGCTCCCTGCCACAGTTCAGCATTAATTATTTTAATTTTTTCCAAACGTGGATTGTTTCTGTTGTGCTCTAATTACGTAGAGTGGGAAACAGAAAAGCACCATAAAAAGTCACTCTGTGAGCTTTGCTCTCCACATGGCCGAAACTGTGCCATCTCTGGCAAGGAACTGGGAATATGCATGTTATCTTCTATGCTGATGTTTAATGCTTTCTCTTTTCTATCCCTAGCAAGCAACCCTAGCAGATAGTTTGGTTCCTGAGGAATTTCACATCGTGAGAAAGCAGGGAGTTTTGCCCTTGAAGTACTTTGATGAGTAAGTGCTTTCTGATTGAGCAGGATTTGTCGTCAAGTTGTAGAGCTTCAGAATGGAGGGGTAAAATGCTAAGAGGCTGAGAATGCTGGAAAAATGAACTTCTTTCAATTGAGGAGAGTGTTTTGTTTTGTTTTAAAAAAGGTGGCTTTACAAATCCCGCATTAATGGTAAGGCTGCATTCAGCCCACCAGAGCAATGTGAGCCACCTTTGCTTTGCCTCTACTGCTTTAGGAAGGGTAAAGGAGGATTTCCTGTAGGCTATTACTACTAAGTCTTTCCCTGTTTGAACATGGATGTAGAAGCTGAAGTCTCTTTTTATCTCTTGAGGAAAAGGAACAAGTTGCCACTTGTTTTTTTTTTGGTTTTTTTTTTTGTGGTTTTGATTAGTCTTGTTTTTCTACCTACCCTCCAGAATTGCTTTCTGTAGCAACACTGGGCAGACTCAGGGTAGTTCTTATTCTCACTGGAGCTCATTCAGGCCTGTTAACATCTTGGAGCTGACCATTCTGGTGTGGGTTTGTTTGTTTGCTTGGGATCTTCAGTTTTTCAGGCTGTAACTTTAGAATTTCATTTATGAAGCTTTACTCCAAAACGCTGCTGAGTACCTTCAGTGTTCCTACAAGATTTATGTGGTTGGTGGCAAGGAGGAGCTCCTGTTGGTTTGTCAGCTGGATGAACAGCTGCAGGAGGTCAGACTTCAGGCTCTGGGTGCTCCCACTGAGAACAACCCCACACTTCTTTCCCTATCTTACTGTACATGGGATATAGAGATTGAATTAAAGTGCAGGATTTCTTAGCTAGCACTGGAAGGGCTGTTATATAATTCAGTTTTTATATTTTTTTTAGTAAATACACAACTCTGCTTGAAGACAGTGAAAAGAGGCTACGTCTGTTCCCATCCATGTATGTACCCTGAATCAAATTATTACTGGGGGAAAAAAAAACACACACAAAAGTTTGAATTCCATTTTGTAGGAAAATATCATAGTATACTGTATAGAATAATGATGTGCCTCTTTCTGGTCTGTCAGGAAACCTTCTGGGAGGTTAGAGGTCATACAGCTGATGGAGGCAATGGACAGCATGTTGGAAAAAGCTGGAGTAGATGAGCTGATTGGAGTAACAGGACCTTCACAGGTGGATAACTCACTCATACCCAGAAAAATACTATCATTTTCCCTAGCATTTGTCTCAGCTGTGCTTAAGATGCCTCCAAGCAGTTACTTTTTGCCCAAGCCATCTGTCTGTAGTTGCTGTCATAAGTGAGAGATCGCCCTCTTGAGCTTCTGGTTGTCTTTGTCTGATCCTTGAAGAACAAGCAACTGCAAAAATGCCAGAAAGGAATGCATCTGGCATTACTATGGAGGAAATAAAGCAGTGGCTATCTCATCTCCTCATTAGCAGACAAGCTGCTGTGTTTAAAAATGGATCTTTGGAAGCTTTCATTTGCCAAAACTCGTGTCAAAAAATCTCTGTACTTTGCTTGGGCTTACTTTTTATTATTCTTGCACAGTAATGGGGAAGGTTTAAATGGACAAAGTAGGATTTTTGAAAAATGTATAGCACTGCTTCAATATGAACTCCTGCTGGAGTTAGCAGAAAAGCTCCCACAGATGTTAATGGGAGGATAGAGCAAAACAAATTTGAAAAAGAACCTGTGAATGTGTGCAAGTTGGCTCTTTCTCTTCTCCATTACCCCTTCAAGAGGGAAATTAGATTCAGAAGAATTTAGTGTGCTGTGCCAGTCTCAGTTGATGATGAAGTAGATTTGCCAGTCTCTGCAAGGCTGGTGTTTGTCTCATCTGTTTTGCCAGCTGCACAACGTGCTGGAGCTGATGAAGGCGGAGCAGAACATTTACAACATAGTTTTCCATGAGCTGATTCGGCAGGTCAGCGTAGACTGCAAGGAGAGAGGACAGCTGCTTTCTAAACTCAGGTCATCATTTGCCAAGCACCCTTAATCCCCCTCTTGATTTATGGCAGTCCATCCTCTCAGGAGCAGCATTAGCTATTGCAGATCTTTCTTAATGTCACCGCCCAACAAAGCTAGCCTGTCACAATGTCATTGGCATGGGATCTGATGCCAGAAGTGAAATAGGATTGCCCTGCCTAGTTAACAACCGGTGCTAATGAACCACTGTTATGTAACTGGGAGCTTGAACCCTTGACACAACACTTGACAATGCGGGCACCTTATGGGTGTGACATTTAATGGAAATTTTCAGGTGTGGAATAGCTGGAACTACTCTCACAGCTGGGGTTCCTCTGCTCTTTTTCACCACACAGATTATCAGTATTTGTAGCAATTACATTGTTCCAGAGTTTTTCACATCCCAAGTCCAAACAGTCAGAAGGTTGCCCTCTAGGTACGGTCCTGTGCAGTGAAAGGAATGGTTTTCAGATCTTCGCTTTCAGGAAAATTTCTATTTTTATTCTTTTTACTGAAGGCAGAGGTATGTGGATCTCCTGGAGCGTATTCCGCAGCAGATGAAGACACTCTACAAAAAAATGATGGCTCAGCGACTGGTTGACAGACATATTACAGAAGAACTACTCTATTTTAAGGAGTGTGTTGCGCAGCTGGCCAGGTCTGAATCCTTCCTGATCCTAAAAAATTATCTCAATGCACTAAGCTTAGCATACTGGTTTTGTTCAGTTTTCAAATCTTCCTTCCATAGGAGCAGGCAATTATTTTTCTAATTTCAGCCAGAGCTACAGGGACCACACTTTAGCCTCCTCACACCATTAGTTTATTTTTACTGTTAGGTGTGCAGCATGGAAGCACAGAATAAGGGTTAAACCACCTGCTTTCCTTTGCACTTTGCATTGAAGGGGATTGCAGGAGCAATCTGTGTGCGCAGGAATAAGAGGTCTTCAAAATGCTTTTCAACTCTATAGCGAGCTGTTTGTGTATGGAGAGAGCAGTTTGTGTTTGGCAGAGCAGAGACCTTTGGGCTGGGCTATGTTTATTTAGGCTGTTCCTTGCTGTTTCAGTGAACTGTATGAGGTACGAGAACATGACTGCAAAGTGACCAAAGAAGCAGAAAAGGCTCAAAAAGAGCTAGCTGCAGCCATGCGAGAGGCAGAGGCAAATGCAAAGTAAGTTACTTTCAAAGTTAAGGTTGGGAGATCTCTGCAGCATGCTGGTATCGTTCTCCTGGCTGGGAAGAAGTAAGGACTGATTTTCTCCTGGGGAAGAGAGCTTGGCTCTTTGTGACAAATGCTGTCATTTTTCTATAAGTCCTGAACTCCTCAAAGGGACAAGAAGCTGTTTAAAATGCTTCTAGTTTTAAATCATAGAAGTTGCATTTGTTGCTCAGGTGCAGCCATCCTCTTCACCCCACAGTCACAGCTGGTAAGCTCATAGTCAAGTAGAGCCTGCAGCTTGGAACTTGTATGAGGCTGTAGACATCTTCAGATACCTAAAAAATGAAGTACTGAGGTGGTTGGTATCAGATTTGTGTTGAGTGTTTGGGGTTCACTTACAGGAATTTTGTGTCATGAAGAAAACAGCTAGTCTAGATCCAACAGAGATTTGTAAGAATACTGACTGGAAACTCGACGTGAGGATATCAACACAATTGTGTTGTAGGAGCTCTGGGTAAAGGAACTGTGAATTCACACACTTATGTGGAAGGTGATCAAGGAAGGAAAGAGGGAGATGAAATGTCTTAGGAATTGGGAGGAACACAGTAAATGTGAATAAGAAGCATGGACAAATTTCACTGTCTTTTTCTTCTAGCCTTCTGGAACAGTATCGAGAGTTATACGAGTTACAGAGGAGAAGGCTGGAAGACCAGGTTCTGATGGTAGCTCAAGAGAGAGACATTTGGAGCTCAGCTGTACGTGATCTGGCTCTGATGGTAAGTATGGGAGGTCAGTGATATGCTGCATGGTATAGACCATCACAGCAGACAGACTTGTTCTAAAAGCAAATTTCATCCCAAAGAATGTTTCTATTTAATCTAATTGGGTGCTAACACATCTCTTGCCCTCATTTACTGAGGACTATTGTATTTCATGTTTTGTTTGGTTTGTTCCAGCTGATTCACACAGCATTTTTAGTACAGGCCTCCAGATTCTGTTCAGGAAGAACGATGAAATGAATATTTCCTGTTGGAGATGAGTTTGACTGAAAAGTTTCCTTCTTCCCCATAACTTGGACTCTCTCATAAATCTGTAGCCAGATTCCTTAAGCTTCACAAAATAGCATTCTTGGATAACTCTGCTTCCTTGCTTGTGTGTTTTTCTTGTTTGTGACCTTTTCCTTGATAAAGGTTTAAATTTATTAGCAGACCTACCTTCTTGGTCTGTCTTGTGGATAAGAAGTTTATTTCTGAGGTAAGTGGCTTTGTCTGCTTGCACTCTATTTCATTGATGGTAGAGCTTCACATTACTATCAGATGCCTTCTCTCAAAAGACAACAGTGAAAATAATGTTTCTTTCAGATAATAGAAAGAAACCAGCTCACGTTGTTTCGCAGGCTCCATATAAGTGGGAAGGCTCTGACCAAGGTTCTCAAGCATTTCATAGTCCTTCTGGCCTCAAAGGTAGGACTTGTCTGCCATGGGTACCTGTTCAAAGTGTTTGTGTGTGTGGTGCATGTAGCACTCTGATACTCAGTAAAGCATTCAGTACTTTTGTTGTTACTAGAACTTTAAATCTTGATCTAGTTTTGAACAAGCGTTAAAACCTGAACTCGCTCATTGACTTTCCGGTTCCCTTTCTCATTACTCCATATCCTCTTTCCTCTACCTCAAGCTTTTCTTTTTCCTCTTTTTTTTTTCCTTCTTTTGTGTTATCCTTCCCTCTCCTTGTTCCATCGCCATAAAACCAAACAGATCCAGGTTAGTGAAATTTTGTCTTTGAAGGTGTATAGTTGCATGGTCTCTATGTAGCATAGAAGCAGCAGTTAAGTGCTCATTTCTGGAATGCCTGGGAAGTGTAAGCCAACTTAATCCTGCATGAAAGGGGTTGTGAGGCTGTGCTGTGGAATTGCAGAAATTTCCCAGATCTCTGATATATAGATATATCTCAAAATACCTAGACTGAAGGGAGAATTCCTTCTACTTGGATCAAAACAGTTACAACATTTGTTTTACCGTTCAACGGCTGCAGGATCTGAGAGACCTTGCTGATCTACAGGAGGAGACTGAGCAGTTCAAAGCAATATTAGGTCACGTTGGAGCAGACATAGAGCATTTGGAGGAGTCCAGCAAGGAAAAACTGCAAATTGTGCGCAGAAACCTCAACAAATGGCTTCAGTACCAACACAGTAACTTGTGAGTGGCCTGGAGGGACTGGGAGTAATAGTCATTTCCCCTTTGCCCCATGGCAGCAAGTCAAAGCATGCACAGAATTCCTGACTAAGATGTTGTGAGATTTGTTACAATCTGCATTTTTTATATTCCTCACTGCTCTGTTTTTATGATTGACATGTTTATTTTGATAGTTGGGTACTTAGTGGTAGCTTCAAAGTGATGGTGTATGTTTGTGGCTGAATTCAGTGGTGAGGTTACTGCTGACTCCAGTAGAGCAAGGATTTTACCCTCCTACTAGGAGCCACAGTTCTCTTTTTGCAGATGTGATTGCCATGACAGAATTCTTCTGTTTAGTTTGGTTCATTTTAACACTCATGACACTTGCATTAATGCTTCAATAGAGCAGTAAAGATACAAAATGAGACTGTAAGGCACATGAGGTTTCAAATGCAAGGTGGTCTTGTATGTTAATGTATATTTTGAAGACTTTTTGTTAGTCCATCATGATATGTTAAATAAAGGACAAATGCAAGTGCAAAATCCAGAAATGCACACTGTACGCACTAACAAAAGATGTCATTTTACATACTTCACTCATTATCACATATGTTAATAACTGATTTTCATAACTACAGTTGTGTTTGCATTATGTTGAGTGACTTAGCCTTACCAGCTAAGTAAGGCTTGATGTTTTTGGCTTTTTTTTTTCCCAAGTTATAATTTGTATCACAAACTTGGCATGCGTACAGTATATCTTGACCTTGGTTTTACATGAACTACTACGGGATTTTTTTCTCTCAGTTCTCATGTCTTCTTTTTTTCTGCTTAGTTCCTTTCAGATGAAAGAAGAGCTATTGGATGAGATCTTAGAAGATACAAAGCTCTTAATAAATGTAAGATTTCTGGAGGTTGGACATACTACTGAGTGGTATATGCTCAGCAAATGACCGCTTGCTGTCAGTATCTATGCCCATCCCAAATGTGAATGAAAACACATCAACTGACATTTTTTGTTCTGAAGCTTCAACCGAGAATCTACACATAAAAGTTGTAACTGACCAATACTGCAGCTCAGCCATTAGGCTTACACACATTTGAGCACTGATTGCCAGTTCTGGTGACTGATAAATTATATTAATCTGTAGAACCATTCACAGTTGTCATCCTCATGAAGTAAGTTTCCAACTTATTGTACTTACTATGACATCTTGATGCTCATGAATACCTCATCATTCTCTTACCTGATTTCTACCACCTTTCCATTGCAGCCAAGGGGTGGTCCAACTTTTGGGGGCACAGTAAGCCTGTTGCTTTTCTTTCAGATGCTGAAGGAAGACGTACAGCTGTATGCAGGGGAGACATATCTAGCCAAGACTGAAAGTCTCAGGAGTGCTGCCAGGATACAGGAACACTGGACAGAGCTAGGAGAAACGGTGCTGAATCGACACCAGGACTTAACTGGAGCATTGCCTCCACAGTTCACTGCCCTGGAAGAAATAAACCAAAGTGCACGTGAACTCTATCAGCAATATAATATAAGGATAAGTGGGAATAATGGTAAGAAATAACCATTTTTGTAGTTCATTCTTTCTTAGGGTATACCAGGGAAGTAGCAGGTAATAAGGGACCAGTTAGTATAATCTGCAGTGATTTTTTCCAAAGGTAATGTCTGATCCCTACGTATGTTTCAGTAACCAAAAACATGGGAGGTATAAACTCTGAGAAACTTGACTCTTGATCGCACAAAGAATATCTGGAATCTGAAATGCAATGCAATACAATCAAAGAAAATTGCAGTACAACTAAGACATAAGACATAAGTTGTGTTAAGTTCAGAGCATGTGTAGTTTGTGATTGGGTGAATTATGTGTGGAAAAGAAAGCAAATGGACAGTAAAAGAATAGATGTCTAAGTTTTAAAGCAAAATGTCACTTTAGAGTTCATTAACCTGATAATACTGTTTCAGAGGGTAATACTTTTTTATTACCTTATTATTAAGACAAAGTTATCTAAATTTAGATATTGATTTATACTGATAATAAACTATGCAAATATATGTTTTTCTTGCTGATATAAAGTTATCATGTTCTGCTTAAGATAACAAACATTTGTTGGGTAATTTGCAACCAACTTTTTCAACCTTTGACTCTCCTAGGCCTTGACTCATTTCTGATTTCAGAATTGTTTCATCTCTGGTGTTTTTTTAATCTCCTTTTCTTTTAGAAGACTAAAATGAATATGCGTCTAGAACCGTTGCTCATGTTTTCTAAGCTGCTTCTCATTCTGTCGTCTCAGTCTTTCAGAATGTTATCCTTTGCTTTTTCCTACATTATGCTGCCTTTTATATTTCTGCTAAAAGAGACAATATACTGTAAGTCTGTCCAATCTAAAAGACAGCTGAAAGAAGTAAATACTCCTAGCAGTTCTCTTTAAAAAGTAAAAGAAGGAAAAAGAAGCAGGGACGTAATTGGCCAGATATCATGGCAAAAAGTTAACAGCAGGTTGTCAGAAGTCTTTGTATTTATTAGTGGTCTGAACAAAGGTTTAGGTGACACAGTGCTGGCATCTGATACAAAATTGCTTCCATCAGTAAAGTCCAGAAAAAGGAGGTTTAGCTTATTTTAACAAAGGTTTTGGGAACTGGATCTCAGTAAGGGTATTCTCTTCCTCCATACAAGGCAGTGTATTTGAATTGCTTGGACTCATTTCTGCTCTTCTCCTGTCTATGAGAAGAGACAAGGTATTCCATCTGTTTACATTGCAGCTACAGTTAAAAAAAAAAAAAAAGGTAAAAAAGAAAGTGGCTATAAGAAATAGATGAGAGAAAATACTGAAAATGTTGTAATTATTGTAAATTTTTTTCTGTTAGGCAATGATACTCATTTACCTGAAATATTTATTATCTTCTAAGATCAGGTTACCTGATCTCAAGCACCATGTGACAGAAATACAAAAGGTTTAGTATTTGTTGACAAGGATTAAAGATGCAAAGAGAACAATGGCATATACAATTGAAATTTATAAATTTTCACTTAAGACCTTTGATCTTCCTTGATCATTTCTCAAAGTCATACCTTTTTTGTAAGATCAAGTTTTTGACTCTGAACTGGCTGGGACCACAGTGATCTCTCCATTGAGATCCTACTAGCTCTTCTTTTTTCCTGTAGACCTGATTGTAAGATAAAGGTAGTCTTCCCAAAGCGAACTTGTCTGGTTGTGGGGCTTCCACAGTATGTTCTGGTACCATCCAACCTTTTGGGGGAACTTCTTTTCTTTCTTACCAGTCTGAACATCCCAACGTTGCTTCATTGCACGACAAATAATCCAGAGTAGAAGTTAACCAGTTCTGTACCACAGCAGTACAGTGGGGAAATTGAGTCATTAAAATGTTTCAAAAATGGTAATTACCTCCACATGTGTAACGTGTTATCTTTGAAACAAGATGTCATGAAGACCAGGACCTTAGCAGGATTTAAAGACTAAACGCTGGACATCAGGAGCAAGCACTGTTAATTTCAAGCATACTTCCAGCAATCAAAGAATATCCATCAGCATATGCCAGATGAGTGAATGAACATGTGATTTACTGTCTTATCCAGACATTTCTGCATATCTACGTATGTTGTATCTCTTTTGAAAAGAACTACAGAGCTTTTTATAAGAGTTCTATTAAGCCATCACATTTCTTTATGCAACAAGTCAAATCTGCCAAGACAAGAAGGAAAGTCGGCTTCACATCAAGCAGATTTTCTTTCAACTTGTTTTTAATTCAGTGCTTACTAAACAGTTTGTTCTTAGCGCTAAGTATAGCCAGATCTCATGTAGGCTGTTCATCCCTCTTGGCAAAGGACTTTGAATTGAGCCTTGTTTTTGTTGGCTGAAAGAATGTAATTAAAGGTTTGTATTTTCTTCCCCTCCAGGCACAGCTAGATTTTTGACAGTCTTGGTGAGAAGCATGGAAGATTGGTTATTCAAGGCGCAAAAGCTAACGCGAGGTTCTGGCACGCATGAAACTGAACTGCAGGCATTTTATCACATGATTCCTTCATGGTTGACCCAAGTGGATGCATTAATGAGCATTATAGGCTCCAGCCAGTTGCATAAAGCTGAAAATGATATGGAACTGCATTTCCCGTAAGGACAGAGGTGTTAATTTTGCCTTATACATTAAACTACATGCATAAGAAAAGAAAAATGTTGTTTTGTGGGGACTCTGGCACAAGAAACTGGCAGTGGGATAACTGTGATCAGCTGAAGTGTTAAAATGATTGGTGGTTGCCTTTCATTTGCTGTGATTTGGCCATTTGCTTTGATTTGGCAATATCTGTGGAGACAGTTGGTGGCTCCAATGTAACTCCTGGAACATCACTGTCTTTCCTAGAATGCCACCTGTTTGGAGATCTTGGCATTTGAAGAAAAAACTACAATTTGTGATTAATTTACAGGCAGATTTGTGGGGGCATACTTCTCATCGTGCTCTATTGTCTTTTGCAAATATCATCAGGAAATAAAGTATTTGCAGAGCACATGCATAACATATGTCAGAGATTATTTGCAAATGACAAGCTCACCCACAACCACCTTGTTAATAAAACTGCTTGTGCCACGTCTCCAGCATCTGGTGTGCTAAACATTATTTTCCTTGAGCTGGAAACAAAAGTGTCTTTGAGACACGAAATCCCTGGGTGTGGTGCATTAGATGTCACTTTGTCTCTGGATTATTTTTTTTAAGGGTGGTACCTGGAGAATTTTTTAAGAGGATTCAACAATGGATTTTGTCCATGAACATTGAGGTTGAGAAGAGCACCATGCATCTTAATGAAGAAGTAAGTGGAAGCAAGTAAAGCACTGTATTTAAGATTCACTCTTTCCTCTAATTTTTGTCTGGACAGACCACAGCTGAGAGGAATGCTGTTTCTCCTTTAACACCTTCTTTCTTGTTTGAGTTGTGGCTTTTGTCTTCCAGCCAGGGGAACATATCAAGACTACTAAAAATAGTGCCCCAACAGAATTATGTTTTGCTAATCTTTAGCAAGCTTTTCCTCTGGAATAATATTGATATTTCCTGTTTCCTGTTTTGGCTGTTAGCTCTCTGTTTTTGATGTGTTTTTTCTGTGTGTGTGTGTGTTTGTGTTAGTGAGGTTCTCACTGTGTATCTTCTAAATGTTTTACAAGCACGATGTGTGATTTTTGGTTTGCTGCTGAAATATGGACAAGAATGCCACATAGCTGATAAAGAGCTCGTTGCTCTTGTTCAGCTCGTTGCTGAACAAACACTTTGCAGAAAGATAGATCCACAGCAGGAAAATATTTGTTGGTAATAGGGATGAATATGGGAGAAAAAAAAGTATGGGTAAATGTTTGTGTTATTAGGTCAGCTTGAGTTAGGGTAGCATACTGGATAAGTGAAATGCACTGAATTCAGACTACTTGATAAGATCGTTCATTTCTTACTGGTTCAGATTTGCTTTGATGTTTTGTGCAGGTGACTGAACTGCACAGAAACCTGACCCTGTGGCTGGTGAATTTGCTGCAATATGTGATAGCGGATCGCTTGTCCTGCCGGTGTCCCCAGCAGCAAGAGTCAGACTTTGAGATGGGCAAGGATCTCAGTCTTCAGAGTGCTCAGGAACTACAGGAAGAAGCAGAAAACCTGGTTGCCAAGATGTGTGGACTGTCTGGTTCTGTAGTCAGGTATGAACAGAGATTTTCAATTTTGACTAAAGGAGGCTAATCAAAGAAAAATGTGTAGTGTGCCAAGAGATTCCTTGAAGCAGCAGATCTGATCAATTTGGTTTTCTTTAGATCTTTTCCTAGGTTCTAAATGGTCCTTACTGGAATTTGGAGGGAGCCTAGTAAGTTAGGCATATCTAAAGAGAATGGCAGTATCTACTTTATACCTGGTACTGTTGTAAAACATGCATCTGTAACTCTGTAGGCTCTGTCTACTCTTCTGAGCATTACCTCTGGAGGATGTAAAGCAGTATAGGCAGTGAGTCTGCAGTCCAGGTCACCTGGAGCAAAGCCTGAATCTGTGCTCTTATTTCCACTATGGGCTAGTACAGTACTGGCACAAACAAGCTGACTGGGAGGTCACTGTGTGAGTGATGCAGGTGAAGATTGCTCTCTAGTACAGAAGTCCACAGATAGCTCATACATCTTGCTGACAGCAAGGGATGCTGACTGAAAGGCAGAAAGCATTTGAGGGCACCCCCACAGTGTCAATGACATTCTCCATCTTTGCAGCTGCTGCCATGAGATTGTCAGTGCAATTGTTCGGAAGAAACGATCAGAGAAGGATGCAGAAGCTGATTTTGAGCTAGAGGAGCTGAATAAACTCAAGGTAAAAAGCCACAATGTTTCATGCTGTCTAGGTCTGTACCTCGAGACCACATTTGTTTTGTGAAAGGTAGAGAAAAATAAATGTGATAATTTTCAAGGAAGAAGACTCGTACCACTCCAGTGAACTACCCTGGGCCCTCAAATTTCCAACTGACTCCACAAAAGTGGAAAGTGCATAAAACTGAACATGACTCAGTTTTAATATTTTCCTTATCTCATTTCAGGATATCCTGCTAGATTTATTCCATATGAATAACAGTAGATTTACCTCTACATTAGAGCTTGTCAGACCCATGTAAATTGAGATTTGAGCAGTGCTTGGGAGTTTCTGGAGGTGTTTGGTGCAATATACCATTATACAGACTTTGTTGAAGTGTTTTGCTGTCAGCTAACACTTCTGTCTCCTTGACTCTATACTTGAGCTCTTACTGAAAGTATATGTTGATGGTGGCAACTTTATTTGAAGCAGTGCAAGGAGCGTGATAGCATGTACGTTTCTTCCTCTGGTAATTGCTACCATTGTCATCTTCAGTGTTTAGCCAAGCTTTGTCTGTGCTTTAGGAACCTGAGATGTAGACCTTTCCTAAAGCCCAACACTGCACTGAGCACAGAACGGATGAGATTTTTAAAAGGAATTCAAGAAGCTTCTTTTCAGTGACTGAAATACATAAGCTTCTGTTCTGTGTTAGTTTTGCAAGTGAAAAAGTAAAGTTTCAGATTTTCCTTCACTTCTCCCCACATGGGCTGGGAGAGTGGTCTAACAGAGACATTCTGTGCTGGCCTAAGGTGGAGCGTGTTGAAGGAATTGAGTGATTAGACAGTGATGAGTACCATATCTGGAAGCTTGGAGAAATGTCTTACATTTGCTCTGTGAGGTGTGAATGGAAGGGTCCATTCATGTTCCTGGAACAGATAAAGATAGAAAGATGGAATTATTTAACTGACTGAATAATTATGATCACAGACTTTTTTTTATCAATAATGCCTCTTTTCTGTTATGTTTTCTCAGACTGAGTGCTATAACTGGATTCATGTGTGTAGCCTTCTCCTTTCAGAGATCAAAGGCACTCCAGTCTCCTTTCTGCATTTAGAAGAACTGAGAAACCTCTTTGGATCAGAGGTATATATTGACTGCATTTGCAAATGCTGTTCTAGGTTGAACCAATTTGAATGAACATCTGCTTTAAAATTTCTAAATGAAGCAGCTATGATTCAATTTGAGGGAAGATCTAGTATGGAGGCCTCCATGTACTCAAGGCTGCAGTTAAAGCTTTGAAGAATGAAGACTGTAAACTGGTTAAAAATCACTGTGCTTCTTGTGAGGGTATTACTGAGGCAAAACTGAAGCTTCACTGAAGCTACGAGGTATTACTGCACTGGTAGAACAGTTCAGCATGGTGCCTGCTAGCTTTTGCTTCATCCTTTGGTGTGGACTTTGGCTGAAGTTCTTTTGATTGGCTTGCCCGAATCAGGCTGAACTTCTAGTTAATTCTTTATACGACTGGATGGGTGTCTGACACTGCCTGTGACAATTACGTGTTTTATAGATGGCTGGCCTGGCATTGATGATGTCATACATAACAACCTAAATTCAGATGACAAGGAAATAGTTTTAGATCTATTATCATGTACGAATTATTTGCATCAGCTGTCAATTCAGCCCTCAAGCAGAGTGATGTTAGTCATGAGTAACTGTATACTTATGCCTAGTATGTCAGTACTACAGTATACTGCCACTGCTGTAGGCCATGTGTTACGTTTTTTTCTCTATATGATGGCCTATAAAAAGCAAATATACCACAGTGGGTCCAAGTCTAAATGTGTGCAAGAGGAAGTTAGAGACCAGCCATTTTGCCTGGGTTATTTGGATGGACAAAAGGGACTTTTGATACTAACCAAATTATTGTGGTGCCTTACAGGAATTGCAGTTGAAACTTAAGGACACTATCATTTCTTCAACTCAAGAAGGGCTTGAAGGTGATGATGCCAACAGCGAAAAGAAACCAATAACAGAGAAAGAAACATCAACAGTAAAGGAGAAAATTGTCCTTATGCAGGTGACAGTAGTAGCTGCAATATGCTACTTTCCAGCAGAGTTGGGATTCTTTTATTGCTTGGTGCATGTGATGGGAAACATGGCCTTTTACCTGCCGTGAGCATCACTGAGCTAGTGATATTTCTCCTACTTCTTGTTCATTTTCTCTCTTAGGAGCAACCAGGTGCTAGTACAGATGATATGAGTGAAGGCGATGAAGCTACTGCCGATGTGATCAGATATGTAGGACAGGACTCCAACATCCACCTGAAGTCCTTGAAGTCAGACATCATTTCAGTTACAGGGGTAGGAATCTCCACTACACTAATGTTTTTAGCACATGTGGCAGAGATTTGGAGCTGGGTTTTAGCTGTCTATTTAGACTCTGTTGTCAGACACTGTTTAATGTTTATATCAGACCTGCTCCATGAGTGAAAGATGCTGGTGTTCTCATTTCTCCTTGCCACTACAAAATATTCATTAGCACAGTTTCTGCTGCCTCAGTTTATCCAAGTGACTCATGCATTCCTGCCCTGTACCATGAACTTGAGACCAGTAACAGGTGATGTGTGTAGTCTGAACCAGAACTATCACCAGAGACTGAGTGTTGCCAGCACTTCCTGGGATGGTAAAAATCATATGGTGCTGAACACACAGAAGAAGAGATTCAGGGATATTCAGAACAGTAGGAATGCAAGAAGTTCAGGTTGCTTTTGGTGAACTGTACTTCCTGGGTCTCCATTTTTTCCACTTACCTTTGGGATTGTATTCTTTGGAAGAATAGTCCAGGCTAAAGGCATCAGTTTGTGAAGTTGCTCTTCAGAAGTCATACAGCTTTCCTTCTCCAGTCACTTCCTGGCTAGTCAGACCTTCAGAGCAGAACCCAGATGTACATGAATTGTGGAGCTTTAGCAAACTGTCAGTGGATGGTGCTACTCCTTAAGTATGCTGCATTGTTAAGTGTGCCTTGCTCTCAATGCTTTAGAGGCAGACAGCTAGTGCAGTGATAGTGAGAGACTAAGTTTTTATGGATTTAGATTAGTTAGTAAAAGTGAATCTCTGGAAATCATAGTAACCTTACTAAGCTTAGATTAGGAGTCTTTTAATGGGACTCTACAGAAGTCCTGGTTCTTTTCTTCAAGTGAAGAAAACTAATGCCTGCTGGACAATATGAGGAGCTGCCTCTGGCCATTGGTTGTTAGTTACTTCACTCCTGGTCAGGCTATAGCCATCTCCAATATCTGTAACCCGATGAATGCATGGGCAATCGTGCAACCAAGACTAAGTGCAAGTGAGATATTTGTGTCCAAATCAGGAAGTGATTTTAGTCTATTTTTAATGTCAATATGTGATCAGATCCAATCAAAAGAAAATGCTTGACTTAGCTTCTGGTTTTACATGATTTACAGATACTGAGCTCTTGTATGTGTTGTAACCATGTAGAGACACTAGCAATGCCCAGCCAAACAATATTGTAGATGAAATGCAGCACTGCTGATTTCACATTCACTTATGGAAGGTTTTGCTCTTCCCAACCAGAGAGAGATGACTGCCAGCAAGTCATCAACTCCCTTTTCTCAGAAAGAGTTTGAAGCCCTGGCACTGCTGGAACACCTACAAGTGCAGCTTATGTGAGTGCTGGTCCTATGCTGGAGGGATAAACAGGGCAGGGTTTCATTTATATCTGTTCTGCTTTCTGATCAAGGTTCTGCTTCCGCCATCTCTGTTAGCTTAGTTTTGGGTTTTTTTCTCTTCTGATTGTCTCAAGCCATTGATTGTGATGTTAGCTAAAGATGTGATACTTTTAACACTTTCTTAGCAAATGCTGAGTTTAAATGAATTCACTTGCAGGGCTTACATAGCTGTGCCATGATATCCCCAGCTCTTAAAGCTCTTTTAACAATGCCTTTCTCTGAAACCATAACTGTATTTTATAGTTGTTCAATTCCACTGCACATTTCAGCTTTCTAAATCTTTCTTTTAAGTATTCTGCCAGCACCTGCTTAGATTTCAGGTTTCAGCATTATCTTTGCTTCTTTGTTTCAGAGAAACAGAAATCCGTGCTCAGAATGCAGAGCAGAGATCTGAAGATTTTGAGAAGAAGCTGGAAGAAGCCCTAGAGAGAATCCAGGAGCTAGAGAGTGAGCTGGAGAAAAGGGGCAAAGTCATCCGAGAACCAACACCTAAAGAAGGGCAAGGTCAGGATAATCAGTGATCTGAACCTCTCCTGGACTCAGAGTAGGAAGCAATTTTTGAGGATACCTCCTTCATGTCCCACTTAGCACATGCTCCTTTCTTCCTGAGCATGTCCCAGGTTCTTGTCTAGACTCGCTGTCAGAAGCTAAGCAAGGAGGCTTTTACTCTCGTTCCAGATTGGGGCAGAAACAACTGAGCTGAATTCTGTCTGTTTTTGAGATAAAATAATTTTGATTTTGCGATATGACACCAGGTCTACATAAATTCTAGATATTAGATGTCACTGTAATTGGCTTCGCCTTCCTTTTAAGTACTGTTACAGTCAAGGTCTGTTTAGAATCACTGATTTGTGGGTAGAAAAGAATGTTTCAGGTCCCTTCATATCCCACATACCTTTTGTGTTTGTAGCAGAGGACATTCTTGCTGTCTCCACTTGGTTTTGCCCATGTGGTGTGGCAGTCAGTTCTTTAGGTGGCATGTTTATTGTAAATTAATGTATTTCCTTTCTCGGCTGGATCTGCTCAGAAATAAGATGTGAAGGAGAATAAGTGGGAATTAAAACTTCTCTTAACACTCTAGTGTATGCTCTTTTTGATATCAAAATAAGAAGAGAGACTAATTTGTTTAAAATACAATACTTTCGATGTATTTACTCTGCATTCTACAGGCTTTTGTTGTTTTTTTTTTTCCTTTCAGAAAAATGTTTACAAGAAAGCTTGCCTGAAGGGGAAGCCTGCTCAACTCCCAAAACTTCCACCTCTGGCCAGCCCAAGCAATCCAGAAAAAGCAAAAAATAAAAAATAACAATATCTGAGCAGTTTCTTCGTTACTATTCAGAATCGTTTCTCACCCCAGACTGCTGCCTTTATTCTCTACTAGCCACCCCTCTCTCTGTGCCATCTGGGCACTTATGCTGTTCTTCTAGCTGGTTTTACCACTTCCACACCTGTCTTGTGCTTGTCCTCTACTTCCCCCCACAGCTCTAGCATCTCTACAGCTTGTTCACCTTCTCTGTATGCTGATATGCCCACATGCAGTACCCCTACAACCTCAACAAGCCAAATCATCCAGAGAGGCGGTCACCCAGGGCTTCTGCCTCAGTCAGACACCAGCCTGGGCTAGTCTGTGTGGTTATGAAGCTCTGCCAGGACAGCAGCAGCTGCCTGGATTTGGCATGACTCCGAGGTTTGACCCAGTCTGAGCTCTGAAGAGCAGGTACTGAAGCTGTTAAGAATCATGTCTGCTCCAGGCAGCTCCTGCCAATTCCCCTGGAGTAAATTCTATTGTGGAACCTACCATATATCAGTAACACTGAAGCACATTTTTAAATGATGTTTTCCTTCTTTGAGGTTTTGAGTCTATACCTCCTGAAGGTAAAATTACAAGTTTCTGCCAACTCTGTATACGTTAAAGAGAGAAAATCCTGCTGGAACAAGGCTTCTTTGGAACTGAGGATGCAATTAGCTGTCATTTGCCTTTTCTGCAACTTTGTAGAAAAGTTGCATGTTTGAAGAAAGATGCTTCTGAAAATACGAGTGCAAATAGGGTAATGTGTGCCTTGGCCTAATACTACGTGTCTCTGGCCAAGCACTGTTCCTTTCAGACATTAAACTTGCAGAGGTGATGGTCCTTGATGTGCTAAGGAATCTTGGTCTGGTTGGATCCTTTCACATGAAGTTAGAAATATAGCCAGAGAAGTGCTCAGAGAAAGGATCATCTGTAGCTCACCCTGTGTGGAATTACACCCTTTTGCTTCTGGTTGGGAAGCAGGGGCTTATTCCAGCATTGTGAGAAAAAAACAGAATCAGCCTTAGAGAAGTAAATATAAAGCTCATGTTCATCAGTGGAAGATTACAGAGCTTCCCAGAATTAGTTTTGTGTGTCTAGATCACTACTGAGTTTTATTGCAGACGTACAAGCAGCAGCCAATGGCATCCTGTAGCCAGCCATCTCCTGAGAGTTACAGTGGTAGAATGAGTTGAATGTGAGGTTACACCTGGATCTCAGATGCTGTGTAATTCACAGTAAGTTCACAGGTGAGTTTTTTTTTTCCCTTCTCAACCACCTCTAAGGAGGCTAGTTTACTGAGAGTCCCTGCTGCAAGACTAGCAAATACTAGGGGAGTGAGATACATGGGAGCACTGAATGTTGAGAAGGGGATTTCATGGAGATGAAAGAGCTGACTAAATACAAAATAACTTGATACTCATTCGAGTGGACTCCTTGTCCTTTGTAGTAATGTTAAACCAGTACCTGCAGACCATCCTTGAGACACAGTTGCATGTACCAGAAGTCTTGCTAATTAATGATATGAACCAAGCGTGTGAATGTAACTAGCAGGCCAAGAGAGACTGAGTGAAAAAGAAAGAGTGAGCAGCTGGCTGGTCCACCCCTGCTAGCTACACAGATGATGGGAAACTACTATGAGTGATTAAGAGCAGGGGACACAAAATTTCCTTTGGCCTCTACTGGCCAGCAGCATGCCAGAGTTGTTGGTCTGGGAAAGGCTGTGCAGGGGAGATCTGCTTGGAAGCAAGATTAGATGCTGCAGGTCAAGTAAAAGGAGAAGAGCGGAGTTGATATCCACCCAAAGGAACCAGGAGCAAAGAAAGCAAGGGCACTGTGTTATTTTCTTTGACAGTGCCCCATGTCTTATCAGAGTAAAAGCTTACAGTATGTAAAGCTATTTCAAGTAGCTTTTGGCAGGGAAGATTTTTTAAGAACTTTGAGGACACTCTCCATTCCTTCCCTGTGAGTAAAGGTTACTAATGTGGCTGCAGTGGGCAAAGGAACTGTTCTCAAGGCTTTTAGCTGGCTCTTTGCTTAGTGCTGGATTCCCACTTCTCAGCTCAGTGGGAGTTGGCTAAATGGATCATCTTCCTTATATTTTCAGACAGTCCTGCTGGAAGCAGAGGTTCACAAGCTCAGATCTTGTCCTGTCTCACCACCCAGTGGAAGCACGTAGCAGCACAGCCTGCCTTCCTCCCTCTACCCGGCTGAGAAGCGTCAAGCAAGACACAAGCATTGCCACTTTCCTTCTTTTCTCCTATGCTAGTACTATGACTAAATATCCTGGTTGCCTACTAATGTACATATATGTGTATGGGTGACAACTGAAATCTTTTATCTAGTGCACCATGGATAAGACCTGGTTCATTCTCTTGTCACAGGAGAACCAGGCTGGCAGCACCTACCAAATTACCTGCATGCTAAGCCCCTTCCTATTTCCCTCATTCGTCAGGCTCCCACCCCCACCTGCCTGTTGTCTTTTCCCCACTAATTCATATAAAGGAAAAGGCACCTTAGCAAGGATCCCATCTGTACCACCCAATCGCTCCCACTTTCTCAGGATGCAGCATGCAGAAATGGGCTGTGAGGAGGAACATGTTCCTATCCAAGATTTTCTGCCTTGGCTTTGTTTACCACCCAGCTGCAGGATTTGCTTTTATTTAAAAAAAAAAAAAAAAAAAAAAAGCCATTTGCAGCTAAGTGTAAAAGGGAAAACCCCAAGAGCCTGAGTGTAAAGACAGAGCCAGTGGAAAACAATGCCCTCCGATAAGACATTCCCTCCTAGGAGGCAACCTGTGCCTCTTTTATCCCACTGTGGGGTTTTCCCTGTAACAAATGATGTGTGACAGGCTGTTCATTTGGAGATGGGGTGTTTAAACATATAGAGGCTAGTCAGGCTTTCCTGCCAATGTAATGAGGTAGGACAGATCAGATCCCAGGGATCTTTTGTGTCAAGGTGCATCAGGTGATGTGAAAAGGAAGGGATGGCACTTCTCCCTCAGTCCCCTGCTCACATATGCACCAACACTGCTCATTGTGCTCCATATTTTTCCCTTTCCAAAACAAGCAGAAGCTTCTTTCATGTATAATCTACTTTTATATTACAGGTCTGGGCTGCTTTCCCTCCTGTCTGCAGTCCAGTACCTGCTGGTGGGCTGTCCATAGACCAGCCATCTTGCTCCTCTCTGAGCAGGATTAATCAGTGCTTATGGCAACTAATTCTGGGATAACTCTTACAGCATGGGTGAGTCCTTCTTGTCTTTCACGCTTTCTGGGAGCTCTGTGGTGTCTGTGATGACGCTGCTCACTCCTGGAGGGCTGCGGGTAGCCGGAGAGACCAGATTCGTGGGATCCAAAGGTAAGGGTAAGATGAAGGCAGCAGGTTTCTCTGCAGCAAGGGAGTGCAGCGCGTGAAGGTAACGGAGCTGAGCAGCAGCAGGGGCACTGGACAGGATCTCAGCTGCCATCCGCAGGGACTCAGAAGCAGCCTTCTCCCCCTCAGCAGCAATCACCTACCAAGGAGAAGAATAAAGATTTTTGTGAGGCAGGGAGTAAGGGGCATAGGCTACTTATTACAGTGGGAGGTTGCCACCACGAACTTTCTGGGGCCCCTGTGATTGTAACATTCCTGCTGTTCTGATCGTGGCATGTACTAGACCTCGTGTCTAACTTGTTTTCACCAAAGCTATGTGTGCTTTGGGTGCTACTAGTTCCATCAGAGCTTACAACTGGGCATACGCATGCTGCAAAAGCATGTAAGAAGGCAGCCCACAGGCCAAGCTTGTGAGAAGGGTACTGAACACAAATCCAACCTAGGCTCAGTATAAGTTATGGAAGACAGCCCAGGGTAAGGAAGGTGTGGGGTACATGACAGTGGTGACAGCCCAGCTCCACCCTCCTGGCGGGGTCTTCTAAGCAAGAGCGAAACCCTGAGAAGGGAGAGGTTCTCATAGGCATTGTGGGTCAGGAATGGTACCAGCCTCTTATCTGTCTTTCTGTGCATAGGTACCAGATCTGGGATTCCACTGCGCTGGGCCATGCTTTTACTGCAGCTCACCTTGCTTGACACAGCTCTCGAACAGGATCTGAAGATCTTGAACAGATCTTCCCAGAGCTGTACCCTACTGTGGTATGTTCCAAGAACCTCAAACTAGAGCGGGGAAAGGAAAGAGGGATGCTTTGGAGGGAGATTGGAGGTCTTCAGAGTTCACATACCCGCACTTTGGCCTGCCTCTGGGCTTCTGCTTCCACGGCCAAGGACTGCTGGACTTCAGCAGGCAGCTGCACATTGTTGCTGTGGTAGTGAAGGATAAGGATTAGAAGGGCTCTAGGCTCATCTGACAGCCCTGTACTGGCCCTCTAGGACTTAGAATTGGCTCATATACTGGCCTCTACAGAGATGTTCATGAACATCCTTTGTTCTCTGTGTGTCCCTCTATAGATTAATCCCTTTAGCATTCTACCTCTGTTCCCATCTTTCTTTTGCAGCCTGGTTTTCTACAGATCCAAGCTGGAATCATTAGAAAATAATTTGAATGATAACTAGATCATTAGTGATGTACATGATCACTAGGCAGCAGAGAGGCCTTTTCTGTTTGTGCCTCTGAGGCTTGAAGTTTAGGCTTATAAAATCTGTGAGATACTAGAGGATCCACTGGGAGACTGCTCTCAAGACAGCCACAGGAGTTTCCTTCTCTTTACAGATGTGCTTCTCTGCTGCCTGGCTCTCTCTGTCATGGTCCTCTATGTAATGAGCAAGTCCCACCTTTCTCTACAGGCTTCTGAGAGTTGAGTCCAAACACTGCTAAGACCCTGAGGCCTTTGATCTAGAGTAGGACGCAGCAGGTTCACTGCCTGCTGTGACTCTCAGGCTAACAGAATTGGGTACAAACTCTGTCTGCAAAAGAGTTGATGAGATCCCAGCTAAGGATTCTGCATTTGGCTGTCAGTGCAGGAACAAGTAACATCTTTGCTCATGAAAGTTTTATGTGAGACAGAGGTTTGAAAGGGGCAGTGAAAACAAGGTGAGGGCTGCAAAATAGCTGCAGGGAGAGGGCCAGGAGCAAAGAAGAAACATGAGTAAGACAGAATGGATACTTGCAAAAGGGCAAGGAAGTCTCTGCTACCAGCACTTCCTACCTACATTTCTGTTCTCTCCACTTTGATCCCCCAGCAGCCTGTGACAGCATCCAAAGCCACCTGTCAAGAGGAAGATATTTTAGAGCACAAGGAGAACACAAGCCCTTGTCCAGACCCCTCAGAGGGACTTAGAAGTCCAGGAACATTAATTCAAGGCAGTGAGGAGGATTTATTATATATTGTGTGTAGACTCTCAGAAATAAAAATTATACCCCTCACTTCTGATTTGTATTTACCCTGAGGGTTTAGTATGATTTAGCTAGTCCATACTGGTTTGACTGTAGAACCAATCCAATTCCATAGGAAACATTCAGTTCCTGAGTGGTATAATCATGTTTGCACATTGTGGCCGCAGAGAACTGCTGCTGAAGATCCCATGTATTCAGGGTTTATGGCATTTCTCTCACACTGCAGAAAACCATTCTCATGAGAAAGTCCTCTCTGGAATAAGTGCAGAACCCGAGGTACTGCAGAGACTGATGAAAATGATTTGCAGTTCCTTCATGCTTCTCACCTCATAATGTTTGCTACTACCCACATATGCTTGTGAGACCCACACTGTCTGTAAATCCTTCCCCTAAAATGATTTTTAAAAAGAGAAAAAATTCCCATTTTTCTATGAAGGAGGCATATGTTCTTATTACACTCTTTTGCAAAATACTGATTTAGGACTGATTATCTTCCAAGCTTGTTAGCAGAGCCTTAATTCCCTGCTTGCTCCACCCTCTCCCCAGCTGCAGAAGCACCTTTATCTCCTGGCTGATGCTCTTTCTCTCCAACAGAAGTTCAGAGAAGGCTCGATGTGCCAGGAGGCGCTTTGTGGTGGTTTGCACCAGCAGCTGGATGGCACTGGAGATGCTGGTGAGGGTGGTGAGGAGAAGAGAGGCATTCTCCAAACGGTAATAGCAGACAGCATCTATCTCCAGTGTAACCATGTCTTTAGTCACCACCTAAGCAGAAGACGTGAGGGAAGATGGATCTGGTTCTGACAACTTTAAGGTAGCACAGAAAAGTACACAACTCTGGGAAAGACGAAGACTAGCTAGATGGCTATGTCTTTGTAGTTGCCACCTCTGCTACTCTCTGACCTTAGCAAACTGCATCACCTGTGGATCTCACTTCCCTGGTATAGCATCATTGCGTCTGTCTCCTCAGTTTGGTTGCTGGGCTAGAGACTGTGAGCAGTTGAACATCCTAATCTGTCTCCTGGCCCACAGCTGCTTGGTCCATTCCTGTTGTTTGCTATGTGCTTGGTGTTGCTGAGTACCATCCCCAGAGGGATTTGCTTTACACCATGGGAGGGAAGCTGGTGAAAGTACCAGATAAAGGCAGCGCCACAGACAACAGGATTATTGGGAGGTTTGACCTGTGGGACTGTGGCTAGGGAGGGTGCCAGTTTCAAAGTTAGCAGTGAGCTCTCAGCCCCTTCCCTGACTTATACAAGAGCCGAGTTGCCACACTTAGAGATGCCACTGTAAGATCTTAGTCTGCATTTCTGTCCCCACTGTATGTACCCCGCAGTGTGATAGGTAAAAACTGCTCCAATATCCATGGCCCAGACAGTTCCTATTGGTTACCACTAGAGCTTGTCAAACTGAATGGGATTAAAAGCAATGGTTTTAAAATGGCAGAAAGGTAAAGGACATTTCTCATACATTCACAGGAATTCAGCAGCTAAGGCTTTGCAGAGATGGCTTGATGTAATATCTGCAGCAAGATCTAAGGACTGGCAGTGTTTAACAGTATCTTGTGGCCAGTGGAGTGACATGGAACCAGAATCACTATCTTAAGCATAAGCTGTTTTTTTCTGACATCAATGCAAAATCAGAGCTGTCATCAAATACAATCAGATAAAGAGATCCAACAATTAAAATAAAGAAGGGATGGTAGTCATACCTGGTGGAAGGGGATCTCGAGGGTTTTGAGGCGGAGGTCCACTTTGTGATATGTGTCCAGGCAGGGAAGGAAAAAGAAAAGACCTGTGGAAAGAAAAGAAAGTCTTCCTGTGATATTCAAAACCACAGAAATTGATTCTTCAGCTCTAGGGAGAAGTAGAGGGGATTGAGTACAGAACTGTGAAGGAACAGCAATATATAGGCTCAAACTGTGAGTCTGCTTCTGTATTTGGAAAAGCCATCGGAAGCTGCTGGACCTAAGAAGACGAGTCTCCTGGTTAACTGTACCTGCCTGGAGGGCACCAGAACAAGAGCTTTGGTAGAGCATGATGAAGAGGAACAATATGGCTGGGGGGAACTCAGTGGGCATCTTACCAGGCCCTCTGGCCCTTCCAGGAAGGAGATGCCCAAGCCGGAAAACAATGGCTCTCTCATACTCCCGCACTACCTGCAGAGGGAAACAAAAGCTAGGCTGGAGTGGAAGGCATAGGACCAGGAAAAAAGCCTCTATGGGCTGTGCATAGGAAGACCTCTGTTCTGGTAAAGTCCTTTGAAAGGAGAATTTCAGCAGATCGGAGGTAGTGGAGTCAACCGTTCCTAAGCCTCTTTAACCCAGAAGAAAACCTGACCCCAAACTGATAGCTGGCTTGCATATAATCAGCCTGTGATTAGGTGAGAGCAGCCCATGCTAGAGTTGCTCAGTGTTTCCCAGGATGAGGCCAGCATTCTGCTTTATTGTAGTTTGGCTGAATTTGAACACCTTGAGCTAAATCTATTTCCTGAGAAGCTGTAATCAAAATATGTCTACTTGTAACCATGTTATAAATCAGAGAAAACTGGAGGAAGAGGAAAAATCTGCTATTAATTGAAAGATCAACCTCCCTCTAAATTTGTAACACAAAATCTATTTTATCCTGCTGCTGCAACACAGCTATGTCCGGATTGGGTGAGCTGAAGATTATGTTTAAAAGTGAAAAGACCTGCAAACTGTTTAATAACAAGAACCTAAGCTATATGCTTATGACCAACACATGCTGGTTACAGTTACATCAGACACCAAATACTAAATCCAAAGAGGCATCATGCCTATTCTTACCTTCATGCAGAACCAGACAGAAATGGGGAAAGTCATTATGATGAACAGGAAAGACAATATAGTCAGAAGCCACTCACAGATGTTGAGACCAGGAGATTTCATACCTAAGGGAAAATCCAACACGACTGTGTTAGGATAGGAAAGTTCCCAAAATAAAGATGACCTGATGAGTGCCTGTACAGGTCAGTTTCTGCTGGTCCTCTGCCTAGGACCTTGCCTGTTCAGTGCTCTCTCAAGCTGTGTTTCAAGAACAGTCTCTGCCCTAAGTGGCCGAGAGTTCCCAAGACAGGCTCACAAACTTTAATTCTACTTTTTTGGCTTCTGCACAGTAGATCTATATGACAACCAAGCAGCACTGAAAGATTCAGAATGGGCAACTTGCTGGCTGACCCTGAAATCACAGAAATTTATCTGAAAAGATAAGCTAATGGCAAACAGAAAGACTGTAAATAAAGCATAACTTTCAATACATATAGACTGAAGTACCCCTCTCCACTGGGGAATCTAAAAGATCCCAGGGTCTTTTGGAACAGGATTTTAGCCGCATTTCAGAGAATAGAGCTGCACTCAGAGGCTATCCTGAAGGGAGTTACGAATGTATGCCTCAAGCATTCTCCCTACAGCACAGTTCTTAGGGCTGTGAACTGGCATTAAAGCTAATTCTGTCTGCCTAAAGGAGGGGAAGCAAGAAAATAATGAGAAAAGAGCAGGAAAAAAAAATGGGAGAGTAGTGAACTGAAGCATAAATGATGCTGGGAATGTAACTGCTTGTTTCAAAGTCCATTGCTTTGCTAGACAGCACTGATGTGCCTGTACTGACTGTAGAAGCTGACTGGAGCTTCCCATAATCTGTCTTGAGGACAATTACACATCTATGCAAGGGGTGATAACACTCACCACGCAGAAAGCAAAGACACTGTCACCCACACAGTGTCAAAGAGCCCATAGCTTTTCTGCCCCTTCCCTTCTATAAATCATACCTTCTTCTTGATGCTCGCTGTCCAGCAACATCATTGCTTCCATTTCTTCATCAGATATCACATCATCCACGTCCACCACTGTGGATGTGTGCACCCTACCATCAGTGCCTACAGTGCTCTTAGTCTCCTTTGTTTTCTCCTGCCTTATATCTCCTGTTTCTTTGCTGGCTTCTTTGCTTCTCTCCCTCTTCTCCCGTTTCCTTTGCGTAGCTGGAGACTCTCTCTTTCTCCTATGGGACTCCCTGGAAGAGCTTCGAGATCTCTTATCCATCCTCATCTGATTCTCTGCACCGAGGAGCATACAGCTTCCTGTGGGAGTGGGATGAAGCCGTGCTTGAATTTATTGCTGCGGGCAGAAAATCCAGGCAGGGGAGGAGAGAAGAGGAGGTGTCAGATTGAGGAGGCTTGTTCAAATTTATCACGAGCTTGTCAGACAAAATGGACAGTGAAGTGAGCAAGCTGTTTCCCTCCTGCTCTCATCTCACATGGCTGTTGAGATGATACAGAATGTCAGACCTTAAAAGGGTGAACTGCAGAAAGACATTCTGTTTGTACCTTCCTGCCTTTGGAAATCAAATGTAATCAAAAGCACTTTGATGATTTTTAATAGATGGTTTCTACAAAGCTATTGAAAAACAACCTAAAAGTAACTAGAAGACCCTCAACTCCCAAAACCCAAAATGGTCTGAGCGTTCAGCACAATACATTCCCAATTCAGTTCCTGAGTGTGATGAGCTTGGAGGTCCTTGCAAGCATAGAACTATTGAATTTATCTCTAAATTGCCAGTAGAGTTTGTGTGTAAAATGCCTTCATAATTCTGCACAGCAAAAGTGAGGCAGTGCAAACACGAGAGCTTTTTACCAGAGGAAGAGCAGCCATATGGCACAGACTGTGGTACCGTCTGCGAAAACCTTTGCAAGGAGTGCCACAGATCACGCCGTGTCACTGTCTGTCTGAAAGAAATCAATACCTGACTGGAAATCACACTTAACAAGGCTGAAACATACAAGCTGTGACAACCCTGTGTGGCTGGGCAGTGCTGAGCTCAGGGTTTCCCACTGAGCCTCTGGCAGATGTGCCATACGGAGGAGCTGCTGGAGGGAGCGGGGAAGGCAGCCTGGGAGGTGCTGATCTCGTTTTCTTAAAAGATTCCTGTTTGATTGCAGGCTTTTGGGCTGCCCTGAGTCAGGATGTTAGAAGCAGGAGGGCAGATGTGCCAGCTTGAATGTAGGTGAGAAAAGCTGTATGAAAGTCGGCAGAAAACAGCTACTTTATGACACTTAAGGCACTCCACTGTAGGCTTTCCTCTCAGATGGGACAAAAACATGCAGAATCACCCTGATTAACACTGGCATTTGAGTTTAAATGTTGCTTTCAAGAAAAGAGAACTTTTTTTCACAGGTGGGTCTGACTTTTCCTGTCAGAAGGGAAGCACACCTGCTCTACCAGGTGAAGGCTGAGGGAGCAGCTCCCACAGAGCAGGCAGGGTAGCAGGAGTCCCCTCCCCTGCCGCACCGTCGGCGAAGCGCTGTGAGGGGAAACGCTGTGAAGAGAAACGCGCGCCTCCCCACCTCAGCCCGAAAGGGCGGGAACGGAGCGCGCAGGTGCAGTGCGGCCTCGTGCCGTCGTGGCTGAGGTAGCGGAGTCGGGGCGTGGCGGCGGCGTTCAGCCTGACCTGCTGCCTTTCAGTCGCCGTGTGTTAAAAAGCCTTTCGCAGTTGTAGTGTGAGGTGTTTTCTGCTCGTTTTTTGTCTCTCTTAGAGCATGGACATGTCGCAGCAGGCGCAGCTGATGGAGCTGCTGAAGAAGGAGGTGAGGTCGCAGCTGCTGGCTGCCAAGGGGGGCCTCACCCCGGCCCAGCTGGAGCAGGAGTACCTGGCCATGGTCGGCAGGCCGCTGCCGCTGCGTGACCTGGGGTTCTGCTCCACCATGGAGCTGGTGGCCAGCATGCCGGGAGTGGTCCAGATCTGTCCCAACAGCAACGGAGGGTTTCTCCTCAAAGGTGAGACCTTGCAGGTAGAGAAGGATTACTTGGCGTTACGCCTTGGGGTGAAGCAGTGCCACAAAGTGAGGGCTGTGTTGTAGGGTGCCCACCCAAAGGCTGTCTCTGGCTCCCTGCTGTTGCTGGTGTTTCTGGCACTTTCTGTTTTAGCTGCTTCCCGTTGTTTGGCTAAGAGTGAGAAAAGCAGTGGGTGAGGAAGGTGAGAGAAGATCAGTACCAGCTCTGGTTTGGAGCTGCTGGGATGTGTGTGGACCAGATGATCTCCAGAGAGGTCCTCTACACCAGTTCTTGGTGTGATTCTGACCTGTTGTTTTTGCTTGAGTATTAGGATTGATGGTGAACCTGGAGAATAGGTGCATAAACACAGCCCTTTTTTGAGCGCTGTTGGCAGCTTCTTGTAGTTTTGTGAAGCTTAGAATCACAGAATGGCTCAGGTTGGAAGGGACTTCAAGGATGATAAATCTCCAACCCCCCTGCCACATGCAAAGCCACCAACCTCCCCATTTAATACTAGACCAGGCTGCCCAGGGCCCCGTTCAACCTCTCCTTGAACACCTCCAGGGATGGACAGGGCATCCACAACCTCTGTGAGCAGCTGTTTCAGCACCTCACCACTCTCGTGGTAAAGAACTTCCCCCTGACATCCAACCTAAGTCTTCCCTACCTCAACTTAAAACCACTTCCCCCTGTCCTGCTGTTATCTACCCTTTCCAAGAGTTGAGGTGGCTGTTGGATTCTTTTTTCATAGCCACTTTGAAATAAGACTCAGTTCATCAACATCCTGATGCTCTTAAGCTGTATTGAGATTGTACTGTAATTCAGGCTGAGAGAAGCAGCGAACCATTTACTGTTTCCCAACAAAACCCACAGCAGCTGGCTTTCTTCTTGTGATGCAGTATGCATTTGACCAGCCTTCCTTCTGTCTGGTTTTATAGGAATGAGGGTGCAGATTAGCTATTAAATTTGGTTCTGTCCATTTTGTAGAGGGAAAATGTCTGTATTTTAGTACAGCAAACAATATAGGTTTAGTGGGATTGCTTTTAGAAGAGAGACCTGTCTAAAAAGGGAAATGGGAAGAGTGGAAAGAACAGCTTTGCCTATGCAGAGCTTTGAATGGTTTACTGTTCCAGTCTTATAATAGCTAATAAATAGCTAATATTTTTTTCCTACTGTAGCTGTTGCCGATGAGACCACCAAAGATATTTTCAAACTGATTTCCAGACAGAAAACAAGTGGTAAAGCACGGAGTGCTTCTAGGAAGGGAAGAGCTGCTTTTCCCTCTCAGAACCAGCAGGGTTTGCCTCCAAAGGTCAAGACTCGTGTCCTGCCAGCAGCAGTGAAGAGGGAGCTGCAAGATCTCTTGAGTTCCTCACCACTTCTGCTCTTGGATTTCAACGATGCATACTACACACGATTTAAGCGGACGTTCCAGTACAGGCAATATGGATTTTTATCCATATTTGAAGTCTTCGAAAGCTTGTCTGATATAATTATGGTTAAAGAGACAATAGGGGGTTCCTTGATAACCCTGAAAAAGAGCTCCTCAAGTGAGATAGAGCAGGAGAAGATGACACAAGGTAAGGCTGTGTGTTAGTTAGCTGGAAACACGTAGGTCTTTTAAGCATTGTGAACAAGCAGCCGTATTTCTGGTTGATGTTGCTGTGTTTTCAGTTGCTGTAATCGTCCCTTTTCCCTTCTGATTTAACAAGGAAGGTCTGTGTGGTTCTGTAGAAATAGTTTAAGGAGTTGTCTCAGTAGCAGAGAGCTTAACCGGAGGTTTTCTACAAGTTGCCACTGGTTTTTGGTGGCAGGTGAAAGAAGGGATCTACCTTCCAAATATAAACAGGGAGGACAAGAAATGGTAATTGTTGCAGGCAGCAGATAACAAAAGTAGAAGGATCTCTTGAGTGTCTCGCTCCATAAGTCGTTAGAGCCCTTCAGTGCACTTCTTGAGACTGAAAATTTACTAGTACTGCTATGAAAGATTAAGCTATAATCTCCTGCGGAAGAGACTGTGTGTACTCACTGTTCCTGTAACAGCCATGGCAGAAAACTGCACGCAGTACCTGCAGGGTTCCTGACTTGTCTAGGTAGAATTCGTTTATGAAGGATGCCTCTCTAGCAGAAGTTTGTGAATGTGGTAACTGAATGCTACAAGAGATCGGAAAAATGCAACCAGTGCTTTCATTTTTCAAGCATTTTCTGTTTAACGTGTAACTCTGCATCAGTCCAAGAAAGAATAACAGCCAAGTTATTGTCTTTGCAGTACCCATGGCTGAGCTGCCTCCTTTGGAACCCAGCTGTGAGACAGAAGTCTTCCATCAGGCAGCAGAAGAGAAGTCAGAACCAGTGGATGCACAAGCAGTAGGTCCGGGTGATGGCCTGAAACAAGTGAGTAGCTGGATGAGTGCTCTGTAGCTTCTTTGTGACTCAATCCCAGATTGGAGGCTCTTTGCTTAGTTCTCTTACTGTTGAGGTTGTGTTGTTGATGCACTGCTGCTTACAAAATTTTCAGTACCTGTTCTAGGTAAGTCTGGAAGTGGCAAGACTTCAGGCTGGTATATAGCTTCATATGCCATCCTAACCTAAATCTTTCTCTTCTCTTGTTCTGGTCTTCTGATCTGTGTTAAAAACCATCCAAGGTCAGTTAATCATAATCTCATTCCCTGATAGTTGTGGTGATACTCTTTTGTGTATTTATTTGTTATTACATCTTGGTGATCTGAAGATCAGCTCTGTGGAATTTCCTGGGCTGCAGTAGGCAGAGTTAAGTGTCTTGTTCAGTCCAGTTAGCCAGGAAGACAAAACTGGGAGATGATTCTTGTGGAGACTTAGATTCCTACAGTTTCACTTAGGTGACTAAATAATGCGGTTAAGTGGGGCACAAAAAGAATTGTCTCCTTTGTTTTCCTTTAGTAAAGGGAAACAATAAGACTTTATTCACTGTCTAAAGTTGTGGGGATTCCTAGTCGTTCTTGTTGGACTTTCAGAGTTTTGAATTTGTTTGACAGTGTATTTCTAGAAGGAGATGGAGAGGAGCAGTTCAGAGCATCTAATAGGTTGGGTGAATTTGTCACCTCTGTTTTTTCTCTCTCTTTTTTTTCCTGCCTTCCTTTTCTCCAGAAAACCTTCCTACTGTAATTCTCTCTGCCAAACTTTCCAGGTGGCTGTATGCAACCTGAGGGTTGGAGTGCCAGAAAAGAGTCCCAAGAGTTATTCCTGACTTTGGTGTTTTTTGCAATTAATTTGGTAACTGTTGAGTCACGGCCTGAACCACTATTGAGCACCTGGGGAAAAGACCTGGTCAGCCCTGGGAGCACAGGTGAAGGCACTTCAGCTGTGCAACTGGAAGGGGTAAAGCCTGGCTGTATTTCTTAGACCTCATTTAAGGGCTGACAGCCACTGTGGAAGGATTTCTTTCTGGAGATCCCTCTCTTGTAGAGCTCTCCCCTGCAAGCCTGGATCTTCAGAGGTGGGTGAGCAGTCTTTTTTCCTTCCTTTATAATGCCTTTCTATTGCATTAGTTCCTCTGTCATTAAACCTCTTGTATCACCTTTCCATTGTGTTGATCTTTCTGATTGTTACAGCTGGACTTCACATTCCTAAAGCAAACTCTCTGGTAGTCAGCACTGAGCTTCTAAAGAAGCCTTAGATCGGTGTGATGAAGCAGCCAGAAATTCTCCTTGAATCAAGTGCAGTCTGCCTGTTGAGTCTGAAGGGAAAAAAAAAAAAAAAAAGACTGTGATAACCCTGACTTCAAGTGATATGAAGGCACAAAAATCTCACAATGGGAACCTGTTTAAAGACTTCTCCTGATCAGGTCATTAAAGGTGTTTGTTCAACTTGTGTTCCCCATGAGATATTAAGCTTGCTCTTCTGTTTTTAAAGAAATCAGAAAAGGGAGGAAAGCTAGTTGGTATGTGGGATGTGCAGTGAATGCTTGTTCATCAGAATGCTGCAAGGTAGAGGGGAAAGAAGAGACCTGATCCCTGCCCTGCTATAAGGTATCCCAGTATCCTGTCACGAGAAACTAATAATGGAAAGGAAACTAATAATGTGAGGAACATGGGCTGAGTCAATCCACTTGGCTCCGAGAAGGGGAGAGGTGTATGGAACTGCTGCTCTCAGCAGCTTTTCTCACCCACAGCTGAGGGAAGGGTCATTCACACCACTGTGGCAGCTGCCTGTCCGTCTTAGGGAAAGGATTAGCCAGTTTCACAGGCTGTAATATATTGCAGGACTCACTTTTAATGTTTTGTTGTTTTCTCTTGTTATTATTTTGTTGGGGATTTTTTTAAGCATATTTACAAATACACATTTCTATACATCCATGGAAATGTCTTTTGTCACTACTGATCTGTAAACTAGATTATAAAGACAGTGTATGCCCATAACAGGGTGATATGAAGCAACGTTCAAGGGAGCAAACCTGTCCCTCAGAAATGCCACTGTTCAGAGGCACTTCTTAAAGGATTTCCATGGTATGGATTTTTTTCTTCTTTGAGCTGCTGCTCAGCCAGGAATTTCCTCAGCTGTTGTTTAATTTAATGTTTCACTCAAAATTTTAACTCAAAAACTTCAAGGGCATTCTCTCTTGCTCTGTAGAAGGAGAGACTTATCTACTTCTTGGAAAAAAAATGTTTAGAAGAGTCAGTGTTGCAAAAAATGTTGCTTGCAGTTGGATTAGCCAGGTAAGCAGAGGTAAACGTGCTGGAAGATGTTTCCCATGCGTTGCTTGGTGTATAATGCAGTGTAACTTGTTTTGACTTGGGTCAAAACAAAATCATTTTGACTTCTGATCTTTGGAGGAATGCTGTTCACTGCTGCAGAAGAAAGCTTTCGAGGCAGTGAGAGAGTAGCTTATGTATGATTCAGATTCCCATCTACAGAAATGGTAAGCTGCACTAGCCATTCAGACAGATCTCGAGTGAGAAAACAGAATTTGTAGATTTTGTTTTTGTCCTTGGGAAATAGCTCTAATGTGAAAATGTCACTTGAATCACTTTCAGATAGCTTTCCTGGTTCAATCACATACTCTTTCTTGGTCACAGAGCATAGAAAATAGCATCTCTTGGGTAAAATCCAGCAAACTTTTTTAAAAACATATATTTTAGCAATAGCTGTTTTCTGTTTTTGTCTAAATACAGGACATGACTGTAACTCCTTTTCTCCTTGTGGGAATGCAAAGCACTGTTGTTACACTACTATTATTTACTGATTTCCTTCATTCTTCCCTTTTAGGGAGAAGAGAGAACGAATGCTCCCAACACAGGGGAAGTTCTAATCCAGGTTTGCACAACTGGTGGGATTTGCTGATATTCAGTAATTCATAGGTTCCAAGCAAAGCAGACTTTTTCTTTTCAAAACATTACTGGAGCAGTTATTCATGTATGCTCAGCGTGTGAAGAGATATGAGTACCACCTCCCTCTTATCTCTTTGTAGCCTCAAGATTTGGAACAGTCCAGGCTGGATATAATGATGGTGACTTCAGACATCCCTCCAGATGCAGTTCAGGACAGAAGACTTTGCAGTTTGCCTCCACTGGAGACAAGGTGCTTGGTGGGAGTAATTGTGAATTTAATAGTCTCTCCTGGTGAGTTCTACATCCATGTCTGCAGCACGGAAACTTCTGATAAACTGTTGGATCTCATGATTGAGATGAGGTGAGAACACTGTGCTGATAGATACTATTGCCTGTTGTGTTTGTACTGAGAGAACAGGGCACCAAGCTTGATAGTTATGGTTGCAGCTGGTTTGGTAACTTGAAACGGAGATGCCTGTGCTGTCTGAAATGTGTTCATAATGCTTATCCATTCCTTTTAATTAGCAAGCCAAAAGTATGATTAATACCAATTCACAGTTGCTGAGTGTGTCCTAGACAGTTCTAAGCTGTAAAAGAATATAAAGGTTCCAGAAGGGGGATTTTTATCTTTCTTTGCACCTCTTTTCAGTGTGTTATTAATGGGCTCAGTTAAATTTTTTTCCTTCCATTTCCAATGCTTGTAAAAATGCAACAAGTAATACGCACTTGCCATTATGTACAAGGGCTGCTTCGAAAGTAATGCCTCCTGTATGATGGTCTGCTCATGATGTCAGAGGTGAATGTTCTATAATAGTGGTGTTGTGTATCGTTGTGGTTACTGTGAAAATAAATAAGAAGCACTACTTTCAGAGCAAACGATGTATATTTGAAAGCAAGCAAAGCCTCATCAATGACAGTCAGTTACGTTATGCATTTGAGTTTCTCTTCCACCACAGCAGTTCTGTAACTGCTGTTAACTATGTGTTGAGGAAGCACCTGATGTCCATGGGGCACATACAAGTGGAGTTATAAATTCTGCAGGCAAATACTACAGATGATGTGTAGTCAGTACTCCAAAATCTGATTTATAAGAAGTAAAGATTTAGCCAGATAATGTTAAAAGTTAATGATGAAAATGACTGTATTTAGCCTCTAAGGAATTCTCTTTTTAATAGGACTCCAAGGAGGACATTCAGTGTTGAAATCTAGGTTTGCATTTCTTATAGTCATTTCCAGTTTAAGTCCAGCAGAATGGTGATGTAAAGCATCCATTTAAATAACTTCTGAAAATTTGTGTCACTGGGTTTTGAGAAATCAGGATTCTTCTGAAGTCCTGTGTATTTTTGTGTTCATCTCTTGCATCCTTCCAAGCACAGTATTTCCTTATGATGTTTTGCAGATGCTGTTATTCAAATAAACTTGTTTCCGATCGTTACATCATGCCTGAGTCTTCGGTACAGCCTGGGCAGCTTTGCTGTGTGATGTTCTTACGATGGTGGTACCGAGTTATCATCCACCGTGTGATCAGTGACCAAGAAGTGGAGGTGTTTTACCCAGATTACGGAAATGTAGGCGTTGTTCAAAAGTCTTGGCTGAGATTCCTCAAGTGAGTAGATCACGCACGGTTGACAGAATGACAGAATGGTTGAGACTGGATCTCATCCTCATCTTAGATTCCACGAGCAGATGTAAACATTCTCTTCAGAAGTCATCTGTTGAAATGAGCTGCATTTTTTTGTCAGAGGTACTTGATTGCCTCTGCAATTTAATATCTTTTCTATGCTTCATTCTTTGGTTCGAAAGTCATTGTTCTCTGTCCACAACTTTGTAATCATGAGGGGTTATGATAGAAAGATGCTTGTGTGTGGGAAGACATAAGAGATCAGTTGTTAGTGCAGTTTTTACTGTGCCTGTTCCCTGGATATTTTCCAAGGTTACTGTTGGGTTTTAATCATAAATCCACTCTTTATTCCTAAGTGGATTTTTAAAACCTGGAAGAGGAGTAAGTTCTGCTCTTCTGTCTGTTTTTGCTTTGTTTGCTCTAATGACCATCACTTGTTTTATATTGCAGATGGTGCTACTTGAAGCTCCCAGCTCAGGCCATCCCGTGTTCCTTGGCATGGGTGAAGCCTGTGGAGGTATGTGTTCATATGCAGTTTTGTTTACTGACATAAATACAGGAACTGTCAAGAAGAGAGAGGCTTTTTCTCAAGATAAGGACAAATATTTGAATTTATTCAGGTCCCTCTGATGTTTACAGCAGAATTGTTGCTGTTATGTTCAGTGGAATACGACTGCTTCTCTGCAAGTGATAACCCTTTCATTGTTTCTTCTTTATGTTGTAGTATTCTTGCTTATATTATTGTAGAAACAGATAGTAACTGTTAAGCAAATTAGCAAGTATTTGTTTCCCCCTCCAGTAGTTCTCTAGGGTCCTTCTAAAACACCGGTGGATTCAGCCTTGTTCTAAAATTTTCTGAGACCAAGTTTTAAGTGAGTTTGGTGCAATCAAAAAAGCCAAAGCTCGGGTCAGCCTGTCCTGAGAAATCTCATGGTCGAGAAGTCTGAGAAACAGTCTTTCCAAAGCAGAGCACGGGAGCACAGTTCAAATTTGTGTTTTGAAAACATTCTTAAACTTTCCTCTCCTTCTTGAGGGCAAAAGATCCACGTTTTTCATTGCTGTGAGGCGTTAGCAGCTTTGTAAAAACTCCTGACGCTTAACTTTTATCATCTCATGGTTCCAGGAATTCGCCTCCTCCCACTCCCCATAGATAAGATAAAATGACTACACTTAAAAATAGGTACTTATAGTGGAAAGGCATTCCCAGTGTAACTGGCTTTGCAAACTTTGGGGTAATTTAATTTAGTGCAGTTCTGGAAAATTTGATATTTTTTTTTCCTGCATTTTTATCCCTAACTGTCTTGGCCTAATTGTCATCTTGATGAGTGCTCAGAAGGGAAAGTCTCACGTGATGGATTCTGGTCTGTTTATATTAACTTCATATTCTTGTTTCTTCTTGAGGATACATGGACCAGTGAAGCAACTCACCAGTTCAAGGAGCTGTGCTACTCAAAGGTCCTTGTGGGCATTGTGGATGAATATGTGAATGGCATTTTGCATCTCTTTCTGTGTGACACATCCTCTGAGGAAGATGTCTACATTCACTCTGTCTTGAAGGATAAGGGATATGCTGACATCTGCAAAGAGAACTTACCTTCCCAGGTCAGGAGGGAGGAATGTGCTGCTGTAAGAAAGGGCAGGGGTAGGATCGGTTGGATGCCTATAATGGGAAGATCTTTAGTGCTCTCATCATTGAAGATCAGTTATGCCATTGACAAACTGAATTACAGAAATGGTCTTGATTAAAAGCGTCTTAGTTTGCCAGTGAAATGTGCAGTGTGGGACAGCATAAGCATGGTGATTGCATGCTCTACCTAGGGCAGACATTCAGAATATAAACCAAGCACCAGGGAGTGGTTATGAGTTAGGCCAATTTGTATCATTATCTGAATGTCTCAGCTCTGTTTTGATAAGAACTGTGTGGGTCTGAAAGCCATGAGAAAAATGCTGCTGGGATTATTTATCTCAACGGGAAGTCAAGTGTGCCTGGAGCACACTTTTTTCTTTCTGGTATTGGTGGTATTTACAGATTATCTTTCTTAACTCCGCTGCGTGTTGCTTTTTGTTGTTGTTTGTTTGTTACTAGGGGTTCAAGGAATTGAATTCTTTAGCCTTGTATGTTCATCCTGGTGCAAAGCAGGAGAGTGCTGAACTGGTGGAGCCAGACCTTTGCTTGCAGCAGGATTCTGTAGGTGCAGATAATGAAGCATCAAGCTCCAGACTGGATGAGAATGAACTGTGTGATCAGGTGGGCATTTGGCTGTGGCATAACTGTCATTCAGCAGAATAAACTCCAGCTTGTTTGACATATATTGGTTTAGTACCATGCACTTTTTCAAAGACGTTGGAAATAAGACCAAAAAAAGCCTGACAGCATTCCCATAACATGTTTTGAGTTGGAATGAAGCATGTCTAATGTGACACTTGTTACAGCTCAGCTAGCATTTCCTTGTAACTGCTCTCAATGCAGGGAAACCCTCCTGATGTGGTCAAACCTTAGATTTGCCCTGTTGGTCTTAACAACTTGCTGCTTCCCCACCACACACACCTCAGTTCCCACTTAAAAACAAGATGCGTGGATGCTGTTGTACCAGGTCTCTTAGCCTAGGACACTCCTACATGGTGAAGTTCTCAGGAGGCTGCATTAACTGGACAGTATTCTTGGAAAGTATGATTTTAATCAAGAAACTAGTTTTATGGTGGTGGAAAGAAGTTAAGGTGACAGCTTATTTCTTGTTCATGCTGTTTCCTTTCCTCTGTGTTCTTCTGTCCTTTAAAGTTGCCAAAACTTCAGAAAGAGCAGGGTGGGAAGATTGCTCTCTTAATCTGTCAGAGTGATACCATCTGGTTGCTCAGTAGCTTGCACTTCAGTAGATTTGCTCCAGTGCTTCTTGATTTCTTCATGCTGGTTGTGTCCTTGCAACAGAACCTGTATACAGAGGAGAAATGGGATGATGTGCAGCCACTTCCAGTTGAAGTAATTGATTCCAAAACTGCAGACCGAGACCCTGAACTCAAACAGGAGGATACAAATAAATCTTCCACTGACCTTATGGCACTGGTTAAGGTAAGGTTTTTTTTCTTCTCAGCCACTGCTGCTGGGATGGAGTTGTTTTAAATTGTAGATAATTTGACTATTTTTAATTTTTTTAATTACTAACAATGAAACAATGATCGGCTATTAGTATGGGCCAGAGGTGTACGTTCACCTCTTTGCTATTGTATTATCAGCAGCACCAGAAACATTAGTGTTTCGCTGGTACATCAAGGCATTATGGAATCAAGTGTCAGTGTCAGCACTTCATGGATCAAATCTGGCCCTTCTTTACTCCTTGCAAGCTGACTTAAGCACTCCTCTGCAAGTATGAAACCACGTGGGTATAGAAGCATAGGAATTTCCCAGCTGGATCATGGGCATGTTGTGTGCCTCTGGCTGTAATCGCTTTAGGAGCTTTAGAGAAAGTGACAGGATTTTCTGTTAAGGAAGTCCATGGGATGAAAAGCGGAATTCTGCCTAGGGAGAAAAGTGCTGTCTAGTCAGCTAGTTGTGACAAACAGAAGCTTTTCCTTTCTCTGTGTCATCTTCATCTCTTGGCCTCAATAGATGCTGGTACCTGTAGTGTTGCCAGGTGGTATTTCACCCCTTTTCCAGTTTTCATTGTTCATGCTTTCCTTTTAGTGGTGATGATCTTAATCACGTGAATTGGGAGGAAGTGTAGATAGTGCTTTCCTTATTTCCTGCCCCTCACAGCACTCTAGGGCATACTATCTCTTATCTTTTCTGAACAGCTTATTTATGACTTGTGTGCGTTCCAGCTTTTTCCAATACTCATAGACCCTTCCGTTGTCAGCCTTTCCTCCATGAATGTTCCTTCTTTGTCTTGAAGTGGCAGTGACACTTCGAGTCCCCCAGCAAAGTCAGCGTGGTTATCAAAGGGCATGATTACCTTTTTTAATGTTGCTTTTCTTTCTTAATCTAACACTGCTGTTTTTACTGCACATTAGGCAGAAATTGTTAGTGGGCTAGTGGTATCAAGCTGAGTAGCTGGTTAATTAGGCTCTCATGCTTGTTGTTCAAGTTATTGCCTTGTTATCCTGCCAGCATTATACTTCTGTTGCCCAGCCCTGAGGCTGTCCTTGCTGCTTCAGGAGCTTCTCACAGTCCCCCTGTGAGCGGCCAACTTAAACTTCCTAAATCACAGAATTGCCAGGGTTGGAAGGGACCTAAGGATCATGAATCTCCAACCCCCCGCCACATGCAGGGCCACCAACCTTCCCACCTAATGCTACACCAGGCTGCCAAGGCCCTATCCAATCTGGCCTTGAACACCTCCAGGGACGGGGCATCCACAACCTCTCTGGGCAGCCTGTTCCAGTACTTTACCACTCTCTCTAAAGATTTTCCCCCTGATGTCCAAGCTAAATCTCCGTTCCCTCAACTTCAAACCATTTCCCCTTGTCCTGCAGTTATCAACCCTTTCCAAGAGTTGATTCCCCTCCTGTTTGTAGGCTCCCTTTAGGTACTGAAAGGCTGCAATGAGGTCACCCCGCAGCCGCCTTTTCTCCAGGCTGAACAAGCCCAGCTCCCTCAGCCTGTCCTCGTAGGGGAGGTGCTCCAGTCCCCTGATCATCTTTGTGGCCCTCCTCTGGACCCTCTCCAACAGCTCCCTGTCTTTCTTGTACTGGGGGCTCCAGACCTGGACGCAGTACTCCAGATGGGGCCTCACAAGAGCAGAGTAGAGGGGAACAATCACCTCCCTGTCCCTACTGGCTACCCCTCTTTTGATGGAGCCCAGGATACCATTTGCCTTCCGAGCCACAAGGGCACACTGCTGGCTCATACTAAGTTTTTCATCTATCAAGACCCCCAGGTCCTTCTCCACAGGGCTGCTCTCAAGGACTGCTCCTTCCAGTCTGTATGCCTGGGATTCCTCCAGCACAAATGCAGAACTCTGCACTTTGCTGTGTTGAACCTCATCAGGTTCATCAAATCCGCATCCCTCCAGTTTGGAGATAAGGATGTGGCGGGGGACCATGTCAAAGGCCTTGCTCAAGTCCGGGTAAATGACATCAGTCGCCTTTCCCTTGTCCACTGATGCCGTCACTCCATCATAAAAGGCCACCAGATTGGTCAAGCATGACCTTCTTCTGGTGAAGCTGTGCTGGCTGTCACGGATCACACGCCCTTTCCTCGTGTGATCAAGTATGTCATCCAGGATGATCTGTTCCATGATCTTCCCAGGCACAGAGGTGAGACTCACCGGCCTGTATTTCCCAGTGTCCTCCTTGCTCCTTTTCTTGTAAATGGGAGTGACGTGACCCTTCCTCCAGTCATCCGGGACCACCTTGTATAAAACTGTTTTGTTCCGGGCTAATCATCTGAATGCTCTCTCACAAGTGGATGATGCACCTCTGGAGGGTGATTCACCTCATCTGAAGGTGGGTGCCTTTTTTCTGCTGCCTCAGCAGAAGAAGCCTACAAAGTGGGCACCTAATTTTTGAGCAGCTGCCGTTGGGCAGATGAATTGCACGGTGGCTTGCCTGTCTCACTATTTTGTCATGCTTCATGCTGAATCAGTAAATAAAAACACTGGCTTCAGTCCCATTCTTTGACTGAGATGTAGGTGGTCATCCCTGGAACTTAAATTTAATTTGTATTTGTGACAAAAAACACAGAGGAACTTCCTCTGACTCAGATCTCACTCCCTTGCAGAAACTCCCTCTGTCATCACTTGTTTTGTGTGGGGCTGCTGAGAGATGAGCCAGCTGTTAATTCTTTGCTAAGACATGCTAATTTGTATCTTGTAATAATCTGCCACTCTTTTCAGCTCACTGTGCAGGAAGAGCTGCCCTTTGCCTGGGGTTGCAAGTAACTAGTATTTTTTTTAAAATCCTATTGCTGACACTTCAGTTCTTTATGAACTCTGAGGGAGATCATGAAGGTCAGGGCAGCTAATGAACTGAGTGTGCACTAATCGCACCCTCTCCTGAGGGTTTATTGTTTGTTTGTTTTAATATAATTGCAGACACCTCATCCTCTTGGAGAGTCCTTAAGGCCTACTGTCTTCTTCAAGTCATTGGAAGACTACTTCTCCTTCCTCTATGTCAAGCAACCAGCAGAAGCGAGCCAAAATGGCCCTAATAATGTAGAAGGATTTTCCGACAAAGCCCTGTCTTGTGAAGTTCTACATGCCTCTCTTCTACTTATGGCAGCACCATTTATGCTGGACAACCGTAACAGTACGAATGGATTTATCAGTAAAGTTTAATGTAGAGGAAAGCTGAGCAATCTCTTACTGTCCCTTGAGACCTGCAGTCAATGTGAAAGTATCGTAGTGCTCTTCTTTGCTAGACCTGATGGACTTGTTGGTATTTCTGTGGGACGAGCTGTGACAAAAATAAATGGCTGGATGCAATGCTTTGTTTTAACCTCTGTAAGCATAGTAAGCATAGTGAATTGAGGTGTTTTTCTCTCAGGGTTTTTTTTTTTGTGGTTCCTAGACTTTCTGCTCTTTTCATGCTGAAGTTTTTTTTCCATTCCCTACATTAGGCTATGTTCATTTCATACTGAGTTTCTCCTTCTAGCTGTAAGGCAGAAAAGTACTTTTTTAACCTTAAAAGGTCCACCAGGGGATAGGTTTTTTTTTTCTGTTTTCAAAATAATGAAAGAATTTTACAGCCCCCATGTGCGAGTTGCCCAATTTACAAGCCAAAGTGAAGTGGCTTGCATGAGATAGTATATGTGTATTTCTTGAAATAGAACAGTTTGCTGTTTTCTGGAGTTGAGGCCCCAGTCATCAAGATAGGAGCTATTCACTTTAAGTCTTCTTTCCCACCTCTGAGGGAAATAGGGATGAGAGCTGGGGGGAGATAGAGAGAACCTCTTGGATTTCATCTTTTTCAAGTTAATTCAGTAAGATTGCAGTAGGAAGTAGTCATGCAATCACCTGATCAAGTACAGCAAGCAGATATTGCTATCTAAGCTGAAACTCTTAAGAGATTCATGCAGGTATTTTCCTGTCTCCTTCCTTATGCAGGTGATGAGAAAATGAAGAACAAAGACCTTCCTGAGAATCTTGCACTTGAGCAGTGCAGCGCCAGAGCGCTGTCTGAGCAAGAGATGTCCTGCAAGCTCTATGTCCCTCCTACCACGTTGTCTGCAGTGTTGGCAGCTGCTGCACGCTTAGCCACTTGTCGTGGCTACTTCCACTGGCTCCCAGGCCGAAGAAAGGAACTGTAAGAAGAGGTGAAAGAAGCAAATGGAGCTGTTGCTGAGGAAGGCTCTGTGGAGCAGTGAAATATTACTGTACTGTCATTCTTTTAATTATAAAGCACTTGTTTGAAAAACTTGTGTGACATCTTCTCAGACATGCCCGGTGCCTGTAGCACATGTTACTTTTAGTGGAGGATAATATTCTGTTTTACTTGTACTGGTCTTATACTGCCTTATTGCTCTTTAATGATTTAGAAGAACGTCTTGAGTGTCACGTTGTGCTCTAACCTGAGGAGGGGAAAACTGGAAATGCATCCCTCCCTCGGTGTGTGTGTACAGGAGGTGGTTATGTTTTCATCTGTTTTAACACAGTCGGTGCTCTTGCTCAAGCCTTGCTGTTAGGAGAGCTGTATGCCAACCCTGTCACTATCCACCCTTGTAAACAGCCATTCCCCTTCCTGTTTAAATGCTCCCTTCAAGTACATTATGCTTGGAAAGACCACTATGACCATCTAATCCAACCATCAGCCCATGCCTGTAGACTGCTCTGGGCCATGTCAGTGCAGCATGTACCTTTTGCTTGGAGACTTCCAGGGACAGTGACCCCACCACCTCCCTGGGCAGCCTGTGCTGGTATCTCACTGTGGCTGTTGAGGGCTTCCTTTCTAGGAATGAACTGTGTGCCCAGTTGATTCAGACCTAAGAGTTTTCCCTGAGAAGCACTGATGAAGGAAAGATGACTATTTTCTTTGAATTTCACCATTTAGTTGTAATTTTTGAATGTGGATGAGGGTAGAACTGCAGAGAGCAAGAAAGAAAAATGGGTGGTTGTTAGTGAACAACTGGGCAAAAAGCCAGTGAAAGGAGGTGAAAGCAGAGAAGTTGAGAGCTATGGGAGTTATGCATTGTGCAGCTGCTGTGTAGCCCTACAGGGAGTGTCAGAAGTTGCCTGACTTTCTGGTCCTGTGTTAAGGCCATGAGGTTGTAACAAAAGTGTTTGTCTTCTAGCATGAAAATGGATGAAACACTTGTGCTTGCTCAGAGTTGCGTGGGCAATGGAGCTGTCTAGGTTTGAGTGCTTTTTTGTCTTAATTTTTCTGCTCATTGCAATCTAATAAAAGTCCTCAAATGGGAACATGTCTGCAGAATTTTCTTTTTCTACTTCTCCCTGATGTGACAGGGAGGTTTCTGTGGCCTGAGGTAGTTAAGCATTCCCATTTCTGTGGGAAAACAGTTGCTGTGATGCCTTCTTGGGATGAGAACTCAGGGAAAATTGGATATGTATCTCTGTGACCTGAGTAGTGGGCAGTCTGGGAGGGAATAAAAGAAAAAAAGCATTTTGTGTCCTTTCAAACACTAAGATGGGCTCAGTTATATTTTGATATACTGGATCCTTGTTCCCCATATAGCATGGGCTGTAACATCTGCTTGGTTTTATAGCTGGGATTTGAATGAGCTGAATGCTCCTGGAAGGTCTGTTTTCCTCACGTGCCAAAAGAGGAGGGCAACATCTGTTTTTCTATCCTAGAGATTACTTTTGTAGCAGCTCCTCTCCTGTGGAGGAGGAATAGCATCTACGAGGAAAGGATAGGAATGCTGAACTTTTGGGCTGTGCGAAAAAATCTAATTGCTTGGTAGCTTTCTGCCCTATTGCAAAAAGTGCAGGCAGGTATCTTGGGGTGCCCTGGTTTGTCCAGAGTCACTGGGACTTGAATGGCTATGTGGGGACTGTCCCCCAGGACAGCTCAGTTTAAGGCAAAGCCCCTGAACTCCATTCTGGGAGTTGTCCTCGAGCCAAGCTACCTAGAGCAGCTGCTTATAGACAGCATCCTGCTGCTTTTGGTAGCACTTCAGCACTTCTTTCAAGCCCTGTGATTCCTCCTGTCTTTTTTGTATTGAGTTTATTTAGTGGTGAGGTTCATGACTCTGTTGCCTCAAGCTGAGGATAAAAGCTTGCTGTGTGAAGTGTTATAGAGAAGGGAGCCAGGTGATAATTGGGTCAGGATCCTCCTGTTCCAGCCAGGAGCAGCTGGGTTTTGGCTTTATCTAACCTGTGGACACACAGGTGCCTTTCTCCAGAGCTGAGCTCTGCCCTGGCTCTACTCCCCTCCCTGCCAGCTTTTGTTTCATCTCCTTCCCTTGCTGGTTTGTGGTCTGGTATGTCTCTGGCACTGCCTCCAGCACTGCCTGGCTCAACCAAGGCACCTTCTGCACTGGGTCAGGGGCTGTGATGCTGCCTTAATTGAGTCTCAGATATTCTTGAGTATTTTGATCTCAAGTCACCTAGAAAAACCTTCTTCCTGTTGCTGATTGCCTTCTCCATAGCCCCATCCCCAGCAGCTGGTTTCACTGCTGTATCAGCTGCATGCTAAGTTGCCCTGTGGCTTTTGGATGCTGTCATTGCACTCCCATTCCCACCTTACAAGTGTGTGAATTGTCCAAAGCAGAACAGCAACCTGTTTTCTGGGCTGTTTTCTGATAGAGAACACCAGAAACCATGGGTGTCAGGGGCAGAAGGAGATGGACTCTGGAGGTAAGCGGGCTCATCCAGCCCAGACCTACTTTGGCAGAGATGCTGTGTGTTTTCTGGTTACCTGGTCCAAACCAAATGCTTTCTAAATGGACCAAAATCACAAGTCACCACCCTGAAGCCCTTTGGCTCAGAGCCATACCCCCAGAAAGGGGGAAGGATATGGATAGTTCTGAGCAGCTTGGGGAAATGCTGACAAGATTGAGGTACTGGTGAAACAGGCAGCTGGCTGTGCTGCTGGTGTGGGCTGACACTGGTTTGTAGTGACATCCTTCACTGCTGATGGTGGTTTTTGGGGATGCTGGTGGTCCTGGCAGCCCTCTCATCCCTCAGTGCCCCATGTGTGGATGTGGAGAGCAGAGTTGTCTCTTAGGGTGCTGAGCGTGTAGTGCTGATACGAGGCCGGGGTGGGATGTCCTGAAACACAGAAAGCTAAAAGTAGATGGAGCTTGGCTGTCTCTGCCATGTGTTTGCAGACTGCTTGTGCAGAGGAGTGCGCAGTGCGTTTGCACAGCTCTGCTGGCTGTCTCGATGTCCCCAGCTCTGCTGGATCGCTGCTAGGTGGCGGCCGAGGCACAGCTCTGCTCTCTTCAGTCTGAAACTGCTCCTCTAGGGCGATCCCGGAGGGAAGGAGCTGCTGGAAACATTCTACCAGGGTGGGAAACATCCCTGTGCCTCAGCAACCCCTGAATCGTGCAGGAACAGTTCACAGGGGAGCTGACCTGGGCAGCTGCGTCTCATAGAGTCATGAAGGTTGAGAAAAGAGCTCTAAGATCCCCAAGTCCAACCCCATCCCCACCACTGACCACATCCTTCAGTGCACAGTTATTGAACACCCCCAGGGTGCACTACCTCCATGGACAGTCTGTGCCAATGCACCACTGCTCTTATTGAGAAGTTTTTCCCAATATTCACCCTGGACCCTCGTGTGCAGCTTCAAGACCATCACCTCTCATCTCCAGCTCACCAAGCAGCAGGGGGATGAAACTGTTTTAGGGAACTGCTGGCTGCATCCCACCTGTTCTCATCTCATGGGACTGTAATTGGGGATAGGAGGTGCGTTTGGGATCCCAGAAATGGAGATACAGACACTGCTGATGGGAACAGGCAAACCCAAGGGGAGAAGCCTGCAAGCATTAAACAGCACTGAGGCTTCCCCCATGGCTTAGGAGCTCCTTCCACTGCCAAGATGGTTGGAGGGAAGGTTGGGAGCAGGTTGTGGAGGAGCTACAAGCACTGCATGTGGGAAGATGTGTGACTGGTGGGCTCATGGAGGTTGTGCCATGCTGCTGCTTGCTATGTGAGTACTGTTCCTGCTGCAGTATCTGCAGATATCTAAAAACCCAAACTAACCCTGCTCCTGGGGCTGTTCCCCTGCTCCACATGACCTGGGCTGATCTTCCTAGTACAGCTCAGGTCATGTTTCTCGTTCCCAGCAGGTCTCTGGTTGTACATTTATTGCTTAAGAAGGTGGAAAAAGAGAGATTGTTGCTTCAGGGACTGAAGTGCGATGCTGCACCTGCATCCCTGCTCATTGGGTGTGGGGTGAACCTGGGCAAGCTGCAAAGCTTGGAAGGAACTGAACAATTTCTTTGTAACAGTAATTATTGACCGGGAGCCCCTGGGGCACAGGACCAGAGTGTTCAAAGCAAATGAAAAATGGAAAGGCAGTACAGCTCTGCAGCTCTCCTTGAAAGCCAGGGTTAGCAGAGTGCTGGCGAGGTGTGTGTGCCCCAGGGATGTGCTAATGGACTTGGACAAGGTGTGGAGCTGTGGTATGGGGGAGTCAACTGGGGTGGTAGGATGGCGTGATGGAAACATGGGGGCTCCTGGCTGAGACCCTGGGAGTGGGGCTGCACCCCAAAACCTGGATCTGGGGGTACTGGGGTGGCACTGCTATTTCAGAGAGCTGAAGTATTCCAGCTCTGCTTCCTCCATCCGCTTTCCTGTGTGCCTTTGGGTTGCCCTATGCTTCACAAAGTGGAGCTGATCCAGCAAGTCAGTTTGGCTTTAAAAAAATGAAATGCTCCTAATGCCAAAACCGTTCTCTTTTTTATTTTTAGGTGTTTTGTTGTTTTTTTTTCCAGTGGAAATGGAATCGTTGCATGGTTTAGGGAAGGTAAAGCTGCACTCAAGGCTGCTTCACATTGCTTCACTTGACCCGTGAGTAAGTGCTTTTCTTTCCTCTGACCTGGAAGGATTTCTTTTTCTTTCCATTTAGCAAGAAAAAGGGAAAAAAGCACATTCACAGCACAGGTCACTGCAGAATGAGGTCTTGAGCCAGAACTGCCTTTTCAGCCCCTGCACAGTGTCAGAACCCATCAGTGCTTCCCTTCCCCAGCATATGCGCTGTCTGCAGGGCTCCCTGTGCTCAGGGGCAAACTGGAACTCCTTGCTCCTATTAGCTGGTGCTGAGCAGCTGCAGGGGTGGCTTTGGAATGAGCGCGGTGTGGGCAGTGCTGAGGAGCTGATAGCTTTTTGAAGGTGACCAAGCAGAATGAACGAACTGCACTGCTTCTGCTGAAGCATTACAAGTTGTCTGGGGTCATTCTTGTGCTGAGATGTTCCTACCTGAGGGGCGTGGAAGACTCAGAGAGCAGAGCTTCTGGGGCATCCCTTGGGGAAATGTGGGTTCAGTTGGTGCAGGGCTGTGCTGTGCTGTTGCTCAGTGCTGGTGCTGGGGCTCTGGGCACTGCACCCCGAGGATATATAGTCTCTGGGTGTCCTGCTGAGCACTTGTTTGCAGCCAGATGGGTCCTCCTGGCTCTGCTGATCCATGCCCAGCAGCCTGGGTGTTCTCTGCCATTCTTGCTCCCAGCAGTGAGGAAGAGGAGGGGTTCCTGTGGGCGCTGCACAGTGCTGGAGCTGCTCCCCAGGGCAGCAGCCTATGTGCATGCGTGCGCGCTCCCTCCCAGTACCCTGCTGCCAGGAGCTCTCCTTTCTGGTTCAGCTCTTTAAAGGCAGGAGCTGATTGCAGAGGGGTTGCGATCTCACCCGTGCTTTTAATCCCACTGCTGTCAAACTCCATTAGGAGGTTCAACATCATCTTGCTACCTCTGGGGCTGGACCGTCTCTTGCCCAGCCTGAAATGAGGCCAAGGCTGGGCTCTGTGGGGTGGGCAGGGCCTGCAGTGGAAGGGTCTGAGCTGCATTGGAGGCTCTCAGCCATGCGCTGGGCTCAGGGTTAGGATTGGGGTCATGTTGGCACCTCCACATCCCCTCTTTGTTGGCCCCCAGTGCGGCACTGCCTGTCCCTGCTGGACCATTACAAGCTCCTGCAAGGTGCAGCCGTGCCATGTGAGTGGCTCCCCACTCACTGTGTGCCCCAGTCCATGTGATTTGGCAGGTGAGACAACCTGCAACAGCAACTGGCAGCTGGCAGCCCCACGGGGTGGTTTCCTTGGGAGGCAGAGAGCCTGGGATTGCTCAACCCCAGCAGAATCCCCTGCGTATCCCAGTGCCTATGGCACTGTGCTGGCACCAGGAGGAGACAGCAGGGAGAGAGGGCAGAGAGGATGAACCATAGCACAGTGGGAGGGGGGGGTCATAGAAAGGGGGGTCATAGAGAGGGGCTCATGGCTCTGCTCTGCCGCATTGAGCTGCGTTTCCTTCCTGCACCGGAAAAAAGCTTCTAGGCTTCATCAAATATTGAGGCTGAGGACTCGTGGGGGCTGGGAGCAGTACTTCTCCTGGTGCAGGGGGGAGGTTTGGGGGGGAGAATCCTTCTTGGGCTGGAAGTGAATGTGTTTTTGTTATTTTTTTTTTAAACTTCTTGAGGGTTTTTTTTTTTTCTTTTCCCAGCTGTTCCCAGGAGGAGAAGACACATGGGGCTCCTGGGCTGGGGCTGTGTGCTGCTGAACTGCATCCACCACCCAGGAGGGGAATACACAGCCTTGGGTTGTACAGCATGCAGGGGCTGTCTTCAACATCAATCCCTATTTGGGCAGGAGGTGGCATTTCTGTCACCCAGCAGCATTGCTCCATGCTCCTGAGCACCCCTGGGTGCGTTGGGATGCGTGCAGGACAGAGAGGTGTCTGTGTTCACAAGTGTCCCAGCAAACACACAGCTGAAGAGCCAATGCTGGGAGTGGAGTCCGAGCTCTAATTTTTGCCAGAGAGCACGGGCAGGACTGGAAGCATTTTCTGGTTTCAGTTTAAAACTCTTCAGCAAATTCTCTTGCGGAAGCAGGCAGAGGGGATCCTACACCGCTTCTACGAGTTGGGTTGCAACGTCTGCATGCTGTAAGGGTGACTGCACTGGAGCCCTGGGATGTCTGAGGATGAGGGGGAGTGAGATTTCCCCCAAACTGTAATAAATAGGAAGCATGCTCAGCTTGTGCAGTGCATTGGATCAGGCTGCTGCCGTCGACCCTAAAACATGCTGGTGGGGCTCCCCGACCCACGTGCTTCATGTAAAACTCCATGGGTTGGAAAGCACAGCGCTGTTCCCCACCTCCTTCCTTGTTCCCAAAGGAACTCCTTCCCAGAGAAATGGAAAAAAGGAGCCCTGACCCTGCTGCCATCCGAGCGAAGGTTTCCTTCCCTGCAGCCTTATGGCCAAGGCAGCGCTGTGGGACGGGTGATGGAGACGAATGGCTCCGTTCCAGAGCTTCTCTATAGGGGGGGGACACCCCGAGGTTGGGGCCGGGGGCGGTGCGGGGCCGGGGGCGGCTCCACGCAATCGGGCAAACTCCTCCCCGCTGCCTCCACCCCCGGGCGGACACACGGCGCCTCCCGGGTTTCGGTGCGCGCTCCTCTGCCTCTCCTCCTCCTCTTCTTCCTCCTCCTCCCCCTCCTGCCCGCGCCCGGCGGCGCTGCTCCACTCCGATCCCGCTGTGTGCCGGCTCCCAGGTAAGGGTCAAGGATTTGGGATAAAGGATCTGGGATAAGGGAAAGAGGATTGAGATGAAGCGCTTGGAACCCCCCCCCCCCCCCGGGCAGGGGATGCTCTACGGGGGGCTCCGGAACCACAGGACCCCAGTTCATCTCCTTGGGTTCGCACTGCCCAACTTTGTGGTGTTGACTCTTTGGGGTGCGGATGGTGCCCGGCCCCTTTGTTTATCCCTGAGGATCTCTGGTTTGTCTCTGGCTGAGCTTCAGTAATTGAAGGAGACCCGTGCTTGAGTTATGGGTCTGCCTTTTGTTTTCTCCTAAGGTTATCCTGGAGGGTTTGGTTCCCCACAAAAGGGCATGTGGAAGCACCTAGCGTTTCCAGCCACTTTTCGTTGTGTGCTATTGATTGCCTCTGCAGCGGAGAGGGTTTCTGATAGGCCGTGGAATATTCCACCCAATGGAGCGCTGTGTCGTGGGGGCTTCTATTCTTCTTCCCCACGTTGGTCCTCGTGCATCCGAGGTGTGGAGCTGCTGTGTGATGCTGTTTGTGGTGCCTTTGGGCTGCTCATTCACATCGAGCATCATCCCATTGGGGTCCTGTGGACTCAGAGCTGGGCTTGGGGGGAAATTCTCCATCTGAGAGGGCTTCACTTGTTGAGCAGCTATCCAAGGCATGTAAGAACCACAGAATCATAGCATCGTTTGAGTTGGACTGTGATTCTATGAAGATGCCATTCCCAAGGGGGAATGATTCCACTCTACTGGGACATGGGATGTGCTCCCACACCTCTCCAAAGCGCTGTGTTTCAGCCCCATTGTTCCACCCTGCGATCCCAGGTGGAGCACCCTGTGGCCATTGCACATGGAGTGGTTTGGATGGACTCACCTGGGTTTTGGGTGCTGGGCACGGTGCTGTCAGAAGGGACAGCTGAATGCTTTGTGGCCAAATTGCTGCCGTGGGATTGGATCTGGGGGCCCAACTGCTGTGCTTTGGCTATGATCATCCCCAACCTTGCCTGGAAGGCGGTGTTTGGAACGGCCAAATGTGGTAGAGGCCTTTCCAGAAATGGAGATGCTACTTCAGCTTGAGCAGCACCGCTGAGCTTGGCCATGGGCAGGATCAGCTCTACAAGCACTGCTCCTTTGTGGGTCCGCTAGGGCTGCACCCAAACCCAGCAGCAAAGCATTAGAGAGGTCGGAGCGCTCCCTGCTCTGCTGCCTCTTTTTCCCTGCAGCCGCATCACCCCACACCGCATCCCAGCTAGGTGAAATATTCATCGGGGCTCTGTTACCCGTGTTCTTTTGAAAGCACATTTCATGCTTCATTTGTGGCGAGGCTGAGAGGCTTCCTGATGTGATTCCCCTGTGACGGCCCTGAAAAGTGACCGTGGATAGGGCTGGTGGAGTCTCCCTTAAAGAGAGTGAGGGGAGAGGTCAGAGGGCCTTAATGCTGCAGGGTGGAGGCTCTGTTGTGATGCTGATGCTCTGGCAATGGGTATCCAGGTGCCGGCTTCCCCCTGGAGCTCAACATCCCCCACGAGGAATAGAAGGAAGCGCAGACCCGATGCTGCTCTGGGGTTTTGGGCTCCCGTTGTTCTGGGGATGGATGGCAGCGTCGCTCTGTCTGCCCCGCGCTTTTGGGGAGGGGATGGTGCCCGGCTGCTGGCTGTAGTACTGCTGCACGTGGGAGGCTGCTTCCCTGTATTGCTGGGGGAATGCAATTAGATCTTAATGAGTCATTACAACAAACCTCTGTTTATGCTCCCAGCAAAGATGCTGGGAGCTGCTGACAGCCGGGCAGCAGCGGTTGCATCATGCACAGGGGAGAGGCTGTGCGCCCTTCGCAGCCCTTTCTCCATGCAGAAGGGCCATGGGTGTTACAGTGGGGTTATAGCTGCTGCCAGCCCTTGGAGTGCTTCTGGGAGGTGGCAGCAGTCAGAGAGTTACCTGCTGCCTGCTGCAGCCCTGGCCTGGGCTGCTGGTTCCTTCCAGATGGTGGCTTATGGATGTGGTGCCCTCTTCTAATCCGTGCCCCAAGTGAGTGGGCAGAGGTCCCACACCTCCCTGAGCTCCCTGCTCAAAGGCTTTGCCCCACAGCCCCCCCTTTCCTTGCCCCACCCAACTGTGCAATTCTCCATTTCGTTATCCCTTAACGATCTCTGCTAATTGAATCCCACTGGCTCCCTGGCATGTTGTAGGGCAGGAAGGTGTCTGGGGACATCTGGGACATCCCTGTTCCCCAGCCATTTTGCCCTGTAGGATGCACACCGGTTGTTCTGGCTCAGAGGGTGAGAAATAAACCTGAGGCTGAGCTTCTTTTGGTAGAAGTGGTGAGAAAGTTGGACGGGAGCTGAGATCACAGGAGGATGGAATGTGCCTGCAGACACAGCGCACAGGTCCTCCTGCGCTCCAATGCTCTGGTGCTGGAGGCCACTCTGCTTTGTTGGAGCCTTCTAAGCTTTTCCTACTCTATGGTTTTCTATGTTGCTCGTTTCTTCTGGTATTTGCAATTGATCCATTCAGCCATGTGCTGCGTGTGCTCAGGAATTGTTCCCTTCCCACCGAAACTCTGGGACATTTGGGAACTGCCCAGTCCCAGCAGACACCAGTGGGTCCCTACAGCTGCTTCCCATCCCTGTGCCCATCACATCCCTCCTGCGAGGCCATGCAGGGCAGCCCTGATGGGACAGGGAGAGGCACTGGGGTCTCTCCTATCAGGGTTATCTTTGGGCTCCCACCCACTGCCGCGGCCCCTCAGGGTGCTCAGCCCATCCCGGCGCTGTTCTGTTCCAATTAGGCCCTGTGAGAGGATGGATGCTGGTGAGGCCACGGCAGCTAATTCACCAGGCAGACAGCTCATTGAATTAGCCCAGGCTGCAGAGCGGGGCTGAGCCACCCGCACACAGCCCCACGTCTGTCCGTCTGCCCCACATGGGGTTGATCCACAGCTGCTGCCCTGCGGGTGCAGGGATGGGTGTGCGACAAAACAGACTGGGGCTGTCCAGACAGGAGAAAGCACTGGCACGCATTGACCCACACCAGCAAAGGGAATGTGCTGCCCTGCTAGCTGTGCGCGTCCGGCACGGACGTCATTGAAGGGAAATAAATATAGCAGCCGCTCGCTCCAGAGCCGCTGCTCAGGCTGTAAGTTTGTGCTGCCGCACGGCATCAATTAAAGAAAATGGATCTCTGCGCCAAGCAGCCCCACGCCTGCCCGCAGGGTCAGCCTGCTTCGTCCCCACTGGGGACAGTGGGATGGCATGGGGCAGGGAGGGCCCCAGGGGTGCCGACAGATGTGTCCCCGTCTCTCTGCATGAAGCACTTGGTGGCTCTGTGGGGTGTCCCCGAGCCATCCAGGGTGCGGTGTGGCTGTCACAGAGCGTGCTGTCCCTGTTGTTAGCTCCGTGCTGGCGTGCTGATGGATGGCCCTATCAGCTGGCTGGTGGGCATATCGATTTCTTGAGGTTTTTTTCATTTTTTTCCTGTTTTGTGTGTGAGAGTGGCTTGAGAAAGGAAGTAAATCCAAACCATCCTTCTGGCTTTGCAGTGTGCCTTTCTGAGTGCTGGAAATCAATGCGTGGCTGCTGGCAAACCACGCTGAGATGAGTTTTTGGGGCTTTTCCCGCGGTTCGGGCACAGGAGCAGGTTGGCAGCTGTGATCTGGAAGCTGCCACCTCCCCGCATCAATTAGGGTCGTGTGACTGAAGGGTAATTAGATCTGCTCAGCTGCGAGCTGCCAGAGCTTGGGTCCTATCAATTAGCGGCTCACAGAGGGCCGCTGATGGGACACGATGGCAACGGGGATGATGGCAGGGATAGGGCTGAGCTGATGGCTTCTTCTCCTCCTTGTCTCTGCTCCCAGAGCCGCAGGCATCTCCCTAGAGCCATGCAGAGCTGCCAGCCCCCCCCAGCCATCCCGGGGCCGGCGTGACCGCCAGCGGCCACCGCATCCCTGGGTAAGTGCCAATGGGGGACGTGGGGTCAGAACGATGATGCTTTGGTGGTGACTGTCCCCATGTTCTGCCTTTCAGAGTTTGATGGAGAATCGGTCGGATGACAGCGGGAACTGTTGTCATCACCGGGGGAATCCTAGCGACAGTGATCCTACTGTGCATCATCGCTGTGCTCTGCTACTGTAGGCTACAGGTGAGTGTGGGGACATCCATCGTGCCGGGGTGCAGGAGGGGCTTGGGGGGCTTTGTGCCCGTGCTGGGCAGGGTGAGGCTGCCCGACTGCCTCCCGCAGGAATCTGAGGAGCTGCAGTGCTTGCTCACTTAGGTGTAGGCTTGGCTGGATTTACAATACCAGATGAAGAGCTTTTGGGTTGTTTTTTTTTTTTTCCCCTGTAAATTAGACGAGGAAGCTTTCAACGGCGGCTGGCTACAACCTCTTTAAAAGTTAATGCTGAGTCTGTGCCATGCAGCAACGTGCTGGAAAGCACAGAGGCTACTGGGAGGGTGGCATCCCCAAATCCCTTCCCCATGCAGATCTCACTGTGAAGGGAGGGGACACATTCCCCTGCTAGCCCCCATCTGCTCCTGGCTGGGTCTCACCCTCAGGTCCCAGTCTGATGGAGCCAAGCAGGCAGCTCCAGCAGTGGGGAACTCCAGCATCTCCTGCCACGGGGCTGAGAAAAGCTGCCCCACTCCTGCTCCAGCACTTTTCTCACTTCTTTAATTTGTATTAATTTGTTAGTAGAGTCAACATTGGTTTTGCTCAAACTGGAATTATAGAATCATAGAGTCATTAAGATTGAGGAGGACCGCTGAGATCACCAGGTCCGAGCCCAACCCATCCCCACCACTGACCGTGTCCCTCAGTGCCACATCTACCCTTAAGTTATGTGTCCCAGGTGGGTGCCTGGGGCTGCCCCGTGCTCACCTACCCCATCCATCTCCGCAGTACTACTGCTGCAAGAAAGATGACCCCAATGACGAAGAGGAGGAGGAGGAGGAGGAAGAGGAAGAGTCCGACCTTCCCACGCACCCGCACCCTGGCACGTGCAACGCCTGCAGCTCCCGCATGGCGGACGGGCAGGGCAGTCCCACTCCCATCCCCGAGCTCAACCAGCACGGGGCCCATCCCCGCTGCCCCACCTGCTCCCCGTACGGCTCCCCGTTCTACATACGGACCCCCGACATGGTGCGCAATGGGGGTGAGCGCGTGGCCTACGCGCCCGCCTGCTACCCCGAGATGGGGCCGCCTGTCGGACTGCAGGGCTTCCCGCTGAGCCGGCACAGCTTCCGCGAGGGCTTCCCCCCATCCAGGGCCATCAGCACAGATGTGTGACCCCCACCGTGCACCCCGCTCGAGGGATGGGGCTGTCAGCTTGCAGACAGTGGGGGTCGTGCAGGGAGAGCCCGAGGGCGACGTGGCCCTCCTGATGGAGGGGAGTGGCGGAGCCTCACGGGTCACCGTGGAGGAGGTTATCCGGACGGCGACCTCTGCACCTACAAGTGTAATTATTTCTCTATCTCCTGAAGGAACTTGTCTAATGAGGGCTATGTACAGTACAGACTAACTTTGTTGCTCCCCGGAGCAGCGCCTTTGGTGTCCTCCATCTCCAGCTGAGGCTGTGCCCACGTCCCCTGCACACAGGATGGGGATGGGAAGCACAGTGCAGTGGGAATGGGAGTCTGGGGGCATCCTGCTCCCCCTGGCCGCAGCACCGCTGTCAGCAGCTCAGGTTGTGCTGGGGACTAACACAGGGCTCGGCTCGGGCTGCTTCACCCACTGCAGCCTACTGTGCTGCAGTTGTAGGAGAGGATCTGGATCACTGCGAGGGGACGTGAAGACCGTTCACCCGTGGCAATGAGCACAGGCAGATCTCTCTGCGGCCAAAGCCCCCACTTTGACTGCTCACAAGCTTTCTTAGGAGCGATTTTAACTTGGGCCCATAAGTGACCGAGGTTTTGCTTACAAGAGTTGCACCGCCAGATGACTGCAGTGTGATCACCTCAAAGCCCTGCCCAGACCCCATCCAGAAGGATGCTGGTTTAGAATCGCTTTGGCTTGCAGCAGCAGAGCCCACCAGGTTGCATCCCCTCCTTTGTGAGGAGCTCCAATGGAGCACGATTTCCCCCTTTGCCTTGGGAAGAAGACCCGAGCCAGACCCAGCAGTTGTGTGGCTGTGACGACAGCTCAGCCAACAGCTCCATCTGCGGAATGAAGATGGGAAAGTTCCTTCCTCCTTCACAAATCCAATTAGGTGAAAAATGACCAAAAGGACATCTCCATCATCCATGGGCACTTCCATAGCAACAGCGCAGCACTGCTCCCCGCTTGCAGCAGGGAGGAGGGATGCAGCCAGCCCACAGGTGCTGCCAGGAGCAATAGCAGGAACTGCTTGCCTTGCCCTTGCAATACTGGGTAGAACTGCTCTGAAGTACAAGTGGGGTGTTCTTTCACCACCACCATTTGGAGATTGGCCACCTGAAGGATTTGGACCAAGTCTTGGTTTCCCCACTTAAGCATGGGTGAAGGAGGTCTTGTGAAGGCAAACGCTGTGTCAGCCTCAGATGTCTTGGTTAGCAGGCAGTAGGCTGACTGACACTCTGGACCTGCTGTTGGTTTGGCACCTCTGCTCAAACAACCCAAAGGAAAGGAGCCGGATGAATGCCAAAAATGATGATGGTCCTTGCAATCCAGACACCGTGCCCCAGCATGCATCTTACACAGAGTATGAGCAAACATTATTCACCGTCTCCCCCATCTCTGGGCCAGAAAGACCTTGTGTTTCCATTATGCTGAGACTCAGTCTAGCTGCACCTCTTTTACAGTCTCCTTCCATTCTCCAGACAGCGATAGGAGGTCTTTTCGTGTCCTTTCACAATAAGGGCAGGCAGGACGAAAGAAGAAAGTTAGCAGCAGCAACGCTCTGTGGATCCCACTGGCTGATAGCACCTGGCTCCCATCCAATTCTCTTCCCTGATAATATCATCTCTCTGTTTTTCTTGGCTAACTCAGCAAATGCTGTCCTTTCCCACTAGAGCATCTGCTCAGCTTGGTCTCCATCCTGCTTGGAGCCACACAAAGTTAATGTCACAGCATGACTGCCGTAGGCATGGCCATTCCCACTACCCAACTCTACCTCTTGGCATGAAGCAAGGCTTCCCACCTTGCAGTCCCCAGGTGGGGAGAGAATATGGGGTTCTGCTTCTACAGGTCACCCCTCTGATGTGAGGAAAGCAACCATTATCATCATGTGCAAATGAAATATGACCTGTCACCAGCTGATGAGGTGAGGCAGCTCCGAGGTAGATGGATGGCCAAAGGTGAGCGTCACCCTCACAGCCAGCACAAAACCCTGGGCCTGGCAGCTGCAGATGGATGGGTGAGTCCGAAAGGGCAGGGAACAGAGATACAGCTGTGGGTTGTAAGGTTTGGAGGAACGGGACAGGGTAGGGGCAAGCATCTCAGATTTTTTCCACTTCAGATTTCCTCTGTTGTTATTCTCTGTCTTTGTTGCTCAGCTATGGGTCCAAATTCCATGTCAGAAATAAATGAGGACTTTGAAATACAAAACAGGAGTGATTTCTGTTCTTTTGGTAGGCAACACAAAATGGGGTTCAATCAGAGCTGCCCTGGAAGCTGTCCTGATGCTAAGATTTCTCCCTGCCCCCCCCCCCGGCCTAGGCACGTGCATCCCCAAAACACAGTTGACAGTTTAGCTCTTTATTGTGACACAGAATTTTTTGGCTGTGTTTGGAAATCGCCCATGTAGCAGAACAATCTGCAGGGCAGGACGGGGTGACTGCAGCCTGTGCCCTGCTGCGGGCTGGCTCTGTGCCCCACTGCCTCCAACCAGAGCTCTCTGGAGGCGACTGACAGCAGGGACAGGCTCTCCCAACTCACTTCTCAGCTTTCTAGGAACTGGTGGTTTGTCTTCAGTAAAATCCTCTTGGTGGAAAGGGAACGGTGATGACTAAGCCCTAGGAGTCCTTTCTTGCTGAGCAGGCTGCTCTACAGGGACTGGCTCCACGGCCAAGCCAAGTGAGGTGGCTTTAAGTGGTAAAGTCTGGCTCAGGGGGCCCTGAACTTGGAAGGGAACTACAGCCTGGCAGCAGTCACAGTGACTTGAGGCGACACGACCAGCAGCAAGCCTTCCTGTAGTACCAGTGAGAGCACAGCTTCACCTTCAGCACAAGCACACAGTTGGCTGTCGCTTTGTCTTCACAGTCTTCTTCTGGGGAGCAGAAGCAACCACAGAAGGGGTTACAAAGCAGCCACGCTTCTCCAAGCTGAGAGCTGGAGGGAGTGAAGGCTTCCCAGGGCTCCTCCTCCCTGCCCTCCCAGTCTCACCTGGGGCCTCTGTGGGGCACGGCTGGAGCTGACACGTCTGCCTGCCTTCTGGTTTGGAAGTGGGGTCACAGCCCTGGGCCAGTGCTTCCCCCTGGTAGCACTTCACCTCGCGCAGTCGCACGCCAGCACCACACGTCTTGCTGCACTGTCGGGATCAAGGGAGAGGAGAGAGAGCATGAGAGGTGGGTTGTTATTGAGCTGTAGGTCCCGAGCCCTTTCCTCCACTGAGACCTGGCGGTCTGTGCTTTGGAGACTGCTCTTGAGGAGGTTTGGGTCAGATCTCACACTAAGCCCAAACTCAGGCTCTCCTCCGGTTGCTTGAAAAGAGCCTCTCTAAGCTGGGGCAGGAGGTTGCTTTCTGCTTCTTAATGCAGCTCAGAGTTGGCTCTGCTTTGAAAGCTGGTGCTGTTTTAGAAGATGGACAAAATGGCAGCTTCGCCTCCCCCCCCATTCACTAAATGCTAACTAAAGCAATCAAGAGGACAGAACATCAGCTCCTGGCAGAGGAGACCTGATTGCATCACCTGCAGTGTGGTGCATGCTTCTGCCTGAGGCAATAATCCACGAGCTCTGAGGTTTTCTCCACCTGCTGTGGGCCAGTCCTTCCTTTTGCTGCCTGGTCTGCTAAAAAGCAGAGCTCGTGGTCCCACCCAGACCCAACGGAACCCTCAGCAGACAGAACTGCTGGAAATCCTCACTGCAGGTCATGCTTTACCACCCAGGGTTAGCTCTTCTCCCACTTCCCTGCCACACTGAGCCGTACCTGAGACCAGGAGGTAGTGAACCAGGTTGAACACGGCCTCATGAAGCAGGCAGCTTGCTCCTCAGGCTTTTGTGCAGCCTCACAGCGTTTCTCAGGGTACTCCCTGTACACCCCGTTCTCCAGCCCTGCACACAGGACAACCCGGCTCTTCGTCCCTCGTCCGCAGCTGGCATCACACTGGGAAGGAGAACATAAACTGCTGCTCTGCTGTAGAGCTTCAGGTAAGGTGGCATCCTGCTCAGAACGTGCTGAATGCATGTGCTAACACTAGGCTGATGGAGGTAGTGCTGCCCGGGTCATGGGGGTGCCTGAAAGGGAGCTGGATTCCACTGGAATGGGGACAGGAGATGGTTATGTGTTCAGCTAGCATGGAGGATGCTGAATTGAGCCTGGCTGGCCTGAGAGCAGTTCCCACAAGGGACCTGGAGCAGCCAAGGTAAGACTGTAAGAGGATGTTTCTGTCTTATTTTATATATCTCTATGCCCTAAAAGACCACGTAGCGTGTTTGTGCAGTAATCTACATCTTGGAGTACTGACAAGCTCTGTGAAGGCTCGAGGGGACCAAGCTGGTGCACTGCAGGAGATTGCATGGACAAATACCCAAGCTCAGCCCAAAGCTATGCAGATACAGATGGGAGGGATCGACCTCTCAGGACAACACCGAGAGAAGCAGGCAGTGGGAGGCAGAATCTCATTCTAGTTGTGTTCCCTGGTGTCCTGGGCAGCACTTAGCAGCGTGAGACTTCACTGCTCAGTGCCCATCTTCACAGTGCCAGGGCCAGCACAGCTGGCTCACATCCCTCCTGAGTCATCCTGCAAACAGCTCACCCGCAGCTGAACAGCTGAGAGAGCACAGCAAAGAAGCTGGCACAGGCAAAAGTGGGGAGCCCAGCTGGCCTTTCAGAGTTCAGGTGAGTTTAATCACTCAGGCACAGCTCAAAAACTGCACTGCAGCATTGGGTGTGACCTACACCACAGGACAGAGCAGGAAAGAGCTACAGGAGTGCCATGGGTCCCCAGTTGTAAATGATTTCTGCTCGTTATTTGTGCTGGAGGGACTCTCAACTGAATGCTGTCAGCAGCTAGGAAGGCTAGAAAAAGGATTCCTTAGAAGCCCTCCTTCGTGCTCCGTGAATGCCTGTTTTTCTCAGGACTTTACAAGGCAAAGCCCAGACCCCACAGGTCTGTCACAATGTTCTCTCTGGGTGCTCTGGGATTTGGACTGGCTTGTAATGGAAGCTCATAATAGCCTCTCTAGCAACAGAAGGCAAGCTGGCAGGCAGCAATTGCTGGCTTAATAGAACAGGGCCCCTGGGCTATGTTTATTGCACCTGGGGCAAGTAAATGCTCTTGGGCTGGAGGTGACTCCCAGGGCAGGAACCTAGGCTGAGGCCTTACCTCTGGCTCTTATTAACTGGAGATGCAGTTGTTTTTTGTAGGGCTTTCTCTTTGGCAGCAAGACCCAAATCTTGGGGGTGTAGTTGCAGATTCTGGATGGGGCTCTGCTGAGGTCCCTGCAACTGCCAGCTGGGAGCCAGAAGTGGGAGAGGAGGAGGACTTCTATAGGACACTACTGCCTTCCCTGCGACCTCTATTGGAGGGCCACAAGTGCCACAGACTGGGGTATGGAGGGGACAAGCTGGGGTATTTTCCTCTGCCCTCGTTTTGGAAGGAGCAACGATGCAGCTGGTGGTGACACTGTACAACTTTGCTCCACCAACGGAGCCAAAAGTGCCCATCATCTCCTGTGGGATGCAGTGGGAAGGAGGGCTGAGGACGGAGGGCTGGGTTTGGCTTTACCTGGTCCCACTCCTGCTCCACCCAGTGTGCAGGGCAGTCCTTGTCTCCACACGGATGGACGGCCAGGGGCTTGGCAGCTGGGTCACACTGTGTGTCAGAGATCACCTTGCCCTCCAGGTTGCGACAGGCGACGAAACGGCTTATGCGTCCTTCTCCACATGAACCTGAGCACTTGGAGGAATAAAGGGCATTTAGACACACCAGGGGGGTGGAGGGGCTACGGTCAGCAGCGTGAGCCTGGAGACCTGGATCTGGGGCTGTGGTACTTGATCCCAAGGGTCCTTAGAGGTGTTGGAGAAATGTGGAAATGTGGCAGTGAGGGACGTGGTTTGGTGGGCGTGGATGATGGGTTGATGCTTGGATTAGATGATCACAGAGATCATTTTCCAACCTTAATGATTCTATGATTCTAAGTTCCAGTTAGGTCTGAATGAGCTCCATTCAATAATTTGAGGAGCTCTTGGCACCTGGAGAATGGAGCTCTCTGACCAAATGCTCCTCCAAAGACCCTTGGGCTCCACCACTCCCACTGGCACAGTCTGTGCCAGTGCCTCCCCACTGTTACTGAGGAGAAATGTTTCCTAATACCCAACCTGACCCTCCCTTGGTGCTGAGGCCATTCCATCCCATTCTGTCACTGTTACCCGGGAGCAGAGGCCGATCCCCCCTCAGCACAGCCTCCTTTCAGGCAGTTACAGAGAGCAGTGAGGTCTCCCCTGAGCTCCTCTTCTCCATACTGCCCCATCCCATTCCCTCAGCTGCTCCCCATCATACTGTGCTCCAGACCCCACACAGCTCCCTGCCCTTCTCTGGACATGCTCCAGCAACTCAACGTCTTTCTTGTGAAAGGCCCAAAATTGAACACAGAACTCAAGTGCTGAGTACAGGGGGATGATCCCCTCCCTACTACTGCTGGCTGATGCAAGCCAGGATGCTGCTGGCCTTCTTGGCCACCTGGGCACACCGTTGGCTCAAAAATGTACATTATCACTATTTCTCTAGCCTCTGCCAGAGGAAAGCCAACAGTGAGCAGCAGCATGACTGCTCATCTGCTCCCTCTTGCCAGCCCTGTGCCCTCAGAAGTAGGGATGTGGAGGAGCAGCCCCTCTGCACTCACCGGGCCCCAGTCCGAAGCGGTCCAGCGGCGGTCGCAGGGCGGCCCTGTGCACTCCTTCTCACTGCTGGGCTTCTGGGACTCATTGCAGAGGGCTGCTTCCACCGAGCAGCGCACCTCCCTCTTCATCGTTCCCTGGCTGCCACATCGGGCTGAGCACTGCAATGACACCGAGTTGGATTCCAAAGCAGAGCACAAGAGGAACAAGCAAAGGCGTTTTCCTCCTGCTGCACTGATGGAGAGGGGAAGGGTCCCAGCAGGGAAGGAGAAAAGTGAGTAAAGGTGAGCGTGCAGCCGGGCAGGGCTTCCTCAGCGCTCACCAGAGGGAAGCACCCAACATCTGTCATTTTCCTTCAGGCCCCAGCTCATCCTTGGATGCAAAGCTCCCCCAGTGCCTACCTCAGACCACTCTGAAAGCTCCCACTGGGGTCCGCAGGCCTTGTTCTTGCAGGCTTTTCTCTCTATGGGCCTGGCCAGCCCAGCTGACTCGCAGAGGTCATTGTAAACAGAGCTGTCGAAGCCTGGAGCCAGCATCTTCCAGCAGCGCACGGTGCGGTACTGGTAGCCCTCACCACAGGTCCTGGAGCACTCACTCCAACGGCTCGTTTCCCACCTCCACAAGCAGCCCCCAGGAGAGAAAGAGAGAAAACACAAAGCAAAGCACAGGTAAGTGATCCGGGGATGGAGGGTGGCTGGGGAGTGTTCGTGTGCCTGGGACTCCCTGACCCACTAACTGCTGCTGTGAATCTGCTCATCAGGTGTAGGTCTGTGGTCTTGAAAAACAACTTTGTGCTTAGTGGGTAATTTAAACACAGAAAATTTCTTCCCTCTTTTCACTTGCATGAGGATGCACAGGTTTAGCTGTTTAAGTACGTCTTCCAGACCAGAAATGGTTGCATACTGTGAGCAGGAGATGATCCTTACAAAGATGTGTATTCCCCAGGGGGAGCAGATGTCATTTCCACTCACCTAGGCTGGCAGTCTCTCCCTGTACAAAATTCATGTGTAGGTTCTGGTCGGGTCAGGGCATCGCAGTACGCTTCGTCCACTTCCACTCCGTCGTACCGTACACACATTGCATAGGAGGCACTGATACCTGCTGGACAACCAAGATCTTGTCTAGGTCAGGCTCCACCAGAACCAAAAGCCTCCCCCAGCTAATAGAAAATCACTGAAGAGCATTCACTGCCTCTGAAAACCTACCTGTAATTTAAAAATACCAGTGGCCTAAAAGGTCCTGCCAAGATCAGTTGCCCTTGAAAAGGCTTGAACTGAAAAAAGCCTCCAGACAAAAGTCAGCCAGATGCTCTGAATAGCTCTGCTTCTCTTCCTGGACTCCGAGTGTTGGCATATAAACCTCTCCTAAACTCTCATATAAACTGATGCTAAAACTCACTCTACAAGCTACATAAATGTATGATTGCACCACTGCTACAAAAGTCAGTAGCTTCAAGATGCCACTGTAAGACCAATGGAATTTGAAAATGTGTTTTCATGGGAAAAGAGCACATCTGTCCTCTTTAGATACCAAAAAAAAAGGGAACCAAATAGCAAAGAAAGTGGAGGCTGCCAGGTGGATTCCAACTACAGAAGTCACCAGGACAAAAGCAGTCTTGAAAATAAGCACTGGGTCTTTACCTACCTGAAGTGCAGGTGGAGCTGCAGGGGGCATAAGCTGAGACCTTCCACCGATACATGTCAGCCAAGCTGATGTCATCGTGGCCCACGGGGCTCACATCAAACTCATTGCTGCAGAGAGAGGAGGGGGCAGGAAATAAAGACATAAAATTGCTGTGAATGTAAAATATACTGCATTTCCTCCTTTCCTTCTTGGAAAACGGGAAGAAACTCACTGTTTCTGTGCTCCGTCCCTACCTCCCCCATCATGGGCAAGATGCACACTGTTAAGCAGAGCGTGAAGCCTTCACAGAATCATAGAACGGCCCGGGTTGAAAAGGAGCACAATGCTCATCCAGTTCCAACCCCCTGCTATGTGCAGGGTCGCCAACCACCAGACCAGGCTGCCCAGAGCCACATCCAGCCTGGCCTTGAATGCCTCCAGGGATGGAACATCCACCTTCTGTATTCAGCTAGTAAGACTGTGAACAGCCATAGCCCCACAGGTCCTTCAGAACACATTTAAATGGATCTCTCTGAGGCAAAGGAACACAACGCATGTTCCAGAAGCTCTGTGTTGGACCACGAGCTGAGCCAAACATCTGGAAGACACATCATTGCTCAAGCATCTATAACAGATACCATGGAGAGTCGCTGGCAAATGGGGACATCAAGGACAGCGGTGAGACAACTAGATTGGTTCAACCCTCCCTCCCCAGCCAACCATGCTCCTGTTTTGCCCAGGAAACCAAGTGCCACCTTTCAGTGCCGGGGGCCCGCAGAGGCTCTGCCTGGCTGACGTCCACCGCCGTGCTGGCACCCAGCAGAGAGCTCTCCATCACACTGTAGTTGCTCGCTTTCCCCTGTCTCCCAGCAAACATCTCCACCTTCAAGTCCTGCAGCGAGTTCTTACGGGACGGAGCTTTGTGGAGGCCCTGTGGCCACCGGGCGGCTGTTTCAGCCCATAGTCCTGCTGTGGTGTTCCTCTGGGCCAGCCTGGCAGCCAGGTACTGTAGCTCCCTGCAGAAGGCAGCGTGGTGCTGGTCCTGGTGGCACAACCTCCTGAAGAGCCGAAGCCTGGAGGATGCGACGCGGCTGTTCTCCGACAGCTCAGACCTCCTCATGCTGTAGGGTACAGCTGTGCTGATGGAAATCTGGTTGAATTTGAGGGCTGCAGGAAGAATATTGGGATGCGATAACTATCTTGCACAGCTTATGCTTCAGCGTGTGGTTTAGTGGTGTCTGGTAAGGCAAAAAAACACTGAATATTTGGCCTCAAAACCCTAAGTTGCCATCAGGGTGCATCAACAGGCTTTAATTATCCTGAGCAGCCTCACGTGAGATCCCCACACCTGCCCGTGGCCCAGGAGCTGCATTAAAGCTCAGACCTATGCTGTAAGTGCACTTCACTCCTAGTCCTGCCCCTTAACTGTTTGGCTTTCCCAGACAGACTCAGATTTGCTCCCCTTCTCACAAGGAGCAACCAGCTGCACTCTGATGGTCTCCACCCCTGCTATGAACCATCCTTTTTCCCTGTCTACCCGATGGAAAAGCCACCCTACATTTCAAGCAAACCAACGTGGAATGTCCCAATGCCCCTTTTCAATGAACTAAGGCTTGGGAGAAAAGGAAAAACAAAGCAACCAACCCAATTCTGTTTCTCCACCAATTGCTGCTCCTTCCTCTCCTTCTTCCTCTCCTGCTGCGTTTGCGTGGTAGACCTGTCTTATGTGGAAGTCATACTTCTCCTTTTCTTCACCTTGTTCCCAGCCCCAGTCCCGATTAGTGGAGTTGGTGTGGAAGAAGTGTGGATGGCTGAAGCCTAAATCTTCGTGCCTATCTTTTAGAGGAAGCTGTTTGTTGGTGTCATCTGGTGACAGGGAAAGCAGTGTGGCATTGGGGTCCTTGGCAGCTCTGAAGTTGGCTGGAACAGGATGGCTCTGGCTGGTCTCTATTGGGTGATGATAACGAGGTCTGTCTACAGCAGGGGCTGCGGTTCGGAGAGGTGGTGGTGTCCGTGGTACAGTGTAGTCATAAGTAATATGGGGCATTTTCCCATTAAAGTTATAGTACTGGAGGAAACAGGGAAGGAAAACAGAACCTCTTTCATTCTAAGGGCATGTGTTTCTTCTAGTCGCTTTGTGGCAGATGTTAAGAGAAGATAGCATCCTCTTAAACCCAAGAGGAAACCCCACAAAGCAATATCTGGCTTCCTCAGCCACGGGGTTGGCATGAGAACAAAATTAGGAAGCAGTTTGTCTGAGGGAGGCTCACAGTTTGGGACAGGCAAGACAGGAAGGGCTAAAAGTACCTCTTGACATACCATGGCATTCAGAGACTGGTTAGTGGGCCCGTGAGCTATGATATACTCCAGCCCATCTGAATTCAGACTCGAAGGCCGCCTGTACTTGAAGATCGTGCCAGCTACCCTGAAGTTCTGGGGGTTGTCAATGGCAGAGTTGCCGTTGAAGAAGAAATGCCCATATTCATCAGCGAGTGCTTCAAAGGAAAAAAGAGACAGATGTGATGCTCCGTGCAGAGTGCTGAGGCTGTGCTGGCACTAAGGAAAGCAAACCCTGTGCTACCCAGGAGGAAATGCTCACAGGGACGACTCAGGGACCTCCACACCCAGCCAGACCCCCTGCTTACCCAGGATGTTTTCTGTCTTCCTGCGCTCCATGATGAGGATGTCCATGGCACCGGCAGGGATGCTGGTGATGAACACGTAACCTGAGGAGCAGGAACAGGAGGTGAAGAAAATCCGAGGATGGAACAGAAAAGTGCTCACAGGCAAAGCATCTCATGGGATAGGTGTGCATGTAGGAGGGCAGCGCTACCCCTAGCAGGATGTTAAGGACCTAAACATGCTGTGCCAAGCTGTGAGCTCTAATCCCAGCTCCCTTCTGAAACCCCTCTGCCAATGACCATTGCAGGTCTCTAAGTTTGACCAGTGCTGGGTTTGAAGTCAGAAAGGAATTGCGTGAGCTTAACAGCGTGGCTGTAGGTGCATGAATGAATGTGCTGTCAGGCTTTTCCTCACAAGAGCACATAAAAAGCTTACTATTGATCAGCACTGGTGCTGAAGGGTGCAGGGAGAAGACTGTAGGTCCCCACAGCTCCCGACTCAACAGAATTTGTCTCAAGAGGAGCATAAAGATTGACCTTTAAATGGGTAGGAAGTAAAAGGCTCTTAACGTTGTGGGGCTTTGCCAGCTTGCCTTTCCTGTTAGAAAGTCTGTTGATTGTTTTTTTCCATCCTGTAAGATTTTATGAGGCCTGGAATGGAAGGCCAAGACTGTCTGTGTGCTTCTAGAGAGGTTAGCACTATTACCACACCCTGGAAAGGAGCCAGAATACTTCTCTGGTCCGGCGTCTGTGGAGAATGAGGTAGACTAGTGGAACAATAGCAGTGTAAAACGATGTTCCAAAACATCCTCAAACCACAGTTAATTAATTACTAATGAGTATACCACAGTCTGTTCCTTCTTGGTGGAGGAATGGGCCATGAGGTTGCAAGAGATGAACCATTAATCTCAGCCCAGTTTCAGAGGGACTGTCCCTCAGCTGCATCAGCCACAGGACTGGGGAAAGCTGGAGACGAAGTGCAGGCTGAAACAAATGCTGTGACCCTCATCAGAGGAGCCTAATCTTCCAGTGAACACCTAGCACAAATAAAAGAAGATTCATTGACCTTTTCACATCATCTGAGGTGCGCGAGATGCCAAAATCAATAGGAACAAAGAGATCCCCAGCTGCCTCCTACAGTGAAGATGTGAAAGAAAACCTTGCTGGCCTAATTTACAACATATCATCCCCAATCTCCTCTGACTGATTGATCCAAAAGGATAAAATGTCGGTATTTAAGCAGAGGTGGCACTCTTCAGCTTTTTCCACCAAGCAGCTGGGAAACTCCTACCCTCATTCAAGCCAGTCACCCTTCGTGCCAGTTAGTGGTAAGAAGTAGCAGGTGAAGTCTCTGAACTGTGGTAGCAGGGAGTACCTATCTGTGAGATTGCCTTTCGGAAGCTGCCTGAGACACGGTGACAAGTGCTGCCGTCCCCTCCACACACCCTGCATCTGTCCATCGTCCGGGCTGAATACAGGCTCCCATCACACCCCACTGGCTGCAAGGAAGAGTAAAAATAAAGAGTGTCTCTTAGGGGACAGTGTCTTTTCAAGGCAATGTTACCTTATTCTTTAGGTGAGCTCCTGGGTGTGGATGTGGGGTAGTTTGTGAGCATGTGCACTGTGGCCCTGAACCTGGGGCAGGGTTGCACGTGTAGGTGCAGGAAATAAGATTCAGCAAGTCTGCTTCCATTTATTCAGTCTCCCATCTTTTGGCCAATCCTTCTCACTGTAGTAGTGATGTACAGCATCATCTTCCAGGAGATGCTGCATCAAAGGCAGGCAGGCTGCTTGAGGTTTTAAGACACCTCTCTCTAACAACTCCACACACACATCCTTTACCCTTGTTCTACAAGGGAAAAAATATCCAATCTTTTTCAGTTTGGCTATGAACACAGACCTTCAATCCTAGCCTTCTCTGTGCTGGGAGAAAAGTTCTGTTACCCACTGTGAATGCGGATGTATCTAACTCCTTTTGTGCGAGTCTCTCTGCTCTGCTCTAGCCCACAGGCACTCAAAAGTGAATGTAATCATTCTTGCCAGGCCTTGGTTTCACCTCTCTGCTGGGACCCTTGGCTTCACAGTGACTAGGCAGCTCAACAAGGCATTTATACCCCTGGTTTCTGTACTATTTCCTTCCAGAGCCTCACCTCGCACTTCCCATTGATGCAGACCCCTTGGTAGGTCCTGTCCTTGCAGGAGGTACCATCCTGGGCTCGGGCCATCAGTTGCCTCTCTCCATTCCGCGTGGTGCACTGGAGGTCACACGGCTTGTTGGAGATGCTGGTGTAGTCATCTAAAGGGACAGAGGCAGACCAAGGGGATGGGCAGTGAGGGAGGGGACTTTCCCTTTATGCACGCTGCTGGTTTGATGTCATCTTAGATGTTCTTGCTTCTCAAGATGAACTGCAAGGCTACAGACCTTGTGGTAGTAAAGGGATCATGGTATGAGGCTGCACATGGGGCCATACATAGAAGTGCTTCTTGATGGCAAAACCTCTCCCCTTTGCAGTGCCATCCCCTGTGCCAGATATGGGAATCCACATCAGCAGATCCCAGGCCACACATAAGTACACAGGAGCAAGTATGACCCGCAAGAGAGGTACTGACAGTGGGGCTGTGGCCAGCTGCACCCCTTCCAGCTGAGCAATGGGAGTTAGAGGTGCAGATGTTCTGTGTTCCCTTAGCAGCTAATGGAAAAACAGGCAGGTCCAGAAAGGCAGTCATATCTCAGGGGAGCTGAATCTGGGCCTCAAGGGCCATCTGGCAACCCGTGTGAAGCAATTTATCTCTTCTATGCAGGAAATGGATGGCCATCCTGTTCAGAATAACCCACCGCCATCCCAGTGGGAAGCATGCTGGATGACAGAGGTGGCTGAAATGTTAGGAGGCACACACAGACCGAACACCCCATCTGCCAAGGTGACTGTAGGTGAGTCAAGACACCTGGCTGTGTCCCCTGTCTGCTCACCAGCACGTTCTCACATAGGATCCAAGCCAGTGTGAGAAGAGGCCTGGCTGGCTGGGGTGGTTCTGTGAAGAGAGGGGACTTGCCCCTGGGTTCTCCTCCTGTGTCTGAGAAAATCCTGCAGGTGTTTTCTCACCCTGAAGCTGTGAAAACCCACCTGGATAGAGGGGCATCCAGTGGTAGTACCGCTTCCCAAAGGCTTTGGCATTGAAACTGGAGCACTGCTGTTGTTTGAAGCTTGCTGTGTTGGCTGGGCAGGGCTACGGAGGGAATAAATGTGATCAAAAGCTCCCTATGTCGCAGCCATGGTTGTGACAGCTGCTTGGCCCTGCTGCATCCTTGGGGGATGAAAATGCCCTGTCCACCCTGGAAGGAATCAGTGATGGACTCTGATGTGCAGTAATACAGGCAGAAAGGCCAGGCTTCCATCGCCTCAGCCAGCTGTATTTAACAGAACTGCAAAATCTACTTCCAGCAAAAGGAAAAACATACCAGGAAAACTTCTTCCTTCCCCCCACCCCACAACAAATGTGTTTTATATCCTTCTCCCCCACCTTTCAGACCCAGAGAGGAGAGCCCAACTCCCATGTTTTCAAAGGCAAGCTGGCAACTCCCCCAAGAGTGCACCGTGCCTCTTATCTGCACTCCTCTGCCAGACCCTCACTGCTGGTGCTCCTGCATTTGCTGGTCCAACCTCACATCCCCCAGAAAGGACCAGTGAGTGCTGGAAGCAGTTCTCACCTGCTGCTGGCACAGTTGGTAGTGCTTGGCTTGGCCAACACACATGGTGCTGTTTGTTCCCTGGGGCATCTGGAGCCTGCAAAACAGAATGTGTGAAAGCAGAAATAAGCTAGAGGTCTGCAAAGCACTAAGAAATCACGGATAATAGAGAAGTCAGGGTGGGATTTTATCAGAGTAAGGTTTTCAGGGTTTACACTAGTCAATGTCTCCTCTGAAAGGCATTTTCAGTGCTGTTAGCTTTGGAGTGTGATTTTAGGCTACTCTCATTACGGAGCAGTACAAGTGGATGGGAAACAACTGAAGTATTTCCATGGCTGGGTCTGCCCAGACATCTCTGAGCTGCAAAAGGGTTGGTGTGACAAAAGGGCAATGGGGCCTGATGATCCACCATTTCCACGGAAGCACCTACAATTTGGAAGTGAGCTGGGGAACTGATTTCAGAATTCACTGAGCAGCATGCAGAGAGATGGCACCTCTTGTGAGTACTGAATGCCTTTCAAGAGAGGTTTGGTGATGAACAAAAACCATGGGGATTTCTCAGCAAGTGATGCTTTACCTCTGGCCAGCAGCACTCGTCCAAGAGATACTGAAGTTCTCGACTAATGCAAAAGCTAAAAAAAATTCCTGAAAGCTGGGAAGATGCAGGGAGAATGGTCAAGGTTACAGATGGGAACTTCACTGTGTAATGAAGAACCACATTCAAGCTGGACTGCTCAGATGCACTGCAGCTATTCCTGCAGAGCAACAATTTACACAATGTTGGTAGAGCCTAAATTCACATCATAAGGCTTCCAAATTGCCATCTCTTTCAGCTGAAGCAGGGGCAGCCTGCAGACTCCAGCAAAAACTGTTTCACAGGGCATGGCTGGCTCACACTTAAGCTGCCCTGCTGGAAGCTGCAGGAGCCTTTTGGCTGGGTTTGATGTCAAGCAGAGGCAGAGACATTGGCAAGCCTCGTTAGTGGGGAGGCGGTGTCCAGACGGACAACGTGTCACCACATCTGATGGTATGCTGCCAACCAGCCCACATAAAAGAAATTTTCTTCTGGAGGAGGCAGAGCAGGTGGGGGGCCCTTGTCTGAGCTTCCTGCCCTCAGGAGTGCAGTCACGCAGAAGGGAAAGAGGCTGAGCAGCCCCTATGCCGTGCTGTGCAGTACGATGCTGGCTCTTGTTAGCAGCTCAGGCTGGCGAGGTGCCTGATGAGGGCTGGCTGGTGAGGTGATCGAGAGGGAACAGCTGGGTCCCCGCGAACCCTGTTTGACCAATTCCAGGACTGTGGTAGCTGCAGGGGATAAATGGAGGTTGGGGCACTGTGGAGGACGCATGCTGGGACCCACCGCTGCCGCAGGCAGTGCCGCTCCCGGGACATCACGCCTCCCCCGCAGGATCGCGAGCAGGTGGACCACGAGCTCCACTCTCCCCACCACTTGGTAACTTCTTCATCCCAGGGGCCAGCTCCATCTGCTGCCTCACTACTGTCCTGACAGAAACAGAGAACGGTTAGCTGGGGAACCTGGCGGCCTAACTCCAGACAATGGATGGATGGATGGATGGATGGATGGATGGATGGATGGATGCCTCTGGGATCTCGTGGCATGGGCATGACATGCGTGGCACTCAGTGTGGCTGCAGCCCAAGCTGCGAGTTCACTACCAGCCCAGCTCAGCCACATCAGCAGCACACAGCCCCAGCTGCCAACCAGCACGGAGCAGCAGGAAGGCTGCGGCGTCTGGCTGCAGGGAAGGGGGGTGGGGGGAGACGCATCTGTCCTTTGGCAGAGCTGTATCACAAGGAATAAACTCCTCTTTGTGCATAAGTCGGCTCAGGTCCAAGTTCCTCACCCTGCGTCTGTCACAAAAGTCATTTTCAAGAGTGCTTCAGAACCGGAGCCTCTTGCAGGCTGTCTCAGCACAGCTTTGCTGGCCTCTCCGTGCTCAGCAGAGGACTTTCTCCCTCACCCAGCATGCTTTGCTGGGGCCAATCCTTTAAATTTGGCAAACCTGAGCTCTCCCAGCCCTACCTGTTCATGACAGCAGGCTGCTGTCGACTGCACCTCTGAGATTCCCAGCAGGTAAGTGAGCATACGTTTCAGCAAGATCATCTCTTGCAATGTTTTTCCTGCTCTGTGATGCCCTAAAAGCTCCAAGGACTTTTGCAAATTGTGTGCAGGAGCGAAATTGCTGCTTACTGCAACACAGCTGTGAGCAGAGAGTTAAATGCAGCAATGAGCTTACCATGGGGCAGTGACTAGAAGTGATTTAGCCAGCTGAAAATGCTGACAGTGTATCAGGAGCAGCAGATGAGAACAAATAATTTGTGTGTATTGTCTGTGTGGCATCTCTTATGTTACACTGAGGGCATGGAGAGGCTGTACCTGTGCTACTCATAGCAAAACCTGCTGATCGTGGCAGTGCTGATAGTCCTGGTGGGAAGAACTGGTCTGCAAAACGTAATTGATGGATGTGAAAGAAAGCTCAGCAGTCTGCTGAGCTCAGTTCACTATTTTGGTTGGCTGCCTCTTGGCTTGATGCTCTTTTATGGTGTAATAAAGCCAAAGTGTTCTTCATCTTGCAGTGTAATTCCTGCCTGAGCATTTGTTTCTATAGCACCTGCCAATAGCATCCTCTGGGCAGAGGAGATGCAGAGGAGCTGATTTTGGGTTAGAACTCAGCATGGTCGAGGTGCACATAGTGACCATACTGCCCACGGAGTGTGTTGAAAGTAACCTGCTCTGCTGCAAAAAAAGCACCACACCACCTGATGCTGTACAACAGTACAGCTGGTGGCGAAAACATTGCAACCAAATTCCTTGCAACATAGGTGTGCTGGCTGCATGTGCTTCTCTGACAGAGAGCAAGTGCTGTGTAAAAACGAAGCATAAAAGAAACAAGCAGGTTTTCAGCAAGACCTTTCCTTCTGCTGCCAGATGCTCATTTCAACCTGCGTCCTTCGATGGTTTCTGTCCGACTGCACACGATCAGACTGCAGGTGGAAATGCTGGCTGTGCAGCTTCCGTGGTTACAAAGACAGACACGAAAGGCTGTCTTTTCAGTTCAGATCTCCCCCTGACCCCTGCGATAAGCATCTCCAGGCCTGCGGAGGAAGCTCCCTTCACAGCTGCTGGGAAGGAGAGGACAATGATTTATCTGTCTGTGCAAAGAGCTCAGTGCAAAGCAAGTCTCTCAAGAGCTGGAGCATCAATCACAGCTGGCCCCTTTCCACGTGACTGAGTGGCCACAGAGCACCAAGGGCTGCACAGACTGCCCAGGGGGAGGCGTGTGGGCCAGAAGTAGCAATATTTACCCAGCCTTTCCCCAGGCTTTGCCCCACTCCATCCCTGAGAGCTCTGCTGCAGCAGTGACAGCAGTTTTCAAATGAAACGTGTTCCTCTACCTCTGTAAGCCCCTGCTTCCTCAATCAATCACACATTAAATAGATTGATTTGGCTCTCAGGTTTTCCATGACCAAGCACTCTTGCCAGCCCTTGCCCAGCAGCACTTATTTATCTGTGTAAGCAAGGACAGTGCTGAGCTGCAGCCTTTGCAAGCGAGGCTCACGGTGTGACAGCAGCTGAGTCCTCAGCCCTGAGATGTGGAGGTGAAACTCAGGTGGGTGCAGCTGGTTCCAATCTGGGCTGAGTTTGCTGTGTTGTCAGAAATAAATCTGTGCTAACCATGACACACAAATGGCTCTTGTTTGTAATTTTCCAAATTTCCAGATAATAAATGAAGGCCTGTGAGATAGACTCCAGATTAGATAAGCTCCCAGCTTCAGTTTCCCAAGCCCCTCGGCAGACCCTAAGGGTTACTTCTGGCCAAGCAGATTTCCACCCCCCATTCCTTGGAGAAAGAGAAGCCAAGGAGCTTTAAAACAACACCTCTGCACTCTCCTGGTTGTGGGAGATGCTGAACTGCTCTAACTTGTGCCATGCTGCAGAACCGTGCATGGAGCAGACTAAAACTGTGGGGCAGGAGGTGGGTGCAGGTGCAGGATCTGTAAAGCTGGCTCTGCCCGGGCTTGGATATGGGAGGAGGATCAGGTGCAGTTCCTCAGCTGATGAGAAATGTTAAAGGCTAGAAATCACATCAGCAGAAAAGACAGGCCACCGTGCAGCGCAGCCAGGTGCTCTCCTCAAGAATTCCCCTGGAGGCACTTGTGGCTTGGCACGCAGGCTGTACAGCTGCAGCTCTTCCTCTCTGAGGCTAACCACGGTATTCCTGTGCCTCAACACCTACAGGGAGGCTGTGCACACGCTCCGGTGAGGGCTGCCCTCCTGTCCTCTTGCTCGGGGCTGAGCAGAGCCTCCAGTGATGCTGGGGAACTTTTCCAGGATTTTCCAATATTGCTGTCTCTAAGCCAGCATCACTGAAAGCTTTTCCTGCCTACCCAAAGGCTCAGCAGCTGTTTCCCTTCTACCCCCCACCAGAGCCAGACAAAGGCTGCCACAAACTGCCTCAACCCCACGAGGGAGGGAGGATCCAGGCTGACATCCTATCAGTTTTCCAGGCGGTCTTTCTGAAGAACAGAAAGGGATCAAATAAACCCTCTAATGATTCTCTGCTGCGTGTCAGATCAACTCTAAGCTACAATGGGTTTCCCAGAAACCTGGGAATAATGGCAATTAGTGTGTCATTGGCTCAGTGTCCCACACTGCGCACTGGGTCCTGGGACTCATTAAGCCCAGTGTCTCAGGGGTTTGAAATCTTTCTAGGAAGAGAAAACAAATCCCTGTTAGTTGCCCTTAGTGGAGAAGCTTGCAGGGGTATGCTATGTTGCAGTGTGACGTGCCTTAGGGCCCTGTGCAGCACTGCAGGGCACAGGGAGCCCTCAGAGGACAAAAACAGCAGCTGAAAAAGAACTAAATTCTGAACAGCCCTTTTCTGAGGTCATTAACTCCATGTCCTCCACAGAAATCCACAATCCTTTACCTAAGGGCTTCTCTCTATGGCAAACTGTGCTACTTGCTTGAGATACTGAACAGCTTCAGATGTCCTAATGCCTCAAACTGCCTGCAGATGTTATCTCGTGCTCCTGGAAATGAACAGCCACGTTCAGCCCCCAGGTCTGGGTGCTCTGTGCTGTGCTCTGATCAAAGCTGTGGCTGAAAAAAAACAACAACTGTGTTTTCAATTGTGCCCTCAGAAAAGAGAACTCTGGTGCACCGTTGATCATCCTGCTGCGAAGGGAAAGAGGAAAGGAATACGGGGTGTGCACGAGGAATCCCTACCATCTGTTTTTTTCAGAGGCACTGCATCCAGAGAGCTTGGTGCAGGGAGGAATTTGCTTATCTAGGGACTGAGGCTCCCTGTGGCATTCCCTGCATGCATGCTGCAGCAAACGCAACCAGCAGGTTAATCCCTTCATGACCGCTGCCTTCACAGCCTGCTGTGCGCGGGGTGAAGGAGTGCACATCTGGCAGGCTGACCCTGGGAAGCCCTGCTCATGGGGGAAAAGCAAAGCAGGCAGAACGTGTGCGAGGCTGCAGATGCAGCGGGAGCGGCACAACTGGGGCTTGAACCCAAAGGCAACCCCAGCTCAGGTGATGCCGCTGCTCAAAGCTGAGGTGTAGGTGAGGCTCAGGTTGGGAGGGACCTCAAAGATCATCCACCAGCCCTGCCGTGGGCTGGCTGCACTCAGCTCAGGCTCAGCTCCATGGCCTGGGGCACCTCCAGGGATGGGGCACCCACAGCTCTGGGCAGCAGTGCCAGCTCCTCACACCACTCAGAGTGAAGAATTCCGCCCTAACATCCCATCTTTTACAGATCCCCTCGCAGCAAAAAGCCGTCGTGCCCCCCTCCCCCAGTCCTATCGGCAGCAAAGCAGGTAAGAGATGGCGCGATCCCACCTCAGCCACGGCTTTGTGCGGGGAGCAGCGCATCGCTCGCAGCCCTCCTGCGAGCCGGGGGGGTTCGGGTCCCACCGCGACAGGCCGTGGGGGCAGGGCTGGAACGGGCGGGCAGGGCTGGAACGGGCGGGCGGCCTCCGCGGGTCGCCGCGGCCCTTTGTCGGCGGGGAGGCGCCGTTCCGGGCGGCGTGAGCCCCGAGGCCGCGCTTACCTTAGCGCCGAGGGGGGCGGCGGCGCTCAGGAGGAGGAGGAGGAGGAGGAGGAGGAGGCGGCGGGGAGCGGCCATGCCGCGCTGCTGCTGCTGCTGCCGCCGCTCGGAGGAGGCGGCGCGGCGGCCCACCAGCGGCCGGGGCAGGAGCAGCCGGCGGCGGGGCGCGGGCCGGCATGGCTGGGGGAGTTAATGACTTTACAACGTGCCGGGAGCGGCGGCCGCCGGGGGAGGGAGGAGGAGGAGGAGGAGGAGGGGGAGCCGGCGGACAAAGGGGAGGCGGCGGGGGGCAGCGCTCCGGAGGCGGGGAGCCCCGCGGCACGGCCCCGTCCCGCCCCTCCGCTGGGCTGCGGTCCGCGCTGCCCCGGGCTGCTGGCACGGAGCGCTGAGCATCGCGCTCCTTCCGCTCGGGATCCGCCAGCCAGCCTGCGGAGCTTCTAACCAGCAAGGAGGACCGGCGTTTCTTTCTTTGAGGAGGAACCCGTGCGATCCGAGGCTTCGCTCTGCAGCAGAGCTCGGAGCCGGGAGGCGACCGCTCCTCCCTTCTGCCGCTCCAAGCGGCTCAGCTCCTTTGCTGCGCCGTGGCTCCGTGCACATCAAGCACGTCTGCTCCTCTGCGGGAATGCCGTGACCTGAAACTGCTGCTTGGATACGCCCGAGCGGTGCCGTTCGCAGCTCTCGTTTGGAAGCTGTGCCGCGGCTCTGAAGAACGTCAGCTCTCGAGTGCCCTCGCCAGGGACCGGCCGAGCCTTCCGCTCAGAGGGAGATGCTAGCATGGAGCTAACGTTCGAGAGGGAAGGACGGCGATGGGGCTGCTCGGTGCTTTGCCCTCTCCCGGTGCTGGGACGGCTGAGGTCACTGCCCGCCTGTCTCCTCTCATCCTGCCTTCCAGCTTTACTGAGTGCAAAGAGATGTAGGTACAGTCCAGCCTGAACTCCCAGAACTGAATTTTGCCCCTCAGCTGAGCAGCTTCGAGGTAATTTTCAGAGTCGTCGAGCACTTTGCTGCAGCACATCCTTCCCTGCAGAATTAGTGCTGCAGGGACGCTTTCCACGCTCCTCCGCTTCCCTTCAAAAACCACGGCTGTGAATTGCTTTGCGTGGGGCTCTGCGAGGACAGAGCCGGTACCTCCCACCCCGCAGATCCAGATCCTCGTGTCCTGTACTGACGCAGCCAAAGCGACTCCAGAGTGCAGGACGGAGGTTTGGGGGGCTTGCAGGTGGCTCTCGCTCAACGTGCATTGAAATCATTGCGTGCAGAGAACACACCTCAACAAGCACGGCATCGGAGGGGAGGGAGCATACAAAACCAGTGCTCTCCTCCAGCCAGAGCTGCTCTCCGAGCCCAGCAGGAGTTTGGCTGCTTCTGAATTCAGAGGCGAGACCAAAAAAATGCTCTCTGTTTAAGCCAGGGCTGGGCAAGATAATTCAGCACAAATCTTAAAATGCAGATATGCAGAGGTGTTGTGAAATTGTGTAGAAGAGACCTACTTTTTTCCCCCCCAATGAGTACAGTGTTGAAATGAGAAATATTTGGTTTCTAAAATGTTGCCAGTGGGTTTTAGTTTCAGTATTACAATGGAGTGTTTTGCAAACCCCAGCCTGTTTCAGCTGGAGTTGCATTTAGCAGCTGGGTTGAGCTGAAGCATTCCTTGATGGGTTTGTTCTTAGTTTTGGGCTTAGCTAAAAAAGCTGCCTATGATTGTCCCAAACAATTGAGAAAAGTATCCACTTTGTTTGCAGAATTACAGACGTGACCTACATAAATCTTTGTCCAATATGATCAGCTCTTCTGCTTTATGAAATAAGCTAAAGAACAGAAAACAGTAAGGCTCAGCCTCATTTTGCTGCTCTCTTTCACAATCTCATTTATTTTTAAATAGAGGTCTTGTTTCAGAAGCAAGCAGGATTTGTGGGTTTGTTGTTTTTTTTTTTTTCTTTAAAGGGTCATAAAGATGTATTAGAACAGCTTTGCTGGATGATGCTTACAGCGAGGTACCCAAGCAGCATGAAGTTGCCACTGCATACCCTGACCATGCATTATGCACATGGTATATAAAACTGGTAGCGAGATAACTTTAAAATACTGATTTCTCTCAAAATATGAACACGATTAATGCTACACCAATTCTTACATCAGTGCCAATACTTAACCACGAAGAGCAGAAACAGTGTTTTTTGTTACCAAAGTAGTGGACAACAATAAAAAGGAGGAAGAGGAGGAAGCAACCAGCATCTTGCCCATATCTTGCATAAAACCACACCTGGAGCTGCTCTGCTTATGCTGGGCTGTAGCGTGCCTAGTTGTGTTTGGCATGGTTAAAACCTCTGCAACAGGATGCTTCATGTCTAATCCCTGGCTAACGCTGCGAGGGTAACTCAGCTCCCTATTGGCCACAGGGGATAAACGTCAGTAAGTCTGGGACAGTGGATAAAGTGGTGCAGCACTCCTGGATCTCATCTTCACGTGACCAGCATTGTAAAGAAATCAAATCTCTGCTCTTTGGTTCAAACTGCATCCCTCTCCTTTTCCTTCTCTTTGTCCCTTCCTCCAAGTCAATGGCCACAGATCTCCCAGGAGAGGCAAGGCACGTGGTGGGAGGATGAAGATTCAGGTGGTGATTTCAGGCACTGGGTGAATGGCTGAGCCACCAGTGGAGCAGATCAGCAAGGCACCATAGGCCAGCACGGGGGTCTGAAGCACTTGGGTGGACTGCTTGTAAAAACAGCACACTGTCTTTGATTTGTGTCTTGCTCAGGTGTAGTCTCTGCCTCTGCAAGGCTTCAGTCTCTGTTGTCCATACAAAAGCAAGACCTGCTTTGCTCCAGCTTCTCCATCTCCAGTAGGCATGATTGTAGGCACAAGGGGCTGACACCTGGGGCTGGCTGCTGGGCTGTAATAGATACTTCAACCTGTGCCTGCCCCCAGGTGTTTCCTGAGTTAGCAGCTCTGCCCCAGCACTCCTGCAGTAACTCTGTGTGTAGGAGCACCGTAGACTGTACAGGACCTGGATTTCTCTTCCTGGGGTGCAGAAGAGGAGGCACGGTAAGAATCCATCCTGCTTAGATAAGGATTTGGGGTGTTAATGCCAGAGGTTTTGTCCTTGAACACTCAGTATCAGCTCTGCTCCTTGTTGCTCTGACATTAGCCAGAGTACCACCTGCCTGGCAGGAAGGCAAATGTACTTTTGGTGGCAAGGACCTGGTGTGCTGCCTCACATGGCTTGAAATAAGTATCAGTGTTAACATCTACATTCATCGATAAAAGCTGGGGAGAGGCAGGCAGAACAAGGGAGAGCAAGGCAGGGAACTGCTGGGCTCCAAACACTCTCAATCTCCATGAAGGGGGGCTTTTCCAGGGGCCCTGGAAAAGCCATGGAATGGCTCACGGAGGTTTTTTGTCATCTTGCTCGTGTCCTGACCCTGAGGGCTCCCCTCCGTGCAGACAAATGATGTAGAAACACTTCTGATGGCTTCCATCAGATCTGGGTGAAGAGGAATCACGTAGGACCAAAGCTGATGCATCTGCCCAAAGAGATTCTTGTAGCCTCATGGTGGTAAATGGATCAAGAGTGAACTTTTTAAGAGGTAGCATTAAGTTAAATCATATTATTAATTCCGTTGCCTCAGGGCTTCACACCATCAAAGTGACAACAAAGTGTTTTGTGTTTCCTTGTTCTCTTTCAGAACGGCCACTCCATAGGATTCCCTGTTCTGTGTAGTGTTTAAGTGCTGATAGCTTAACATTCTTTGTCATTGGTGTTTGAGGAATTTCTGGATTGCAGATTTGTTTGCACAAATTCTGAATTTAGGATCTGGTCTTTAGGTGTAAATCAGTCAGTGGAGCTGTACCAGGACTGGCTGGTCAAACTCTTGAGTAACAAACCTATTTTCTTTTTGAAGCATGACTTCCAAATGTTGGGCTTAGTGAGTTTTACCTTGCTTTGTTCTACTTCCTGCAACACGCAGGTTTTTTTCCCTCCTGCATCCCCACATTGTAATGTGCTCCTGTGCAATTAAAATATCAGCTTTTCCCACCTCTCAGAAGGAAGCATACAGTCTATTATTACCTTCAGTTGGCCAGGAGGCCTGGATCAGTTTGTACCTGTTGGACTCTTCCAGGAAGGTACAGGGAAAAAAAAAAAAATTGTAGGGAAACAGTACTGGTGTACTGTGTTAAACAAAGTGAGTTCTTCATTCGTTTGTGTCTCCACCTACCCCGAGGCTGGCTTTCCAACCCTTCCTGGGGCTCTGGTGGCCTGTGCCCTTAGGGTTTGGTGTGGCAGCCCCCCTTCTCGATGTTCTGCACTGGGTGGATCGGTAGGACCAGGTGGGAGATGCGGCTCCACAGCCCGCTCAGTTTGTCAGAGTCCATGTGGTCATAGGAGCTGGGAGTCCTGGCGCTGGTGAACTTGGCCCAGAGGAAGTCACGAACCCTCTCTTCCACCTGTTGGAGTCTGATGTGTGTCTCAAGCATCTCCTCCTCCAGCAGCACGGTCAGCAGCAGGGCCACGTCCTTAAAAGCAGCGCTCTCGTGGTCACAGTACTTGTAGAAGATGAGGGTGGCACCCGCTGGCAGCAGCTCGAAGCGGTGTATCACCGCAGCACGGTCCCCAGCCTGGAAAGCTGAGCTGAGCTCTGAGTCCACCTCCAGCTTGGCCTGGTCGCTCTGGAGCCCGGATTTATCCTTGCCATCGATCTGCACTGTGCTGGCGCGCAGGGCGGCAGAATAGGTGTCAGCTACACGGGTGCTGAGGCATCGTAAGGTCCGCTCGCCTTTGCGGGCGGCTGTGAAGATGATGATGGCCGGCTGCGTGTGCTGGGATGTGTTGAGGTGTTTCTGCAGGAATTTGCGACTGCGAAGCCACAGGTCGGGACTCTGCCCTGGAAAGCTGTCCTGCAGCTGGTTGAACTGGGACAGGAAGGCCTCCACCGTGGGGTTCCTGGGGGCTGGCTGGGACTTGGCAGTTGGGTTGCCGAAGCAGAATATGCAGAAGCCAAGAAATACGAGGCCCAGAACGACAAGTCCTGCTCAACAGGGAAGAGATGCAAACAGGGAACAGAAGTCAGTCCCAAGCGACCCATGGCAACCCGCTCTTTATATCTTCCTTGTCCATCCCTGCTACGATAGGAAAGTGGTTCTGGTTGTCCTGGGGGTCCCAGGAATAGTGAAGAAACCACTTGCTCCATACTATGTTGAACCCATGCTCCTTCACACCACCTGGTGGGGCTACAGCTCCAGAGACAAGGGCAAAGCTACAGTCTCCCAGTTACAATGCAAAACACCAACTGAAATTATAGCAGCCCACGAACTTTCTTCTCTTACCCCACCTCATCTGTTTTCTTTAAGGTTCGTGACCATTTGGAGCACCTGCCTCCACACATGGAGGTGGCTGACCCAGCTAAGCTATTGTGTTTGCTGCCTTCCTCCTACCTATGCTGGGTGAACAAGGGCTACCCTGCTGTCCAGAAAGGAGAACAGTGGGGTTCAGATACTGCTGGTGTTCCCAGGATCTCTTCCTGCCAGGAGAAACATATGGTACAGATTGGGTCAAACTGGGCTTTTCTTTAAGGGCATAGATTGCTTTCTTTGTTTGTGATCTGTTTCCCCCAAGTCTGTAGTGTCTGCTGAGCAATGGTTCCCTCAAACCTTCAGAAAAGACTGTGAAGGGTCATGAGAGAGAAGAATAATTAAATGTGCTTCATTACTTGTTCCTGGAGGATCGGGGCCTTCTGGTCGATGAGTAATGCACAAGGGAAGCTTCTTTTCCTCACCTTTCACTAAGAGGGACTCTGTAGGTTTCTCCTGTTCTACATTCTGAGCAGTGATGTTCTGCAAGCAACGCTGAGCCTCTGGCTGTGGGGCTGCATGTCCTACAGTGAGAAAAATACATTTTCTATTTGCTGTTGAGAGAACAGCTCAGTTGGGCAGTTATGAGAAATGCAACAAATCATCCTGGAGCTCCCAGCTGTGGGAAAGAGTTAAAGTTAATGCTGCTTTGGGAAGTCTTGTTTCTCTTTGCTTTTTAGGCAGGAAAAGGAGAAAGATTCAGCATAGTTTCAAGCTTTTGAAAAGAGAACAGAAGCCGAAGGAGAAGGAGACAAAGAGGAGCCAGTTCACTTTGTGCTAAGGAACAAATACTTTCTTTCTTGTTTGACTCCAAAACAACTGACAACAGGCACAAGGAATCTCACTGTATTCCAGCACCTAAGCAAAGCAAAGGCGTGTGCATGATTGAGCAGCAGCAGTGTGCAACCACCAGCTCACCTTTAGTCCCATGCCTGCTCCTTAACATGCCTGAGTAGTCACTCTCCAGTGTCATTTGCTCTGTGTGCTCTCCTGCCTCCTGGTCTAGGAGAGCAGCACTGGAGCTCTGCTGTGCCAAGAGGTCCTTGGTGACATCTTCTGGGGCGTTCAGATCTGAACGTGTCATTTTGCTGTCAGAGCTCAATGACTTGCTTCTTGGTAAAGCATCTTCCCCTGCTGTGTCGGAGCTTTCACACTGCCTGCTTGTCTCCTGGTCCTCCTGGGCTTCCTGGAGGCCATGGCTGTGTCCATGTGCACAGTCCATTTCGTTTTGCATCAGCCTGGCTGTAAGGAATGAAATTCACAGACCTAAGCTTAGTTTCTTTCAGCGTAAGAAACAAGTACCTTTTCTCCTGTTCTGTCCCCTCTAGGGAAAGGCCCAGTTTCTCAGCATTTTGGAAACGCAGTACACACAGATGGGGAGAGACTCACCTCTGTCCAAGTCATTTTCTTCCTGAGATCTTTCTGACGCATCATCTTTTGTCTCCCCAGATTCTTCCAGTGATACTTCAGTTTCCTGAGGAACTTGAGTCTCCTGAGGAGACTCCACTGTGGGGTTATCTAACTCTGTCAGAGTCACCTCTCCCCCATGAGCAGCTGGTGGATTACACACTAAAGAGTCCTCCTCTGGTGTGCAGGAAGTCTCAGGCCACGTGCTGGTCACTTGGTGCTCAGGAGGTTCTTGGGGAGGTTCTTGGTGTACAGGATGCTTGGCTGTGCTCTCCACCTCCTCTTGGGCTGGCCCAGCTGTTTGGATCAGAGTTTGTGAGCTCAGTTAGCCATGCAGGAGATAAGAACATCCAGCACTTTACTACCACCCCCTAAAACTCCCAGTTCTTGCATTTCAGATACATCTACACAAGCTGCTCTGGAGGAGAATTTACCACCATGGCCAGCCCATCATCACCAGTGAATCACACTGCCTTATGTTTACACAGAGTACTCTCTATTGCTTTGGCTGTAGTGGTAGCCACACAATGAGCAGTCACTTTCAGAGATGCAATCCTCTATCTGTCCTTTGATCTGTCCAACACCAGTAACTCGAAACACTTTTAATGCTCAAATCTTATCAGCAGTGCGTGGTGGGTTGGCCTTGATGCAGCTGAGCACCTGGGGTAACCAAAAGTCAGAATACACATGGGTTGAGATTGAGACACTTGAATAAGTGAAGGATGGGGATTGTGGGTCCCAAGTGATGCAAAGGCAATCACTCATTTTCTCCCACAAGCGGGCTGATGACCAGAGAGTCTCCAGACAATGGCTACTTTGGAAATCAACCCCATCCCACCTTTTTCTTCCTGTACCCCAGTTGTGTTGCTCATCATGATATTACAGTGCATGGAATATCCCTTCAGCTAATTTGGGCCCATCTCAGCCTACTTCTTGGGAGAAAGAGAAAACCTTGAGCCTGTACGAGCATTGTTCAGCAGTAGTCAAAACACTGGTTTGTTATCAACGTTTTTCACTTGTGGACTTGTGGTTAAAGGAAAACAACACAGCACTCTAGAGGCTGCTGTGCTGAAAGTGAAGTCTATCCTAGGCAGACCTTGTGCACACCATTCTATGAGGGGTGGCAGTCCCTTCATTACATGGAGGGTATGTTACCACTTCTTCCCCAGAAAGTGGTTTTTCCTAGGCTAGTAAACTAAGATAATAGACTCAAACCATTTGTAAGGCTGTTGTTGAATACTGTTTGTAACAATTATGGTGGTGTCCACTGCCTTGGAAGCCAACCCTAGATTATAGATAGAATCAAGCTATCACTGAAATGCTCCAGTGCAAGAAAAGATACCAGAGAATGGAAGTGCATGGTAGGAACTGAAAGGTGAGGAACCAAGAAGTATCCTGCTATTCAAGTTGGGTACAAGAAGTGTACCTTGCCCTGCCTCCTCTGTAGGTTTTACATCCCTAGGTGGTGGAAAACTGTCTTATTATTTAATGCCTATCAATTTTTGGCTTCTGGGCGGTACAGAGTTTGGATGCCACGGTCGAGCTGAACCATTTCATCCCTACCTGGTAGATACAACCTCGTGAAGACTCACTTCTTCACTGGAAGCATATTTGTTGTAAACTCTGAAATTCCTTCTGCATTTAAGATACTTTTGTGCAGCAGAACCTCCTCCTCCTTGATTGGTAACCCAAGGGAAGTGACTCTGTCACTGCCACCTACTGTGTATGGCAGTGCCAGTGGGAGCTGCTCTACCTAATTACACTTAAAATTGGCTGCTGGCCCAGAGGTGTTCTTCTCTCTGCACGCTGCATTACAAAGCTATTTCCCATGACGAAGCACGGGGATACCAAGAAGAAAGCTCTCCCAGCCTGAACTCTGTCTTCAGCCTTTCTTGAGTTGCATCCCAAACACAAAGCCTAAACCTGTTGCTGATAGGAATACAAAACTGAAAGTAACCTGCTACTACGTGGCCTGGAGAACAGTGGATTTTTCTTAGCTTTTTTTGGTTTCCATTTCCATTGTTAGTGTTGAAGTCCTTTTGCAATGGGATTTTCCCAGGAGGTGGAGCAAGCATAGATTTCACTTACCTCCGGGCAGACCCACACTTGAATTCTCTTCCATTTCTTTTCTCCCTGGAGTCCTAGCACTGTTTTGCTTCACTTTCTCCTTTGCTTGTCCAGGGATTCGTCTCCCCCCTGATGGGGTGGCTGACCAAGTCCTACCCCTGGCAGGGCCACCATCCCGCCTCGGCCTCAGGAACTGCAGCTGAATGCCTGTAGACCTGATAAGAGCAAACACAGCCGCAGTGATTCATGGTGGAAGGGGAGGCTCCTCCCTCTCCTCAAAGTTAATTTCGTTGCAGGAAAATGAGTGCATGTAACCGTTACGGTATGCCATGAACTCACAGCGTGCAATGCCTGCCAGCCAACCAGTGACAGGCAGTGTGGAAAACTCATTAGAAACTTTCCCTGCCGAAGATGAGTTCAAGCAGACCAAAGATCTCGATTCCCAGATGGAGTGGCATCTTCCCCCCACCCCGGGCTGCCTCTGTAGCTCAGTTTTCTTGCTAACTGCAAGAATTAGGAATACATGGGGGCAGAGTGTGGCTCTCCCAGCCTGGCTCCTGTCCCTCCCCTCCCTGTGCTGTTCCGCTCGCAGAATAAGGAAGTACAAAGATGACGTGCCTTCGGACACTTACCAGGCAGGGCTGCAGCCAGTCAGGGAGGCGACTAGAAGCAGCGAGGTGGCCAGCAATGGCCTTGGGGCTTGCCCTCACCCTGGGGCTGGCTGAAGAGTCCTTTCCCTGAATACACTCTGAATCCTCTGCTGCGGGTGCAAAGGTGAACCCTGCCCTTCCTCAGGCGCCCGGGTAGGCTGCTGGGAGCTGTAGTTTTCCTCCTTCCTCTCCCTGAGAAGCAGCATCTCTGTCAGCAGGGCTGTTTGCTGGAGCGTTCCGTATTAACCTTCGGGGCTGTACTTCTGAATACTGGGTTTCTGTGCTGTAGGTTTAAATACATTTCAGCAGTGCTTTTCGACAAAATGATAATACGTGTTGCTGTGCCTACATGGGATAGGTATGCTCTATCTTTTCTGCCCCCTGCCCCAGGACCTATTTCATAGGAACTGGTGACGTGGGAACATCACACCAAGGGAAAGGTATCAGTGCAAGAGCAAGAGGCTGCAGCCCCCCAAATCAGGCTACAACCTGCATACAAACACCCTCAATACAGCCCAGCACCAAATGGCTGAAACAAAGCACAAGGAGAGGCAACTGAAGTGACGCTGCTATGAAGCAGAGGCTGCGTCTGAAGGTCTTCAGTTTGGAGAGCAGAAGGCTGATGGTTGGGGTTTGATCCATGTGGAGCTGTTGCTCACCAAACCCTTTGTTGCCAGAACTTTAGACACCTACGTACCAGACAGCAGGTCAAGTTCAAGAAGGTTGAAAACATAACATTTTTAATTCTGTGTACAGGAGATCTCCAGTCCTTCTTGGCACTAGGGCAATGAAGGCAGAGTGTCAGAAAGGACCAAATTCATTTCTGGTCACCAGGTCTATAAACAGCCAGTGCAGGACTTGGCGGAGATGTACTTAGCGATAGAAGGTGTCAATGAGGTGAACAAAACCTGTTCCATGGTCTGCTCTTTGTGCTCCTGCACCCAGAGCTGGAGTATGAGGGACATACAGGGTCTGGATGGGATGGAGATCACTCTCTTCGTGGCAGTGCTGTGCTTTATAGGATAATTGATTTTTTCATTGCTTCTGTCAGCAGATTTGGCTTTTATCCTGAGCCTTGATGCTTATTTTTCCTCCTATCTCCTCCCCTTGTCTTGCAGAGGAGCAGGACTGAGAGAGTGGCTGGATATACACCTAGTGACCAGGCTAGGCTAAAAGCCAGAAGGTGACGTGTGTGCCATCCTGTTTGCAGTCCTTTGGTTGGGAACAGCCAGTGGATGTCCTGCTCTCCCTCCTGCAGTAAAACAGGCAGCAGCTCCCTCTGTTAACCACAAAGCCTGTGAAGGTGCAGGGGACAGAGTCCACCTCCCTTCTAAGCAGACTCAGCAAATTCTTTTGTTGTGAACAATCTCTCACCGGATGCAGTAGAGGGCTGTAAAAACAGGAAGAATGACAAAGCGTAAAGGAAAAAGCCTAAATGACTTATCTATTGCGAGCTGCGCTCCCTTCGTGGCTCTGTTATGCAAGAAGCCAAGGTCAGAATCTGCATAGAACATCACCTCTCCCAGGGTTTTGCCCTTGGGTGCCATCCATCTCGCACCTGGCCAAGGGTGTATTTGACTTGTTTCTGGCTATAGGTAAAGAACAGCATGGTGGCACAGCGGACAGGAACTGCAGAGCTTCTTTAAGACCGCAGAATTCCATTCCGCTCCGCTCCATCCATTCATCCAACCCCGTGCCGGCCACTTCCGCGTCACGTGGTGCGCGGCCGGAAATAAAGGCGGCGCAGCGTGCGCCCCAAGCGCTGTCTCACGTGACGCGGAAGTGGCGGGCGCGGAGGTCTGCCCGCCTCGGGAAGTGAGGTTGGCGGAGCCGCCCCCGCCGCGGGAAGGCGGCAGCTTCGGTGCAGCGCGGAGCGGGGCAGCGGACGGGATGGTGGGGGACGGCGAGGAGCAGGCTCCGCCGCAAGCCCCGGAGCTGAAGCACAGGCGGAAGAGTCCCCGGTTCGCGGCCGAGGCCGAGCCCGACTCCGGTGGGGCGCCGGAGGGTGAGCAGCACGGGCGGGCGTAGCGCGGTGGATTCTGTGGTTTAGGGCGCGGTGGGGCGGCGCGGAGTGGGGCGGGCGGGCGGAGTGGGGAAGCGGGCGGGGAGTTTTGATAACGGAGTCAAGAAGCGGAATCTCGTTGCAGGAAGCGAGCCGTTCTTCGGCAGCCCGGGCAGCCTGACCCGGCCACCGATCCACGCCGGCAGGACGGCAGGTGAGTCCCGGCCCTGCTGCTCCTTCGCCCGCGAGTTTTGGTGCCTGCTGAGCTGAAGCTCCCATCTGGCAGCCCGGGTGGGATGGCAGGAAGGCGGTGGCCTTATCTTTTTAGCTTTATCTTTTCAACACCCCCCCTTTTTTTTTTTTTTTTTTTGTGAGCACCCCTTCGGTGCTGCTTTTGGCTGGTCAGCCGGCCCTGACCTTTGCTTTGCGACTTCTGTCACCCTACTGGACTTTATTCTTCCTGTTGGCAGCACTATGTTGGGTTTTGGCCTCTCTGTGGCTGCAGGGTTGGACAAACACTGATGGTGTGGCTTGGTGCTTTCCCAGCTGTCTGAGGGGTTCAGTGGGTGCCCTGGAGAGAAGCAGCATGTGGTGTTGTGCTCTGAAGTGATTTCAAGCCAAAAGATCTTTAAAAAAATAAATCAATCAATCAAAATAAATCTGTGTGGCAGCACGGACAGCTGTCTTTGCAGTGGATTTCAATCTGCCATAAGCTTTTCAATTCTTAGTTGCTTTTAGGTGTCAAGAAAGTAACCCTTGGGAGGTTGTAACCAGAAAAGCACAAACATAGATCATATACATTCAAAAACTGTATCTTGTCCACTGGTTTTGTGATGTTACAAGCACTAGTCGTACTGTGATTATATCAGGCCTCTTATCTTTTTTTTTTTTCCTACCTAACAGGTGGTTCTTCAGCTTCCTTCCTTCCAGAGAGCCCAGCAAAGGAAAAAGTGAATGATTATGATGTAACTGAACCCAAGAGTCCAGCAGGGGATCAGCCTAATGTTTATACACCACTGAAAGGTAACAACGCTAGTTTTGTCAGTGCCTTTCCTGTGATGTAATAAATGATTGCTTAATTGTACTCAAATGATACCAAAGGAGGAGTTGAGCTGAAACCTGAATGAATGAAGATGTTTAAAATGTTTTTTTTTTGGGGGGGGGGGGGATTTGGGGGAGATGATAACTAACCATTTGAAGAATCAGGGAGTGGTTTGAAATTCATGTGATCAGTAATTGTTTAATCACACAGTTAAATTCATTGCTTGTGGGAGAACACTGAAAGCAGTTGTGAGTGCAGACTGAAAGACATAAACATGAACCAGTGAACCAGGTGGCAGGCCCTTCCTGTTAGATGTGGTAGCTTTCTTCCTTTATGGAGGGGTCTGAGAGGCTCACATGGAGATTGGTTTGGGAGTACACTGTGTACTCCTTCCCTGATAAGCTCTGAAGAAGACATAGCATGACCTAAATGTGTGTTGGAAACGCCTTACTGTTGTAAACTCGGATGCAGTCACAGTTTCATTTATAGTTTTTGCTTTGGTTTCAGAAAATAAGGCTGACTTCTTTGAGAAAACTCAAGAGCACCGTTCTACAAAATCACAGAGTAAGTGGGGAAAAATAGATACCAAGTCCTTCCCTGTAAATATGAGAATGCTACAGAATTCTTTTCTTTCCCTCTGCTTGTATTTTTCTTGTGCTTTTTAACTCTGTCTGGGAATGCAGGGAGTCAGGAGGCAGGCCTACACAGAAGCTGGAGAAGCTGCACTGTTCCAGAGCTGGACTTTTCTATTTTATCAGTTATTCAACTTGCTCACCCAACAGAAAATGACCCCTCCCCCCTCACTTTTTTTGATTTTTTTTTTTTTGGCTGAGTTGGGTTGACTCATAGGGCAGTCAGTAAGTGCAGAGCACTGAGCTGGGCTTTTGTGGGGTTGAGGGGAAGAATGCAACCTTCGCTTTTGGTATCAGTGAATCAGGATGTACACAGGTCGCCTTCCTGGGGTAACAGTGGCCTGCTGTGGTTGAGCTAGCTGTCTGATATGCCTGGAGAGGAACAGCATTCTTCTGTGCTGGTCAACTTCAGCCTGTTCATCTAATGACTGCTTCCTTGTTACAGATTTTTGTGCTTTTGTATGGGAGAGGGGGGTTTTTCAGTGGTTTGTTTGCTTGTTTTTTTTTTGTGTGTGTGTTGGTTGATGTTTGTTGGCTTTTTCTTCTTGGGAGACTGCTCGACAGGGTCTGCCTGTGCCCTGTTGAGGGTGTCAGAGAGTTGCAGAACAGAGTTGCTCATTTAGACATTCAAGCTCTAGCTTAAACCAGAACTGCTTTTAGCACCTACTGTCATTACATTCATACAGAAGCAAGGCTGTTGCATTTCTTCTGGTGTTCTTGAAGTAACTACTGCAGGGTGTGTTTGTTCAGTTTATTCTCAATAGTGTCATTGACAGTATCCTGATTTGGTTATATATTATTAAAGAGCCTTCAGCTTTGAAACCAGTTGCTGTAGTTTTCAAGGAGCCAGAAATTCTCACATCTTCTTAATTAACAGACTAAACGAAGAAAACATGCTGACCAATAATTGCACTGTATATATATATATATGTATATATTCATGCAGGTCTTGGGAAAGTTGCTCATAACACTCTTTGATGGATAATGTCTCTAGTATTTTGCTGTCTGAACCCATTTAAATAAATAGACTAATAGTTATTGGTGCACAATATGGGGCTGTGATCTGATTGAAATAACAGGCCTGCCCAACCTGCATTACGACCTGCATTAAATTTATTGGCACAATGCCAACTTGCTATTGTTAATTAGATAGAAATAAGATTTAGAGAAGGAAATGTGACCGTTCCTAGGTGTTGCAGGTTTTTTGGAGAATGCATATCCCTGGTTACAGTGAGAGTATAAGCCCTCTCCCCACTGGAATTGGGTTATAGTTGTTGTCTTATTTCTCATGTTCCTTTCTTAGTCTCGACAGGCAGAAATAAATTCCAAGATCAGCCCAGCACAAGGAAGCTGTCACAGCACTTGGCCAAAAGTAAGACTTCTGCTTTCACTTCTATTTCTTACATGCATTATTTTAACCACTTGCTGGCCTGCTCAAACTGAGCATCCTCAACAGAACCGATGCCTTGCTCACTAGGGCCTGTGTTTTCAATACTAAAGAAGGGAAGAATCTTGTGTGATGGATGGGAAGTGTTTTCACTGCCATTTGAACATCTTGCATCTGTACTGTCTACAAGATATGCCCTGCAATTAAAATTGAGGCAGACCTAGTCGTATTATTATTTAATAGCTGTTGTGTAGCTGTTCTGATGAAGGTTAGAACATTAAAAGACAAAACACACAAAAAAAACCCCAACAAAATCCCCAAAAATCTAGTATAAGTTCTTTGTTGCCAGAGAACTTGGTCTGTTTTATTATGGGTTTTACTGGGAACAGAATCAAGCCTTATGCTTGCAATAGGTCAAACACATGTTAGTTTAGCTGTTCTAATTCAGAACCAAAACCAAGTTTCTGATACTCACTGTGCTCCTGTGCACTGTTTGCCATGTGTCTTAATTGTGAAGCTGGTTGAGAATGCATTCTCTGGTATATTGAGATACCTGTGTTTGAGATACAAATAATGCATGTTAATATTTAAGAGGATGGGGAGAAACAGCAACAGAAATTGTTGTGGTACTGCCAGGTTTTCTATCAGGCTCTTTCTATAGAAACTAAATGGAGGAACAAGCTTGACCTTTGTGAGCGCTATTTTAAGTTTGGATTTGGTTGAAGGAAGGGTGGAGCTTTCAGCTCCTTTTTCAGAAGAATGTCCAGTGTCTTGGTTATTTTGAAGCATTTTGAGATTAGCTTGTAATGATGACATGTTATGTTGCTGAAGAAGTGAGGATTTCACGACACTACTTTTAACCTGAAAAATGAAATTGGAAAGGTTCTCTTTTAAACTAGAACGCTTTTGTTTTCCACTACTGTACCAGTAGCTTAAGAGTGAGATCAGTTCATTAACTTCTGCTGTATTTTTTCTTTTTTTGTTGTTGTTTGCTCCTCTTTTCTGTAGAGGATGGATCACAGAGTGGATTTTGCAAGGGATGGACTTTGTTATTTGTTCTGTTAATTAGTATCTCATTGTTTGCCTTCCTGTGGATTAAAATACTAAGCCTTCCAGATGCAACTTTGTCAAGTAGAAATACTCAAATTCTACAAGCGTTTCGGGCCCGGATGAAGAAACTCAGAAATACGTACCAAAGTCAGGACCCCAATCTGTGGAAAAGAACCCATGTGTTCCTTGAGAAGCACCTGAATACTTCCCACCTGCAGTTGGAACCAGCCATCTTACTGTTCACAGCTGGTCGAGAAGCAGAGAAAGCACTGAGGTGTCTTAGTGATGAGATTGCTAATGCTTTTGCATTCTCCCAGAATGCAACTACAATCAAAATTAATGGGGCAGACAAAGCCATATTGGACAGTGACGTTGTTAAGCTGGAGGTGGATGATGAGCTCAGCTCGGGGTTCAGAGAAGGCAAGAAGGTAGCAGTGGTGCATCGTTTTGAGTTACTGCCTGCGGGCTCCACCTTGATCTTTTACAAGTACTGTGACCATGAAAATGCAGCATTTAAGGATGTGGCTCTTCTGCTGACAGTCCTCCTGGATGAGCAGTCGCTGAGAACAAGCCTCACCTTGCAAGAAGTTGAGGAAAAGGTGCGGGATTTCCTTCGGACCAAGTTCACAAGTTCAGATGTTCCTAGTTCTTCTAACAGCATAGATACGGATAAGCTGAGTGGATTGTGGAGCCGTATCTCTCATCTTGTCTTGCCTGTTTGGCCTGAAAAGGGCCTCTCTATGGAGGGATGCACATAACAGGCTTCAGAGTGGCCTTCGGAAAGGAGGAAGACAGATGTGGTGTGATGGCTGAACAAGGAAGAACTGTGGCTGTTGAGCTCAGACACACAGTTTTTGTGCAAAGAAACTTCATCAAGTGGCACGGTTGCTTCTGCTAGAGTAGCTGGAACTGGGACTCTGAACAAAGCCTGCAGAATGTAAGCAATCAACTTGCTAACTTTTGGTAAGTTGCCTTCAGTAACTTACTCAGGTTTGGTGTCTCGGAATTAGAAGCAAGCGTGTGCCACTGCAGAACCACTCATCTGCTTGTGAAGTTGTCTTGTTGGCTTTGCTCTGAAGATCCTTTTCTGCTGGCAGGTAAAGCTAGAATCATGTGTGATAAGGTAACGAGACAAAAATATCACCTTCACTGGACAAAATTTACTTTTCTTGTAACACATTAGCAATGATAAAGTGACATGAATCCATCTAATCACAGCATAGATGTCAGCTATCTATGGAGACTTCTTGAAATGGCAGAACTGCCTGAGAGATTTGTGACTTGTAAAGAATCTTCCAGCAAGCATTTCTTCTTCAAATGAGCCTGTCCTGACCAGTTTGGAGAGTGAGAGAAGCTGAGGTACAAAGTATTACCTTGACACTGGTAGTAGATGTTAGTTAAATTATTCCTCAGCCCCTCTTTGCAATCACTGCTTCAGAAGTTCTGCAAGACTTAAAATTTGGGGAGAATTGAGAAAAATGTCTACCATGTGTGTACTAAATGTTACATCTCCTTTTCAAATAAAGCCTTAGCAAGACATAATTATTTCTCACCTTAAGAAGATAGTTATTTTTGCATTAAGAGGATGTATTTATTTGTGGTACCTTGTAAACTAGAAAACAAATCTTTTCATGTCTGTGTATAACCTGGTGCTTGCTGCATAAGCTTTTAGTGAAGAACAGATTTGCAGTGCATGTTTTTAAAATACATTTTTAGAGTGCCTCCTGCCAAGAATCCCTCATACCAGACTAAAAACATGTGTCTTTCTGTTGTAAATATTTTTTGTAAAAAAAAAAAAAAAAAAAGTGAATTGCAGCACTTCCATTTCATTACTGTTAGTGTATGCTGTTGAATTTGGTCTACGTGTATTCAGTGTTGAGTATGAAGGAATGTGTGAATACTGCTCTCAAATTAACAGGTCATTTTCTTGTAACAGCTGAGAGCTTAGTGGTTCTTGGGCCCATTCTTTACTCACAAGTCCCCTGAGCTGTCACATTGTCAAGGAGAACATCTTGGAAGTGCTGGAGCTTCTGGCTTCTTAGTGCAAGCACAGATTTGGGGTGCGATTGGGTGGAATTGACCAAAATCACCCTAAATGTATAAAAGAGTGCAGTTGGAGAGAGAACTGTAGTTGTTTGAGCCAGTGGTGGAGTTGTGTTAACCACTGGGAGCCAGCACTGGATACCAGTTCTTATTTTAATGAGAAATACAAACTGTAAAAAGACATGGAAGCGCTGTTGTTCTGTGTTTAAGAGTAGCTCAGGAAGAAAAAGATGGCATTTACATTTTGAACATTTCACTGGACAAATGCTTTTTTTAAAGAAAAAAAACAAACTGTGACTTATTTCCAAGTGTATCCTGATAGAATATCTACTTGTATGTTATTGTAAACTATTTTAGTAATCATTAAAAATAAATTCACTTGTTTTATAAAACATCATGAGATTTACCTATTGAATGTTACGTGGTCAGAATTCCTTGTTCACGTACTTAAGACTGTTCTCTTTACCTTTGACCAGATACAGACACCTAAAATAAAACCTTTTGCAAAATTTAGAAGCTGTAAGAAACTTGAGTGGAGTAATAGCTATTGGGATGCAGATGTATGTATTTGATAGTATCTGGGCACGACTCAGGAAACTGTAATAGCTCTGAATTTTCTCATGCTTGGTGTCCTTGTGCTATTTCTCAGTTCTGATTCAAAGTTAGGATATGGTTCACTTGTTTCATTTGTCTGATATCAGTCAGATGACTGAAGGGATGATTCCATTGTTGGCCCATTTCTGGCTGGACATTCTTGTACCTCTGCTGTGCCAAGTTAGTGTGCTGTGATCAGGCATGAGGGACAGGTCTTAACTGAAAACCAGCTTGAGGGGGGGGAAAAAAAAGGATAAACTTGGCAGACTAAGCCATGCCACAATGGTGGGAGATTTATGCTGTTATTACTAATAAAGCGTATGTGATTCAGTTTCTTCTTCTAAAGCTGTCTCTGATGAGATGAAAGGGCTGTGTTCTTCTATTTCAAGACAAAATAGGAAGGTGTCTTGAAACTAAAGACTTAGCACTCTATTTAGTGTCATGTCAGACAATAATTGTGGGGTTTTTTTGTTAATTGCAAGAAAAGTGAGGTGTATTTCCAAATCTATGCTATGCTGCTTAGTCTGGAAAAATAAATTAAAAGCAAAATGCTATACACAGCCCATTCTTGAGGAGTGGGAAGGGCTGGAATTAGAAGACTGTTCCCACTGCTGAAGAAGTAGGTCCAGTTTGTGGCTTTGTCCTCTAAAGGCTCTTATCCAGTATCCATAGGTACTTAATGCAGATCTTGTTAAGTAACTCCTCCTCAGCCAGAGGTGAAGAGTAGTATGTCTGTTGCTTGCAGGCAGTTGATTATTACCCTCCATGTCTTATTATTGCATTGCCTGCAGTAAACGGAGCCTGTTGATGTTTTTGAAACAATAAAATACTTTGGCTTCTTCCAGAGAAATCTCATTTGTGAAGCTGCCTGTCCCTAATTGTCAACAGCAAATTAAATAGACTGTGATAGCAGAGATGTGGGTGTAGACAGCAAAGAGACTAGGTCTAGACTTAGGGCTGGAAAGGAGATGATTCATGTTCTGTGGACCTAGAATATATAAACTTTGGGTACAATGTGATTTTAGAGGAGCAGGACCAGTCAAACCAATTTGCAAACAACACGCTTCAGAACACTTATTTTCCATAATGCTGTGAGTTGGCTTGGAAAATGGGAGTGAGGCACATAGGAATGAGAAACCTGGTTTTGTCCTGGTAGGGTTCTTAGCCCAGTGCAAACTGCTCCTGTTGCAAGAATACAAGTGCTGGGGAGCTGGTGACAGTGCCCTGCAGGCAGCCAGGGCATACAGAAAGTAGAATGTGGGCCTTCTTCTGTAACTCTTGCTGTCGCCTTTGTGCACCTAGAGGAAGGCAATACCTGTTTTTGCCTTCAGCAGAGCATGGTTTAAAAGGGATTTAGAGCAATGCACTGCCTCATCTGTTGTTACCTTGTCTCTCACACCCTGCTTTCAGTCATGCTGCACTGAGCAGAGGAATTCTGAACAGTTTTTCCCCACATTTTAAGAAAAAAAATCATGGATTCAATATTCTTTTTTGAAAGTTTGTGTTTGTTTAGAACTGATAATCAAATCAGCTCAAATTGGGTGCAGAAGGCAAGGTGAGCTCCCCGTGAAGGTAGACATACAAGTACTTGTTGTACAGAGCAGAGCTATATGCGGTAGCTATTATGTACTTGGAAAAAAAGTCTGACTTTAGAGATGCACAACAGCATATGAACAATTTGCCAGATTCTGTGCTAAGACCCTGTAGCCCAGCTGGAAAACTATGAGAACAAATCTGAAGTGATGCGTAGTGAGCCCTTCTGTTTTCTAAGCACAAATCACACAGAGAACAATTTTTCATGCTGCTGTAAGACAAACTGCAAAATTGTACCAGCATGTAGAAGGAAAAGGGGTGTGGGGGGGGTTTCCTGTAGTCCTCACAGCTGTCCTGTGTCCTGTTTTATTGTCAGTGCCTGACAGTTGGATTTATAATGGAGAGCCTGGACGACCTCATACCATGTTCAACAGGTGGAAGCACCCTTCCCCAAATTCCTCTCTGGCTCTTGGGAGCCATGCCAGTCAAAGAAAGCAGGGAGGGAGGCTGGGGGGGGGAGTTGGATCTAGCAGCTCTTTTGGCTGCAATAGCCAGCTGCCCCTTTTCTAATTTTAGAAGGGGTGTGCAATAGTAGTATGGAGTGGAAAACTTTCCAAACCTCTCTCTTAAAGCTGCAATAACAAAGTTAGTGTAAGATGAGATTGTGGCTGTTTAGCCCTGACTTACTGTATCCATCCACCACTTCCAGCGCCTGGGGAGTGCTCGCAGCAGTGTCTCCATTGCTTCACAGTGTAACAAGCAGTTCATCAAACTGAATTGGGATGAGAGTCCTTCCTTTTCTCCCAGCTGCAGCTGTTTGCAGGTAAACGGCCTCCTTTTTTCTTATCTTGGAGAATTTCACAAGGGGATTGCATTTGTTGTGAATTTCTCTCTTGTTTCTTTTAGCATGAGGACTCGCTGTCAGAGCTTTATGCCCATTGGTAGGGAGTTTAAAGAAAGTAATATAAAGTTTTATGATTAAGTTCCACGGATAAAGAGAATAAATAGAAGGTGTATAGAAGCAAAAACGCAGTAGACAAACACTGCCTTATAATTTTGAATGGCTGAGAAATGATTTTCATGTTTGAGAAAATTCTAATGTGATTCCCCGTTAGCCTGAAAATGAAAAGGAGCCTGAAACTAGATGAACTGCTTCCAAGCAGAAATGAGAAGCTAACTTTAAAAGCATAATTAAAAAGGTAATGCATTACAAAAGTGCTGAATAATTTAACTAGGCTGCCAAGGCAGCAATATTAATGACCGAATTTAAGCAAACACGAGGTGATGATGGAGAATGGAATAATGCAATCTGCTCTTCTCTGTGATCAGGGCTCTCTTACACTGCAGTAATATCGCCCGCATTGACTGAAGTTGTCATTATTACTAAGAGTCTTTTCCTTCATTTGGAAGGTGCAGGTTTGTTCTTTTAGGAGTTGGGAGGGGATGAGGCACTCCCTACCACTTTTTCCCATCAGAGCTGTGCATGTCTTTTTGTCCAATTATTTTTTTCTCTTATCTGGGAATAAAAACCAAAAACCAAACCAAAACAAAAAACATTTCCCACTGCCATCTCAAGCTTACCTCTTGTTTCAAAGGAGGTATGCTTACTCTGGAAAATACACTCTATAATTAGACTGTGTATGTAAAGGAGCCAAATTAAGGCTCAATGGGTACCCTGTAATTGTGACATCGTTAAGTTCTGAGTTGCTCAAGCTCTGCAGCTGCAATGGTCTCAGCGTTCGGGCTGCTTTCCCATGTTGTTCCCATACTGGGATTGTTTATAGGCAGAACATTCGCCATTCACAAGAGGGCTTATGTAAAAATAGTTTAATCCTTAAGGAAAAAAAAAGAAAATCTCCAGTAATTTTCAGTGCTCCTTTAGGGGCTGTGGAAGACTGCACTCCACCCCCGTGCTCCCCCAAGAAATTTGGCATCTGTAATCAAACCATCACGCTAATTACTGGAAACCGGAGTCTGGCGAGGCTGCAGACAGGCCCTCAAGGAGACGTTCCCAAAATAACCAGAGGAATAATTTCTTTTTTTTTTTTTTTTTTTTTTTTCCCTATCCTAATGGCTTTCCTTCTTCAATGGAAATTATTCTGCAGCAGCCGGATAACATCTCAGACCTATTTGTGAAATGTGGGTTAACTGTTAAATTTGGAAACAGGGAGTTCGGCACTCGGAGCTGCCTTCATTGTGGGAGGAAAAAAAAAAATAAAGAAAGAAAAAAAGCGTGATTTTTATGAAGATGGTGCCCCACTTTGGGCTGCAGCCGCCTCAGGAACACGCCGGCATCAGCGCCGGCGCCGCTGCAGTTAACATTACAAAGTGCCGTCCTTGCATCAAACCCGAGGCACCGAGCCCTGCCGCTTTGCATGAAACGGAAAGAACACAAGCCGTGAGGAACGCGTTGGAAAAAAGCCTTCGCGGCGGCTGCGTGCGGCGCTGAGGGCACAGCCGCCCCGTGACAGGGCCGTGCCGCCCCGCCCGCAGCCGGGCGCCGTCTCGCCCCGGGCCAGGCGCGGCGCTGCGTGGGCTCTGCGGGCACCATGAAAGCGGCAGCGCCGAACCGGCGCCGCCCTCAGCCTTTCCCCCGGCTCGGCCCGGGCTCCCGCCGAGGTAGGAGCGGAGCCGCTCGCCGGGCCCGCTGCGAGCCGGGAGCGGGACGGGCGGGCCAAGCCGCAAACAACATGGCGCCGAGGTGAGAAGCGGCGCGCCGCGAGGCCGCCATCTTGGGGAGGTCGCGGCGCGCCGGTTCTCGCGAGACTTGGCCCTCGCTCCCGCCCTGCCCCGCGCCGCCGCCGCCGCCGTTCCGTGTCAGTCGCTGGCCGGTAATGGCGGCGGGCCGGCGCCGTTGAGGGAGTGCGCGTCGGCGGGCTGCGGAGCCGAGCTCGGGACGCGCACCTTTCTCTCTGCTTTCGCGGGATGCCCCGGGACCCGGGCGGTTGGGCGGCCAGGAACCGCCGCCACCAGGTGAGCCGGGCGTCGGGAGCGGCCCAGGCCCGGCAGCGCTGCCGGCCGCGTCCCGCTGCGAGGCCGGGCGGTGCGGCGGCTGTCAGCGGGCCGGGCTGCCTCGGGCATCTCTGTTTCCCTCCTCCTTTCGGTGGTTTGCCTGGGGCCGTGGAGGGAGGGACGGGGTAGGCTCTGTGCGGCACTGCTGCTTGTCGCCTCGCGTGGGGAAACGCCGGACGCGGGTCTTCCTCCCGAGCCGCCCGCTGCCCCGCGTTGCTGCCGGCAGCCCCGGCCCTGCGCCGCCGGTCCGTCACGGCGCTCAGCGCCGCTAACCGCCCGCCGCCGGCTCCGTCCCTGCTGACAGCCGCCCCGGCGAGCTGCGACCGCGTTCAGCTGGGCGCACGGGGCTTTGCGCTGATGTGACTGAGGCTTTTTCTTCCGTGGATGTGGTTTGCTGTGAGCTGTAAGGCCCGCTGTCGGTGTCTGGCATAGTTTGGCTGTGAGCCGTATCACGGCAACCGGGCGTCTCCTGGCACATCGCGTGCCTGCCTTTGGAGCTGCCGGTCCGGGATAGCTCTGCCGCTGCATACGCGCTCCTGTGCCTCGTAGCTGAAAAGCACACAGCCTCACCGGCCGGCCCTGTGTTTGGTCCTTCACAGGGCTGCCCGGCACGCACATGAAAGCTGGCTCGGTAGTCCGTTGCTACCGAAAGCACAGCACACGCTGCTACATTACAGGAGTTCAAATCTGCCGTCCTGCCCGGCTGCTTGGCCAGCCTGCTGTGCTCGCTGCTCCTCATCATTCCGGTTGCTACAGCAGCTTCATTAGGTAATGCTTCAGATAATTAACTACAACCGAGGGTGTGGCCATTCTGACAGCGTTGAAGGCTTCAGTTTCTGTCTGTGACGCTACAATGAACAAAGGTGTGTTCCATCCACTGGATGCAGCAACTGAATTTGTGCAGCGGTGACACGTTTCTGCAGGGGGCTGGGGTGCTGTGGGAGCTGCACTGCTGTTGGTTCAGGTCTTCTGGTATGGCCCCTCAGTGCAACGGGTTGCTGGAGAAACAAAGCGGTGCGTCACTTCTAAATCAGGTTTGCACAAACTTATTTTGCTAAGCTGGTGTGGAGCTCTGTTTTGTCACTGTGAGGCTGGAAAGACTTTATGAATATAAACAGTCCCAACGTGGACAGCATCTTTCAAGCCTTGAAATAATTCTGGTGGTGATTTGTGCCACTGCAATAAAAGCGTCCGTTGAGAACTAAATAAGTGGATAAGAGTTACTGGAACTGTAGCTGTAAAGAATCAACTTGTGATGCCTCGGGTATGATATGTTTTCTGGCTTTTTCTTGCTCTCCTCTACCAGATGCCCTGCTGGTTTCTACAGGGGTGGGTACTCTCTGTTTGACAACTGAGCATCGAGCTGTTGACGTGGTGATTCTCCTTGGATTTGAGTGCTCAGTTGAGGCTGTAGTCCTGTTTATCTTTTAAATTAGGCATGTGTTTGGTATCAGCTGAAGTCTAGACTGTTGGTGCACATAGATCTGTATTTTCCAGTATTGTATTCACAGCAGGTAAGCAAAACTGCCCAGGGTAAGGTGAGTAAGTGTGATGTTTTGCTGATGCTTCTTTTTCCCCACTCTGACCCACACTGGCACTGACCATGTGGCAGCTTGCTCCAGTTTGCTGAACTGGTGGAGAACCAACAGAAAAAAAGAATGATGTTCTGCAGGGTTAGTGAGTCGACCTGGCTTAGTGAGCAGTTGGACGAGCATTGCAGCTATCATGGGAGAGCAGCATCATTGCTAGAGAGAAATATGTCTATTCCTTCCTCAGTGTCAAGTTGCTAAATGCGCTCCATGTACCTTATAAACTCATGGTAAGAATAGGACTTCTTTTTATCAGTGCAACAGCGTTGTTTAAAATGTGCTATCAATGTACTCAGTAATGCAGCTTGTGCTATTCAGTATAGGTGGTGTTAGTGAGAACCAGCGTAGCAGTTTAATTATGATGGGAGAAGTTGAGTGTAGAGAGAAAACTTTCCTAGTATCTCAGGCACGTGGCTGGATCGGAATGTCTGAATGCAAAAATTATCTGTAGATAAAAGTGCCTGGAAAAGATATGTGTATCATTGTGCTAATGATGTAATAGGCTTTCATGGAATGCTCTACTGAGAATAAAATTACTTGTATGCGTAGCTGAGAAACCTTTCTCGATATACTGCAGAAAGAATAGAGCAAGTAAATTAATGGATCAGTTATACGAGGTCGTTCTTACTGAGTGCTGAAAGAAATTGTCTGCATTGTAAGAACAGCTTCACCAAAGGGTGATCTGTGGCAAAAAGGTTTCCAAAAGTGTTACATTTGTTAATAGGAAAATACATCAGGTGGAATTGTTATGTCACATCAGAAAATCCGGATTTAATGCTTAGGCTCTTGAAGCATTTAATGGAACAGCACAGTAATTATTTAAATACAAGAGAATATTTTATTGTTTTCTATCCAGTGCAAGAAAAAGATCTTCTCAGCAGAGTCCTGGTACCAGTCTTTGCTGGTCACTGGCCTTTCCAAGGCTGGACATGCTGGAGGACTCAGGCTTATTCTGCTGAATGGATTTAGTATGGGCTGCAAGAATTGCAGTCTTCTAACATGCAGTTTCCAGTAACTGGAGATGAAACGAGAGAACTTCTCTTACGAAGGCTGAGGAAACAAAAACAGAAGTGTTGTATCTTTCTGAAATTAGAATGTGTTGCTGATTTTCTTCTCTGTGATAAATGCAAATATCTTCATAGTCAAAGGCAGTACAGAACTCCTGAATGGATGCGGAAACGCTCGTGTGCATCTCCTTAATAAATGGATGCATTGTCTGTGCCTTTGTACTCTGATTTCTTCACGAACAATGAATCGAGTTACGTGAGCTGTCACAACATTCATCTCAGTAGATCTCCTCAGAGTACCTCCTAGTATGTGATGCAGCAGAGTAAGATATTCAACGCATTTTACTTCTGGCTAAACCACTAATTCAATTTTTAGCTCCAGCCATTGCTTTTGCACTGCTTGTGATGAAGCAGGAATACTTTTGCAAGCTGATGTGGCTTCTCACAGCAGAAGAATGTTGCAAATATCCATCCTCAGCTTATACCTGGAGAGATGGACATTCAGTAGTGTTTCACGCAGCCATAGAATGAATGAATCACAGAATGGCTTGGGTTGAAATGATCCTCAAGGATCATCAAGTTCCAACCCATTTGCCACAGGCAGAGCCACCAACCTCCAGATCTGGTACCAGACCAGGCTGCCCAGAGCCCCATCCAACCTGGCCTTGAACACCTGCAGGGATGGAGCGTCCACAGCTCTCTGGGCAGCAGTTTCATTCATTGGAGATTCTTCAGCGTAGTCTGGATGCAAACTTAGTACCTGACTGATGTCAGTGATTTTATCTTACAATTCATGCTTTGTGTTTGTGTTTCTCAGCTGAATTTTCTGCTGTTTGTTGGATGTGGGACAGTTGATGTCATTTGTTTTTCTGGTTGACAGCTAGAGGTAACAATGTGAGCTTCACATTTTTTCTTACTGCTTTTCTGTCTGTGAATGTGTGCTGTATCTTGATTGCTCTCTTTAACTACTTTAGTATCCCTAAAAGCTTTTAAAATATTTTTCTAGCTTAAGACAGACCAAAAGTCACACATACATACATACATAGATAAATGAATCTTTTTGGTTGATAGTTTGTATTTTCTTAACAACCAAAACGTGAGATCTTCTGGTGTATTTACTGCTTGCACTGCAAGACTAAACAGTATCGCCTGCAACATTACTCATTCAGAGCAGCTAACAGTTGTGCCTCATTGCTTACTTTCAGCATTTTTTTGCATTGGCCTCACATAATTACCTGTTGTCTCACATACAGCCTTACTCAATGGGGCCCAGAGCAGTGTGGACCAGTAAATAATTTCTGAGTCATAGCAATAGCAGCTGCTTGAATGCAGTAGCAGGCAGAGCTACCTGTGCAGGCACTCTGGGTAGTTTGAAGCCAAGGACTCTATCATTAGGCACAACTAAATTTCACAAGAAGAAAAAAACCCCAGCTGTCTTGCAGAATTCTCTTTGGAGGTCTGGAGAAAGACTGTGAGTGATGTGTATGTGTTGTTTGGTTGTTGGTTGTTTTGTTTTTTTTTTTTGCTTTTAATGTATTTATTTTGGGCAGGTGTGTGTTTGTTGCATTGGAACTTGTCCCCAGTGCTGAGGAAGGTCAAGGAATCACCTTGAAATCTTTCTGCTTTGAGGGAGGAAGCTTTTTCAACGTGTGTCGAGGCAAAACAAAATGCTGGTTATTCTTGTATCAAATGAACATTAAAAAAAAAAAAAGTCTTAATGTATTATGGATGTTTTGAGCTCCTGTTTATTTGGAATAATGCAATATGCTAAAAGCTCAGATTCCAGAAGATGGAGTGGATGAATGTGTTTGTATTCTGAACTCAAGCACATCATTAGAAATTGTACTGTGTGGCACTTAAGGAGTCATGGAAAGTGTTTCTGGCACCTTTAAATAGAAATTCCATCACTTTCAGCAGGCTTGCTCACAAAACTAGTTTGTTTGACAAGGTCTGTCTGGCTGTGAGTGTCTGTTCTGGCAGTAGCACAAAGCTGTAGCTGAGCAGGCAGGAGTTCCAGCGGGTCTTAAGGATTCAGAAACCAACTTCCAGTTATTTGTAAGCAAAGACTTAAAACAGGACCAGTCTCCCCATAGCCTTTCCCCGTGTCTGTTTCCCCACAGACTCTACCTGCGCCACGCAGGACTGGGCACAGTGGGAGCCACTGGAGTGGGATGTGCAGCCTCTGTCAGGCCTTGGAGCCCCAGCTGTGCCCTGTAGGAGCAGGGGTGGCAGTGGTTCTCCTGTCCTCAGCCCCACACACAGTCCTTGAGGAAGCAGCAAGAGCAGCTTCAAGCATTTGCCTTTGGGTAACGACTAGGGAGCGTGGTACAGGACTGGGACTGATGCAGCTGTTCTTCCATCTTCCATTCATTTTCCTTTCTTCAGCTTGCATAGAGGTTGGAGGGAATGCTAAAAGAGGATTAGCTTAAACTAATAAAAAAAGAGCACAAAAGCTGCTTACCCAATTCACAGTCCACTTCTCTTTCCATTGACTGGCACAGGTTGCCCAGAAATGTGGTTGGTGCCCCATCCCTGGAGACTGTCAAGGTGAGGCTGGATCAGGCCCTGGGCAACCTGATGGAGCTGTGGTGTCCTGGTCATTGCAGGGGAATTGGTCTAATGGCCTTTAAGGGTCCCTTCCAACTCTAAGGATTCTAAGATTCTATGACTTTCTGCCTGCTAAGGCAAGGAAAACCAAGGTATAGAGCAAGGGGAGGATGGCTCCTGCTGGTCTGCTGCTTTATGGTCGCTAAGCTGTGCAAAGTGCTGTCCCTGTGTATTCCCAGCCTGGAACAGAAGCTCCCACTCTGTGGGTTAAACAGCTAATATCAGCCCTTAGAAAGTCAATATCAATCATTTGTTTCTCTCCTTCCTCTTAGCAAGCCTGCATCTTTTCTGTTGTGTGACTTGATTTCCTTTGGCATCCTTGTGTTTATATGAGAAACAAGGTCCTGAGGGATATCATTCGCTCTACATACTGTGGGTGTTTTTTGTTTTGCAATTACCAACTGCTAACGAGAGCTGTGGTCAGTCTTTTGCTCATACTCTCTGCCTTCTCTGAATCCATATGATGCAGTTTCCTCTCCCGTTTCCTTGTTTCAGCGTTTTCTGAGTTCCCTCCTTCCTTTACTCGAGGTTGTGCCACCAGGGAAAAAAATCATACTGTTTTGTACAGTTTTCCACTCGTGGAAAACTGAACAACAAAACCACTGTTCCCATTTCCTTTCCTCCTTTTTGCCATTCATTCTTCACAGGTTTGTTCCATTCCTGTCCTACCTGTCTTTCCTCAGTCTCTCTCTCTTCTACATCCTGCTTTTCTCTCTTTTCCAAGCCCTGTTTTTTGTATCTTGACATTTTTGAAGTACCTTTGCTAAGCATATTCTGCTCTTACGTTGCCCTGTCCTTTCAGAAATGCTGTTCTCTTAATGTTTGACTTGTTTTGTTATCTGCTGTTCCTTTCAATGCTATCTGGTATGTATGACAGTAAATTCAGTGCTGGTTTCTCTTCTTTTTCTGCTTGGCAGTATTTTTCTCTTAAGTTTCCGTTTCCTTGTTTGCCATGTCTTATCATGCCCATAAGAACTGTCTGTGGAAGATAGTGGTGTTTTCTCCTCATTTTCTTGCAGGAATTTGCTTTTCTTGCTAGTTTCCCCTTAATGCACTCATCTGCAGCAGTTCTACTGCACCTTTTGGTATATACCTTTTTCTTTCTTGGACAAATGGGCAAAAAATGAGATGGGCACATGATGTGGTCACGGAATGTCAGACCACGTTTGCGTCTTAGTCATCCACCCAAGGCTTGGCAAACCAGTGTTTGGTGACCCAGGGCAGGCTGTCCGCCTGCTTGGGAGTCATCACACCACCACATCAGCTTTGCTGAATCTGCAGCCTTCCAGTTTTTTCCATGGCCTTATCCAGGCTGCAGATAACCTTTGGCATCCAGAAGTTCTTTGGAATTTCGGTTGTTGAGCTGCTGTTTATCCCCTGCTTCCTCCAACTTGCACGCAAAAATGGGGATGGACCATTCTGTTTTTGAAACATTCATTTCAGAATGCAAGTTTTGCAGTGCGTTTATTCTTAAAATTGTTCATGGAACGTTGAGGCAATTTTTAGGTTGATGTAAAACAGTATTTTTAAAAATTATTTACACTTCCTTTGCATCACATTTTAATGTAGTGTTATTCTATGGTCAGTATTCATGTCAGTGTATTTTAGTGCCTAACTGGTCCATTCCCCTGTGTGTAAATCTTATAAATAGTGTAGCTTCTTGCAGAGACAGGGCATTGACTTAAACACTTGTTTTTCAGAGGGCTCTGCTTGTTCATGTGAGCTGTAACGATAGGAAGAAGTTATTTTAGGAATTCAGAGGTTGGTGGAAGTCAGCATCATCTGTTGGTGGATCTTGAAAAGCTGCTGAATTCTTCCCATCCTTCCAAAAGAGGGGAGAGGGACACCTGAAAAGCCAACCCTTACAGTTACAAATGGCATTGTGATTGGAAACTAGAGCTTTTTTGATATTTATTTGATATTAAAATTGGGCTTACTGTTTCAGTCTGACTTGTGATCTGCTCAGCTCAGGTGCAGGGCTGCCAACCCTTCCTTGAGCATCAGGATGAAAGACACCACAAATAATTTCATGCTTCTTTTTTTTCCATCTGAAACTTCTTTAAAGAATCTAGGAATACATAGAGAATATTACCATACTGTGTTCTCAAGGGCATCATACAATAAGCTGTATAGAGCTGTGTGTTTATAGTGAGGACAATTCTAGTCCCAGACTAAGATCCTATATATATATATATTGGTAATTCAAAGGATAAGGGTAAATCACAAGTAATTACTTGAAGAGGGTTAATGAGTTCCCTTAAGAAATGGTTGCAAGCTCTCTTACGCTAAATGTATATATTGGGTGTGTTTTCTTGTGTTTCTTCTTGTGCCAGAAGCCTGATAATGGTGATTTAAAACATTGCTATCAGCTCTCAAGCTTGGTTCTTTATGGAGAATGTCCCCACTTCTGTTCATGTTTGCTTTACTATTTATCTAGCGCGACAGAAGATGGTTTCTGAGGCAGAGCAAGGCAGTGCTTCCCAGCACAAATGATGTGATGCACAGAGCTGCAGGTCTGTGTGAAGGAGCTGTGCAGCACCTGTCCTAACAGCAGAATTCTCTGACTTCACCTGGCTTGCTCCCAGTAACAAAATACTAGAATACAAAACAGCCGGTTCCCCTTCTTTCTCGAATTTCATCCTAGTGATCAAGGTCATATTACCTTTAGCATGCAATTTATTTAATTTTTATGTGTTTTTTTTCTTTCTTTCTTTCTTTTTTTTGTAGATAAATTGGCATGATGTGGACCAACAAGTCCAGTGAGGTGGCTAAGCGGAATCCGAGGCATAACCAAGCCAAGGATTCGACCAGAGGTACGGATTTTCTCTACTGTATTTCTTTGTTTTAAAAAGTCTTTTATCATGACTTCTTTGAAACTTTGTGGAGCTTTTATAGACAGCATTCTTCTGCCTCGATGTGGAAGCTAAGACCATGTATTATATGACTTATTTTCTGCAGAGGTAGCAGTTTTGTACTGTGATCTGCAGAGTATTTGCTGATCTGTGTTAGGAATTGCCAGCCTGTGGTGTGGCAGCCAAGATGGCACAGAGACAGATTTTTTTTTTTTAATGTTGTAGAGGAGGAACAGTGCAGGAACAGAAATTGGGAACTGTAGTCTCTTGAAAGAAGCATCTGATAAGCAGTTACTCTTGCCTCTAGCTCAGTTCCAGTGTGTTGAAGAGCTGCGGACTGTTGACTAGAAGCAGTACATCACCCCTGGCAGCACTTAGGTTGCCTAGAGCTGGAGGAATCCAGTGAGCTTTTTACTGTTTTGATTAGTCTGTAATTGAAAGGGGGGAAAAAGTATACTACATCCCTAAGAGGAAGAAGGCTCTCATCTGGTAGAGCAGCTGAGTCACATGCTGAGCCTGTGGTTCGAGATCAGGCATATGATCCCCACTGTGACAAAACTGACTCCAGAAATTTAAAAGTAGATACAGATGAATGATTTATCTACAAGAGGACATTATTGTTGATTGTCTCCTGTGATAGGTTCAGTTTCTTTTCAGATTATATAAGTTATGAAACCGAGGGGTTCTGTAGACATGAAACACCATCCCTCAAAGACAGAGCAGTCATTTTTATCTTATTTTCTTATCCCTCCTATTCCTTAGCATTGTTTTATCCTGCCCAAAATGATATTGGCAGCTTTTTTACTGTAAGGAAAAAAAAAATTTTAAAAAACTTCTTAATACTACTGTCCTCCATGGCTCTGATCCACATAAAGTTTTTGGATGTTGTGTTTGTAAGTAATTTTATATATTTATATGTATATAATTATTATTTCTTGAAAGAAAGAAGTGAACTGAAGAAGTAAATCATTTTAGAGGAAAGCACTGCTGTATCCTGCTGACCTGGGGTTTCCGTGGAACTCGTGCTGTTTGTATTAAAAGGCTGAAGTTGATTAGTGCCTTGTGCTTGCTCTTCATGAGCATTACTTCATCTAAGATATTTGTGTTGGGGTAGACAACTGGCTTTGTTATCTTCTATAATGTGTGGTAGATTTGGTTTCAAGTCTTGTAATGCATTCAGTGTAACTTAGTGAACTCATTAAATTTGACATTAAATATTTTATTGCTCCGTTCAGATGAATCATGGCTGATAACAGCCTCTTACCGAGGGTATTTACAGGCTGAAATTGAGTCATTAAAAGAACTCGATTAGCAAGCCAATGAAAATTGTTCTCAGGCAGCGTTTTCTTTCATTATTTTCCATTTAATAATAAGTAACTTATTTCTCTTCTTCTGCTGTACAGATCCAAATGCAGCATGGGCTACTCTTTCTCAGACTAAGGCTGCTGTAAGTACTCCTCCTTATCTGCTTTTCAATTTAGAGTAGTTTGAATGAAAATATTATTTTGCTCAGTAGCTTGCTGTTAGACAGGTTGAAAATAGAGCAAGTGATTGTGGTGTGTGTGCATGTCAGACAGTCCTGTATTTCAGAAAATACTTTCCACGTGTAATAAAAGAGATTTTTGACACAGCAAGCTTAGCCTTGAGCACAGTACTACCTTCTAAGTCTCAAGCATAGTATTACCTTGTTTCCTATCTAAGAAAATGCAGAGTTCTCTTATTTTTGAAAACCTGAAAAAAGAGCTCACCCCTGCTTTCCCAAAGAAGTCAGAAACTGGGGCTGTACCAATGTACTTCATCATTTTTCATCTTTGAGCTTTGGAATTGCAATATTTCTGGGGGAACTTAACTTGGATGCTTAAGAAATTGCACTCCGTTTTCTAAAAAGCGGCGTCAGTGAAACCAAGTTGTGTGAGTCTGGGGGGAATTTGGCTCTTTCCTAGGCCCATATTCCTCTCTATTTGAATACCTGAGCATCAGTATAGGATTTTTACATGTGGAATTCTATATTACACTCTCTTTTTGGTAAGAGTATTGTAGAATATATTCCAGGTGGAATTAATACTTCATTGAGGCCAAGCAGAAAGACTCTGAATGGCATGTTATCATTCATTTATTCACAACAGCTTACTTACAGAAACATATCTATATAAGGGAACATAATTCAGATAATCTTTTTAAACAGATCCTAATAGTCCTGCATTTTCTGGTCTGAAGGCTCTCTAGTTTTGCAACACAAGCATTGTAAAGTTGCTTTTGGCCTGCAGTTTTATTCTTTATGAAAATGAGGGGGAAAAATGTCACATGGGGGAAAAAAACTTTTTTTTTTTTTAATTGAAAACAGTATTTTAATATGCATTATCTTCAAATTCTAGCTACGGCATATAGAGAACAAATTGGAAATAGCTCCCACCAGCACAGCTGTGTTTGATTCTGTCATGGATGCTAAGAAGCCCTCTGCTAGTACAAGCAGAAAAATAAGCAGGAAAGGTATGTATTATTTAGGGTATAGCATGCAATGCAGGGATAAGCCACAGCAGTCTGGCAAGCCTTTATTCTTTTCCCCCACCAACCCAATCTTGTATGTGTCCAACATGTCTTTTGCTAATGATCTCTACTGATGAAAAACTAATTGTTCAGGATAACCTAATATTTTCTTCTCGTAGTTGGGAATGAAAATTTGCTGACGTATACATACAGCTAGAATGAGTGACAGGGCTTGCCCATTGTTATGAATGAGCAGTGCTTATCTCATCCTGATGGCTTGCTTTATTGGGGTTTTGATAACAATTGTATATGCCTATGTTTGTATTGGAGTAGCTGTTTACATTTTTTAGCGTTGTCAACTTTTACACCCTGATGGAACGTTAAATCTCACGCTTTCTTTATTTTAACCTTAACTTTTTTGAGTGTTCTGGTAACACTCTTTTTCTTCTGTGCATATAGCAGATCAACTTCGAGTGGCAACACAGCATACATAGGTTTAATTACATCTAATTAATGTTTAAGCATTATTGTCTCTCTTTAAATTATAGAATCGTAGAAAGGGTTGGGTTGAAAGGGATGTTAAAGCTCATCTAGTTCCAGTCATCACTATTTCAAGCACTTGCTAAGCACGCTCCTAGTTGTTGCAATCGGACTGTAGTAAAAGAGTGGGAGAACTTTAAATGTTATTTTGGAGTCCTGCTTGAATTCCTCAAAATTGTTTGCTTACTCATTCAGCCCCAAGAACTCTCTCCATCTGGAGAGTTAAGTATATAAAGGGTTTTTTTTGGTTTCTGTTTCAGCTTCCCGGTCTTCCAGCCAAACTAAATCAGGCAAGGAGAAGTCCTCACGTAGTCCTCTCAGAGCAACAACCCTTGAAAGCAATGTGAAAAAAAGCAACCGGGTGGAATTTCGTGAACCGTTGGCTTCATACAGGTTAAGTTGGAACAACTGACTGTTAAAAATAGACTCAAATAAAAATTAAGCTAATGCTGATATTGTTTGATGATGACTCAGAAATTTACTTCTTCCCCCCACCCACGAGCATCATGTGGTGTTGGACAAGTTTCTTCATTTTTAAGTTAGAAACTTATTTTTTGTCCTGAGAATGACTTTAAAGTCAAACGTGTTGAAATGGGGTCACACCATCAAGTTGACTGTAGCTTGATTGGTTTGAGTATTTAGTTTCTATAATAAGGACCAAAAAGAGCATTTCCTCATGCTTTTCCAACTTTGGTTTGTTAGTTCTTAAGCACAAGTTTCCAAATATTCTTGTTCCATGCTGTCCTATCATTGAAGGAGTAAACTAGATCAAGAAGGAAAATGGCAGGGTAATTTATAGGCCGTAGAAGATGGTGGGGTGTGAGGAAAAAGAAAATACAGAGACCTGTTCTTCGTATGCATTAATTACTGTAATGCTCCTACAAGCTACTATACTATAGGGGAAATGTGGAGCTGCTACATTAACGCATCATGTCTCATCTGACAGTTGCTTGTGGTAGTTGCTTAAGCTGTGCATAGGATAGATTTATTTTGTTTTATACATATATATATATATGGAATTAAACCACTCATCTTCTATAGTTACGTTGCTGGGTGATGCTTTACTACGCTAAGTAAGAAAAATATGTGGAGAGAGAGAATTTATTGAGTACAGTGTTAAGGGTTTCTTAAATGAGTTCAATAAACACACTTGCTGAAGAAGAAAGCCAGCTAGCTTAGATGATGGAGATTCACCTCTTGAACCTCAGTAAAAATATTAAGTCAGTTAAATGAGTAAAAGTATTAAATAAGTTTGTGTCCTGACAGTATATCCACCGCAAGTCTATTAAAATCCTATTCAGAGCTTGTAGAAAAGTACTTCAGATTTGGAATAGTAACTTTGTATGATTTCTTCAGACTTTCCTTATTAAGTGTATCATGGTCAAGATTTAAAATAACTTTGAAGTGGAGACGAGTCATTCTGTTTAGTTAATGAGCGTGTTTATAGCTGATTTGGAAGGTCCTACAGTTGCACTTCTGATGGTGACTTTTTTCTTCCTTTTATTACAGCAGGGATACATTGAGTTCTCTGCCACATCACGGTTCTGGCCAAGTGGAAGCCAAGCAACTTCTGTCTTATTTGGACTTCTGTGAAGCAGAGGGGAAGACAGAAGTAATGGGCCGTGTGATACATGACAGAGATGAACGGGATCTCCACAGAAGGGATTTTGAAAGTCCATGTTCTTCTGCTGCAGATGAGACTGTTGTTAGGTATTTAAATGATGGACCAGCAATTGACGCCTTGCAAAATAACGAGGCATTTCTTAAAGCTGCAACACCTCCAAGATTGGAAGAGGAAAAAACTAGCAGCTCCAGAGGAGATGAGGGTAACATTAAAGCTCCTCTGAGTAACACATCCCAGGACGGTGATCTGAAAGTATCTTTCCCTTCTGCCACAAGTACTAATGCTCGTAGGCTGGAAATCTTGAAACGGCGGCAGCATGATGCTAAGCTGGAAAAGCTGAAGGAGCGGATTCGTAAGCAGTGGGAGCATTCTGAAGAGCTGGGTGGCAGAGGGCAGCACTCAGGATTTGCTGAACAGCCTGTAGTGATCACAAATGTGGAAAATACCGTTACTCCCAAAGTCAGGAAAGTGACAGCTGCACCTGCTGCTCCAGCATACAAAGGTATGGAGATGCAGAATCCCTCTTTGTCACTTGTAGCAAAGGAGCAAAGTTCAATTTTGCAAAGTATCAAAGCATGGAAATGACTAAGTGCTGTGCTCAAGCAGTACAGGAGTGGATAGAATGGTATTATCACAGATCAGTGCAAGAAAGAAGAGAAATTCTCAACAATCCTTAGAAGTGTGAATTCCTTTTAAAATCTTCCTGTCTTTTCTTATGAATTACTTCTAAAAAATAATCTTGCTGTATTATTATTTGGGTTTATTTTGATGTTGTTTTTTTTTATGTTCCCAGGTGTTAGCAACATGTTATTGACTGAGAAAGCCTTTTCAGTTTTTTCTTCATACTTTTCTGCAGGTTTTGATCTGATATTTTGCTTTCTTCTGGTTTATTATTAGTAATTCAAGTAGTTTCTCTTTTACTTGACGATTTCCCATTCCTTTTGTACCCCAAAAGCTTTATTTACATTTTACACAATCATTTAAAACTCTTCAATTGTTTACTTCCAGGTTTTAATCCTGCTGAAGCTAAGATTTGTGCTCCAGATGGAAAGATCTGGCATGAGCAAGGATTTCACATTGGTTGGGAGCTGTACACAGATATAGAAATCCAGTTGACAGGTGATATGCATATTGAATTTATTAAGCAACACAGCCTTTAGGCTTTAGCACCCCTATAGGCTGCTAAGGGGAGATGGAGTGCATCTGCTATGAAAAATCTGTTGGGATCTGCTTATTTAAAATGCATTAATTAGGTTGCCTGCAGTAAAGGGGTGTGTCTTCAGCTATGTGTGGTGAGGAGATGATATGGCAAGAGGTTGGTTTCATATTTGTGGCTTTATAGAACTGTCATGCTTTTACATCAGAATAATCAAAATCTTGGAGTTGTAGGAGAAACTTATGTCCCAAAGATTTGTTTGCAAGGACCTCTTTAGAGGCTTTCTGTGGTCTCCTGACAATAGGGAAGGTTCAATTGCACCCAGCTTTCTTTCAAAGTGCTGGAATCCTCTGCAAGGACCCAAGAAAGAATCAAGCTTTCTGCAGAGGCAGTTAGGATAACAGCTTGGTTTTATGAAAGTGCAGCTTCTGTTGAAAAGAAGGATACAGGTAGACCAAAAAAAAGGTATTAAAAAAAACTTCTAAAGTTATCTAGATTTAGTTTTCCCTGCAACTCTGTACCTTCAGTGTTGTAAGGCTTACTTAAGTATGGGAGGAGGTGCTATGTAACTCAGCAGTGGTAATTAAAAGAGAATTACCATTGGGGTTTATTCTGTATTAGATATAAGAGCAAGTGTTGAATGCTAAAAGCTTAAAAAACTGTTATTTGTTTACTTGGAGGCCTTTTGAAAAGCATTAAATACCGTTGTTGAAGAATAGAAACGTGGGAGAAATTATTTTTTTTTTTCTTTGTGATGAATTTATTTAGTAGCACAGCATTTTGATGATAAAGACTGAGAGAAGATAACTGTAAAACAGTTATTGCAAATTTAAGCTGCTGAACAATCAGAAGTGTAACACATGCTTTATGTTTTCATATTTATGGCTCCGAGACCCAGTCTTTATTCATTTTTTCACTCTGGAAAACTGTATTGCCATCGACAGCTCTTTTCTCTGGGTAATCTAGATTAGGATGTCCAAGAATGTTTTGAAGTGGTTACAGTGAAGAGCTGTAGGGTTGAATTGCTTTTGACTCGCCTAATTGGAGAAAGAGATCAAATTATTAAAAAGCAGTGGAGTGGAAAATTATATCCCCCAAGAACCACTAGTTTTGACACTTAAGAGTTTGCTTATTACACATTAAAAATAACATTTCTAATTTGTCAAAACATATTTAAGGTTAAAGGGAAAGGCACTTCACTGCATTGATAGTGTAGTGGCTCATATGGAAATGATTAGACTTCAACTTTGGTTTGCTTATATGGCTTGACAAGATAGTAAGAAATTCGTTTGGAGTCATTCAGAAAAAAAATCAGAAAGGGCAACCATTTCAACAAAATAGTTCTTCAGATATTCCATTCAGCATTTGCTCATACATCGAATGCCAATATTCTGAAGGTATTTTTGTCAACGCTACCATTGTTTATTTTTAATTTTGACAAGCATATAGTTTGAGTAGTTCATGAGGTCCTTATATAAATCCAAATTTTTTGAAACAATTCATGCCTCCAGTTAGGAGATCCAATTAAAAAGGCATTTGGGTCATGTTTTCAGTGAACTTTTGTCCACAAAGAAACGAGCTGTGTGTGTGTGTTCAACCATATTTTTGTTCTAATGCCTGTAGAACAGCTGTAGTGGAACGTGTCTCCTTGCTGACCTGAAAAGATTATATTCAATAGCTGATACCAAGTAATCAAATGCTGGAGCTGCATATAATATGTACTATAAATGTATTTTTAGCCCATAGGATTATCTATCCATGTGTTAACTCTGTAATGAAGTTACAGCATGTAGAGTTCTGGGTGTGTATAATGACTTGAAACTGCTCCACGGTCTTCTGTTTCTTAAATAAGCTGTAAGATTTCTAATAACTGCAGAAGCTTTTCTCTTTTGTTCAATGAGGTTTCTATATGTTAGCACAGACCATACAGAATAACTTTACATCTTCAGCAGATAGGCTAAAGGATATTACATATGGATCCCAGACTTCCCATAATCCTGTCTTAGAGGTGTTCAGACTTTGCCTCACTGAACAAATTTGTTGTAATATGAATAGAGTGAGTGGGAAGTAATTGCAGTTTCCTGGTATGAGGAAAGAGCTGTCTGGCACTCAGAGCGGTGAGGAGACTATCTTGGTTTCTGCAAGTGCAGTCATTGAGGTCTCTGATGCTTGCTGCCTTCATTCTCTATGCTTGTCAGGCTCAAATACGAATGGAAAATTGGTGAGGAAAGGATACAGAGGGCAGAACAGGCCTCTTAAATTTCCATTTAGTATGACCTGTTGATCTGTCTCTCATCCTTTCTATAGGCCTCCATCAGTGAATTCAGCTGAAATTAAGTGCTGAAAAAATTAGTATTGGCATCTAAGTAATAAAACATCGTCTCTATCCGTGTTGAATAGGGAAGCAAGCAAACAGTAATGGCTGTGGAGTTCCATAAATGCAGTCTGGTTGTAACAGGATTAGGAAAAGCATCTTCAAGGCACGTAAATTAAAGTGCTTCTAGAAGTCCATGGTAGGCTGCTGGAACCAAAGGCATGGCTTGCCAGGTGTTCCTCAGCAGTGCTTGTCTCTACTTTCTACCAGGGCAGCTGGGACGTCCTCTCAGTGCAGTTAGTGATGAAGCCACATCCAGTTTTCCTTCTTGTTCAATTTACCCTAATGTAAAAGCATGGTAGAATACAAGTTCATCTTGGGGGAGTGTAGTTGGCTTCTCTAAAGCCTCAAACCTAATTGTGTTCTAAATGAGGGCTTAAGTGATACAGAATAATTCTGCATCACTGGGTGAGTAAATTTTGCAGAAAGTAGGGCACACGGGTATCCTGTCCTGCACACTTGGGCACAGAGACAGCAAGTGGATTTTATGACATGCATTAACATGGAGGCAGTAGCCCTGGTATTTCAAGAGTGAAGGAACTACGTGTTTGTGTGGGATGTTAGAACTGTGGAATGTCTGTAGTAGAAGAGAACAAAGAATTGCTTCTACCTGTCAAAATAGCATTTAAAGTGGAAAAGAGACTTTGTAAAGATCTGTTACAGTTTTGCTGTGGTTTGGCTTGGCTTCTGCACGTTTCAGTGCATAGGTAAGCAATATTTGATTCAAAATCTTCATGCTGTAATATTGTGCTTCTGAGCTTCTCTTTTTTAAGATAAGTGTTACATGTTTTTTCCCATGGGATATCACTTAACAACTCTTGCTGCTTTTTTGTTTTGTTCTGTTTTTTTAGAGAATTCAACAATGAAAGAAAAACTTAGTGAGAGAAACAAAGAGAGAAAAGCATCCAGACCAGTGCGGAAAGTTCAGAAACTGCCACAGTCATCAAATCCAGATTCCAAACAAGGTGACCTCCCCTACTGTAGAAGGAGAAGTGTTGCATGTGTATGCTTCACAGATGAGCTTTGTTTCAGGAAATAATAAAATAAAGCTTGTAGTTTTCAGAGTTTTACCTCTGAAACAAAAAAGTTTTACCTTTGCAGATGGTGCAAAAATGCAATTGTAGTGATAGTGGATGGTGTTGAGGATGTGTGTGTTTTTGGTGTTTGCTTGGCTATGTAGGCTTTTTTTTTAGTTTTGGGATATTTTTGATTTTTCACTTTTCCATTTGGAAACTGCTCATGAGTGTATGTGTCTCAGGGGATGTCCTCAGGTGTCCATCAGGCCAGTGCAGACAGAAATGGATCCTGCTTCTGTTTCTTGTGGAAACTTGTTAGTGCCTGACCTGTAGCTCAGTGAATAATGCTGGGAGTTGGAATGGAGATGATAGTGAAATGCTAGCAGTTGGGGAACAGGTAGGAATGGAGCTGTTGAGTCTTGCTGAGTTGTCCTCCTCCATGAAGAGTCTGTTTCTGGATGGGATTTCTCCCAGTTTTTCAGTTGGGAAGCAGCTGAGCTTCTGGTTCTTTGGCTCACTGCTCTGTTGCTCTTCCACATTCTGTATCAAGTTGTTGTTGTCCTGCACCTTCTGTTCTGGCTTGGCCTGTACTTGTCTTTTTCATGAAGTGAAAGATGCTCAAGCACATTCCCTGACAGGTCTTACAAACCTTGATGTTTAAAAAGGAATGTTTATTTCTTTTACAAAATGTATTGTTAAGGTTAATCATCTCTTGCACCTCTTAAGGTATTATGTACAGTCACCTGTAATCAGTGAACACTTTGTTAAAGAATGTCTATTAAAAAAAAATAATAATTGGAAAAAAAAATAAACTATTATAGAGGGTTTTTGAGAATGAATTTGCATTTCTGCATGTAAATGCAAATATTTTGCTGTGATGGTGACTGCTAATACTTAAAAGCATTAAGCATGGATTTTCTGCTTCCTATGTTGGTCGATTCATACTTAAAGAAACATTCTAAGCTAACTTAAATTCGTATCAGTCCCAAATGAGGGAGGAGTACAGGTTGCTTTGAGTTTTAATGGCATCGAATATCCTCTGTAATGGAGTAAAAATGGGTAGAATTATGTTCTCAAATCCGTGGAAGAGACAGATCTAAGTGGCATAGCTGTGGTGATCCAGCCTCCTCCAGTCATAGTAAGAAATTGCTTAACATAGCCAAGGCTATAAATAGCCATAGCTCATGTTCTGTTCCATTCGCTTGTTTTAGTTCTAACAGCTGACTTGAAATGGAAGATGAGACTTTACACTGCCTTTTTAAATGCACACAGAAGTAATTGAGAACAGCAAGTCAGGCAGGAGAACCCCTTTGGCTGATGAATCTGTAAAAGAGGATTGTGGTGACATGTTTCAGCTGACAGATTTGTAAAATACTTGGACAGTTTACAGTACAAGCAAGGAGGGGTGTTAATAAATGAACAGTGGGTTATAGACTTCTTACTGAATAGATTTGCTGCTTTTTTTTCTCCTAAGCATAGAGTGTATGAAGAAAAGAGAGGCAGAGGACTGGAATTGCAAAAAAAGGCTTTAAGACCATTTAAAAATGATTAATGATGTTTTAAGTCAGTAATAAGAAGGATGAGTTGACTAAACCTAGCATTTTAATCTAATTAATATTAGGTAGAGATATTCCAGCACCAGTTTTTTATAATTTAATTATGTGTAGGATGATAAAATAATACTCATGCCATTATGATTGCTTTGCAGATGGCATAAACTCAGTCTGTATGTGAATTAACTGTGAGCTTGGAGGGTAATGGCTTTTTTTCTTTTTTCAGTCATGGTACAGAAATGTCAACTAGAGGACAGTGAATTTGCAAGACAACTGCTGCTCATTATTATTTTATCTCTTAACAAGACACCTACCTCAGCTCTGTTTGAAGTTCTTTCCAGGAAACCATTCATCTTCACGTTAAAAAAAACACGAGCCTTTCTTAGCGTTTCTGTTTCATTTTTTTTCTGCTCTTCTTATTGAAACATTTTACATCTTCTATCTATTGTTTGCCTTTAAGTTTTAGGCACGTGTAACCTTTTTTTTTTTTTTAACCTAGTTTCATAGGGCTCTAATGTTCTGCTCCATGTTATGTGTAGGCATGAAGCACTGACAGTTATGTGATTCAGCTGTTGAGTGTCTTAGTGGTACATCGCTTTTATGAGTGTGTAACTGCAGCTGTGCCCCTTATGTAAAATTAAAGGGTAGAGCAATGATTGAAAGTTGCAAGAAACACTTCTTTTTAATGCATCAGAAAATTCATCTGGTGCTTGACTTTTATTTGTTATTTATTGTGCAGGTGGAAACTATGTAATAAGTGCATCCTCCTGGCGGGAGGGACAGAAGCTAGTCAAAAAGCTACTGGGTCCAGCTCCCAAAGTAGAACACGACAGAAGAGCTGTATCTAGTGACAGAACGGGGCGAGAGCGAACTGCCAAGCCTGGTAAATTCTTTATCACTGTACTTTCTTTCATTGTTTTTAATTTATTATAGAACTTTGCATGTCTGCTGGATTAAGTTAGATGCCCGAGATGTAGTGTAGTCAGTTTCTTAATAAAATAACTTGGAGGCAGCCACAGGGAGAATTTAATTCACTTCCGTAGTTGGGGTGCATCACCTCACTTCCTATGCTGTGAAAGTGCAAAGGAGCTCTGGAAAAGAGGGGAAAAGGGTTTCAACAACAAAATCTGATCACTTGTATTCTGTCTTTGCCTGTTAAGGCTACTGAGGAAAGGAATGGCTGGAAATCGTCTGTGGCCAGATTGACTTTCTAGGTGTGCTGCATATAATTTGTAAGCTATGTTTGGGCATTTATCTTTCTACAGTAATTTTAGCTCTTACAGGTAGAATATAATATCCTCTGCGGGCATTGTAATTCTTCATTTTTAATTCAACCAACCCTTTTCAGAATTTGTCGAAATGTCAGACAGGTTAACTAAGAGAAGGTGGTAACTGTTGTGCTGGTTATGCCTCTGAGGTGGTGAGGCTGTAAGAATATAAAGGGTGTGAGCTCAGTGTAAGCAGAGGCTGCTGAATTCAGGCTGTGACACTGAATATCTGAAACATAAGCAAATTTACAGTGAGATCTGCGTAGGTAACATCACACTGGAGAATTGCAGTTGAGGTGAGTAAGCAGATGTTTTGCTGTAAGGCAAAGAAAATTTTCCCAAAATACTGCATTAAAATCAGTGGAATTGTTTGGTTGTACGTGCTTCATGGTCATTAGAAAAAGAGGAAGGTATACTGATTGTACCAGTTCAGTTAAACGGGGAAAAATGTTAAAGACTGTCAAAAGATGTGCAGAGAAATCTTCATGTGCAGGGAAGGGATAAGACTCTAATAAAATCCTCTCTGTTATTTTAAGTATTGCCATTTCCATGATGATTGCATCACTTTCCACAATCTTTTATCACCTCCCTCCTCCTCGCTTTCCCTGCTGCTTCAGTTAGAGTGTGTAATTACCAAGTTTGATTTTTACCTGCAATATCTGACGAGTTATTTTTTAACAGGTCGTATTGGAAGGACGGGTTCAGACTCTAGACGGGTTGTCACACAGAAAGCCTCTTCAAGAAGTTCTGAGCGGTCGAGGAGTAAAGTACGATCTGAGAATAATCTGAAGAAACTGGAATCTGCTCTTCCAGGTGATAACCAAGATGATCATGCCTCTGTAAATAAGGACTTCCTGCCCTTGGAGATACGTGGAATTCTTGATGACTTGCAGTTGGATTCCGTGCTTACAAAGCAGGAAAAAAATGTGGAAAAGCAGAATCCGAAGTCTGTTTTGCCTACTCAAAATACCAGGAGCCACAGTCCGACCAAAAGGAAACCAGACAAGGTAGCTGCCAGTGAGGAGCCTCAAGTGATCTCTAAGAAACGTCACTATGATACGGATGAGGTTCGTCGGTACATCATCAGGCAGCAAGAGGAGAGGAAGAAAAAACAGAATGAAGAGAAGAAAGCCCAAAAAGAGGCAATGGAGCAGAAGAACAAAAGACTCCAAGAACTCTATAGAAAGCAAAAGGAGGCTTTTAAAAAAGTCAAGAGCGTGCCTCCTCCTGAACCTCTGGCAGCTAAACGGTTACAAGAAACTTACTCTGAACTATTGTTGGAACATACATTTTTAAAAGAGCCCTCTCAGCAGCCTACAGCGCAGGAAACACAGGTATAGCTGATTCACTAACTTAAAGTGCTGCAGTTGTTTGCAGGAATAGGAGGTCATATATCTAGGAAGGTCATGAATTGTCCTGATCTAAGAGCTATCCGAAAGCATGCATAGAAAACAGTGTTTTTTAAGCACAACAGTGCTTTTGATTCAGAACTAACTTGCTGCTGATGGTAGCTTCTCTTTGTAGCAAGGTGAATGGAAATCATCTTTCTATTATAATAGAAGGAAAGTTCAGAATATTTACTAAGATCAACTATAATAGTTGACTGCTAAGAAAACTGTAAACATCAGTCGAATGGTGAATTGAAAGGCTTTGTCTGAAGTTGTTCTCAGTCAGTGGACAAACTTAAATCAGTAATGAGTTAAATTAAAAGTCTGCTAATCAGAAACTGACCATGAAAAGATCAGTAGTAAAAGACTAATATGAATTTGTGTTCAGTTGAACAAGTTCAGTATATGAGCGAAGTTCTTTTCCCATTACATTCTGCTGAGACAAAAGCATGTATGTCCTGTATTTTTAAATCTTTGCACGGTAGGAAAGATGTGATATTGCACTGAGAAAGTCAAATCTTTTTCAGTTTTAATAAGACAAAAGCTTCTAAATTCCTACAGACTTCTGAAAATACATTTTTCTGGTTATTTTCATTTCTAGCCCAGACCTGGTTATCAGCCATCTGGAGAATCTGACAAAGAAAACAAGGCTCAAGAGCGTCCTCCTAGTGCATCTTCAAGTAGTGACATGTCACTGTCAGAACCGCAGCAGCAGCAGCCACTACTGAGGTGAGCCATTGTAGGCCTTCTGAGAGAGAGGAGGGTACTCTGGTGTTCTTCTCAGGGTGATGAAAATAGACTGTTCCTTTATGTTCATGCCCTGTGGAGAGTAATTGTCTTTCTGGCAATTACAACGTTTTCTCAAAGTAAGGAGGCAGATGATGCAGAAAAGCATATGAAAATGTTGGCTATTAGCATTTATTGAGTCTATAACGAATGATTGGTGGATCTTGTTAATCTTTTGCTGACATCAAAGGATGTGAATTTCAAACTAGGAGGCAATGTTTTCTCCACTAGCTATTACCAGCAGGCAAGAAGAGATGATCTTATGAGAAAAACAACGCACATATTCATCTGATTTGTTCAGTGTTTCCATTTCATCTATTGTCGTGTTTTTTCTTTTTAAAAGAAAACTGTGTCTAAAGTACCAAAAGCCTCCATTTCAGCTTGGAACTAGCCTTTCCCTATTTCCTTTCATGCCCTTTTCTCCACTTCTCATTTTTTTCATGTCTGATCTGAGTTTTTCTTAGCAGAAGTTAATGTGCTTAACCACACTCTTAAAAGTAAGAAGCTAAAAACCAATACGTTTCTTGCTTATCCTTAATTGCCTAGTTGTGCATGTCTCATTTTTAATCACACAATCAATATCTGTGGCTTAAATATAAATCTCCTTCATTATGTTTACTTTCCATTGGTCAAATCCACACTTTGTAAATATAAGGAGGCCTTTCTTTCTTTCTTTTTCTCATGGCACCACCTGAGTGGTGGTGTGACAGTTCTAGCGAAGCGTGGTCTGAGTACAACTGAATGGGGAAGAACGGTGCTAAGAAATGCCATGTAAAACAGGGGGACAAAGGAAGTGTTTCCTCCCTTATGAAGTTGGGAAACTTTCAGAAAATGGTTGCTGCTGATTATGAAAACATTCAGCTCTTTATAGGTCTACAATGCAAATTGCAGCATAAACAACATCTAAAATTTGGGAGGGGCTCTATTTTTAATAACGTTCTGTAACTGTTTACTGGCCATTGTCTGCCCCTCTAACTCTCCCAGGAAGTATTCATTTCCAGAAAGCAAACTTGTGTCAATGAGACTTTCATCTAAAATAATGATACTTATTAGTCATTAACTTAAATGTTGACTTTTTGTTTCAGAAGTGACTTCGTGGAACATTCATGGGTACAACCAGACCGGTTGAGCCCAAGAGTCCAGCTCTCTCATCCACAGACTCTCATGGACTTAAGTGGAGGCCCTTGCTCACAGCCTCGCAGTCTGGAGCAGATGGGACTTTTGTCAAAGGAGTGTGATGCAGCGTTAGCAGGCAGGAAGAGCCATGCTGCACCCATGGGTTTCCTGACCCTCATCGCTAAGCCGTACATGAATTCAACTGCTGCACAGCAAAATCTTTTAGGAAAACCCTCTACTAACCAATATAAGAGTAAATTAGATCGGATTGAAGCTTTAAAAGCTACAGCTGCTTCCCTTTCTAGCAGAATTGAAAATGAAGCCAAGAAGTTGGCTGAGGCTGGTCTCAATTATGGTACCATTTGGAAATTGGACCATGAATTTGTGCAGGAAAACCAGGATGACAGACGGTGGGCAAAGGCTGTGAGTCCTCCTGTGAGGGAGGAAAATGAAGATGCTTTTTCAGCCAGAATTCAAAAGATGCTGGGTACCTGTGTGTCTCATACGGCCTTTGAAGACAACCTCCCTGGAGTAGGCAACCTTAGTGAATTTAAAGAGCTTCCTGAGACAATCAGGCCTCATACTGCTACAGTCAGCCTTGGAATGAGGTCCCCCACTGGACATTTGTCTAAGAGACTGACTGACTCCCTGGGACGTGAAAGCCAGGCGTACGGTCAGAGCAAAGCTGTAATTTCTCAAGAGTCCAGCATTGACTCCATCAGCGAAGGGCCTTTCCTGAGTGACGGAAGCCTCTCTGAAGAGGAGGGAGGCCAGCACAAACAGCTTCCACTGAAGATTCTGGAGACATTGAAAGAGAGGGATTTCTGTGTTCGGGAGAGGAATGCTTCTGAGCCCATAAAAGAGTTTCAGAAAGAAGCTGAGAAGTATCTGCCACTTCAATCTCAGACAAGCGGCGCTCACAGCAAGGGGTCGTGGGAAGAGCTAGCCAAGGGAAGCCCACACAGTGTCATCAACATCTTTGCAAAAAGTTACCACCTCCATGGCAAGGGTAAGGAGAAAAATGGAAAGGTTACTCGGAGGTCTTTTAAAAAACTTCTCAATTTTATGATTCCTTTCATTTGATAATTCACAAATGAGGAGTGTGCGTTAAGATGTATTGCTTTGAGATATATCAAACATTAATCTGTGTAATGTTTAACTTTTGAAGGCTAAATGATCCCCTCCATTTCCTCCCTTCTTTTTCCCCCACAGCCTAATCACGTAAGGAAAAAAATCATCCCCACTTTTGAGGGAAGGTTATTGGTGTGTTAATCCTCTTTTCTTTTCATTCGGATCTTCGTTTTTGAGGAGGAGCCTTTTTTGAGAAGTTTGTTTTTATCTTTTTCTATCTTGTTTTTTTTTTTTTTTCCTTTATTATTGTTTAAACAGCCCTTAACATTAAACATGACCACAATGAAACTTTCTGCTGATGACTGTCAAGGAGTATGTTCTTCAAAGGTGTTTTGGCTGGAGTTTGCTAATGAGGTATTCAGTAATTTGTGGAAAGAGCTTGTTTTATGTTAAAACTGCTGTGAGATACCTGTACTGTTGTTCTCCTAATGCTTCTTGTATTCAAAAGGAAACATTTTGAGCTCAGTGTGGTTAGGAGCTTTTTGACCTCTGCAGCTTTATTTACTGACTTGATCCACATTGTATTCAAAATTATTTTTATCTCCAGTGTTTGATGAAAGATCAAATGGAGGATCTTCCCTTCTGCGCCCTTTACTCCCTGCCCTGAGCCCTTCAGAGAGCGTTGTTTCTTATGAAGATGACTTTGCCTACTCACCAGGAAGCAGCACTTTAACAGACAGAAAGATTGCACGTGACCTCAGGTAAGGGTGTGTTTGACCTCCTGTAGAAATCAAAATGCAGCATTTGAGAGAATGCGGTTGATGCAAATTTTGTTTTATAATACACTGCACATCTTTCCTGGTATGCTTACTATAGTCCTACTGAAAGTGGTCGGATAGTTCTTTATGATCTTGGAGTTAATGTGGCAAGCAACATGACTTTCAGTGCAAAGGTTGGAGTGGAATATTCCCAATCTTTGCCTGATTTTTGTTCTGCCTTGTTCTGGCAGGTAGCTTACCCTTTGTAGCTGGGTGAATGCTCTTGTGTAGGTGTTAGAATGCTTTATTGGTTAGTGCTTGTAAAAGTTAGGAAAGAAATAAGATTTGAAAGTGTTATAATGCTTCCACTACTTCAAATTAGGACTGTCTAATGTCTTAGCTGTAAGTTTTTAATTTCAGAATTGGTGTTTTTCAAGATGAGCTGTCCGGTGGGTAGTCCTTTCTTGCAAACTTCTTGTACACAATGTAACAAAGGACTTGAAAGTTCACAGTTAATCACTGTCAGTCTGTTCCTTTTTAGTGTTGCAAGCAGCAGTAATTCAAGCATTCAGGAAGAACTTCCTAGTGGAAAGTCTCCCCGTGAATCTCGATCTGTCGAACTTGCATCTCAGCATTCATCTGGACCCAGATCTGCAGCATCTTCTCACTCATCTACTTCATCTAAAAAGAGAGGGAAAAAAGAACGTAAGTGCAGCACTTGACTGCTTGTATTTTTTTGAAGAAAGTTCTAGGATTTTCTTGTTATGAAAGCTGCAGTCTTTCTGTGTATCCAGTGACAATAATCTCACATTGATAGGATGTTTTTCTCTAGTGGTTCTTTGCTAAATTTTCTTGACTCTTATTTTTCTCTGATGTTAAAATGCAGCTGTCCAGAACTAGATAGGCAGAGAAATTATAAAAATAGTGAAGAATTGTCCCCTTCCTAAACTGTCTGACAGCATTGTTCATTCTTAGGGTTGGAGTCTTTCAACGGAAGTTCTCACCACATTCCTGTGGGAGAAGATAAAATTCAGTCTGAATTAGAGTGGGGATCCCAACAAGCAAAGAAGTCCATATCAAGTAGCAGACTTTCTAATAAAGACTATGAGCAGAACACAGATACTGACAACACAATAGAAAATTTGTCTGGACACTCCATGTTGAGGTAATGTGAACTTACAAGATTGTATGCAAATATAAGTAGCATGGCTTGTGTTGTGGCAGGCTATCAAAAATGATTATGTTTCTAGATATGTAAATGGAAAGTAATATAAGTGTACAAATGTTAGTGAGATGCAGTAATCTTTTCCTGTATTTTAAAAATTATGGAAGGCCAAAGTTGATAGCCGTTGTAAGTGAAAATGGCAAATGGATTTCTACATTCCCCTGCACCCCTCAGATGCTCCTGTTTTTATAAGAAAAATTGACCAGCATAAGCATTGTGGCTCTTTTAGTACCTTAAGCATTGAAATATGATTTTATTTTCCTTTCCAACAAACGCTCTGTAATGAAGAGCGGAAAAAAGTAGGTTGTCAATCTCTATAGTTATCTTGCTCTTAATTGTATGAAACAGATGTTTTTGGCTAGACGTGTGTATGCTTAATAATACTCATAAGTCTACCCAGCTCTATGGGGTGATGCTTTTAATGAGTGAACAGCACCTCAGGAAAGAGTATAAAGTAAGGAAAAAAAAAAAATTTCCTGTTTGGCTGGCTATGAATGCAGCTTATTGGCTAATTGTGCAATGAAAACAGTTATGAAATACACTCAGTGTAATTTTCACTGCACGTTTTTCTAAAAAGCAACAAATAATGGTTTTACGCTCACTGTATGCTTGTGGAATGGCTCTGAGGTATTAACTTACACTAATGGCTTTCACTTATACTTAGTATTTGGTTTGAAAGGTCCTCTGTCCTCTTAAGATGTGCCAAGCATGCACAGCTGAACCTCTTCCTAAGGGATTCAAGCATCTGCATTTGGTCCTTCTTGGCATCATAAATAGGGATAATATATTTAAGAAGTGTCTGCATCTTTTTCTGTATGTTTTTTTCTTGCCCTTGTTTTAATGATCATCGCAGATTTTGTTATAATTGGATCAGAATATGTAGATACTGAGTTACTTGATTTTTGCTGTATGCTGAGTGCTTGTGAGAAAATACTGTGCTGTAGGAACTTGGCTCTAAATTGGAATGTAGGTACATAACCCATTTCATGAAGCCATTTCATACAGATAGACTGGGCCTGTGCAAACTGTAAAAGAATAGACCCCTACATAGATCTGTTCAGTCTGTATAAATGAAAGAGCTGAGTTGCTGCTTCTTTTGTTGTCTTATCAAATGACTGGAATTAAGACAATACGGATGCCTTTCTTTCTTGTTTTCTCTGTCAGTTTCTCAGACAAGGGAAGATCTCAGAAGACGCCAACTTCTTCCCCGTCTCCAGGCTCCCAAAAAATTATGCAGTTTGATTCTGTAGTCAATACAGCAGAGAGAGCCAAGTCACCTTCTGGCTTTTCTGGAAGCGCGGCATCAGGGCAGAAGCCTAACCTAGCCTTCTCTGACTTGAGTCTGGGAGCTAGCAGACCTGCAGCAGGAGTAGCCTCGACGAGTGGTGAGTTCTCTTAAAGATGTACAAATTCAAGAGCTGTCCTATTTTTTATCATTATTTTATGATGTGGGGCACTGAAGTTCAGCGGAGTCTGACAGTTAAATCCTGTCCTTCAGGATCTATGCGATTCTCCCCTGCTGCTCTTCAGCAGCGTTTGTCAGCAGAATTGAATTACCTTACTGCCATTGAAGAGACTGTGCGACAGCTTTCAGATGTGGAACGAGTACGAGGCATATCACTGGCCCAGCAGGAGAGCGTTTCTTTGGCTCAGATTCTAAAGGTAGTGGGGAAAATACTTCCTTGTCTCAGTATTTCTAATTTGATTAATTTTCTTGTAAGATTAAAGAAAAATAAAATAGGACGAATCATGCTTTTGTCTTTCAAAAGTAGTTGCAGCAAGTGGCGGGGGCAACTAAGCTCTTGCATTTATCCTCTGTGCTTAAAGCATGTTTTTCTGATCTATAGGCACAACAGCAGCGTCATGAACGGGACATAACTCTTTTGAAAATCAAGGCTGAACAGGAAGCTTTAAAAAATAAGAGACAGCTGGAAGAGGCAAGGCAGAAGGCAGCTCAGGTAATGCTGCTCTTAAAAAATGTGGAGTGTGTAAGAGTGAAGTGTTCTAAGAAAATCTGTGCCTATGAATGCTCTTAATTGGAAGCTTTGGTGAAGGGGCTTAAGATAATTGGGGGAAAAACAAACAAACAAAAATCTTGTGGTGTCAATTTCAAACTTTTGTCCCAGGCTTATAGAAATGCTATATTACACTGTAGACAGTACTATACTGTCGTACTTACTATAGATAGAAGATTTTGAAGGGCTGAACTATTGTGTTTTTTGCATAGGCCCATGCAGAGACACTGCATCATCTGGTCCAGTCACGACAGGAGGCCGTAGAAGTGCTGCAGGAGGCCGTAGAAGTGCTGCAGGAGACCAGATGCAAGGCTGCAGCCAAGCAGGTGGAAACTGCACTTCTCACTACAGATGCTGGCCACCAGGTCCGCGAGGTGAGATCCTGAGTGAAATAAAAAGCTATTTTAATTTCACCGTTGCTTCAGATATTGCCTCTAGGCTGCGCTCTGTTCAGTACAGCTTTTTCATGTTCATAACATGCCAAATAATAGGACTTCAAAGGAGCAGTTCTAACATCACTACTTAGAAGTTGGTTGGCAGTTCTAAATCCCTTATTGTGCTTCTCATGATCTTCCCATTAACTAACCATGCAGAATTTTGTTATTGCAGGACGGAATGGTGATTGTGAGCATAACGTCTCTAATCTGTAAGCATTGTAACTCCATCAGATTGAATCTGTATCTATTTCATACAAAAATCCCACTAGAAAAGCAGGGGAATTTGTGAGAAGATTTAAACATGGAATTTTGTACAGTGTTGGAATTTAAATCTGTTGCTTCCATTGCAGTGAAAATAATATTTTTACTCTTTGAGTAGGATGCATTTTCTAATGGAAATTAAATATTTTGGGTTTTTTTCATGCTTTTAAAAACTAACTGTAATAATAGGTCCAAAATGTTCTGCATGTTGCATGGAGATCATTCTAGTGATCAGAGGTTAAGTTGATTAGAATACAACATAGGTGATGTAATGCATGTCTGTAGCGTCACATTAATAATTCTGCTCCCTGTAAGTTAAATTATATACTTACAGAGCATCTCTTAAATCTAGAATTGAAATATGTGTAATTACAAACATCTCAGAACAGTTATATGCATTCATTCTAGCAGGAAATTTATACTGAAGGACAATTTTTTCAAAAACATGTTGATAGTTAAAAGCTCATTGTGTTCCTTTGTTGTTGTACTCAGATGACAGAGCTGGCACGAACCCAGATCTCAGACACTGTCAGTGCTCCAGCTGCTCCAGTCACCACTTTGTTTGACCACCAGCGGCAGCATCACTCAGAGTTCATGAAACAACTGAGAGCCCGAACTGATACAAACAGGTTTTGTCAAATGTTTCCTAACTTGGGAGGTGGGATATAAGATTTGATAGTTTTTGCTTCACGTACTTCTGAAGAAAACTGTAGTATTTCATACTAAGTGAACATTTAAGAAGAACTTAGATTCCAACTCTGTTTTTTTTATAGTGTACCCCAAAGGAGGGATACTGATTTTTTTTACAGCTCTTTATGAAAGAGTAAGAAAAGATACTCTAGGTATTTCATGGGATGATTTAACTTATCTAGGCTTGAAGTACTTTCTTACAAATTTTAGGTATTACTTCTTTTACTAAACTGATAAAAGCTTATGGAATCTATATCAGTATTTAAGACAGTGTAGGTTTACCTCAAATGCTTTCTCTTTTCAGGAAATGTGAGACTGCTGCCATGTCACAAAGTAAAGAGTCAGGTGACTTAAAACAGACTTACTCACCAGCGTTTGATAGTTATTCAGAGTCCTCGAGGTCAAAGGTTCATGATCGGAGGTAAGAAAAGATTTGGTTTGTTCTGTTTTCTGTTTACCTGCTGTAAATAAGAACTATATTTTGAAAATGCTTGCAAAGTAATTTTGAGACATGTTGTTCCATTGTTTTCTTTTTAAACAGAGAAAGTGGGTATCAAACCTTAACATTGCTGGGATGTTATTCACTGATGTAATGTAAAATAAATATTTTTAAATGCGCGAAGTAGTATCTTAATTTAAAAGATATATTTTTTGATGAAACAGTAGTACCAGCAGTCGTCAAGAGAGTCCTTCTGTTCCATCTTCTAAAGAGAATGAGAAAAAACTTCCCCGTCGTGAAAAGATAACTAGCAGCATTGAAGAGCAGGCTCATACTGGTGCGGACGATTCCTTGCCTAGTGATAGTATTTTGTCACTGCCAGATGAAAAAGGTTAGCTGTACTTGTGTGTAATGAACCTGACAGTGGTAAGGGGGGGAGGCGGATGCTGCTTCAAAACTGGTTTCTGAAATCAGTGAGGGAATATGTGTGACATTTGAGTCCCAGCTGAATTGATAATCTCTTAAGCAGAAGATGGCGTAGCGAGATTGGAATATTTTGAAATTCTGCACATTACAGTAATGGAGTCTTATCTACTTTTTGCTATGGTAACTGTAGCTAGCCAGATGTTTACTTGCTAAATGTGTAGGCTGAACACCAAATGTTTTGGTAGACTCAAAATGTATTTATACCTGTATATAGAATTCTGTTAGTTTTTTTTTTTAAGCTAGATAACAGTATTGCAGTGTCCTCTAACTCAAGGTCACTTTTCTGAAAGTTAAGATCTTTTTTTGCATTAGAGGAGTCCTCTCCCTGTCTTTTTCTGTCCTTGTGGTTTTACTGAGTTGAGACAGGGTAAAATGACCTGCATGGTACATCCTTGCGCATTAACCTGCTTCCCTCAGATTCTGCTTCCATTGCAACTGAGTATTCCCTGAAATTTGATGAGTCTATGACAGAGGATGAGATTGAAGAGAAGTCTTTTCGGTCTTTGCTGCCCTCTGAAAGTCATCGTAGAATTAACTTGGAGAAGAAGCGCGGTAATCGTGATGATTCTGATGATGAAGTCTCCCCAGAAAAAACTTCTTTGTCATCCATCAAGGTATGTCAAGTGATCATAGTTAAGGTTATTAACCATTATTCTTCAATTATGCTCATGAATTTGTTGAGCTTTTCTGTGTTGCTTGTGCTTACAAGCTTTGGTTCTTTGAGCATTTGAAAACATTAGAGTTGTATGAACATCCTTTATGTCACTGTTACGCAAGTAAGGTGTTTTGTTTTGTGGAACAGTCCTTACAAGGCCTCGACCTTTTCTCCTGTGGCTTTAGAGAAGAGTGATGTTTTGAGGTAGATTATAAAAACCCAGTGGGTGAATTCTTCCTAACACTCCTACTCACATCCAAGAGATAAAAGCAGATGCTGCTGCTTATTCTCATGAGGAGACGTCCCAAGACTGTCACGCAGCCCAGGGTAGAAAAAGCTGCTCTTCTAGTAGCTCAGAGAGGAAAAAACATATTCCCTTCTTATGCTTAACCACATGCATACCACAGTTTGTACTTGAAAAAAGCTTTGAAATTTCTTCATTAACAAACCATGCTAAATTTGTCCTGCCTTTCAGGAGCTAAGCATGCCTTTCTCAGGAGGGCAAGATAGTTTCTCTAAATTCACTATGGAGATGGTAAGACAGTACATGAAGGAGGAGGAAGTGCGAGCAGCTCATCAGTCCTCGCTACTTCGGCTCCGGGAGAAGGCTCTGAAAGAGAAGACAAAGGCTGAGTTAGCTTGGTTGGAACACCAAAAGAAGTAAGACAATGTTGAATATACACTCTTGCTAACTGCTTGTTTTCTTATGAAAGTCTCCTACTTTCATTGTTTTGGTAGTACTTCTCTTCTACCCCACTCCTCTGTGATTAAGTATCAGTGGTTGAACAAATCTTCTGATGTCTGTAATCTATGCAGATGTTATTGTCATTTGGAAAGAACAGAACTCAGTTTGTAAGTGTGCTTTGATGTTTAAATCGATCATGGTTAGATAGAAGAATTTCACAGAAACAGGAAAACATCCAATATTTGTTCTTAGAGAAGGTAGTTCCCATCCTTGCTCCACAAGTCTTAATTCAAGAATGTATGTATTCTTCTGCAGATGAAAAAAAAGTAATTTTAAAGGGTAAAAGGCTGTTGTGCACTTGTGTTGTTGATTTTGTTTTTTTTTCCTTATTTCATCATCTCTTCCAATCTGTTTGCAGGCATTTGCGAGACAAGGGAGAGGATGATAAGATGCCCCCTATTCGAAAGAGGCAGCGTGGTCTTCTGCTGAGACTACAGCAGGAAAAGGTAACTGATGCTTTCTAGGAAAATCCTATAGAAACTTCTGTGATGCTTTGGACACTGTAGAAGTTAAGAACTGATAGCTCTGTGCCAGGTTTTTGGATAGAAAAATAACATTATTTCTCACCATGCAATAATTCACCTTTTGATCATATTTAACATGTTTTAAAAGGTTCTTCTATATCAATAATCTCATGGGTTGAGACCTGAGTGTATTAATTGATTCTCTGGTGCCAAAATTGCAAGCTAATCGCTTCATCACAGTTTTGCTAACTTTAATCTCATATTGTGGACACTGAGAATTTCAGAGCGTGTTGGAGAGCTGTCTGTCAAACTTACTTTGCTTAATCTTTTATACCTGAAGGCAGAAATTAAGCGTCTTCAAGAGGCCAACAAGGCTGCTCGGAAGGAGAGACAGCTAATCCTTAAACAGCAGGCAGAAATAGAACGAATCCGTCAGACTACAATGAAACTGCAGGAAAAATTGAAATCTGCAGGAGAAAACAAGCTCGTAAGTGTTCCGTACAGAAGTTGGAGTCTTCCCTCTTTGACTATATGCTGCTGGTATTTGACTCAACTACTAGCTTAAAAGCTATTAGATTACACCTGTCACTTGGAAAATTTATCTGCTCAAATTGTCTTATCTTGTATATTTCAGCGATTTCATTTGTTTAAATTCTTCAAATCGTTTGAGGAAATGCATATGGAAAAGTATTAGAAAATGTTTTAACTGGACAGTAGACAAGAAAGAAGGTGACAGACTCCTCTGCAGGGTCTGTTGTGACAGGACAAGGGGAAATGGTTTCAAACTAAAAGGGGAGATTTATTTTGGTTGTAAGGAGGAAGTTCATTATAATAAGGGTGGTGAGGCACTGGTACGGCCACCCAGAGAGGTGGTGGTGCCCCATCACTGCAGAAAACCAAGATCAGGCTAGACAGGGCTCTGAACACTGATGGAGCTGTGGGTGTCCCTGTTCACTGCAGGGGAGTTAAACTAGATGGTCTTTAAGAGGCCATTCCAACTCAAACAATTCTGTGACTCTGTGGGAATGACTAATTCTCTAGCTTAAGTAATGACTTTGGGAATATCAGCTTTTGCATGTTTGAACATCTTGGACTCTGATTCTATTAATCTGATTCTGTTTATCGATAAAAGACATAAAATGTAAGCTCCAAAACCTAAGCTTGCTGGTTTTTGTGTTTCAGTGTTATTAAACAAAGTTTCTCACATCTTCAACACTGGAACAGATTGTCCAGACGAGTTGTGGATGCCCTCTTCCTGGGGCGTTCAAGACCAGGGGCTATGAGCAACCTGGTCTTGTGGGAGGTATCCCTGCCTACAGCAGGGGCTCAGAGCTAGGTTTTATCTTAAAGGTTCCTTCCAACCCAAACCGTTCTATGATTCTGTGATCAGAATCCATCAGCAGCTGAATCCTTAAAAAATTCTGGAAATGCAAATGTAATAATAATGAGAGGACTGGTTTCCTGTTTGGGTAACTGTATTCTTGTAGGATTTTTTTGTTCTAGCTACAGTCAAGGGAGAATTTAAATTGTGGTGGGAAGAAGAGTACAAAAAATGATGTCTAATGAAAAGAAGTTGGAGAATAAAGCTAAAATATGTAGGCGGACAGACTTAACCTGAAGTATTATTTGATGTAATCTGAGGATAAGTAAGATGGGTTAACACAGTTTAAAAATAAATTCTAAAAAAAGGATAACTTTTCATGCTTTTAATGTTTGTTTTTTTTTAAACATATATTTGCAGGAACTTCACAGTGAGGATGACATCAAGCAGAGCAATGGTTCTAGCCCACTTCCAACTGATGCAGAAACACGCAGCCCTTCCCCAATATCGATCTCCAGCAGTGAGACTAGTAGCATCATGCAGAAACTTAAAAAGATGCGCAGCAGAATGGATGAGAAGTAACTAAATTTTCTTTTCTATTACAAAGCTTTACTATTTTAATGAAAACAAATTGGCTCAGCCAGTATCTGCACTGAAAACGCTTATTCAAAAAGTCTACAGTGGTATTGATATCATATACAGTGATGTCTTTTCAGAATCAGCCTGAAAAAGAACTGATTATAAGCATTGATAGAGCTATATTAATCTTTGAAGTGAGTATTTTATAGGATATGTTTTTTTTCTTGAGTACAGAAATTCAAGTCAGTAAAAGCATATCAGTTTAAGAGATTGTGATATCTGTACTTGGCAGGAAAATTGTTTGACTTGAGCTTAACAGTGTGTCTTGTCAGACTTCTTACAATGAAATACGTTAAGGCAAATGATCAAAGTGATGCCTGTATCTTGTATTTCTGCTTTTTGCTTTTACATATCTGGTTCACAGAAGGTCAGGGAGCTTGTGTGTGACTGAGAAGACAGTAAGACTTTTTATTTTTCTTACATTGTCCACGGTTGGGGAAAAAAAGCTGAAAACATCTGTTAGTCTTCAGAAGAAATAATCAAGTATATGTAAAGTTGCTGGGTCTAAGACTGAATCTGTTGATTTCACCTGTTAAATTGTTCTGTATCAAATAAGTTGTTTCTCTTCAGTGCAGGAGTTACTCTGTTTGCTTTATGCATTTCAAATATGTTAGCAATATGTTCTCATTAGTTTGAAGTCCTAAGTTCTTATTTGAGACTAACTCATTCAAAGTCTGACCTGTGCCAGTTAACCCCACATAATAGTCTCTGCTTAAACATTTTTTCTGAATTTTGAACCAAGGTAGGTCACTACATTTTTGTTTGTGGTGATCTTTGTAATGTCCTTTCTCTTCAAACTCATAGCAGTTAGAGTAAATATCAAAAAAGCAAGATTGCCTTTTGTAAAGACAAGCTGTCTGTGGCTCCTTAGCACCTGGTTGCTTGTGATCATTTGGGAAGGACATTTCCTATATCTGCATACGTTTGTGTATGCTGGAGATTAAAATGCCCAAAGCATCAAAACAGTGAGAGAGGATTGGTGTAAGTAGTGGGGGGAGGAAGAACAAATCCACGTTCTATTTAAATAGTCTCCATGTTCAAGCCTGAATTGGATGCTTTGTTATTCAGACTCTTCTGAGAGGAACTAGTGAACTGAAAAGACAAAATCACAAATGATAATCCAAGTTTCTGAAAGTCTGTATTTCTAAAACTTAACTCCTAGCATTCCAAGTTGTGTGGAAAACCTCACTTTCAACAACAAAAAACAAACTTTCCCTAAGTATGTGTTGAGGTTGGCAAATTGCATAAGAGAGGGGAATCAGAAATAGGCTCAGAAGAAAGATCTTGGAAACCTGCGTGGAAACTTGTGTGCCTGCAAACAGAGCAAGTTCTTTGTCTTCTTTTTCCCTCAGTTTCAACATACAAAGTTTAGAATGGTAATACTGTGTTACAAAACTAAATCACAGCTTACGAATTTGGGTATTATATTAATGCTAATGTTAATACATTATGTTAATGTAAAAGATTACAAATATATTTGTGTTTATGTCTTCCTTTGCCACTTTTTTTCAGGAAGCCTTTTTAGTCAATATTGTTTCTGAAATCTTTGCTTTTTCCTAAGCAACAGTAAGAATTACATGTTAGTAAATGAATCTCTTTAGTACTGCAAAGGATAGTAACAGATACAAAGTATGTTTTATCCGTAAGAATATTTTAATTACAAGTCCAAAATGTTTGTCATCTGGGGTATATCTTTCAAAAGAGTAGGCATCAGGATTTCAGCTGCAGTAATTACTGTGAGGAACATCAAGTGCAAGTTGTACTTGTGTGTGATGCAGTGTATGTGGTCATGCATTTTTGATTTTATAGTTTTGTCTGATTGCTCTACACGTTCAGAGTATTTTGTGTAAGCATAAATAATTCCTTAGAACTTCAGTCTTCCTGATTGTATAGCTTTTGCACACGTCTTGCAGGTTTTCTTGATAGTGGTAGCTGTGCTTATTGACTGAAAAACAGTACCTAATTTTTACGTCCTTGTTTATAAAATACCTAAGAATAACATTAACGTAATATTTACTTAGAGTATGTTTAGGGAACTGTCTGCTTGAAAAACGAGTTGTGTGATCCTGCAAATGGAAAGAAACTGAATGAGTAAAATACAAGAGAACTAGAGAAACACTTTATCTCTGAGACAGCTTTAATATCTCTTCTGTTAAAAGGACAATGAAAGAGTTGTTCTGTTTTAATTATAACTCCTGAATCTGCATAGCCTGCATGTGAACAGGAGCATGCTCTGTCAAAGAGAATTAACCCTTCTGCCCATGCTTGCTTTGCATATGCAGCTTTAATGATAATTCGTACAGAAGAGGAACTAATTAAATGCTCATTTGCTTTTGCTTTCTTTAGCATGCTTCTTACCCTGCTTTGTAGTTGCTACAGAGCTGTGCAGAGCATGATATTTTGCTATAAATAAGATAATATGCTAAAATTAGCTTAAAACAGTCTTCCATTAGAAAGTAACACTTTAATCACAGTGTTAAGGTAATGTAGTTTAAAAAAATATATAGGCATTATCTTTCTGCAGAAATGAAAGTGAGTATTCTTTCTGCAGAAATGAAAGTGAGTATTCTGAGACCAAGTCTGTGCCTTATTGCAAAATCGAAGAACAGCTGGAAGTTGAATACAGATATATTTCAGACTTTTTCTGGATTTGCTTGAGCTTCTTTAAATAAATTCATCCTTTTTTAAGTTTCAGACTGGCAAAGCTGTCTATATTACAAAAGCAGCACTCTGTTTAATGCTAATAATATACTCTATTGAGGATTAGAACAGCAGAAGTTGCAAAAAGCTGAGGTTGAGATGTTAGCAGGTGTGTGTGGAAGTTTGTATCAGACTAATAAAACTTCAAAGAATGAAAGAAAAACAGAGCAATGTGAAAATAGCATGCCTTTAACTAACAGAAAATGAAGTGTTATAACTTATGCACAAGTGTATGTGTTCTTATTACCTTCTGCATAACTATGTTTCTACCCAAGGTGTTAGGTTAAATGCAATTAATTTCAAAGTTCTTTGCTAGATGCTGTCCTTTTCTCATTCTTTCTGCCTTTTTTTTTTTTTTTTGCTTAGTTTTAAACTCTTCCTCCTTATTTTGTAGACACTGCTCTCCTGTTCACTACTTCTTCTCTGTCTTTACGTCTCACCACTGGGCCTCTCTCAGTGTCTGTTTTCCCAACCTCCACCCCAAATTCCAGCTGTATATCTACAACCAATTGGTCAGGTAACTGTACCTTTCTCAAGTGATAGACTCTTTGATAGAGCATGCTCTGTTCAGTCCTAAAAAGCCAAGGGGTTCTTCATCACTGAACAGTTTTGACACTTTTTCTACACTAATTCCAGTGATTCCTACTGTGTTCTGAGTAGCACACAGACAGTTCACTTTGCTTTCACTGTCCAGTTGCTACTTCAGAACAGCTGATGAAACTGTCTAGTTTGGCTTTAAAAGCTGTGTGTATTAGATATAAATGCAGTTCAAGTGTAGGTTAACACTTCCAGGTTGTTATTTTTGGAATAGGCAGACCAAATATGTGGCCTTAGCACCAGATAAATAGTTAGACTTTGAAAAATTACAGTGATGTAATCTGAGTGCTTCTGCTTCCCTTTTGCTCCTGTAGATTTCCTGCATTGAAGATAGATACCAGATGTGGTTCATGCTTTTCTATTTATTTTTCCTCCCTGTGAAGGTGCTCCTGCTGTTGAGGATGAATGTGTACCCTTGGTGTTGCAACTGGAACCCTCTAGACTGTAGTAAATGCTAAGACACTATGCATGCTACCTTGTGGTGGTTCTGACCTTTTAAACCCCTGGGTTATAAAAGGGTCTGCATCTTTAGCTATGCTCATTTAATCCTCTTCTTTCTAAAGCACAAGTGTTTGAGCCTTCTTTTTCTCTCCTTAGTGCTCTTTTTGACCAATGTGTAGTTTTCTTATTACTTGGTCTTTGTATGGTGATTATTTTCGTGATCATTTAGTTAGCTCTGCTCTCCTGCTCGTGGCCTCCTGGGTTAATTCATTTGACATCTGCTGTTGAAGAGTCTTGCACCTTCATATCCATTTATTTCAGCTTTTCTCTTGAACTTTACTCCAACTGGACTTGCCTCCCTCAAGACCCAGTCAGACATGAAGATCCAGGCATTCTGATGAGATGAAACAACTAGTGAAGGAAGAAGAAAAAGTTTGCATTGAGATCATTATTGTAGTAATGGCCTACATAACAAGTTCCAAAGATATGACCTACCACATTAATTGGGACTGATGTGTATCTGAAAGTAAGAGCTGATAAATCTGGTAGTGCTAGTGAAAGACAACACAGACAAACACAGCTATCTGTCATGTTTGTAGTGCAATTACCACTGGCAATCTAGCTTCTTAATGTTATTAATCTGTCAGTTTTCTGTAAGAGCAGATAATGCTTGATGCCTATCTCTAGGAAGTGATTGAAAAAGTACAGAAAATCCTAGCATCTGTTAGCTGAAAGGTGACAGGTATTACAGATATTCCGGACTGACAGAGGTGCTGCTTTTCATCTGCCCTTGCTCTGACTATAGTAAAGAGGTGTGTGCGTGTCTTACTGGCTTCTGAAACTTTTATCTTTGCATCATCACTTTTCCACATGATCTGAATCTGTCTTAAAGAAAGAATCATCAGAATCTTAATCCTTCTGATGAGCTGCCAGCTCACTTTACCTGGGAACAGAGTGAGCAACGCTGAGTGAGCAAACAGCCAATGTCATTCAGCAGGCAAGACCTGCAGCTTACCCAGTTGGCCACTGCTCTGTATTTATAAAGGTTGTTTGAAACACGGGAGATTAAAAAAGCACAAATGGAATTATTAACTGCTTCGTAGCATAAGAACATCGATGCTAAGTATTTGGATTGTTTAAAAAATTACAAATTTTAAAGGCACTTTCAAACAGAAGTCTCACGGGACTTGGAAGACTGCATTTTTAGGCACCCATTCTGTGCTTCTTTACCCATTTGAGCACTCTCTCTAGCTGCCAAAAACCGTCTTGTTTTCAAAGAGTGATTCTGTGACATTTAGAATTTCATTGCAGGGGATGGATGATGTACACTCTTCTCTAGAGTTGGCATGTTAGAAGTGTGTACAGTTGATATTGACCTTTCAGTTGTTATCTTAAAGACTGAATGCTATCTTCTTGATAACTTCAGTATCCAGATAGAAACTAGAGGTGATTCTGTTCAGTAGCTGGCAAAGAAAACTAGTATACATGCACAGACTTATTCATGCTTGTGACATTTTACATTAATTTCCTCATTTCTGAGGTTTCATGCATAATTTGAGAAATCTTTGTCACAAATCAAGAAGATCTGCAGATTTTCAGCATGAGCTTGCTTTCTTTTCTTAGTTAAAACTAGTAGCCAGGACTGTTAGTAGGTGGAAGAACAGTTCTGCATCCTTACTCTCTTTATGTTGTTAGCTGATGATTAACATTCCTATCTGTGTGGCAATCCAGAGATGATACTCAAAGGAAGAAGGATAAAAGCTCCAGTAATTCCAGTAAATCTTTCAGGTGGATTATTACTACAGGAACACCTCTTATAATTAGTTATTTAGAAAGGTCTGTGGGGCAGCTGGGGTCACAATATTTCTCTGTCACTGGAATTAGCAAAAAGATAGGTTCATTTTTCAAACAGTCACTGCTTTCTTGAGGGTTCCAGTTTCATGCCACAGGTACTTCTCATGTCCTAAATTTAGGAGCTGACCCTGTTCATTTTACTGAATATATTATTAGCACTTTTAAAGATGTTGAAAATTCTTTGAATGTTAGTAGCAGTTTTACAATATCTTGTAGACTTTATTTACTGAAAAAAAAAAAAAGAAAGTGTTCTCTATATGTCAGAAATCTGGGAGATAGTAGTTAATGTGGCAGTTTCCCTAGAAAACAATTTGAATAGCTAAAATTCTGGAAATTGTGGCAATAGAGCATCTGGCTTTTGGGTCTTTGACTATCTTCTGCTGTGTCTGTCAGGTTCCTAACTAAACGAGAACAGAAGCTGATGCAGCGTCGACAGCATGCTGAAGAATTGTTGGAGTGGAAGCGCCGCCTGGATGCAGAGGAAGCAGAAATACGGCAGATAGAAAAGCAGGCTTTGGCTGCCTGGGACAAAGAGCTGCTTAAAACCAAAGCAGCCAAGAAAGAACTGGGGGATCTGAGAGCTGAGCCCAAAGGTAGTAGAAACTTTGGGAGGAATGTGGCAAATAATGCAAGTCAAACATAACTGGGCAGAATGATTGCTTAAGTTTGCACTTCTTTTATTCTGTGATCTTGTGGTGGTCCTTTTCTCAGTTTCTGCAGTCTGTGACATCTTTGGCCCTGTTCTTTTTATCTCTGTTTTAAACCTTGGTCAGACGTGAATTCCAGTTCTGCTACGTATCTTCTCATGTGTTTCTATGTACAATCTGAAATCCATTTCTGTCTTCTCAGAACAAAAATAGTACGTGATCTTTTGCTGATCTTATCCTGAACTTACCCTTGTTCAGTAGATGTTTGAAATCTGCAACAGTACTGTAGTATGCTAGGATGTAGTTAGTATACATAATGCTATTCTGAGAAAACAAGTTCCCAAATTTTAGGGGCTTCGGTTTTATCATTCTGTCTTAAGTGGAATCTGCTTTGAGCATGAGCCACAGAAAACTGTATTGCAATGGGAGAAAATAATGAAACTTCAGAGACTGTTATCAAAATAGTATTTTTTCCTCCCACCGTTGAAAGGGGGTGATAGATTCACTGAAGGTCCAAAGGGAATTTAGAATGATGTCCTATCACGCTTGTCACCGAAAAGCCTTGTGGATCTTAGGCATGTGGAAAACACTTTAAAGATGTTGTGTGTGCAAGCCACTAAGTTCCACGGAGGGAAAATTCAGCATGCTGAAGACAGAGACGTGGATGAGAAAACACATTTACTTTCTGTTAATTGTTTCTACCAGTGAGCACTGGAGCGTGGCCCTGCTTCAGAAGAAGTTCCTCTCCCTAGCCTTTGCTCAAATATTAAATAGTTCTTCATGGCTGCTTCCATAATGCTGTGACTGCTGCGGAATTTAGTAAACAGGAATATTGAAAACCCAACTTATTATTTTACTTGTTGCCATTTGAGAGACTCATGATGAAATCATGACATTAAAATGTTCTCTGCAATGGCTGTAAAGGAAGCAATCAATTCTAAATTCAAGATCTGACTTGTAGATTATGTGCTCCGCCATGACTTCTTCAGACTAATAGTGACTCTTGCTGTTGCATGGCTAACTGGAAGGACAGGTTTCCCTAATAATCTTTCTGGAGTATGTTGTCTGGAAAATGTTAGAATATTCTGAGGAGTTTTTTTGGTTTTGACATTTGGCAATCACTAAGACTGGTAATCTTAAATCATAGTTCTCTGGAAAACATCCCTTTTTCATACTAAGTATTTCAAAGTCAATTTCTAGATAAGTGAATAATGCATACCCATTTGACTTATACTGATAGCAGTTACTACTTTATATGCAGACAGTAGTTACTCTGAAGGCATCTAAGTCAGTGAAGATTCTTATGTTGTTTCTTTTCTCTCATTATTCAATCTCAGAAACAGCCAGTGAAGAAGAGTCTCCAGTGCCTTCTTGCTCTTGTCTGAACAGTGAAAGCTCAGTCCAAGAAGAGCTTGGCAGTCCCGCTGCAAAATCTGTCCCATCAGAGACTATGGGCCACGGACAACCAGAAAGCCCAGATCAGAGTATAGTTAATGAAGAAATTATTTATTCTGAAGACTTCAAGTCTTCTACCTTACCTGGCAAACTTGTGAGTGAGCTTTTTATGCTATATAGATTCTTAAATTTTTAAAAGGGGAAGACAAGTAATAGTCTTTCCAACTGTTGAAACAGAGGTTAAACTGTGGTATGTAATACCACTGTATGTTATTAGAATAAACATTGTGATCAGTTACGTTCTTCAAAGTCTTGATGAAAAATTGCTTGAACACAGAGTTTCAATGTTTTTAAATCTGTAGGTAGTCTTGCAAAATGTTCTGCGTGTGTCACGTAGGTATGCAGTATTAAGTGGCGGAACACTGACCCAGTTAAACAATGTGTATTAGCTGTAGGCGAGCTTGTCACCATTGTATGAATTCTTTGAGGCTGAGGAAGCTATGCCATGTTCTTCTGCCTTGCTTTATTTGCATATTTCCCAAAGTATAGCTATAGGATGAGGAAACATAGCTGTAATCTGGTACACAGTCCCTTGAGTTTCAGATTATGACTGCTTTCTAGTTCATACAGCCTTATTTTTCTGTTTCAGTAGGTACTCCTGCTTGGTTGACAGTTTTGATAAGTTTTGTCCTGATAACTTTGCTTTGCACTGAATCAGACAGAAAATGCACTTTGTGGAAAGTCAGAAGAACTGCTCGTGTAGACTTCCATTACAGATACTTTCTTCTTGTGAAGTTTCCTGAGAATATAGTACAGTAAAATGTCAGATATGCACTAGAGGTTACGACTGAGATGTGTGAAAAGTTTGTAGCATGATACTGAAGCAGTAAGCAGAGTTTTGGAAGAATAATTTCTCTTAGAATTTTTTGCGTGCCTACAGAGAAACAGGGCTCCACTTTAGTGATTTAGAGTGGCATCTCTCACCCCTTTTATGAAATTGTCCTTTTGGATTCGCAGGTGTATTTAGTAGGTGTTCTCATTCCCTTGATTGTTACCTGTGAGTACAGATGTATTGAACACCTCTGAGTCACAGCCATGTCTGTTCACCTAAGTGGTAAGAAGGTAGCCTGAGCACGCTTATTGAAGTCCAGCCTCAAAGTGAGCAGTCCATTATTGCTACTGCTGGTATTTTTATTTTATTATTAATTTGACAAACTAAGATAAAAATTGTCTGGATAGGTAGCTTTGCTTATGAGGTGTTCTGTAGTCATGCCAGTCTCTCCTTGTAACTAGCTCCTGATGGCAATGATCTGCTACTTTGAGAGTGAGCTTTACAAGCAGTTACTCATTTGTCCTTTTCTTCTCACACAGACTCCTCCCAAAAGCAGCATATCTGTATCAAGGCAAGATTCCAGCAAAGGCAGCCATAGATCTGGGGGACAGCTCCGTTCTCCTGTGAAGTCTCATCAGATATCTCACAATTGGTCTGATGAGTCTTTATCTATGACACAGTCAGGTAAGTATTTGCTTGGATTTAAATTGCTGTTTCAAAGCTAGTCATTTTAATAAGTAAATTTGCAAAGCAGACCTAGATATGGGAAGGCAGGCAAATTCCTGCAAAATGCTGGGTTTTGAAGTTCTGTGAAAGCACTTTCCCATGATGTAATTTGATCATTTCAGCATAAGAAGGCCCATATATCTTTGCACAGATTCCTGCAAACAGTTGTGAAGAAGAGTCAATAGTTAAGATGTCTAGAATTTAAAAATACCAAGGTTGGCTGTGCGTTTAATAAATTACGCTTCTTTGCTCCGCTTGTTTTAAGAAAGCAGAATTTGGTTCAGCAGCATAGAAACATGATTGTTTTCATTCTGAACACAGCCTTGCTTCAGAAGACACATAGCCCCGTTTATCATGGCAGTGCAAGTGAGCCCACTGGACCTATGCTGGCATATGCTTGGTGGTTGGACATTTCATGGCATATCCAGAATGACTTTTTTTGTGGAGGAGTTTGAATTGTGTGCAGTAAAATGGGGCCTCAAGTTGTGTTTTGAGCTCCAAGTATAAGATCTACTACATAGACTTTTTATAGAAGTTTTTTAACCCAAAGTCCAAGTGGGCTACCAGTAAATACATGGAGAGAGTATATACAAAATGAACTGGCCTAGAGCGGTCCTTTCTCTGGTGTGCTCTTGCAGTCTGTTTGTCATGTAGACTTCATGAACAGCCATAATCTGTGGGGTCACCATCATAAGCTCCATTGATCTGTGAAGACAGTTTTGATCGTTTCTCTGCTTTTAGTCTCTGAATCACCTTGCATTCCACAGTGCAGTTGTTACAACATCCCAAATACACTTCCTATTGGCAAAAGAGATAGCGTTTTTCTGCATATTTTTGTTTTCTTTTAATTCCTTGAGTGAATTATAAGTTTTTAGTGGAAGAAAAATGAGGTGGTTCTTTCTGTTGTATGTCCTGGCTGTTTGACTGACAGATAGCTTCACTTGCATACATAAATCTCTGGTCTTCCTAGTGCTTAATGTAGCAAGCTTAATAATCCTTTCTGCTGTTTTTAGGTTAATATGTATGTAAATGCAGTAATAATAATTTTAAAGCAGATATTCTGCTGGATGTAGAAATGAATACATACCACATAGATACTCACACTGAATAATTTTTGTTTGCATTCTGGAGCGCAACCCAGTGAAGCATTCAGCAAATTGATAAACCTATGTTCAAGTTCTGACTGAGAAACCATATAAGGAAGCCATTGTGAATAGTATAACAGGCAACAGTGGTCATGAAAATAATGTCTTTGATTTCAAATGCTAGAGAGAGATGGAAAACGGGGGAATTCCAGCGAGATGGTGCTGGTTTCATAATCATTGAATTGAAAAGAGGCAAATCTTCCAAGCTGCTGAGTAGTAGTGATGTCATTGTTATGTCCTGATGCATGCAAAGGCAAGTTCGTCAAAGATGAAAGCATGCACAGTTTTTAATTTAATGAGTTGATCAATAAAAGCTATAATTACATAATGGTCACTTAGCATTCAGGAGGAGTTAAGTACAGTGGCATCATAAAGTACTTATGATTAGCAAGTGAGATTCCATTCTTTTCATGCCTTTTTTTTTTTTTTTAATTCTGTAAATGCTACTAACAGTTGTTAGTGGAAAAAGAATATAGTAGTGTGTATTTGCTGGATGTTGGTGAAGTCCTTCTTGATTGTTTGTTGCCTGTGAAATAAAATTGATTAGCAAAATGTGCTGACTAGCTATGGATAACTTATTCCTAGGACCTTCAGTGGAGCAGTTGGGAGTTCATGAGCATCCAAGCCTCTTGTCTAGAAAGCAGCATAGGTGATATCAAGTGTTAGAAAAGCAGACCAGCCTAGATCCTTCTGTTTGGAACTGCTGCTGTAGGTAGAAGATGAAAGAAGGCATGGTAGAGTGTGGTTATTCTGCAGTGAATTCTGCAGTGAAGCTAATCAACTGCAAGGTGTTCCATGGGAACAGAGGCAGAAAATCATCAGTGGGATTGAAGTCCAGACTGCAGGGGATGGAGAGGAAAATGATTAAGAAATGTCAGGTAGAACATGGCTGTAGTCAGTAATGGCATCTTAGGAAAGTCTGTGAAGTTGAACTTGGAGCAAGGATGTGCCTCATAGCTTTGTGTAAGCAGTCACTGAGTAGTCCACTGTGTGCCTAAGCTCACATCTACCCACTTCACTCTGAATAATATGTCACCCTGAGGCCTGACAACAGTGAAATCAGTGTTGTTCGAGTTAGCTTTCCTTCCAGCTGTCAACCACTCAGCTTTCCATTTCATAGATGTACTTAGTTGAGGTGGCAGAAAATCTAAATTGTCTGGAAACATAATCTGCTTTTGGAGCCCACTACCAAGAAAAATTCTTATTAATAAAGTGTACCTTGTAGCTTGAAATTTTGCATGGCAATTTTAAACATGCATTTCAGATATGTTTTTGGTATGCATCATTGGGTTGTTATATTTTTTAATGTGTCAGCAAATTTTAATGTCTGCAATAAGCTGTTAATGCGATAGCCATGAATGTGGGAGACAAGTATGTGAACCAGTTTGCTAGCAAGTTATTACACATATCAGAACATCTTTCTTGTCTAAAATGTTGTACAGCAGTGTTGTGAATCTAAGATTCCACTTGGAGTCCTACTGCGTTGAAATCAACATAATTTCTTTGCTGTTTCACTTGGGTTATATTTTATATTTACTCTGTGACTATTAATTGCTTTACATGGGACTGTTTTCTAATAGGCAAGCTATTTAAAGGCTAAAACTGAACTTTTTCAGAAACAACTTCTGATCAAAGTGATATTGAAGGACGGATCAGAGCCCTGAAGGATGAACTACGGAAAAGGAAGTCTGTGGTTTACCAGCTGAAAAAGGAGCAGAAAAAGAGGCAAAAGGAAAGACTGAAAGCACAGGAGGCCAGTCTGATCAAACAACTGGAGGTTAGGAATAGTAGAAGGGCAAAATGAAAGCCAAGTCTGTTAGCTGTGAATACATCATTATTATATGGATATTGTTGGCTAACTGTTGTGTGAACAGCTGTGAAAGACAAGTTACTGCAACGGAGACATGGCTGTGTTTTGGCTGATTAACTGTTTTCAGTAATGAACCATTGTCTTTGAGGCAAAACCATGCGCTTTGAAATGTGTACTCTCCTGAATACTGTCTAAAACTCCTTACAGACACATGTTATTATCTCAGCTTGAGTTGCTTGTGAGTGTTGCTCATGTAATTTGACTTTGACAGCTATGGAACTTTAGGAAGTTAAGCAGATTGCTTTACAGAGAAACTGTGTGTCCTTAAGCATTTGAGACTGAGAATTATTTATTTGATAAGTTTTGTTTACAGAATTGTCGTTATGGTTTAGTACTTTAACAGCCATAACTGTTTCTCTTGCTCAGTCATATGATGAGTTTATCAAGAAGACTGAAGCAGAGCTGAGCCAAGATCTGGAGGCATCACCCACAGCCAAACCTCAGATTAAAACTCCATCCTCTGCTGCTGCTGAAAAGCCTAAGATCAAGGCACCACCACTCCATAGGTAAATGGGATTTCTTCTTTCTGAGATTATTCTGAAACCAATAGAGTGCTGTTAGAGCAGAAATCGTTTGTGCAAAGAAAGCACTTCCACAGTGCTCTTCCTCAAACACTGGACTATGGCAATGTACTGCCGACGCATGTGCTGATCACATCAGACCTAAAGCAGTTAAGATGCACTGTCCCTGTAATCATAACTCATTTCTGTCCTGCCCAGCCTCTCAGGTCCTATTTCCAAGTTCTTTCTGCGTAACGATTTTTGATTGAGTGAGAATTTGCAAAATGGTTGTTTGAATTACTTAGCTAAACCATTCATCTTTGCAGCTTAATCTTGGTTTGGATCTTATTTTTAAAAGGCAGATGATTCAATTGACTTCACTTCCTACAATATTTTAAGTGTTTCATTTTCTCCAGCAGATGGTGCAATTTTAGTTCATTTTTTCTTAAAAAAAAAAAAAAAAAAAAGTTTTGTTTCAGTTGTGTAGTATTGGATGCTTGTATTTCTATTTTTATTTGTTAAAAACAGCAACCAAAAAACCTCAGTTCACTCAGTTTAATTTTTCAAATTTAGGCAAGAGACAGCTAAAAACTGGAAATCACTGACAGAATCAGAGAGATCAAGAGCATCTTTGGAATCCATTGCAGAGCACGGAGGTATGTAACTGGAAAAATCAGTACTACAGGTGAAGATCTCGAAGCCTGACTATTTTAAACTTCTTTGATGTTTTACTTCTTGATTCAGGGAGGGGCTGTAAGAAAACATGCAGGCTTCATAAAACCTTAATGATGAAGCTGCATTTTCCATGTTTTACTTTTAGGAATATTTTGAGGGTATTGTTTTTTTAATTATGGCTCCCCCGCCTGCTCCCCTGCTCAGCTGTTCTGAAACCCCATAGTATTTGGGTTCTGTATTTTAAAGGAATTATCTCATTTAAAAAAGAAAAAATGTTGATGGGAGATGCTGTCCCTTTTCAGGACTAAAACCACTCTATTATAATCATATATTGCTACATTAGTTGTGTACTATAAATAGCTAAGGTTTTTTTTGTTGCTTTGTTATTTGTACTTAGTAGGCTTCTATTTTTGCTGTTTCCTGAATGCTCAGTATTAAGTTTTATTCTTGTTGAGGTTCTTATAAAACTGTAATTATGTGACAGCCTTTTTCCTTTTGCTTAGTTTCCTGTTCCTGTACTTGTTTAAGAACAGGTTTCTTTGAGATACTTTTCAATGTTTTGCTGTCTGTCATTAGATAATTGCTATATGCAATTCAAATCTTTGCTTTTTTATAGAATTGTAGAATGGTCTGAGTTGGAAGGAACCTTTAAAAATCATCTAGTTCCAATACCCCTACTTTCTATTAGATCACATTGCAGAGCCCTTATTGCGGGCTCAGTGTCGTATGGTATTATAAAATGCCAATACAAGGAACAGAATTAGGAAAACAAAGTGGTAGAACCTTGTTGCCCATATTCAAAGGCCAGGTAGAAATCCCTGTTTCCAAAATATTATTTTGTATTTTTTAAGGTGGGAACTTTGATGTTTAAATTTGTTGCCTATGGTTGCAGTCTTCACGAAGATAATGTGGGCTGTACCACATATTGTGATTCATTTTCTGTTTTCCTTCAAGATGCTGTATCATCAAAAACTGAGAAATCTGTGTCTTTGCACGCTAAGGAGGCTGTGATAGATGTTCATGCTGAAGAATCTTCTGAAACATCTTTGTCAGTTTCAATGCCACCAAGTAGTTCCAGAGCAGGATTTGTTGATTCCTTAGAGAATGCGTCCTCATCATCTCCTCTCAAAGACATAAAAAACATAAGCAGGATATCCCATGGGTCAGTGAGCAGTGTGGAAAGTGTATCCAAGGAGGAGGCTGTCCTCAGTCATAAATCTGAGATCCTGGAAAACTTGGAATACATAAAATCAGAGGAAAATGAGATTGAAGATTCTCATGTTAAGTCTGTGGAGCATTCAGATGTCTTGTTAACATTAGATAAAGAACAGGAGAGATCACTGGACATCCTTCCGGAGAAAATCCTCCATTCCAAAAATGAACCTTCTCTAAAGGAACCTTTTTGTTTGACTGTGGAAAGTCTTCATGGTGGGAAAGAAGTCTTAGACGAGAGACCGGCAGACAAAGATGCTGTAACTGTCCCAAGCGTACAAGAATCTTCTCACAAACTGAGCGTATCAGCAGAAGAAAAAGATCATCTGCTTTCAGAACATCTGTGTAGTCAAAAGGAGTCATCATACATTGAAGACTTTGAAGGATCCTCTTCCAGGAAACAGCCATCAATTGAAGAAGCACTTGCTGTGGAAGAATACAAAGATGATTTTGAAGCATCTCTTCTCTCACCTAAAGGGGACACTCAGTCACTGAAAGAGCAGTCCCTGCTCACGCAAACCAGCAGGAGCAGATCCACCAGCCTTGGCAGTGATGATGAAATCAGTGAATGCCTCAGTGACAGATCTCTCTCTCTCTCTGGCAGCGTGCATTCAGATAGGTTATTAGAACTCAAGTCTCCAACAGAACTTACAAAAAATACTGAGTGCAGAGGTGTGGAGAAAGATGAAGCCACTGTTCAGTCACCACCATGGCCCTCTGTTTCAGTGACAGAAGAAATTGATAGTTTGCCAAACTTCAGCGTAGGTGATAGGGTACTTGTAAGTAAAGTCCAGCCTGGAACATTGCAATTTAAAGGTGTGACTAAGTTTGCCAAAGGGTTTTGGGTTGGTGTGGAGTTGGATAAACCTGAAGGGAATAATGATGGAACTTATGATGGTATTAAATATTTTGATTGCAAAGAAAAACACGGTATTTTTGCTCCTCCCCAAAAAATCTCTCACATTACAGAAAGTATTGATAGCCATTTAGATGCACATGAGTACGAAGACTCATCCTTTGATGATAGACTGGAGAAGAAAGATAAAGATGAGCAGAAAGACAAAGGAATTTCCAAAACTAGCAAGGAAGATGAAAGCCAGAGTAGAGATTTAGCTGAGACCTCTTCTCAAGGTAAAGCTGCTGCAGACACAGCTGTTTCAGAAACCTCAGCTGGAAGAAGCATTGATGAGGTCTCATTTTCCAAAGCAAATGGCATAAGGATTTCTGTAGCTGCTGAATCCTTTGCCCGAGAGCAGTTTGTGGTGGCTTATCTGAAGCATGTTGTAACAGAGGAGATCAGCCTTACCCCTCCCATTTCTGATGTCACGGATAAGATTTCCTGTGTTCAGTTGGATGACATCTCAGATTTCTTTTCTGAAAAATTGGAGAGACAGAAAACACTGGGGGAAGAATGTTGTGAAAAGTTAAATGATCTTTCTCCTGGAGTTGTGGAGAAGCCTGCAACTCCGCTTCTGGATTTGCTGTCAAAAGAAAAGAACCAATTAGAAGCTCAGCTTAAAGTACCATCTAAAGAGGAAGAAAAATCCAAAAACCAACTGGAAAAGGTCAGTTTGCTCACAGACAGTCTGCTTACAGATTTTGTGAAAGATACAGTCAACCAGTTACAGCAAATAAAGAAGATCAGGAATGAGAAAATCCAGCTCAGCAACCAGGAGCTCCGTGATGCAAAGGAGCAATGCAGTACCCCATTCCAGCAGGTAGAAGAGCAGATTTCTGATGGACTGGACAATTTTTTTCTAAGTTCGGACTTGGAAGATGACAGAGAAGAACTTTCTTCCCCAGACATGTGCCCCAGACCAGTAAGTAACAGACATCTTGCTCTGATTTTAAGAGCTGGTGATTCCTTTGATTATAGAATCTAAAGAATGGCAGTGTGGCAGCAGTTTGTTTTCTCACAAGTTCTGTTCACTGATGTGATGATTGTTTGTTTGTATGTCTGTGTAATGCATGTTCTGGTGTTTCCTGGTTCACAACTCCCTTCAGTAACCCCACAGGCTTAAAGACAGATTTTGGCACGTGAAAGTGAAAAACACTTCATTTAGATTGCATTCTGCTAACGTTTTCATTTTCATTTAGTTGTTACCTTTGGCCTTTATTCTAAAAAGTCAAAATACAGTAGATTGTAAACTTACTTCTCTCTATTCTTGATATGAAGTAATCACCCTGTAAAAGAATTAGTTGCTATAGAGATCATTAAATTGTCAGACTGCTCTATCTGCAGAATTAATATATCATGAGCAGTGGAAGTTCAAGCTTCCTCGGAACAACCATTAATGAAACAGATTTAGGACTTGGCCTCTGCTGGAGATCCTAGTAAACCTGTCTCAATATATTATCACAGGAAGCTTCAGCTCATTTCACCATTGTGTGCACTGCTCAGTCACTAGAACAGCCATCACCTGCTAAAAGCTTTTAGGTTGTTAATGTAGATCTGAGAGTGCTGGTAAGTGAAGTAAAAAGTTGTATGTCACATTATCACTTTTTAAACTACTCAGCCTTTCATAAACAGATGAACATTAAGACAGACAGTGGGTTAGGAACACAATTGTAAGCTCTTTGGGAGCCCTCTGAAAGCATTCATCAGGAACGATAGAAGACCCAGGCATTTTAGTTGAAGCATCTCTAACTTCCCTGTGGGTTGTTTGTTATTGCTGGGAGAATTTAAGAGTAGTTGTGTATGTATAACCTATCAGTAAAGCGTTTGAAAATCCAAGCGGAATATCTTATAGACAAGAATGTGATGCTGCTTTTAAATTTACTCTCCTGCAATTCACAGGAGAGCCCGGTGTTTGGTGCCAGTGGTCAGGAGGAGCTTGCCAAGAGGCTGGCGGAGCTGGAGCTCAATCGCGAGTTCCTGAGTGTGCTGGGAGATGAACAAGACTGGTTTGATGAAGATTATGGCCTAAGTTCCCGGAAGGTCCAGCAGAAGCAAGCCGAGGAACCAGCAGTGCTGCCCAAGGTAGAAGCACAGATAGTTCCACCAAAGCCATGTGAGGAGCTTTTGGCGGTCCCTCATACTGCAGTTGAGGTGGAAAGTTTGGTGCATGCAGCAGCTGAAGAACTCTGGAAACTGAAAGAGCTGGGTCATGATCTTGAAAGTTTCAGCCTTCACACTGACTTTAGTAGTACCATCAAAGAGCAGGACACAGACTCGATAAACAAGCAGGTCTACAAAAAGGTACAGTCTTCAGGTGTTTTGCGTTTGTCCTTTGAACTGTTACTGTGAAGCACAGAAGCCTTAATTCTTATTTATTCTCTGTTAAGGTGGTATTTGATTTAACAAGAGAGATCTTTGGGGAAATCTTTGCTGAGGATCCTAATCTAAATCAACCCATTTGGATGAAACCATGTCGGATTGCGTCTGCTTACTTTCGCCGAGTGAAGGATCCAAACGATTTGGATGAGATCAAGGTAGGAAGAAATCCTTGTCATGCAGGGAAGATGAGATGGAGAATAGTGTATTGAGAATTGCCTGAAAGTAAAAAAGTCATAAGGGGTATGTACCAAGAAGATGTATTGAGAAGATAGATTGCAAACCTGTAAGAGTTTGTCAGAATGGCCTGCTTCACACTCAAAAGATTTGCCTCCCAGTCTTCTTGGCTGATATTAGTTGCTTTTAAACTGCAGCCCTCAACTGACAGGGTGTACTTGGTCTTACAAAGCTGGTATGCTCGCAGACTGCTGCTTTAGCAGATTTCAGTGGAACACTGTATTTTGGGTATAATGGCGTGGATCCAACTGTAGGGTTGGGCCAAATGGGATGAGCTGGATTACTACTCTTTTTCCTTACTGAGACGCACCTGTGCCAACCTCATTGAGGGCAGCAGAGAGTTGCCGAGGTTAATCCAAAATATAATTGGTGAGAGTATTGTGGTGTTTGGTAAGCCTCATGAGGTCTCCTGTTGCTGGTAGGAGTGCTCAGCAACAGGACAGAACCTCAAAAAGGCAGAGCCAGACTAGGACAAAATTGAATTTGTAGGACAGCTTGTTAGGAAGACACTCATCAGGACATAAATGAATACTATACTGTTTCTTCTGATTTTTTTTTTTTAACTATATTTTGATTAATTGTCTGCAGATAAAGCACGTTAACTCTATAAAAGTTTGAAATAGTATCTAGATCTACTTCTTAGTTGAGAATACTTTCAAAAAGCATATCTCAGAGAAGAGAAGGGGCACAGGACAGGGACACCAAACTCCCACTCTACTTTTCTTTAATATCTTCCTGTAAAATGAATGGTCATAATCTTCTGTTTACTGTACTGTTTAACTGAAAATTCTTCTCAAGACTGTTGTCTCAGAAGTGGGTGTCATTTCATTCTTATTTTTATTCTTCCCACTGCTGGATTTAATAACTGTTACCTGTGTAAGTCTGCCTCAAAGACTTTGCTGTAACTTTCTTGATCCATCCCATGTCTCTTGACTAAACAGAAACTTGCTACGCTTTCTATAATCTGACTTAAATATACACAAAGTACTTACCCTGTCATTTCTCAGCTCAAATATTATTAAATCTCATCTTTTCTGTTCTGTAGAACTTCATTGCAGCTGAAGTACTGAAGCTTTTCAGTCTAAAGAAAGAGCCTAATAACAAAACAGACTGGCAGAAGATGATGAAATTTGGGCGGAAGAAACGAGACAGAGTGGATCATATATTGGTGAGTGGATAAAAAACAACAGTCATGTCCGATACGGTCCCTCAGACTGAAGTATGACATGATCATATTTTTCAGATTTGATCATACTATTTATGGAATGCAGAGTATGCAAGAGATCTTGATAGGTGTTTAATTTTAGAGAGCACACTGTTGTCAAAACAAAGTAAACCAAAAATCAGGTCTGTTACCAATGAAGTGAGGAGACTTGAATGAATTCAGATTTACTGGATTTGGCTGGAGGATAGATTTGCACACTGACAGGTTTAAGGCATGAATTTGCATTGGAATATTTGACTGAAAGGAGAGCAGACTTTTTCTTTGGGAAGGGGATATGGGTTTTTTTGTTTTTTTTTCCAGTTTTAACTGTTTTTATTTTGAAGTAATATTATTTTTATTGGAGGCAGAGATACTGAGATCATAATAGATCTGATTGCTAACCAGATTGAGCGGAAAAGCAGCAAAAATCTTTAGGTTAGAAGAAAGATTTCCATGAGATGGTGTGGGACATGATGCTTTCTTCATACAAGACAACCAACCTGCCAGGTGGTACCCAAAGCTAAGCATTTCCTCAAAGCTAAGCAATGAACATGAGTTCTGCTCCTGTAGCACTTGACATAACTGATGAATGCATCTGCAACTGGGCAGAGACTTAGAAACAAAGTATTAAAACTGTAAGATGGAACATATCTGGTGCATACTAGTTTTGGAAGGTTACTTGTTGGCTTGTATTGCAGGATGATTAACATCTTTATTGTCTGTAATGATGGTGAAGGTTCTATTTGGGAATATGAGTTGTCATTAACACCATGCTTCACTTAATTATACCTGAAATTGATTCCACACACGTGCACACATAACTTCAGGTCATGGGTTGTGTGGTCTTTTAATTGCCAATCAGTGGAAGGTTTCCAAAACAGGCTTTTTCCATAGGGAGAGTGTGGAATGCATGTAAATAAAACATTTAGGTATAGGACTTGCATATCCTAATACTTTTGATTCTGAGTTATAGAAGCTGTTCATAGTGTGTGCAAAAAAGTCCTATGCTTAAATCCAGGGGAAAGTTAATAGTTCAACCATTATGCTTGTGTACAGATTTAAGACATGCTCCTAATTTCTTTGAGTCACACCTAGAAAGAAAGTTTCCTAACTGGGAAAAATCCTTCCAGTTGAAGGCATCCAAAGTACTTCAGATGGGATAAGTTGGAAGTTTGCACTTGGTGTGTGATTTACATGCAGACCCAGACATCAGAGACTAATAGCACTCTGGCAGTTTTGGCTTAATAAATAATGTGTTTAATTTTATTTTGTTCTCACAAGTGCATGGTAATAAAATTTTAGCTGAAAGCTGGGAGTAACTGAAGATTGCAGTTTACCATGCTTTGGGATTAAGGCTGTCTCAGGGGCATTGCTACCAAAGCCATACTGTAATGCTGCTGCTATCAGAGAATCTTCTAACTAAAAAACCTAAGGAGATACTGTTTGGTTTCTTTTGTTTTATTAATATTTCTATAAAACATGAGCTACTTGAATAGCTTTCTTCTGTCCCCTAGTCAGCCTTCAACTTGTGCTTAAGCTCATGTATTCTGTGGTAACACAAATGCAAGGTCATAACTGGATATACAAGTCTGTAAAAGGTCTGCAGCCTATCTGCTAGTAACTCAGTGCAGCTCTGAGCAGAGGATCCAGTTCTGGAGTTTCACGTGCATTGTTTGAAATGTATTTAAATAGTACAGCACAATGATTTTCTGAAAAAGAAATCAAGACTTTTTGGTAGGTTTTAGGTATAGTAGAAACTTCTTTAGAAATAACAACTGAAAATGCTTTGTTTGTTAAATTTGGGAGATATGCATCCCTTGCAGTGTGCAGAATCTGCCTCGTGACTTACCTGTAAGAGCTGGCTGACTCTCTGTGTTCTTTTGCTGCTTATTAAGACAAAGTTAAAAATAGAATGTGTTCTTTTTTTTTTAAAGGAGAGGTAAACTTTCTTTGTCTTCTATTACTTGCATTTAAACTTTGAGCACAAGTTATTCCCAGTTTCTTCCTTCAACTAAAAGTAATTTTCAGATGAAAACAGCTTTTGACAGTTCTTACTGAGACAACTATGTATTTTAGTGACTTCATGGGGAGTGAATGCATGTGATGGCCACTATGGACACACAGCTGACTGACCCAGGAGCACAGTACGATTAATGCAGGGGTTTTGATTCCAAGGAAGAAGAGTTTGTTGCACACCAGCTTCTCCAGTACAGCAGCAAAGGCTGTCAAATAGCTATCTGCCATCACAGGTGGCTCTAAAACCTAAAGCCAGGTCTGTTTGCTGAATGGCCTTTTGCTTCTTCTGAAGACACTGAGCAAGCACCAAGCTATTTTGCCTGGCTTAATCTCTCACTGATTATTCCTGGATGTGTCCCTGGTTTATCACACTGAACCCATTTCCTGATAATGCCTGGCTCCAGCAAAGTTCAGCCCCATGACAGGGGCACAGCAGTTTGAGCAGCACGTGTTCTGGAGGGGCCCTGGGAAGCAGGGTGAATCAGCCATGCACAGCCAAGAATCGAGGGGAGAACTGGATGGATCAGCAACTTTCACCAGCATCTGCATCTTCTGCTCTTTCTTCCCACTTTCATCTGCCATTTCCCACACCAAAATAATGACAGTTCTTTCCTGCCACCAACTGAAGTCACTGTGCTTTTCTCCTTTTTTGCAGCATTAACTTCGATCAGGCTGGCAGATCTTTAAGGAGTCTTTCTTTAGAGCACAAAAGCTCTCCATTACCAGATGTAGCAAGTCAGGAAGGAAAGGCAGGAGACTGGCGTGGCTGAGCTGGGACCTGCTGGTCAAGCTGAAGAGCAAGAAGAAAATGCACAGGCAGTAGAAACAGGAACAAGTACCGTGGGAAGACTGTAAGGAAGCTGCTAGGCTGTGTAGGGTCGGGGTCAGGAAAGCCAAGGCCCAGCTTAAACTGAACTTGGATGGAGATGCCAGAAAGAACAAGAAAGGTTTCTACAAGTACCTCAGCCAGAAAAAAGAAAGTGCAGGAGGGAGTATTCCCCATAGAGAGTGACATGGGCAAGCTGGTAACATCAGACAAGGAGAAGGCTGAGGTACTTAAGTTTTTTATCTTCCCTGATAACTGCTTACCATACACCCCTCGAACATTTGGTTTGGTAGGAGGTGATTGGGGAAGCAACGTCCCTCCCACTGTAAGCGAAGATCAGGTTTGTGACCACCTGAGGAACCTGAACATCCACAAATCTATGGGTCCCGATGACATGCAGCCGAGTCCTAAGGGAATCAGCTGATGTAGTCACCAAGCCACTTTCAGTGATATCTGAAAAGTGGTGGCCACCAGGTGAAGTCCCTGGTGAGTGGAAAAAAGGTAACATCACACCCATTTTCAAGAAGGATAAAAAAGAATGCTCCGGGAAATACTGAGCTGTCAGTCTAACCTCTGTGCCAGGGAAAACAGTGGAACAGGTCCTCCTGGAAGCTATGCTAAGGCACATGGAAAGCAGGAAGGTGATAGGGGAGAAGCAGCATGGTTCCACCAAGGGCAAATCCTGCTTGGCCAACTTAGTGGCCTTTCGTGATGGTGTCACTGCATCAATGGACAAGGGAAGAGCCATGGATATCATCTATATCTGTGAGCAGCGTCCCCCAGGGGTCAGTGCTGGGGCTGACACTATTTAAAATCTTCATCAGTGACACAGACAGCGGAGTTTGAAGTGCACCCTCAGCAAGTTTGGGGATGCCATCCAGAGGGACCTTGACAGGCTGAGCAGTGGGCCCAGAAGAATCTAATGAGGTTCAACAAATCCAAGTGCAAGGTCTTGTGCCTGGGTGGAGGCAACCATCACTACCGATACAAACAGGAGGGTGAAAGGATTGAGCACAGCCCTGCTGAAAAAGGCCTGGGGGTACTGGTGGATGGCAAGATGGACATGAGCCAGCATTGTGCCCTCACAGCCCAGAAAGCCAACCATATCCTGGGCTGCATCAAAAGAAGTGTGGCCAGCAGAGCAAGGGAGGTGATCCTGCCCCTCTGCTCTGTGCTGGTGAAACCTCACTTGGAGTACTGACTGCATTCAGATGCGGAGTCCTCAGTACAGGAGAGACACCAGCCTGTTGGAGAAGGGCCACAAAAATGATCCACAGGGTGGAACACCTCTCCTGTGAGAACAGGCTGAGAGAGCTGGGGCTGCTCAGCATGGAGAAGAGAAGGTTGGGAGGTGATCTGATAGCGGTCTTTTGGCATCTAAAGGAGAGCTACAGGAAAGAAGGGGACGGACTCTTTAGCAGGATCTGTGGTGACAGAGCAAGGGGAAATGGTTTCAAGCTCAAAGAGATTTAGGTTGGATATAAGAAAAAAAATTTTACAGTAAGAGCGGTGAGGCACTGGAACAGATTGCCCAGAAATGTGGTTGGTGCCCCATCCCTGGAGACTTTCAAGGCCAGGCTGGATCACGCCCTGGGCAACCTGATGGAGCTGTGGTGTCCCTGTTCATTGCAGGGGAGCTGGACTAGATATGGCCCTCATGGGTCCGTTCCAACTCTAAGCATTTTATGATTCAATCTATCTCCTATGAATTTGTAATAGCATTTGTTACAAGTGTTTTCTGGTCTGCAGGACAGTTGCTCAGCTGTTAATATTTACAGCGAATCTTCACTTTCAGTAAACAAGCTCAGAAACTTCACTTTTATGAAAAATGACTTAGTTTCAAATCAAGTTAAGAAATGTTTAGATGTTTGCTTTTCTTCTTCTTGTGTCCCTTTCGTATTGCCAGCTTTGTCTTGTGTATTCTATCTGTGCTCCATGGGAGAGTCTTAAATGTATACCTAGGCAGAAGTGCCACGTTTGGATGTACATCAGCACGTCCTACACCTTTCAAAACCTTTTTTAGTGCATAGTGAGAACCCTCAGTCCTCTTTATTTAAGTTCAGGTGCTAACAATAGGCTGTTTTCACTCCTCTTTTTCCACTTGGGTCTTCAGCCAAAACTCTCTGCCAATTTGTTTGCACAGGGCTAGAACACAATCTGCTGTTGCTTTTCCCATGCTGACCTGCCACCCCTTTTCTTTTATCCTGAATTTGAGAAAGTAAAGCTCACATGATACTGCCAAACCAATATGTTTAGTTTTTGAACCCTGTCAAGAGAGTGCAGAAAACTACTTGATCTTCTGGCCCATCCACTCAAGGGCTAAAAGGTTTCTGTCCATGTGATTTTAAACTCTGCAAAAAAGCCAAGCTGTTCCTATCAGGCTGCCTTACTCAGAGAAAGCCTGCTTTTGTGTTGCCCGAGGGAAGTCCACTGTAAGAAGAGAATCAAAGCCTGCTCTTGTGTATAGATGTGCATCTTATTTCCAAGCACCGAGAGCACAGTGCTGTGAGAATGCACCTGCCTGCCATCCTCATATGGGCACTTTTCCAAGGCAGTGGTTTATTTTTGTGTTTCTGTTATTTCTAGGCTCCTAAATGATCTTTTTAAATGTTGTTTACTTTGCAAATATTAATGCAAATATTATTTGGCATGAGAATCTCGAGAAACCAAAGCTTATCGCCTAAAGTTTCCATCGGATTTCATTCTTCTCAGTGTTGTTTTTGGATCCCATGACATTTATTAGCTGGCCAGGAGGATCACAGGCCCCTGCACAAGTTAAGAATGGGTCCATAGGAGAGCCATGAGGATCATAAGGGGCTGGAGCACCTCTTCCATGAAGGAAGGCTGAAGGAGTTGTGCTTGTTCAGCCTGGAGATGACAGGGCTCCGGTGAGACCTCATTGCAGCCTTCTAGAACTTGAGGGGAGCTTATAAGCAGGAGGGGACTTACTTTGTACATGGTCTGATAGCGATAGGACGAAGGGGAATGACTTTAGACTGAAAGAGGGAAAATTTAAGTCAGATGTTTTGGAAAAATTCTTTTCTCAGACATGTTGAGGAGCTGGTACTGCTGCCCAGAGCTGTGTGTGCCCCATGGCTGGAGTTCCCCAGGCCATGGATGGGCTGTGGGCAGCCTGAGCTGCTGGGAAGCAGCCAGCCCACGGCAGGGGTGAGGCTGGGGAGAGCTTTGGGTCCCTTCCAACCCATTCTATGAAAATGTCTCCGTTGCCTAGAAGCAGTTTGTGATAAATGGATCAACAAAGCAGTTGCAACTGCCTCGGCTCAGATGTCCTCAGCTAGAACTACAAAGCAGCATGGTAGGCTCCACACATGTTCTGAATACACTGTAAATGAGACTAGCCTGCAGCTGCACATTGCACCTTCCAGAAGTATGTTCAAGGAAGTCCTGCTGATACCAGAGGAAATTGTGCCCTGTGCCTCAGAGAAAGAAGGGCATGATAGAAACAAGAGAAAACCAATCACTTATACTGTTTTTCTTGATCTCTCCAATGCTGTTGAACATGCAGATTTTCTCTGCTTGTATCAAGTTAACTAGTCCTTTCCTAAGTTCTTGTTTCTTTATCTTATGCATCACTTTTGCCTCCTGTAATACAGTAAAAGCAGTGTTCCGTCGCAGTGTTGTGGGTGAGGCAGAGTAAATAGCAGCTTACAGTGAGTCTGGATGTTGGGGTTTGCTTAAGAGCTAACAAAATTACAGCTTTTAACCTACCAAGTTGTTTTACTTGCTTCCAACCCCGTGTTCGGTTCATGAGGTCTGGACTTACCTTCCCAGCACGGAGGTTGCTGCTGGCCTGGGGAAATCCAGCAGGGAGCTGTATCAGCTGGCAGTGGGGAGCTGTATCAGCTGGCAGTGGGGAGCTGTATCAGCTGGCAGTGGGGAGCTGCTCCAGGTACCAGTCCTGGTGCAAGGTCTGCTGGCACTGGTCTCCACCCATCTCCTTCTCTTCCAGGATCTTCCTTCCAGCCAGGATCTTCACTGTTTCCTTTTTGAGACCCGTTTTCTCTCCAAGACCATTCTGTTTCTTGGAAACCCTTCTTTTTGGCACAGTCCTTTCTTTTCAGGATCCCTATCTCCTCCCTTTCCTCATCTAAATGGTCTCTTTGCAGGCATGCAACACGTGACCAGCCTCCCAATTGGTGCTTGTCTTATGTCTTTTTAATAATGAGAGGGTATGGGACATCCCCTTTTCTTGTTTACTCAGGGCTTATCTGAACATACAGCCAGCACATATGGGTTGCAGGCAGCAAGCTTCTGCTAGAGACTTCAGACGTCTGTGTGGGGGTGGATGCCTGGAACAAACTTACACCCAGTTATCTGCCTCCTGTTAGCTTTCATAATTTAAACTGTTTTTCACCTAGGACACACGTTCAAAGTTTGGTTGCCACTATTGTTACTTCTCCCTTACTAGCAAGAAGTATAATTAAGCCATTAATCTCTGACAGCTGCATGGAGTGCTTTTTGTGGTAGCACAGAGACTTGTAAGCACGTGATGTGGCTCTTGCAAAGCTGTTTGCAGGCTGAGATCCCTGCCCTCCCTCCCCAGGCTCTCTTAGGAGAAGGAGAAAAGAGCTGTCAGGCTGAAAGCCTGTGTGTGAGGCCTTACAAACAGCTAAAAACCATGACAGCAGTGCAAGTTTCCTGGAGTTCCCAGTGCAGCCTGCTTTTGGGCTTCGTGCTGTGTTTGTGTTATTGAGTTATCACTATGCTATGGCAGCTGTCACTTTCAGAACAGATGAGTTTCTGTGCAGCTTAGTTTCGGATGAAAGGGAGGAAGTGTTGGGGCTATAGTTCTTGTACTGTTTGAGATAACAGCACGTTACATATTGATGCTGGATTAGTAGGTTTTCAGTATGCTTTAGCATTCTTTCAGCAGCACCTAGATGCCTGGCTAACTTTAAGTGGCTAGCAAAAGCATATTTGGAGTTCAGAGCTTAGGGCGTGCGGTCAGAGGAGCTCTGTGCTGAAGCTGAGCAGAGGAAGAGCTTGAATCAGGTGTTCTTTGGCATTTTAAATGAGCAGTGTTTGTATCCACTCTTCTTTTGAGAAAGCTTGAACTTTGTTGGGATGTGTCTGTAACACTAACATAGTCACTAATGCACATTTTTGATGAGCTTAATTGGAGGTGGGCAATTTGGAGAGACTGCTGATTAGGCTTTATCATATACCTCTGTTACTAAAACACCTCTCTGCCAGCAAACAGCGGGCAGCAGTTTAAAAGGACATAAATAGCCATTGAGTTACTCTTTGGGCTGAAATAGTACAATATTCATTTTGTATTAATGATGACAATGCAAATGAAGCATGACGTTGCCTGTGCAAATGAGTTTAATTCTACCATACAGCACATGCCAGTGTTTTGTCTTCCCATATAGAAGAATTGGAGAAAAGTTAGTAAATTCCTTCAGGTTTTCTAATTTTTATGCAAATAATCTGAACCTGCAGTAAAGTCTTTTTTCCTCCCCCTTTTGGAGCCCTTTGCGTGATTCTGTACCAGCTTAAGCTGCATGAAATCAGTGTCTTGCAAATAGGCAATTAGGGACTTTTTAATGGAGCCTGTGCTGTTGGGCACAAATATCCCATTAGCTGAGTTCTTTCAAGTGAAAAACTTGGTCAGGAATATAAAACCCTTTGAAACAAACTGCGGTGGAAGGTGGATAATGTTCATACAGTGGAATAGCCTGGCTCAAATAGAGCTGTGTCCAGTGTGCTATTCCAAGCATTTCCTGTAATCTCTTGCAAAGGCAGGTGTGTTGTTGGCAGGTGGGAACTGTTTGTGACTCTTTTTGGAACTTTGCAGGGGGTATTATCCTAGAGCAACAGAATTGTAATGCTTCCTTTTGTTTCCCTTTTTCCTTTTTATCCCCTTAGGTGCAGGAACTCCACGAAGAGGAAGCCCAGTGGGTGAACTATGATGAGGATGAACTGTGTGTAAAGATGCAGTTGGCAGATGGGATCTTCGAGACCTTGATCAGAGACACTGTTGAGGTACTGAACCAGATAAATGCAAAACAGCAGAGATGGCTGCTTGTCTGAAGTGTCAAAAATAAACCTCTAGCTGCAAGCACTGAGGCACGGGCCTTTCTGACTCCTGATGTACTCTCCACCCTGTAAGCACTGCTGCTGGACTTCGTCGTGTGGGTTTTAAAGTTGGCTCAGATGCGACTACAGGAACCTGAATTTGCATCCTCTGCCACAGGATACCTTGCAGTGGATTTGTTGTCTGGGACAAGCTGGTCCCTTGCTGAGGCTGCGTTGTGGAGTGCTCAGACTGTGCGCCGACACAGTTATGCCATGTAACTGTCAGCAGCTGTCTGTGCCCCTTGCCTGGGGCTTTGACTTTCAGCCTGTGCCCTGAAAGGGCTGGGTTAAGTAGGGATATTGGCTATTTTGCTGGAATGGCTGTCAGCCATCAGTACGAGAGTTGTCTTAAAACGTGAGTAATTTGGAGAAGAAATGATTCGGTAAAGTTTTAGGTATAAATGATTTACTGTACTGAACAGTGTTAAAACCTTAACACCTGCAGCCCTAATAATGTGCATCAGTTTCTTCTGCTCCAGAGCCCGGTTAATTCCTTTTCCTGTGAAGTTGTTTTTCATCTTTCTTCCTGTGGCGTGGTACCAGACATGGTGCCACTCAGTCCAGGGAAATCAGTTGATGATGCTTTTTGCATTCAAGTAAAGAGTTCCTTCTGTTTTTCCTATGTAACATGCTTCAGTCCAGAGGTGGAGCAAGATAGAGGCCGCCTAATGACAAACGTGAAAGAAGAGCCCATGGACAACTTTCCTCCAACCACGTAGCACTTCTTGACTTCCTGGAGCACCAGTTGCTCCTAGATAACAGATACTCAGGATTCTCTCAGGCACGGAACATGCAGGAGTAGCAGATGTTTCATTGCAAAGATTTGGCCTTCACACCCTCAGCTTTCTCCCCTCTGGTCACCTAATAAATAGGAGAAGCCATTACTTGAACAATTTAGAGAACAGAGTGTATTCACCAAAGAAAGCAGTGCTTGACTGTCTGCATGTTTTGTGCTTGTGGGCTTTTTTTTTTTCTTTCTTTTTTAATTTATTTTTAGGTAATTTATTAAGTGGGTTATAGGAGAGTCTCCTGTGCAGTTGGTTGTGCTATCTTATATTTTGAGACGGACAAATTTGAGAAAATGCCTGTTCTGGGAACTTCCAGAGTCTGCATTCTTTGCTCAAATCCTCCAGCTTCTTGAGATGGATACAAGGAAGAACCAAACCTCAGTGACTAGGGTGGACAACGAAGGCAGGACTAGGAATGGAGCTTCTCTGCATCCAGTTCAGAGACAAGGAGAGAGTTAAGGGGGCTGAGCTTGATGTGAAACTTCCCTGCTGCATCTGTTTCTTTTCTTTCCCAGACCTTCTATGTCACGGGCAGCCATTAGTATGTGTTTCATTCAGTGCTGGGTTGAACTGCAGTGTCTTTCTGCCAAGTTTTCTTTCCTAATCTGTCCCTCCCACTCTGGTGTTTTTCTTGGATGGACGCAGACAATCTGGGGTTGAATGCTGATGCCTTAATAGTGGATGTCCCTGTTAACATGGGACGAGATGCAGGAGAGAGTCAGATTCTCTGGGCAGCTGGAGTGCAGAGAGATGCTTTGAAGCACTTTAGGAGGTCCCATAAAGATGCTGCTGCCCACGATAGGGATGGTGGGGGGGAGGGAGTACCTTTTTTCTTTGATCTGCTTGGTCCTTGGGCTTCTGGGCTTTTACTGTGCAGACCTCTGCTCCTGCTCTGTTACATTTTCTCTTTTCCACTTTCTTTTTTTGAAAGCTGTCATTGGAATATTTGCATTTTGCACAACGACACGTGGCTGGTAATTCTTCAGGGACAGCACTGGGAAACGTTGGACTTACCAGAGGTCCAAGCAAACTCTCAGATGTAGTATTGCCAGCGCCTCACTTGCGAGTTAATGGGGAGCCATATTCATGGAAGCTTAATAAGTGGAAGAACAGAGAGGACCTAATGGCCTATAGGAACAGCTCCGACAGGGCACATGCACGTCTGTCCTGCAGCAGTTGCCTTCCTGGCTGGCTGAAAGTCAAATGGTCTTGGTGGAGCCACGTTCAGCCTTTTTTCCCTAAGTGACTCACTTGTCCATCTAAAGTGTCATGATGCTGAACTGTGAAATTCTGGACTGCTTAAAATAGAAGCAAACTGAAGCTGCTGCATTTAACCAGCATGGTGTCACTGATTGGGTCACTGCTGCAGATTCCCTTTCCTGGGCGTATCTTTTTCAATAGAGTCCATTGTTATTTTTATAGGTAGCAATTACGAAGGCAAAAACCCACAATGCAGCTCTGTGGCTGGAGTATCAGAGAAATGCAGCTGGCTTTTGTCCCCTGAGTACCACGGCCAGTGCTGAGGAGGGTGCCAGGCATCAGGGCTCTCCAGCTGTCTTCTGGGGCTTCTCTGGAATATCCAGCAGCAGGGAGAAGGTTGTGCAGCTCGCCTGCCGGGGACCATTGGAGGTCGTATGCCTGTTGTCTGACTGCTATGGACCAGCAGTAGATCAGTACCCTCACCAGACGTAGTGAGTAGCTGTCTTTGCAGCTGTTTGGGCAAAAGAAAACTGTATAAACAATGGCTTTATTCCTGTGCAAACATCACCGTTTATTTTTGGTAGCCATCCTTGACAGGAGCAAGCCGAAAAAGACTTGAACATAGCTAATTTATCTTCTCAGTACCTCACGTGTGTTGAGCTTCTTTTAGTTGAGTGTGTGCTCAATACCTCGGGTGTGTTGAGTTCCTTTTGGACCAGTGATGACAGCGACGAAGCGATGATCTGTCTGGGTCGTGTCTGATAACAGATACGGAGGAGCCTGGAGTCTTAGGAGCAGAGGCTGAGTTCTGTACGTCTCTCCCCTCCCAACCTTCCTACTTAAAAGAACAAGATGATACTGCTGGGTCCCAGCTATCACAGCACAGCCACGTTAGGAGCTTCAGGACTGAGAGGTTCTCCTGTAAGCTCCTGGAGGCAGCGGCTGCTGGCACTGGGGGACGTGGTTCCCTTTTGGAAAAGATCTCTGTGGCGGGGGGAAAGCCCAGCTGCCTTTTGGAAGAGGCTTGTTGCTCACAAGGGGGAATGAGGGATTGGAAAATTCCATCTTGTTCGCTTTCCTTTCTTGAAAAAAGTGGCCTTAGCTTTTTGCAATACTTGAATAAGTGTGTAGCTGCAGAAGATCTTCAGTAGCACAGAGATAGAGATCTTTTAGGTGACTATTCTGCACGGAACTGAGCGCAGTTCCGACTTTCATATCCCTTTGCTACCTTAAGAACATTAGGAATACAGAGTACTTTTCAGCAGAGAAGCAGTTCAATCTTATAAGGTATTTAGTGCATCTGAAGTGTTTACAAATCGACTAAAATGGAGAAAAGCAAACTATTGAACTTATCTGTAATTTAAACGCAAAATGCAAAAATATATACAGATGAAAGAGGAATACTGTAATTAACCTGCATTTAATAGTTTATTTCCTTGACTTTGCAGAGCCTTTTGATATACACTTGCAAAGCCGCCTTCGGGGAGGCACTGTCTCCCCATGTACTGTGTTGTGGAGATACTCAAAGGAAACCTGTTTACTGTGTATGTGTAAATAACCTGGTCACTTGGTTCTTGGGCCAGTTTCAGCAGACGTTCACATCCAGAGCAGTTTTGCACAGTAGACAGACCCAAGGATTTGGAGGGGTTTTTGTAATTAAGAGCTGTAAAATAACCAGGGTGCTCCCTGTGTACACCAGTGTAAATATCTTTGGTAACTGAAATGTACTTTAAGAGAACAAAATCTGTAAATAAACTGATTTATAAATTAATCTTGTTTCCTGGTTCTTTCCGAAATGGAAGCTTTATAATTACCCAAATTGCTGCTGACTCTGAGGGTGTCCTGTGGATTTGTCCCTTGCCCGCTCCCCTTGCTGTCTGATGCTGTACTTGCGATGCCAATCACAGTCCACAAAATCCCATTAGAGTTGCCTTAATGATAATCACACGTTATTAGAATTTCCTTCTTGCTGAAGCTGACTGATGAAAGCGAAAACAGAAAATAACATTGCGTCATCATTGCAGGATTGCACTCTGCGCTCTTGCCAGGAGAAACATTATTCCTTACGTTTATTGAAAACAGGTTTTAAAACTTAAGGTGTAAAAAACCTGTAGTAATGAAATTCTCCAGACCTTAAGCTTTGTTTCATATGAATTGTTTCCTACATTTTTCCAGCTCAGCTCTGCTGCCACCAGCTCTGATCTCTGTGGACAAGTGTTGCTCCCTGAAAACTTCATTTATTGGTGAAACCCTCCTAAATGTTTCTGATCTCCTCTCCCTTGGATTGCGAACTGTCTTCAGACCAGCAAGAGGAAATGCTTTGACAAGTGAGAGGTACCAGAGCTCTGCCAGGGGCTGGCTGACCGGCAGCCATGCCAAACCACAGCCGTGTGATCATGAAGTGCAAGAGAGGAGCAGCGCGGCCGCAGTGTGGGCTGTGAGAGGCAGAGTGCATTCATCAAGCTTCCAAGTGCCATGGCAGCTGCTGCTGCTCCCGTAGCTCTGCTGTGTTTGGGGCTGTTTGCTAACATAGCTGCCCAGGGCATGGCAATGGGATGCCTGCTGCTCCAAGGCTGAACCAAAGCGGTGCACGCTCATTATTGAACAGCAGGAGAGCATCTGTGCCGCTGCTCTCCTCGCCCTGCAGTTATTCTGCTCCTTGATCTTGGATTTTTGGGCAGGGATTTGCTTGCAACCAGCAAGTGCCACAGCGAGCTCCTGCACCGCTGCTGCTGTCCCTGCCCAGGATGCTGGCAGTCAGCTCCACGGAGGCACTTACTTCCTCATTGGCAATTCTACGTTGCTCCAGTTTGGCATGGACTTTCTACCTGTGCATTTGCACAACTTTTCCTTTGCACGTGGCCCTCGTACAACTCCTAGGTTGGGCAATGGTAGGCTGCCACCTTCCCAAAGGGAAGAGCTGGGCTGCTGGTTGCCTCCCTTCTCAGGAGGGCAGCCAACCCACAGCAGGGGGTTGGAACTGGGTGGGTTCTGAGGTTCCCTCCAACCCAACCCTTCTGCAGTTCTAGGACTCTGTGATCCATGTTGCCCTGTGGAGGTGGTGGAGCCAGAGGTGAGCCCTCACGCTGAAGGGTGGCTGCAGCCAGAGGAGTGCTCCGTTGTCATCTGTGTGGCATTCTGAGCTCCGTGCGCTGCAATTAAGCCAGCTGCCAAATGATGATGTGGCAAACCTGGGCGGTGTGGCCTCCTCCAATCTGTGCCTGGACGCCGGGCAGGTGAGCTGGAGTGGAAAACATCTGCCCCGTGCATCCTGGGTTGTGGCAATGAGTTATAAGGAGGGACTTTGGGTAGAGCCGAGCTTTGTTTCCAGCCCTGACATACCAGGTGCTGCCAGCGCCCTCTGAAAAGGGCAGCAAAAAGAGCAGGGATGAATCAGCAGAGGGCAAATAGCAGGCAGGGGCTGGGTCTGCTGCTCTGCAGACACCAAATGCGTGAACATTCATCACATCCTGAGAATGCACCCCAGAATTTCTTGCGCGTTTGTCGTTATTACAGGTTGCTCGGGCTGGAAAGGTAGAAATCAACAAAATCAACAGCTGCCAGCTGCTGGTGGTGACCAGAGGGGTCTGCAAGGGCTGTGCCAGGTGAGCGGTGGTGTTGGTGCTGGGTTCAATGCAGGTTCCCTGCATTCTGCAGTAGAACTTCTCCAGGCAGCCCTTCCAAGGCCAGCATAGGTGACGGCATGGTCGTGGTTGTGCCATGAGTGTTGCATCGGCTGCGTGTTTTTCTTGGAGTCAGTTCCTGGAATCCCAATTACATAGGCATGTGTTCTTTAATTTTCAAGGAAGAAAGTCCGTTTTGGGATCTCCCCGTTCCCGGAAATTCAAAGCTAAAGGGAAGTGAAAAATTCCTGCACTGTCTTATCCTGACGGTTTGAGCCACTGGACTTCTACAGCCACGTTCATGCTTTTAAAAATAGACAACATCAACCTTTTTCTGTATTCCAAAGCACGTTCAGGAGTCCTCTCTGGCAGTTCAAGACCTGAATACCTAAAGCCCATCTGGTCTTCCCTTGTCTGCTCTCCAACCCCACACAAGGAGGATCAGAGCAGCTCTGTGCATGCGAGGACGGCCCATTTGGGCACACGGAACAAGTTCTGCAGGGCTCCAATGATTTCACTGAGGTGACGGTTGCCTTTGAGGATCTCAGCCCACACCTCAAGGTGTGACTTGGAGGCGGTTGCCTTTGGCTGGGAAGGGAAATCTGGGAGCTGATGGGCTTAGTGAGCCTGAGCTACCGCTCAGCTGCCGCATGGGAGCACTGGCAGCAGTCATCCCATGGCCTCATCTCCTCCCAGAGTTAAGGATGCTGAGTCGGGTGCTGAAGACCTTTGCTGAGAAATGAGTTCCCAAGCACATCAGAGCCTCCCACTGAACTCTAGGGCTTTAGAGGAGGAACCAGCAGCAGGTAGTGCTGAGAGGGCGTTGCCAAAGCCATCCACCACTTCTCTATTTATTTTTTAATTCATCTTGGTTATCCTGACGTCGATCTTCAAGCAGGATGTTTCAAAACCTCTGCTTTGCCTTTGGGGGCAATCTGCAAGGAAGAGCCAGTTCTTCCCAGCTTGCTGCAGAGATGAAAAGCCCAAGCTCTTGCTATGCAGTGACAATAAAGGAAAAGAAGGAAAAATAAATCCCAAATGAGCAGCTCCCACAGCGGCTCCCCAAGAGCAGGAGCAGCCTGGGCCCGAGGCAATGAGCCATGGCCTGGCTCACCCCAAAAGGAGTCGGGGCCCTGGGCTGTGGGCTCTCCCCTCTGCTTCAGAGCTGCTTTTGAGCTGAGAAAGGATTAAAGGAATTCTGGCTGCTTGGGAGGGAGGGGCGAACTGGATGGGAGGATGCTGGCAATTAAGCATCAAACACCTCTCCTTCAGCACAATAACCCCATCCCATCGATGAGCCCTGAGAGTAGGGATTTGGCCCAGGGTGAAATAACGGTGATAAAAGCCCTCTGGATCAGCTGTCCTGGACAGAGACGGGGTGGGATTTTGGTCTTATGGCTGAACAAATGATGGAGAGCCGTGTGCCCTGTGCCAAAGCCCCCGTGCTCCCCAGCCAGGGCAAGGCCTGGCTCTGGCAGGCTCGTTTTTCTAGCAGGGCAAGTTCTCCTCTAACACCTAGGTGGGGCCGGCAGCTAATGGCCTCTCTGGGGCCACAGCCAGCACCCAGCCCTGGGGAGTGATGGGCACCTCAACGGCAGGGCTGGGAAAGGTTCTGCGCAGGCCCAGCTGTGGTGTGGGGCCACGTCCAGCCTGGGGCCCTGTGCAACGGGCACCTTCCAGCCAAGTGGGTGCGCAGCGAGTGCCCCATGTAGGGCAGAGCCGCCCCACGTTGGGTGGAGGAGCCACATCTGGAGCCTCCGTGGTGCTGAATGCAAGCATCGCTCCTTGCGGGCGGCCACCAGCCCTGCGTGCCCCGCCACGTGCTGGGGTAGCCATGGGTGGGGGACCCTTGCGGATGCCACCCGGCTGACATCAGGGCGGCCGTGCAGGGCAGTGCCGTCAGCAGGTGGCTTCCCTCGAGGAATTTCCCTAATGGCCGCCACGCCGCAGGCTTTGGGCCTGAATCAGCCGCCTTTGGTCGTTTTATCAGAGTTTTGTGTGATGTGTCTGCAGGTACCGGTGACCCTTTGGGGCACGTTCCTCCTCCCCGGGACCTGGCACCCCCCTGCCCGGCTCACGAGGGCGGGGGCTGCCCGGTGCCGGTGCCACCACCGCAGTGACAGACGCAGCGATGGATGCGCGTTCCTGGGCTGGGGGTCACACCCCCTCCCACGGGCACGGTTCATCCCCCTGCGAGGTGCAGCACAGCCCCCCGCACAACTCAGGTCGCCGTGGCTCAGAGCGGCGCGGCTCAGCCCTCCCAAACGGCCGGACGGGGATGTGGTGGGGAGTTTCGAGCTGAGCCCCCCCCCCCAAAGCACCACCCGCGACCCCAACGGCGAGCGGTGCGCGCCCGACAGGGGGCGCTGTGATAGCGGCCGCTTTGGCCCCGCCCTCCCGGTCCCGCCCGTCGGGGGCGGTGCGGGCGGGCGGCCCTAAAGCCGGGCGGCGGCGGCTGCGGGGGGCGGCCGGGCGGGCGATGTGGCGGCGGCGGGCGCGGAGCGGCGGCGGTGGCGGCGGCGGGGGAGGAGGCGGGGCGGACCCGCGGGGCCGCTGGTGGCTCGCGGCGCTGGCGTTGCTGGCGGCGGCGCTGCCCGCGGCGCGGTCCCGCTCTCTATACTCGCCCAGCGACCCGCTGGAGCTGCTGGGGGCCGACACGGCGGAGCGGCGGCTGCTGGGCTCCCCCAGCGCGTGGGCCGTCGAGTTCTTCGCCTCCTGGTGCGGGCACTGCATCCACTTCGCCCCCACGTGGCGGGCCCTGGCCGAGGACGTCCGCGGTGAGTCCGCGCCCCCACGCCCGCCTGGGCATCCCCAGCAGCGGCCCCCCGTGCTGGCACCCGGCCCGGCGGCCCCGGAGCTGCCCTGCCCTGCCCTGCCCGCGGCTATTGGGGCATCCCGCCGCCCCCCGGCATCCCTTCTCGCCCCCTCCCCCCCCCCCCCCCCCCGCCGTCCGCTGTGCCGTGCCGGCCGTGCAGCCCAGCTGTGCTCTCGCAGCGCTGACCTTGGCGCGTGGCTCCTGCCGGTCCCCGAGCCGCGTCCTTCCCCTGTCACATCCCGGCTGCTCCCTTTGATTGCGCTAATGACAGCGCGGGCACTGCGGCTGAGTCAGGCTGATGGCTTCTCTCGGCGCCCAAACGGGAAATGAGGGACGGGGCGACGACGCCGTGCCCCCGCCCCGCCGTGCCCCTCGTGGAGCGGCGGTGCCGGAGCCGATCCGCTGGGAGTCCCTCCTGTCCCCACGTGTCCGCTCCTCCGGCACGCTGCTCCCGGCCTGCTCGCGTTGGGGCTGCCCCCATTCTGCTTTTGGCACCTGCTGCTCGGTGTACCCAGGGCTGTGAGCGTTGCTCCCTTCCCCGGCCAGCCCGTTTTGGGTCGTTCCATCTTTCTTATCACAGCTGGGATGGGAAGGGTCGGAGCCCCGCACCCAGCTGCATTGCAGCGGCCATCCCTCCCCTATCCCGGCGAACCGGCTGGTTGAGCAGGGCTGGTGCCTCCTCACCTCGTGCTGCCGTCGTGTTCCCTGCTTGAAAAGTAGGGCACAGGCTGCTGGCCGGGCTGCTCGTGGGATGGAGGCACTGTGCAACCCGGGAGCAAAAGCTTTGTGTCCATGCACAGCACCCCTGTGGGCCCGGTGGTGTGATGGGGACTGACCTGTGTGCTGCTGGTGGCAGGCTGCAGGGCCTGGCTGCTCCCCACCTCTGTATTTGGGTCCTATTTCTGGGATAGAAAGCGTGGGCAGGGCTCCAGTGGTAGGAAGAATCTGTGTCGTGGGCTGTGTGTTTTTGTTTTTGTTTTTTGTATGTGGGTGTTTTTTTGTTTTTTTTTCTCGAGGATTTTTCCAAGCAGACATCAATTGGAACAAATCTCTCGAGCCTCAGGAGGCAAGAAAAGAGGCCAAGGCGCTTAAGCTGTCCTCCCCCCCGTGCTGTGCGGGAGGAGATTGGGATGGAGGGATGCAGGGATGGCGGTGCAGAGCACTGCAGCCTGCTGCAAGCAGTGATGAGCTCGGCCTTGGCCCCGTGCCTGGCTCTGTGCGAGCTCTCTGCATCCACCATCCCTGCTGGGAGAGATGGGGAGTGGATTTCCCATCAGTAGGGAGCAGCACAAAGGGACGTAATCCCCGGGGGCTGCTCAAATAGCAGGGATGCTCTGTGGGGCTGTGGCTGTGCTGACCCTGTCCTCCGTCCCCTGTCCTGCAGAGTGGAGGCCGGCGGTGATGCTCGCAGCTCTCGACTGTGCTGATGAGGCCAACCAGCAGGTGTGCGCCGAGTTTGGGATC